>NC_057809.1:487594491-488244467 GCF_018294505.1 Triticum aestivum | reverse complement strand
TAGTCTCTCCCATCCATGGCCGCCCCGTGCGCCCACGCTGGCGCCGTCCGCTACCGCCGAGCCCCCTGCTGCCCGTTCCCGCCGCTCGCCGGAGCTGGCCGGCCCTTTCCCCCTACCCCGCCGGATTCTGGTGCCCCGCCTCGCCCCTGGTGGCCTCGCGTGCGGGTGCCCCTTCGCCCGCACCGCCCGATCGGGCGCACCCGATCCGCTAAGGCCTAGTGGCCCTATGACAACGGGGGCCCACACCCCAGAACGATTTAAAAAAAAGAGAATTAAAAATAAAATTATTAAATAAAAATAAAAATGATTAATAAAATTAATTATTAATTAATTAATTAACTAATGAATTAATTAAGTTAATTAATCCGGTTTAATTAATTTAATTAACTAGTTAAGTTTAATTAAACTGTAATTAGATTAACCTAAACCCTAATTAACCTAATTAGAGGATGACAGGTGGGTCCCCCCTGGACCCACATGTCAGGTTGACCAAGTCAACTCTGTTGACTGCTGACGTCAGCATGACATCATGCTGACGTCATAAATCCATTTTTTTGAATTAATTAATTAATTAATTAAATTCCCTAAATTAATAAAATCTTTAGAAAATCATATCTTTTAATCCGTAACTCAGATTAAAATATTTTCAACATGAAAGTTGCTCAGAACAACGAGACGAATCCGGATACGTAGTCCGTTCGTCCGCCGCACACCCCTAACCTATCGAACTCGCAACTTTCCCCCTCCGGCTCCGCTGCCCGAAAACACGAAACCCCGGGGATATTTTCCCGGATGTTTCCCCCCTTAACCGGCATCACCTCATACCACATTAGGGCACGCTTAGCATCGTTACTTGTCATGTCATGCATCGATATGCATCTGTTTACATGGTATTCATTGTTTCTTCCCCCTCTTCTCTCCGGTAGACTACGAGACCGACGCTGCTGCTGCCCAGTTCGACTACGGAGTTGACGACCCCTCTCTCTTGCCAGAGCAACCAGGCAAGCCCCCCCCCCTTGATCACCAGATATCGCCTATTCTAATCTATACTGCTTGCATTAGAGTAGTGTAGCTTGTTACTGCTTTCTGTTATACCTATTCTGATGCATAGCCTGGCCTTGTTACTACTGTTGTTACCTTTACCTGTAATCCTATATGCTTAGTATAGGATGCTAGTATATTCATCTGTGGCCCTACATTCTTGTCCGTCTGCCGTGCTATACTATCGGGCCGTGATCACTCGGGAGGTGATCACGGGTATATACTATATACTTTATACATGATACATGTGGAGACTAAAGTTGGGTCGGCTGGTGGAGCACCCGCGAGTGGATCTTTGTGGCGGAGCGACAGGGCAGGTTGAGACCGCCTAGGAGAGAGGTGGGCCTGGCCCTGTTCGGCGTTCGCGGATACTTAACGCGCTTAACGAGATCTTGGTATTTGATCTGAGTTGGCTACGAGCCTATACGCACTAACCAACTACGTGGGAAAGATATGGGCACTCGGAGTCATGGTATCAGCCGAAGCACTTCGTGACGTCAGCGACTGAGCGGCGCGCGCCGAATTGGACTGGAATGCCACTAGGCTAGGTCTGCTTTCGGCCGCCCATGCAACATGCAGGTGTGCTCAGGGCGATGGGCCCAGACCCCTAGGCGCCTAGGTTTAGACCGGCGTGCTGACCTCTCTGTTGAGCCTAGGTGGGGCTGTGACGTGTTGATCTTCCGCGGTCGGGCATGACCCAGGAAAGTGTGTCCGGCCAAATGGGATCAAGCGTGTTGGGTAAGTTGGTGCACCCCTGCAGGGAAGTTAATCTATTCGAATAGCCATGATCTTCGGTAACAGGACGACTTGGAGTTGTACCTTGACCTTATGACAACTAGAATCAGATATTTAATAAAACACACCCTTCCGAGTTCCACAGACAACCCGGTGATCGCTTTTCCACAGGGCAACGAGGGGAGTATCGCCGGGTAGGTTTATGCTATGCGATGCTATTGGAGATGCTACTTGGAGATGCTACTTGGAGGACTTCAATCTACTCTATTCTACATGCTGCAAGACGGAGGCTGCCAGAAGCATAGTCTTCGACGGGATTAGCTATCCCCCTCTTATTCTGGCATTCTGCAGTTCAGTCCACCGATATGACCCTTTACACATATACCCATGCATATGTAGTGTAGCTCCTTGCTTGCGAGTACTTTGGATGAGTACTCACGGTTGCTTTTCTCCCTCTTTTCCCCTTTCCCTTCTACCTGGTTGTCGCAACCAGATGCTGGAGCCCTGGAGCCAGACGCCACCGTCGACGATGATTCCTACTACACTCGAGGTGCCTACTACTATGTGCAGGCCGCTGACGACGACCAAGAGTAGTTAGGAGGATCCCAGGCAGGAGGCCTGCGCCTCTTTCGATCTGTATCCCAGTTTGTGCTAGCCATCTTATGGCAACTTGTTTAACTTATGTCTGTACTCAGATATTGTTGCTTCCGCTGACTCGTCTATGATCGAGCACTTGTATTCGAGCCCTCGAGGCCCCTGGCTTGTATTATGATGCTTGTATGACTTATTTATGTTTTAGAGTTGTGTTGTGATATCTTCCAGTGAGTCCCTGATCTTGATCGTACACGTCTGCATGTATGATTAGTGTATGATTGAATCGGGGGCGTCACAAGTTGGTATCAGAGCTAACTGCCTGTAGGAATCCCCCTTCCAACTCCTTGGCCGAAGTCGAGTCTAGACATTGCAAAACTTTTACTAACATGGTTGTGCGTCTTACGGGCACACGTAGCCATTGGGTGGTAGTAGGATCTTTTACTCCTCGACCTTTACTCTGGGACTCTGATCTCTCCTCTATTCGGGTTAAATGAAGTTTACTAAATCTAACAATAGGATCTCGTTATCACTTTCACCCGGAGAGCCCCTTGTTACTGATGATCGTCTGCTGCACCAGAAGACCCTGAAGATACTCTCCGCTGTTAACCCGAGAACTTGTGTTCATCGCGTTTGCAATTCCCCTTCCACCGCAAACCCTTATGGATAACTACTTGCAGTTGTTATTCTTACATTCATCCCCAGTTGGTCTTGTTATTACAAGATAACCTGAAAACTCGTTGTTGTTTCGATAATCCTTTGAGCTTACTGCCTTGCTGTTCTTTGTCACCTGAATACCCCTACGGTTAATTATTGCACTTATCGAGTATCCGCTCATCCCCAGTTGTTCATGAGTTTCACAAAAGTCTTCAAAATACTATCCGATCTTCCGAAAATCCTTTGGAGCCTTTGGCTCTTGAAATTCTTGCTTGCTCGCATTATGGTTAAACCCATAAGTCTCGTAGTCTTATTGACATTCCTTGTCATTATCATTTTGGGTCTATTGACTCAATATGTTTGCGAATACGCGCAATCATCACTGATCCTTATAAATTACCTTTCCGGCTGAGCTGCCATTCTTTTAACTGGAATTGGTTCTCGACCAGTCCAATTGTCGTTGATTGTATCCCTAATTCTATTCAGCTTATCCATTCTTGATCAGAGCATTTGCTCCTGATCCCTTGATTTGAAAATCATAATTACTTTGCTAATTAAGCGTTGAACTATTCAGCTGTTCTATAAACTGATGCATTTGCAATCTTTCTTCCTCTGATTGGGTATCGATACTCATATCAACCCCATTGTGGATCGCCATATCCACTGTTGGATTATTATCCGATAGTGTCCTTCACATTTGATCACTTTGTGAGTTCTTCCCCTGATACCTAATGCCTTTGTTAAGTTGTATCCTCCGCTTGGCCAACCATACTCTGCTTTCGGGCTTGTGTTATTTACTCTTGAAACTTGTGGTATATGTTTCTAAGAAGCCACTAAGGGTTGAACATATGCTTTCTCTAGACCGTGTGAACCCGAAAGTTTTCACGAGTCATACTCTTCTGGTGCTTCGCCAGATAAAATTTCAACACTGCAACTTAATAGAACGCGAGAAGTGGATGAAAGGTTATGCATTGGAGAAGTGGGAGTCGACCTTGAACTTTGTGTTCATGCCCATGGACCCGATGTACCTCTTCTCATCGAAGCTTCTTTTAAAATTAATTATTCCCTTGATATAAGTTCATCTTATATCTGGGGTATGGCCTTTTACAATCGTGGTTCCGACCATGTTCTCCTTTAAATACCATTTTCGGTGCAAGTGTAAGCACTTGTCTTCTGTGGATCAATACCCCGGTACAACCTCTACTTTGATCTGTCGTCGAGTATTACCCCATGGTATCTTGAGATTATCTTGGAACTGCATAACTTCCTATGAGTTCTTCATCAAGTACTACATACTCACTGATTACAATTTTTCATGGGCTCTGAGTTATTAAACACTCAAAGACACCGATAACTGAACTGAGTCCGCATTACGGTTCAACAACTCTTACTAATATTCTTTACTTACGAGTTTGTACCCGATCATGTCATTCCTAGCCTGATCGGCCATATCATTACCATGCTAAATTTTAACTGTGCTACCTGGTCCTTAATCCTGGAGCACAACTTTTGACAATGAGCTAAGCTTACGTCGATCTTCCTCGTCATATCAGTTCGCCTTGAACAACAATCTTGATTTCAAGTTTGTGTCGTACCTATGGTTCCAATAACCTCTTGCTTCATCATTCTTTTGACTTGATGTGATCGCGGATCGATTACATTTTCGTGGAATCTCTCGACAAATGTGTCATGATCACCATCTACATTCTGATGCTCTTCCAGGATATCAATTGAATTAATGATGAGTAATACCATCCTTGCCCTTGATGATTTGTGTTGTCATCGACCTCTTTATTGCGTTCCCTCCAACAAAAACTTGTTTGTGTTCTGTGTTATACCTCGAGTTCCTTGCTACCTAGCATTTGTTCTTCTTTACCATGGAGTATTACCATCTTTTATGTCAAGAAGGTCGTGAGGATTACTCCACCTCTTAAGAATTCTTGGTATGGTGATACTTCTCACCCTCACCATTCTTTCTTGGTACCCGTGTTGTTTCTAACCGGAATACCGACAATTGAACTATGAGGTGTGAATTCAAAACTTCTAGCAACCCTATTGCTTTGAAGTAATGGTCGAGTTTCATTCTAATTCTTTTGTTCGTCAAGTCACCACTCTAACATTGATCGTGCAACCCAACCCATATTCGGGTGCACCTTTCAACCAATGTTTAATTGAGTATGTTTCCTCGAGCATACATCATTATACCATTTGATCTAACAAATGTTATCTCCTTGTTCACATAATTGTGGAAATCCATCTTGTCGGAAATCTCGATGGATTATCGCCGAGCCCATCAGCCACCTCCTCCTCTCCTTGGTTTAATGATGAACTATTGTTTCAGGAACCCACTCCCATAGTTCATTTCCTGAGAATCCTGAAATGTCATTTCGTCTATTTGTGTTGCACCTTTTATTCTCGGACATCCTGAGTCTGAGGTATCATTACACCAATCGGATCTGAATCTCGGTCAGATATGATGATTGGGACAACTTTCCAAGAGTTATGTTGTTCGCCCTTTGATGACCTGGTAACAGGATGTCATGCCTAGCACCCCCCCCCCTGGCTGGAGGACCTATCATTATGGTTTATTTGCAAGGATAACCATTCTTCTTGGAGGAAATTGTAAGACCTATGTTATAAACTGTTCCTGATGGATCCATTGAGTATCTAAAAACCGGCCTTTGCTTGAAGACCATGTCAATGCTATCTCGAAGCATGTCTGTGATACTCTGATTTTCAACAAGAACATTTGAAGCCCAATGCTAAATGTTTCTTGCTCAATTATCCAAACACCGTTGTATGGGTAATGTCATGAAATTTCTCTCCCCTACCTAAGGAGTTTTCTACATAATATCCTGTCATGGATATCTTGCTCTGCTTGTCCTTGGGAAGGATATACCCCTGATATACATGTTTAAGCACATTTTCCTTCCCGTTGTTTTGTTCAAACTTTCTTGTAAACTACTTAACCGAGCAGTGGTAATCCCCTGCTTAGGTAAACACCTCGGTGTACCTTCCTGTCTGGTGTAACCCTGTTTCTACTGTTGATGACTTCCGGTAACCGCCGATGGACGAGAACTTTGCCTATTGGTCCGCCTCGTTCAGCGAGCAGGAAGGTGATTCTCTTCGTCCCTCGCCCTTGGTACCAACGTTGTTGCCGACATAACTGACATGGTACTCTCTGACATGCCTTGCTATCATGACCGTGAAAGATGTCACTGCTCCTATTAAAAAATAATAATAATAATAATAAAACCACATGGTGGGCCCATAACCCACAGTTCCACAGGATCGAAACCTGACTGTCCTGTACACCCCTATTCCCAAAGTTATTCCTCGCGCGTGGACTCGTATGTAATTCACGGGCCACTGTCCTAGTGATCTATTCTAGTATCAGACGCAATACTTACTCCCGCTACTCTGAACCCCTTTCTCACTCTGGTTCAGGCTTCGAGCAACTATCTATCCGCTTGGAGCCTCTTATGGTACCTTCGTACCTTACTCTCGAGGTATTTCATATGTTCAACTCGTGAGATAATCTTATACTAATTCATGGGTTAACCCCAGATTGTTTCCCTCAAAAGCATTATGTCGTAGTGAGCTGCCCCTTATCCTTTCGTAAGTACGATGGAGTTCCCGAAGAAATGATGACAAGTTTATCCTAATGCATCGGAATAAAGAATTGAAGACATCAACGAAAGGGATTAACTTCTTCGAGAAGATCCGTTAGAATATCGTAACCTAGTCTTTCCCCTTACTCCCCTCTTAAATCTCGGGACGAGATTTCTTGTAGTGGAGGAGAATTGTGACGCCCAGATAATCAAGCTACAGTAATTCCCTACTAATGATGACACATCACCTCTGTCACTGTAATTAATCTCGGGTTAATTCGAAACCGTTTCAAATTTAAATCCTAAATCAATCAAACGACAAAAGTTTTCAAAATATTAAACTAAAATGTTCGGCTGCGCCAAAAATGGCATAGGTAATTATAGTGCAGAAAACACATTTTTATAAAATGCCTAAATACTTTTAAAGGAATTAAACAGAAAACAAATAATAAGAGATAATGGAAAAAAAGGAACAACAAAAAATAGGGGAAGAGAAACCCCCGGGGCTCCGGCCCAGCAGGCCACCGACCCAACTGGGCCACGACCTGCCAGGCCGGCCTAGCTCCCCCTTGGCCCAACCGGCCTCCCCATAACCCCCATCCCCGAAACCCTAACCGCACACCTCCCCCCCCACTCCCCACCGACAGCCCCCCCCCCCACTCCCCCCGAAATATCCCCCTCTCCCCCGATCTGGATCGGGAGGAGACCACCGCCGCCGCCATGCCCCGTCGCCGCCGAATGCCTCCTCGTCCTCCTCCTCGCTGGTCCTCCCCGACCGTCCCCGAGCCCTCTGCCTAGACCCTACGCGCCCCCCCACCGTGAGCATCGCCCCTCTCCTCCCCCCTGCTTCGCTCTGTCGCCGTTGAGGTCGTCCCCGCGCTCGGTCGCCATGGCCGGAGCTCACTCTGCGCTCGTCCTCACCCGAAGCCCCGTCCCTGCGCTCATCGCGTCGACGGCCGCGCCCTGGCCGTGCGCGCACACGCGTCCGCGCACCCGCGCTGGTCTCGCCCGTCCATGGCTGCGCCCCCTGCGCCCCGTGCGCCCACGCCGGCGCCGTTCGCTGCCGCCGAGCCCCCTGTTGCCCGTTCCCGCCGCTCGCCGGAGCTGGCCGGCCCTTTCCCCCCTACCCCGCCGGATTCTGGCGCCCCGCCTCACCCCTGGTGGCCTCGCGTGCGGGTGCCCCTTCGCCCGCACCGCCCGATCGGGCGCACCCGATCCGCTAAGGCCTAGTGGCCCTATGACAACGGGGGCCCACAACCCAGAACGATTTAAAAAAAGAGAATTAAAAATAAAATTATTAAATAAAAATAAAAATGATTAATAAAATTAATTAATTAATTAATGAATTAATTAAGTTAATTAATCCGGTTTAATTAATTTAATTAACTAGTTAAGTTTAATTAAACTGTAATTAGATTAACCTAAACCCTAATTAACCTAATTAGAGGATGACAGGTGGGTCCCCCCTGGACCCACATGTCAGGTTGACCAAGTCAACTCTGTTGACTGCTGACATCAGCATGACATCATGCTGACATCATAAATCCATTTTTTTGAATTAATTAAATTCCCGAAATTAATAAAATCTTTAGAAAATCATATCTTTTAATCCATAACTCGGATTAAAATATTTTCAACATGAAAGTTGCTCAGAACGACGAGACGAATCCGGATACGCAGTCCATTCGTCCGCCGCACACCCCTAACCTATCGAACTCGCAACTTTCCCCCTCCGGCTCCGCTGCCCGAAAACACGAAACCCCGGGGATATTTTCCCGGATGTTTCCCCCCTTAACCGGTATCACCTCATACCACATTAGGGCACACTTAGCATCGTTACTTGTCATGTCATGCATCGATATGCATCTGTTTACATGGTATTCGTTGTTTCTTCCCCCTCTTCTCTCCGGAAGACTACGAGACCGACGCTGCTGCTGCCCAGTTCGACTACGGAGTTGACGACCCCTCTCTCTTGCCAGAGCAACCATGCAAGCCCCCCCCCCTTGATCACCAGATATCGCCTATTCTACTCTATACTGCTTGCATTAGAGTAGTGTAGCTTGTTACTGCTTTCTGTTATACCTATTCTGATGCATAGCCTGGCCTTGTTACTACTGTTGTTACCTTTACCTGTAATCCTATATGCTTAGTGTAGGTTGCTAGTATATTCATCTGTGGCCCTACATTCTTGTCCGTCTTCCGTGCTATACTATCGGGCCGTGATCACTCGGGAGGTGATCACGGGTATATACTATATACTATATACATGATACATGTTGAGACTAAAGTCGGGTCGGCTGGTGGAGCACCCGCGAGTGGATCTTTGTGGCGGAGCGATAGGGCAGGTTGAGACCGCCTAGGAGAGAGGTGGGCCTGGCCCTGTTCGGCGTTCGCGTATACTTAACGCGCTTAACGAGATCTTGGTATTTGATCTGAGTTGGCTACGAGCCTATACGCACTAACCAACTACGTGGGAAAGATATGGGCACTCGGTGTCGTGGTATCAGCCGAAGCACTTCGTGACATCAGCGACTGAACGGCGCGCGCCGAATTGGACTGGAACGCCACTAGGCTAGGTCTGCTTTTGGCCGCCCATGCAACATGCAGGTGTGCTCAGGGCGATGGGCCCAGACCCCTGGGCGCCTAGGTTTAGACCAGCGTGCTGACCTCTCTGTTGAGCCTAGGTGGGGCTGCGACGTGTTGATCTTCCGCGGCCGGGCATGACCCAGGAAAGTGTGTCCGGCCAAATGGGATCAAGCGTGTTGGGTAAGTTGGTGCACCCCTGCAGGGAAGTTAATCTATTCGAATAGCCGTGATCTTCGGTAACAGGACGACTTGGAGTTGTACCTTGACCTCATGACAACTAGAATCGGATACTTAATAAAACACACCCTTCCAAGTTCCACAGACAACCCGGTGATCGCTTTTCCACAGGGCGACGAGGGGAGGATCGCTGGGTAGGTTTATGCTATGCGATGCTATTGGAGATGCTACTTGGAGATGCTACTTGGAGGACTTCAATCTACTCTCTTCTACATGCTGCAAGACGGAGGCTGCCAGAAGCGTAGTCTTCGACAGGATTAGCTATCCCCCTCTTATTCTGGCATTCTGCAGTTTAGTCCACCGATATGGCCCTTTACACATATACCCATGCATATGTACTATAGCTCCTTGCTTGTGAGTACTTTGGATGAGTACTCACGGTTGCTTTTCTCCCTCTTTTCCCCTTTCCCTTCTACCTGGTTGTCGCAACCAGATGCTGGAGCCCTGGAGCCAGACGCCACCGTCGACGATGATTCCTACTACACTCGAGGTGCCTACTACTACGTGCAGGCCGCTGACGACGACCAAGAGTAGTTAGGAGGATCCCAGGCAGGAGGCCTGCGCCTCTTTCGATCTGTATCCCAGTTTGTGCTAGCCATCTTATGGCAACTTGTTTAACTTATGTCTGTACTCAGATATTGTTGCTTCCGCTGACTCGTCTATGATCGAGCACTTGTATTCGAGCCCTCGAGGCCCCTGGCTTGTATTATGATGCTTGTATGACTTATTTATGTTTTAGAGTTGTGTTGTGATATCTTCCCGTGAGTCCCTGATCTTGATCGTACACGTTTACGTGTATGATTAGTGTACGATTGAATCGGGGGCGTCACAAGTTAGTAGCTAGATAGCTTCTTCTCTCTTTTTGGATCTCAATACAATGTTCTCCCCCTCTCTTGTGGAGAACTATTCGATGTAATCTTCTTTTTGCGGTGTGTTTGTTGAGACCGATGAATTGTGGGTTTATGATCAAGTCTATCTATGAATAATATTTGAAACTTCTCTGAATTCTTTTATGTATGATTGGTTATCTTTGCAAGTCTCTTCGAATTATCAGTTTGGTTTGGCCTACTAGATTGATCTTTCTTGCAATGGGAGAAGTGCTTAGCTTTGGGTTCAATCTTGCGGTGTCCTTTCCTGGTGACAGTAAGGGCAGCAAGGCACGTATTGTATTGTTGCCATCGAGGATAACAAGATGGGGTTTTCTTCATATTGCATGAGTCTATCCCTCTACATCATGTCATCTTGCTTAAGGCGTTACTCTGTTTTTAACTTAATACTCTAGATGCATGCTGGATAGCGGTCGATGAGTGGAGTAATAGTAGTAGATGCAGGCAGGAGTCGGTCTACTTGTCTCGGACGTGATGCCTATATACATGATCATACCTAGATATTCTCATAACTATCCTCAATTCTGTCAATTGCTCAACAGTAATTTGTTCACCCATCGTAGAATACTTATGCTCTCGAGAGAAGCCACTAGTGAAAACTATGGCCCCCGGGTCTATCTTTATCATATTGATCTCCTACTACTTAGTTATTTCCTTTGCTATTTACTTTGCCTTTATTTTATTTTGCATCTTTATCACAAAAATACCAAAAATATTATCTTTATCATATCTATCAGATCTCACTCTCATAAGTGGCTTTATAGGGATTAACAACCCCTATTTGCGTTGGTTGTGAGGATTTATTTGTTTTGTGCAGGTACGAGGGACTTGCGTAGCCTCCTACTGGATTGATACCTTGGTTCTCAAAAACTGAGGGAAATACTTACGCTACTTTGCTGCATCATCCCTTCCTCTTCGAGGAAAACCAACGCAGTGCTCAAGAGGTAGCAGGTAACCCTAGCTAGCTCGATCCCCTGCGCCCGTCCTCCTCGTTCCCTCGCGCCGCCAGAGAGCCACACTTGATCCCCACCTTCTCTCGCTCACAACACCCCTCTCCCTCGATCCCCACCTTCCTTGCTTCACCAGGGAGAGGAGCGAGGTCCTGTGCCCACGGCCGTCGTCCTACCAGGGCCACAGCGCTGCCACCTCTTTCCCTCTTCCCCTCTGCCTCGCCCTTGCTCCTCCACGCGCCGACGACCAGCGACCAGACAAACAGGAACCACGTCGAGGCCATGGAGGATTGCAGCACCGCCGCTCCTTGGTGTCCATCACTGTTGGCCATCCCCACTGCCTGTCGGCCTCTGCTCCCTGCTCCCTTTTGCACATCCTGCCGCCCAAGCCGCCTGTCCTTCGCGCCGTTCCTTCTGTCTCCAGCATGGCCGCCGTCCGTGACCACCAGGAGGCTGCAACTCACCTTGCACCTCTGCTGCCGGAGACCGAGGCCGCTGAAGCATGGTCGCCGTCGAACTCCTCGGCCAACCGGGTCATGCCATCCCTTCGTCGCGCCCTCCTCCTCTCCTGTCATGCAGCCATGGCCCAAGCTCCAGCTGCAGCCGCTGCTTCCCATCTCCTCCCCTGCTCCTTTGCTTTCGGTCCTGGTGTCCCCAGATCGTCAGCAGCGTCGGCCTGCAGCCCCGCACCACGCCCTGAACTGCCATGGGCGTTGACCACCGGCTGCAGCTTCGTCTCCCTCCATTCTGTTGTTGTTCTGGAACCCGCCAAGACACCGACGACCATGACGGAGTTCGACTACACGGCTATGACCTCGGAGTTGGACCGCAAGCGCCAAGTACCCCTCTGGCAAGACCACAGATGCTCAAACGACTACTGACCGAAGACGCAAGTACCACTCCGAACCATGTACGACTACCGAACAAGGAGTATCACCAAGTTCCATTGTTGAAGATTTCGTCAAGTTCCCCTGGTTTCGGCAAACACCACCCGGCAAGCGCCAAGTACCACGACGGCCCTCGAAGAGTTCGCGTTCGACAAGTCTGATGGCGCGCTTGTACAACTACATTGTCGAGACCAAGACCGGCAAGACCGACTACACGAAATTGCCAAGTGCCTCGACGCTGCATAAATTTCTTCTTGAACGTGTACGACTACGTGGATTTGTCAAGACCCTCATGAACGACTACCGATGACCCTCCAAGTTCGTCCACGATTGCTATGTACCACTACCATCGACGTGAACCACTACTTCCACCACTACATGAGTACAACTACTACCACTATGAACGTGGCGAGAACGCCTACTTCCGTCTACGTCCCTTCGAACCCGAACCGCGCACTTCGAAGGTATAACCCCGAGACGACCGTCCGTGGACCGAATGCATGTGTGTTGAATGAGATGAACCTCGCGTTTGCACCGTGTCTGAAATTGCCATCTTGCATGTTCCTCCTCGTTGCCATGCCGTCCACCTGTGGGAATCCGGCAACTGGGATCACCCCATTATCTTGCATGACACACTCACACCCACTTCCTTTTGCACCAGTATCCCTTTGAGCTACCGGGTCACCGATATGTCGCCGTGGCACCATGTTTGGATTCGTTGCTGTGGCACCCCTTTCGTTTCCGCCATGATGACAAATGCCTCATATCTTATCATGTCGACATTTTCATAAATACTGCATAAAACTTGAACATGCCATCCGCATCATGATAATAACATTAAAAATGTTTAAAAATTGTTGTTGCATTAAATTACTAATGCACATGAGGGTTTACCGGATTTGTTGTTTGATGTTTCCGGCCTCATTTAAAATGCCTAACTGTGTATTTTGCTCATGTTTCACCTCTTGCCATGTTTGACAACATTTAAAATTGTTCGTGTGAACTAAATAATTGATGTGGTGTTCCGTCAATATGCAACTCGTTGCATATTGAGCTCCACTTAATTTGTAGGATTGTTTGTGCATTTTTCCATGCCATGCTTCATTAATCCGGACATGCATCATACTTGGTTATGCATCATGCCATGTTTATGCGGTGGTTGTTTATTATGTTGTTTGCTTCTTTCCGGTGTTGCTTCTTCGGGTTAGTTCCGATAACGTCGCGTTTGTGAGGATTCGTTCGACTTCGTCCGTTTGTCTTCTTCATGGAATTGTTCTTCTTCCTTGCGGGATCTCATGCAAGATGACCATATCCTCGAAATCACTTCTATGTTTGCTTGCTAGTTGCTTGCTCTATTGCTATGTTGCGATACCTACCACTTGCTTTATCATGCCTCCCATATTGCCATGTGAAGCCTCTAACCCACCTTGTCTTAGCAAACCGTTGTTTGGCTCTGTTACCGCTTTGCTCAGCCCCTCTTATAGCGTTGCTAGTTGCAGGTGAAGTTTGTTCCATGTTGGAACATTGGATATGTTGGAATATAACAATATCTCTTATTTAATTAATGCATCTATATACTTGGTAAAGGGTGGAAGGCTCGGCCTTATTCCTGGTGTTTTGTTCCACTCTTGCCGCCCTAGTTTCCATCATACCGGTGTTATGTTCCTTGATTTTGCGTTCCTTACGTGGTTGGCTTATAATGGGAACCCCTTGACAGTTCGCCTTGAATAAAACTCCTCCAGCAAGGCCCAACCTTGGTTTTACCATTTGCCACCTAAGCCTTTTTCCCTCGGGTTTCTGGAGCCCGAGGGTCATCTTTATTTTAACCCCCTCGGGCCAGTGCTCCTCTGAGTGTTGGTCCAAACTAGAGCCCCTTGCAACGCAACCTCAGGGAAACTTGAGGGTTGGTTTTAGTTGTACGGATTGCTCATCCAGTGTGCCCTGAGAACGAGATATGTGCAGCTCCTATCGGGATTTGTCGGCACATTCGGGCAGCTTTGCTGGTCTTGTTTTACCATTGTCGAAATATCTTGTAACCGGGATTCCGAGTCTGATCGGGTCTTCCTGGGAGAAGGAATATCCTTCGTTGACCGTGAAAGCTTGTGATGGGCTAAGTTGGGACACCCCTGCAGGGTTTTGAACTTTCGAAAGTCGTGCTCGCGGTTATGGGCAGATGGGAATTTGTTAATGTCCGGTTGTAGAGAACTTGACACTTAACTTAATTAAAATGCATCAACCGCGTGTGTAGCCGTGATGGTCTCTTCTCGGCGGAGTCCGAAAAGTGAACACGGTTCTTGTGTTATGCTTGAACGTAAGTAGTTTCAGGATCACTTCTTGATCATTTTAGTTTCTCGACCGTGCTTTGCTCCTCTTCTCGCTCTCATTTGCGTATGTTAGTCACCATATATGCTAGTGCTTGTTGCAGCTCCACCTCACTACCCTTTCCTACCCATAAGCTTATATAGTCTTGATCGGGAGGGTGTGAGATTGCTGAGTCCTCGTGACTCACAATTACTTCCAAACAGTTGCAGGTGCCGATGATACCAGTGCAGATGACGCAACCCAGCTCAAGTGGGAGCTCGATGAAGATCTTGTTCGTTGTGTTGTTCTGTTTCCTGTCGATCAGTAGAGGAGCCCAGTTGGGGCGATCGGGGACCTATGCTTTTGAGGTTGTCTTTATTTTGGTTCCGTAGTCGGACCTTGATTGTATCTGGATGATGTAATGCTATATTTATGTATTGTGTGAAGTGGCGATTGTAAGCCAACTCTGTATCTCTTTCTTATTCAGTACATGAGATGTGTAAAGATTACCCCTCTTGCGACATGCCTACAATGCGGTTATGCCTCTAAGTCGTGCTCCGACACGTGGGAGATATAACCGCATCGTGGGTGTTACAAAGCCTTCCCCGACTAGTTGTTGCAGGTAATGGTGATGCTCGTGTGCGTCGGTTTCCTCCTTGGCGGCGATGTTTTGGAGACCCGACACCTCCCTAACCCTTGGGGTGTCACTTCGAGTGAAAACCCAGAGCATGCCTTTTGGATCAAAACATGACAGCGTTTTCGACGCCGTCTCCTTATTGGATGTCTCATTCTTGGAGCGATGGCTCCTCGGGTGGGGCATGATTCCTCATGTTTGGCGGCGCTCCATGACTAGTTTAGCTAGGCAGTGTGGTCATTTTGTACATGTTTTTGCCTGATTTGTTGTATATTGATCGAGCTTGCATGGTTTTCGGTCGATTTTCCTTACGAATTAGTTAATTCTATTTTTAAATAGAGAGGTAAAGCTTTCGCCGACTGCTAGAACACGTTGCGAGTGCAGAGTCTTGTCATGTCATGTAGAGGCGGAGGACGAAAAATATTTAAGATGTGACAAAGTCTTAAGCAAAGAGTATTTTTGATACAAACCAAAAGAGTAAATGCACATTAACATTGCACACCACAAACAAAATACCAAATACAATGAAAATGTAGATATGTTTCAATAGAAAAACAATCTAAAACATACCGATAATGAAGCTTTCAATCGTGTCTAGAAGACCCAGGCAATGGCGGTGCCCTATCCTCCTGCAATTCACAATTTCACAACATTAAAGTATCACTATATTGCATTGCTTCCAAGATGTCAAAAAATGCTATCCAAAAATGATTTAAAATTAAGAAAATACACATGCATCTAATCTGAATAATTATAGCTCATATAGCACCAAAAATGATTTCCATTTGCAATAGAAGAGATAAATCATTGCAATTAGAACTACTGGTTGCTGCATATTACAAGGTATCAAAAAATGCTACAAAATTCAGAAAAATACCTCTCCCCATTGGCTCGTTCCCCTTGCTCTCCATCTTCTGCCGACCGAGACAAGAAGGACACGAAGCTGGGCAGCTGGCTGCCATCGTGTTGTGCTGTTGCGCTGTCTGCTAGACCCAGCCGCAGCCGCAGCTCACCGCGTGCCCGCGTCCCTGTCTCACCAGCGCCCAGCCACGCCTCATGCTTGCCCGACGACGAATGCTCGACGCCACAGCCGGCTGCGTCGTTCGGTCGCTGTTTGCCTGGCTCGAATTGCTCCACCACTCCACCTATTCCTGACATAAATGACTCGATCTCGATGCGTTTGTGCGTGATGCGTCCCTAGAAGGCCCAAATACTGGGCTGGCTAAGGCGGCCTGGCCCAATAAAATGAACGGCCTCTCTATATATATACTTAGTGATTAGTAATTCCCAAAATCCTAGCGATTAGTGAACGAAGCGTATATATAAAAAATTTGGACCAAATCAAGGTGTGGCGACTGCCACACCTTGCCCATCAGGGGTCCTCCGCCAATGTTGTCATGTGTGCATAGGATCAGTGGCGGAGCTTCACTAGGGCCAAGGGGGCTGTGCCACCCCCTACCCTAGAGAAATTATATGAAATGGGATTAGTTGTTAAGCTAAAAAGTTAAAGATTATTTAAGTTTAAGCAGAATTTGACCTTTTGGGCCCGGCACTGCGTAGGATCATCCGCACTCTGTTTTCTTAGTCCATATGAATATCCATAGCCCTCTTGCAGCTAACAGACTCGCACTGATCAGCTCAAATAACGAACATTGAAAACCATATATATGTCCATGAACCATGGAGGGAAAAAAGATATGCCGAGATCGGAAGGCAAAGGTGCGCTACAGCAGGCAGCATGCCTTCCTTCCACTCAACGTTCCACGACACACATGCACAACCAACACCCCACGTTCAAAGATCAAAAAAAGCGGGAGCAGATTCCAAGCTGGCCACTCGCCCACCACACCACCATCGATCAAACCACTGCATGCGGAGGCATGCAACGCACTCACCACACAATCAAACACGTCCAAACGAAACGAAAGCACGGAAAGATTAAAAACCACACACTTGCAATGGAAATCATCGGAAAACCTTATTTGATCCTGCCTGTCCATGCTAAGCATGCTCAACACGGACGCACTATCAGTCACTGATCCCCGGCGCCGACGGCGGCGGTGACAGCAACGCCGTGACGCCGAGGGCGATAGTCGCCAGCTTCCTGAACTCGGCGTCCTCCGCGGCCAGCGGCGACGCGTCGTCGGCCTCGCCGAACGCGTCCTCGCAGGTCCCGGGCGCGTCCAGCGCCGCGCTGAGCTGCGTGAGCGCGTCCCGGGTGGACTTGTCCTCGCCCCGGGCGATGTCTTTCGCGGCCTCGCCGAGCTGGTCCACGGCGTCCGAGTACACCTCCGCGCACACGCCGAGGCGCTCCCGCCTCCCGGCGTCCTCCTCCGAGGCGCACAATGCGGCGATGCGTCTGGCCGTGCCGTTGGCTGTCGCCCCCGCGATCTTTGCCGCGATGGCGGCGAGGCCGCGCGCGTCGGCGGTGGCGCTCGCGCTGTCGGCGTGGAAGGTCTTGACGCAGTAGTTGTAGCCGATGGACGGGTGGCCTGCGCGAAGGATTTGCATGTGTCTTCTAATGTAGTAGCGGAGGACTCGCTGGTTGACGAGATGAGCAGGAGGAAGAAGACATAGGTGAGCGGCCTCATGGTTGGCTTGGATCGACGGTTTTCGCCTGCGTTGTGTACGTTTCAGGTCTGGTGGTGAATGGGAAAGACAGGCTGACTGTGGAGAGGTAGGGAGTATGTACTAGTGGGGAATGGGGATATGGCGTCCGAGATTGTGGAATGCTCGATCAAAACACGAAAGAAAAAATGCTCGGGTTTGTTTTAGTTGTGTCGAATATAGTGTACAAGGTAGGTTACAGTTGGACTAGAAGTTATATTGTGTTTACATAGAATGTGGAGTTGTGTCCTAATAGGACACTTGTATCCTAGGTCTCTCATATATAACGGGGGTAGACACACGATGTAACCTATGCTAACATAATAGCACCGGAACGTAGGGGAAGCCGGCGGCATGTGCCGGTGTCCAGAGCGACTGGGTGCGGTATTGTAGCGGTGTCATGGGAAGGAGTGCCCATAGTCAGGCCCCGGGGATGTAGCCATATCGATGAACCTCGTTAACAAATCTCGGTATCATGCTCGTGTGATTGCTTGATTCTCGGATGATCAATGGTATGCCTCGGATTTATTTTAACAAGTGGTATCAAAGCAAGCTTCGAAGAGGTCGTCGGATTGATCTAGAGAATGGATCGTGTCAGATCCAGTGCAAAGACGGCGGTCGTGAGAATTCGGTTTGAGAAATTTCTCTCGTGGAAGCTATCGGTTTGCGGCTGGATAGACCAAGGCGAGCAGCGTGCAGCGTACAGCGGAAGTCCTCGGCGTGCAGCGGAAGTCTCGACGAGATCGATGGAACGCCGCGACAGTGTATCACGCAAGTGGCATGCAGATCGATGCGTGCGGCGCCTGGAAGCGGTCAGGTTCGGTGCGTGTTGGCGCAGCGATCGTGAGGCCCAGCAATGTGCACGTGGTTCTGCGTAGCGGTAAGATCGACCGTGAGGCAGCGAGTAGCCGGAGGCATCGATGCACCAATTTCATGGTTGTTTCATGGGTCAGGCAGTGGACATCAAGGCGAGGTGCTAGCGCACGGCTTGCGCGTACAGATAGGATGTACTACTGGCCAGGAAGTTGCGAGCTGGACGTGCACGTACTGGAGATTTGTTTTGACAAAAGGAGTTGGCACAAGGCTCAAGAATCATACCGTGATTGCTACTTAGAAAGGAAAGAAAGATAAGTCCAGAAGCTACGTGTGTTTGTATGTGGAGTGGAGTTTGACTAGTGTCATCGGTCTCCTCTGGTACGTGCATACAGGAAGGCTATATGGGACTTTATTTTTAGTCTCCTTTTGTTTGGTACACAGTTTGTGTATGGATGGCAGTCACACTTGAGGATTTGAGGAGTCCGGAGCATGTTGAGCAGGATCATGCAAACACAGGGCGTCCAAGACATGCATAGATGTGCACGCTGTTGTGATGCAGGGTGGAGCATGATTACAGTCGGATATGTTCGGCTGGGTCGGACTGGACAGTCTGACGGATCGACGTGAGTCGGTTGGAACAGAAGACGGTGGTGGGATCGGCGACGACGACGTAGGAGCGTGATGCTGATGGTGACCGGCTTCTGGGGCGTGGAAACACGTGATGTACATGCCCGAGGCTTGTGCGGCTTCGACAAGACTATGGCGCGGGATTGATTCAAGGTGGTGTATACACGGAGCTTGAAGTCGATGAGGCGCGTGGGTGGACTGGTAATCTACCATGGAGTCATGTTGAAGGTGGAGCTGGATTGAGGGGCTGCGGTGTAAGGATCCAGGGAATCGAAGCCTATTCAACGGGAAAAACGAGTGACATGCAGTTCGGACTGGAGCCCAGCGGTCTGATGGAAGCGTGAAACTCGTCATCGGTCGGTGATGATCGGTGGTACTCTGCAGTGGGGGTTGAGTGGTGTGGGTTCGCGACCCTTGAGACCCGACCGAGACAGCAGAGGCTCGACGCGGTAATAGCGGCGAGGCGTGCGGACGCACGGACATGGAGACGGGCCAGGGCTCTGGTGGCCATACATGTGGTGAGACAACTGCGAATTTGACTCGGGAGGACTATAAGCAATGGTAAAATTATTTCCAGTTTCAGACAGGTGGTCAAGAAAGGAGCGGTGATGTTGAGTTCAGGTAACTCTCATGTCTGACACCCAATATATGAGTTGTTCACTTTCACGCATGTCAGTGATCAGTGTGTGATAGCGTTGGACTGATGCTCTGGAAGTTGGGAGTGCAAACTAGAGTAATGTGAAACTTGATTTTGCTCGAGTGTTGATTGTGGTCAAGAAAAGAAGGGACTACAAGTTGCAGGTGAAGTCACATGGAGTCTTTGGAGTAGCAGCGGTTCTCATGGGATAAGCTCAAGTCCAATGTACATGAAAGTTTGACGCATGAACAAATTCAGGGTGGTGGAGTATATCCGCCAAGGTGGAGTTTGTTAGAGTTGTGTCAAATATAGTGTACAAGGTAAGTTACAGTTGGACTAGAAGTTGTATTGTGTTTACATAGGATGTGGAGTTGTGTCCTAATAGGACACTTGTATCCTAAGTCTCTCATATATAATGGGGGTAGACACACGATGTAACCTATGCCAACATAATAGCACCGGAACGCAAGGGAAGTCGGTGGCATGTGCCGGTGTCCAGGGCGACCGGGTGCGGTATTGTAGCGGTGTCATGGGGAGGAGCGCCCATAGTCAGGCTCCGAGGATGTAGCCATATCGGTGAACCTCGTTAACAAATCTCGGTGTCATGCTCGTGTGATTGTTTGGTCCTCAGATGATCAATGGTATGCCTCGGATTTATCTACTACCCCTATAAAAGGAAGAGAGGGCGGAGAACCAAATCATCTCATCCATCCATCAGCAAAATTCAATGACCCTTAATCCTTCGGTGTTTAACACTGCAAACACGCATCAAGCCAACAATCCATCAATCATCGATCGCTAACGCTGCCCCGCCGCTAAAAAAAAGAAACCATTCGCACAAACCTCTCGCCCCGCCCGCACGTCGCATGACCTCATGCCCCCGCGCCGTTCCTCCCGCAGCCGGGCGCGGGCCGCAGGTCACCGAGCCGCCGCCTCGGAGCCGCCGCCGGAGCCGCCCTTCACCGCGGGCCACGGGAGCCGCCGCGCCCTTCGCCGCAGGTCGCCGCCCGAGCCGTCGCAGTGTACAGCGAGGTGCAGACGAGCCGCATCGGCACACGCTGCCCCTTCCCTCCGTCCTCCGCTTCCATTTCACACTCGCCGACGGGCCCACCACCACCGCCGCCGCGGGAAGCCCCGGTGAGTAATGAACTCCCTATGTCTTCGATGCATCGCTCCCGGACCTTGGCCAGCAGAATCGCGGTCTGGGCTTCTTTAAATTTTGGATTTGACGGCCATGACTCGATCTGTCACAGATGAGATCGCCAAGCTGTTCCCGAACTTGTACGGTCAGCCTTCGGCCGAGCCGGTCACATCGAAGCTGCTCAAGATCAGCGTCGTGCTTTCTGGTGGCCAGGCTCTAGGCGGCAGAATGTGATCTGCGACGTCTTTGATAAGTGCGAGTGATCTCTAGCTGCACGTTCGTTTAGCACTAGCTGAGACCAATTGAAATTGGAAATAGGTGTTCATAATTGAATTAAAAAGGTGTTAGTGCACTGCGTCAGTCTCTTCTTTGATGGAAAATATGAGGATAGATCTTTTTAGATTTTGTTGCTTTGATGTGTTTCCTGAATAATTCTTGTCGTTGACTTGTCATGGTTGGTGTTGTGGATCTGATTACCCGCGGGAGCGTGCCAAAGGCAGCACCTGTATGGATTCAGCGGAGGCCCGGCTGGTGTCATGAAGGGAAGTACGTCCAGGTGACTGCTGATTTCATGTATCCCTAATGAAACCAGGTATGTCAACATAACCTTTACTAAGCACACTTATTGAAATTTCAGTACTTCATATAGACTTTGGTCATCACCATTTTCAAAACGGGAAGTGGATCATCAGTAGGGATTTTGCTTAGGTACTTTCATGAATTAACAGATGATATTTTTTTCTTTTGAAGTATCCTTGTGCGTATAAGAAATTTATGACCACTAGGAAAATGGCCCGTGCGTTGCAACGTGATAGATATTCCTCGCACTCCTCCGACACTCATAATCCAATCAGTATGGTTTAAAAAATATGGTCAAATATCCCTAACATTAAGAAGAATTGTTCTTTCAAGCCAATCATCTTTGCAAAAGGTCTAATACATTGTTTTTTTGGTAGGGGAAATGAATGCATTGTTCGACTTGTGGGCCGTTCTTGTGAACAACTTTTCTTATCTCAATTGGCTAAAGCAACCCTGATTACTCAAGATAATTTTGGTTTTTTTAGACAAGATTAGGGATTTTATTGATCATCCCCGTATGCAGGCCCATATATGTGAAGGCACAATGTGCATGTAATCCCTTGTATATTAAGCAAGGCCCATAATGCTCCTTTGATTATGTGTAATGTTCTCCTTCCTTATTCAAGTTGAGGATTAGAGGGTGTCCTTCCTTGTTTTCCTCCTTCCTTATATTCCTAGGTGTGGACTGCTCCTTTCATATATTCCTTCCCTTCCTTATTTCTTTGCACTCGCATGAAATCCTTTTATTTTTCTTTCTTAGTTTTTCTACCACAACGACTTCAGTTTCTTTTGTCCTTCCTTATTTTCCCTGCCACAATGGACTCAATTCCTTTCCTTCCTTATTACTTATTTGCATATCGGCTGAAATCTTTTTATTTCCTTGGTACTTCACAAGAATCCTGTTAATTGTGTCGCACGAATCCTTCGATTTTGTTTCTCTGCTTATTGATTCTTGAGGCGCTTATTGATTTTAAATTGCTTACATATAAAGTTGATTAGGCGGATGGTAAAGAAAGGATATGAGATAATTTTATAAATTGATGGTTAGATCAGTTGGTTGTGCACATTATTATTGTGCGGCAGGTCACGGTTTTGATCCCATACTTTGGCCATTATCTTTTTGCTACGCACGCCGGAGACGATGGACAGGCGAGGTGGGCCGTATGGAGCGCAGTCGAGGCCCAACTGGATGAAAAGTTTTCTGTCATATTAAAAAAAATAGTAGATTGATAGCAGATTGATTTTTAAAAAAGTGAGGGGTCATTCTATAAAATATGTGTGACGGACAAAGAATACCTATTCCCTTTAATAGTAGGTATAGATATAGATAAGCATGACAAATATATGATGTATTCTTGTCCTTTTCCAACAGAAGAGCTCTACCCCAGCACCGCTTCCGCATCTCTGGTCGTTCCCTTGCACTCCTCCATGGCGGTTGGGAAGACGGGCCACCACCGAAGCCGCTCCCAGTAATCGCCAAACTGTACCTGCTAGATTAACGAGGTCACAGCCAAGGCCGACCATCGCCGCGCCAACTCATGGGTTCGATGTGGGTTTATTTGCATATTATTTACTTAAGAAAATGGTTTGAGGTGAAGAGCCAAAGGCCTGAAACCAAATGTTCCTAACAGAACGACGATCTGCAGGAAACAAGGCCAACGCTTTGTGTGCCTGCAAGATTGAAGATCCCAGATATTTTACTTTTCTCCATGATCCTACACCATTGTTGCTTCATGTAGATCCCTTTATCATTCATTTTTAATTTTTTATTGTTCAAATCTCTATATGGTTGTCATAGATGCTATTACAGGGATGTAGCACTATATTTTCATGTCTTGTGGTAAACAGAACACCCTTTGTATGTTTTTCTTTTAATTACAGTATCTCTTTTCGGACTGGTCGAGCTTCTAGACTTCTAGATTGGAAGAAGTTTGTTTGAAATCTGCCTTTGGGTATCAGAAAATTCAGAATAAGTTCCTACGTACACCAGCCGTAACTAGATAACTCATGTATTACGCAATGCTCTGCACCATTATCCGTGGAGTATTTGCAGCTGTATTATTTGTCGTTCGATGCTCAATCAGGTGAGTCTATTTTTCCATTTTTGATTCATAGTTGCTGGCACAAATTCGCCAGTGCATTACAACAATTTCCACATGTCAATTGGGGAAACATATGCCCATCATCAGTGCACTTTTTGCCAAAAAAAAATTGCTAATTTGTTTTTGCTATTTTTTTCTGTTCTATGTATACATGCAGTTCCGGCATTTAGCTGCAACAACTATTTTTTCTTTTCTTTTGCTGTTAGGGCTTGCGGCCATACATGTTAAACAATAAGACGATTTAATTTGTGGTCTAACAATACGTTTGATAATAGTTGCAACTAAAAGTAGATCTAATTCTTGCTAATAGTGGCCAAATAAAAGAGGATCGAGACTATGACAAGTTTACATTGTACAGAATTAGTGCTAACGATAAATTTCTCTCTTTTCTTCTTATTTTATATTGATAATAGCTCCTGAATTGATTTTTAATTACCACTCCCCCTTTGTAGAATGATCAGATTTTTATGCATGAACAATAACCCTGTTTTGTTTTAAGAATGGGGCTCTAAAATGGAAGGAGGAGGAGCTTAAGTTCAGCAGCCAAATATGGTAGGCATGTTGTGTATAGAGTTTGCAAGATATGCTGTTCATTTCTTACACTTAAAAAGCTTAGTCAGAACAACTATTTCATATTCCAATACATAATGAAAGCACTTTTCTTATCTTTCTTCCATGTTGTTCATTGCGTGATTCGATAACCATGATGACAGGCAACTTGACTATTTTGTATCTGTATTTCAATCTGCACCTAATCATTTTCTTTCTAAAGAACACCGCTGAAGTTTCATTACACAGGAAGTGAGTCACTATGGCTATCATGGAAATTCGAGTATTTAGCATTTTCATTATGTTATTTCCCCCTTTTTTGTGAGTTAACTGACATAAGGTTGCTTCAAATGGAATATGTACTGATAGTTGCATCACATCATGCATTTCCTTCATTTTAAACCTGCCAAGTTACTTGTGTGTCCATCATGATATTGGTGCGATTTATTTTCCTAAGGGTATATTCATCTCATCAGAAATTTATTTTGTGTGGCTTTTGTCTTCCTAAATTTCGCGTGTTTTTTTCCTGGTTAGCTAACCAATTATTATTCTAGCACATGATCTACTAAGAGCTTTTTACCTTATTGTACAGTTTATCATTCTAGAATACTAGACTTTTCTCCACAGTTAGGATGTCGATATGAAAAGTTTAATTCATGTTTAATCCTTCTAGAGCTAAGCTTAGCTTAGAAAAACTGTGGCGTGATGCATGCCATTTGTGTCATACAAAAATATTAAATTCCATTTCTTCATTTTTGTAAATCAATATGTTGCACTACATGAGGTGAGACAAACTCAGAATGGGAGCAAAATAGTCCTGACTATTGGTGAACTCTTCTAACTAAAGGAAATATGCCCTAGAGGCAATAATAAAGTTATTATTTATTTCCTTATATCATGATAAATGTTTATTATTCATGCTAGAATTGTATTAACCGGAAACATAATACATGTGTGAATACATAGACAAACAAAGTGTCACTAGTATGCCTCTACTTGACTAGCTCGTTAATCAAAGATGGTTATGTTTCCTAACCATGAACAATGAGTTGTTATTTGATTAACGGGATCACATCATTAAGTGAATGATCTGATTGACATGACCCATTCCATTAGCTTAGCACCCGATCGTTTAGTATGTTGCTATTGCTTTCTTCATGACTTATACATGTTCCTATGACTATGAGATTATGCAACTCCCGTTTGCCGGAGGAACACTTTGTGTGCTACCAAACGTCACAATGTAAATGGGTGATTATAAAGGAGCTCTACAGGTGTCTCCAAAGGTACATGTTGGGTTGGCGTATTTCGAGATTAGGATTTGTCACTCCGATTGTCGGAGAGGTATCTCTGGGCCCTCTCGGTAATGCACACCACTTAAGCCTTGCAAGCATTGCAACTAATGGGTTAGTTGCGGGATGATGTATTACAGAACGAGTAAAGAGACTTGCCGGTAACGAGATTGAACTAGGTATTGAGACACCGACGATCAAATCTCGGGTAAGTAACATACTGATGACAAAGGGAACAACGTATGTTGTTATGCGGTCTGACCGATAAAGATCTTCGTAGAATATGTAGGAGCCAATATGGGCATCCAGGTCCCGCTATTGGTTATTGACCGAAGACATGTCTCGGTCATGTCTACATTGTTCTCGAACCCGTAGGGTCCGCACGCTTAAGGTTACGATGACAGTTATATTATGAGTTTATGCATTTTGATGTACCGAAGTTTGTTCGGAGTCCCGGATATGATCACGGACATGACGAGGAGTCTCGAAATGGTCGAGACATAAAGATTGATATATTGGAAGCCTATGTTTGGATATCGGAAGTGTTCCGGGTGAAATCGGGATTTTACCAGAGTATCAGGAGGTTACCGGAACCCCCCCGGGAGCTATATGGGCCATAGTGGGCCTTAGTGGAAAAGAGAAGGGGCTGCCCAAAGTGGGCCGCGCGCCCCTCCCCTCCCTTGGTCCGAATAGGACAAGGAGAGGGGGCCGGCCACCCTCTCTCTTCCCCCCCTCCACGAATCCTATTCTAACTAGGATTGGGGGGGGGGGGATCCTACTCCCAGAGGGAGTAGGACTCTCCTGGCGCGCCTCTCCTAGGTCGGCCGCACCCCGCCCCCTTGGTCCTTTATATACTGAGGCAGGGGAACCCCAGAGATACACAAGTTGATCCACGTGATCTTATTCTTAGCCGTGTGCGGCGCCCCCTGCCACCATAGTCCTCGATAATATTGTAGCGGTGCTTAGGCGAAGCCCTGCGACAGTAGTGCATCAAGATCGTCACCACGCCGTCGTGCTGACGGAACTCTTCCTCGACACTTTGCTGGATCGGAGTCCGGGGATCGTCATCGAGCTGAACGTGTGCTAGAACTCGGAGGTGCCATAGTTTCGGTGCTTGATCGGTCGGGCCGTGGAGACGTACGACTACATCAACCAAACGCTTCCGTTGTCGATCTACGAGGTACGTAGATCACACTCTCCCCTCGTTGCTATGCATCACGATGATCTTGCGTGTGCGTAGGAAATTTTTTGAAATTACTATGTTCCCCAACAGTGGCATCCGAGCCTAGGTTTTATATGTTGATGTTATATGCACGAGTAGAACACAAGTGAGTTGTGGGCGATATAAGTCATACTGCTTACCAGCATGTCATACTTTGGTTCGGCGGTATTGTTGGACGAAGCGGCCCAGACCGACACTACGCGTACGCTTACGCGAGACCGGTTCTCCCGACGTGCTTTGCACAGAGGTGGCTTGCGGGTGACAGTTTCTCCAACTTTAGTTGAACCAAGTGTGGCTACGCCCGGTCCTTGCGAAGGTTAAAACAGCACCAACTTGAAAAACTATTGTTGTGGTTTTGATGCATAGGTAAGATTATTTCTTGCTTAAGCCCGTAGCAGCCACATAAAACTTGCAACAACAAAGTAGACGACGTCTAACTTGTTTTTGCAGGGCATGTTGTGATGTGATATGGTCAAGACATGATGCTGATTTTTATTGTATGAGATGATCATGTTTTGTAACCGAGTTATTGGCAACTGGCAGGAGCCATATGGTTGTCGCTTTATTGTATGCAATGCAATCGCGATGTAATGATTTACTTTATCACTAAACGGTAGCGATAGTCGTGGAAGCACAAGCTTGGCGAGACGACAACGATGCTACGATGGAGATCAAGGTGTCACGCCGGTGACGATGGTGATCACGACGGTGCTTCGGAGATGGAGATCACAAGCACAAGATGATGATGGCCATATCATATCACTTATATTGATTGCATGTGATGTTTATCTTTTATGCATCTTATCTTGCTTTGATTGACGGTAGCATTATAAGATGATCTCTCACTAATTATCAAGAAGTGTTCTCCCTGAGTATGCACCGTTGCGAAAGTTCTTCGTGCTGAGACACCACGTGATGATCGGGTGTGATAGGCTCTACGTTCAAATACAACGGGTGCAAAACAGTTGCACACGCGGAATACTCAGGTTATACTTGACGAGCCAAGCATATACAGATATGGCCTCGGAACACGGAGACCGAAAGGTCGAGCGTGAATCATATAGTAGATATGATCAACATAGTGATGTTCACCAATGAAACTACTCCATCTCACGTGATGATCGGACATGGTTTAGTTGATTTGGATCACGTCATCACTTAGAGGATTAGAGGGATGTCTATCTAAGTGGGAGTTCTTTAAGTAAATTAACTGAACTTAAATTTATCATGAAACTTAGTACCTGATAAGTATCTTGCTTGTTTATGCTTGATTGTAGATAGATGGCTCGTGCTGTTGTTCCGTTGAATTTTAATGCGTTCCTTGAGAAAGCAAAGTTGAAAGATGATGGTAGCAATTACACGGACTGGGTCCGTAACTTGAGGATTATCCTCATTGCTACATAAAAGAATTACGTCCTGGAAGCACCGCTGGGTGCCAGGCCTGCTGCTGGAGCAACGCAGATGTTATGAACGTCTGGCAGAGCAAAGCTGATGACTACTCAATAGTTCAGTGTGCCATGCTTTACGTCTTAGAATCGGGACTTCAACGACGTTTTGAACGTCATGGAGCATATGAGATGTTCCAGGAGTTGAAGTTAATATTTCAAGCAAATGCCCGGATTGAGAGATATGAAGTCTCCAATAAGTTCTATAGCTGTAAGATGGAGGAGAACAGTTCTGTTAGTGAGCATATACTCAAAATGTCTGGGTATAATAATCACTTGATTCAATTGGGAGTTAATCTTCCAGATGATTGCGTCATTAACAGAATTCTCCAATCACTGCCACCAAGCTACAAGAGCTTCGTGATGAACTATAATATGCAAGGGATGAATAAGACTATTCCCGAGCTCTTCGCAATGCTGAAAGCTGCAGAGGTAGAAATCAAGAAGGAGCATCAAGTGTTGATGGTCAACAAGACCACTAGTTTCAAGAAAAAGGGCAAAGGGAAGAAGAAGGGGAACTTCAAAAAGAACGGCAAGCAAGTTGCTACTCAAGAGAAGAAACCCAAACCTGGACCTAAGCCTGAAACTGAGTGCTTCTATTGCAAGCAGGCTGGTCACTGGAAGCGGAACTGCCCCAAGTATTTGGCGGATAAGAAGGATGGCAAGGTGAACAAAGGTATATGTGATATACATGTTATTGATGTGTACCTTACTAATGCTCGCAGTAGCACCTGGGTATTTGATACTGGTTCTGTTGCTAATATCTGCAACTCGAAACAGGGACTACGGATTAAGCGAAGATTGGCTAAGGACGAGGTGACGATGCGCGTGGGAAACGGTTCCAAAGTCGATGTGATCGCAGTCGGCACGCTACCTCTACATCTACCTTCGGGATTAATATTAGACCTAAATAATTGTTATTTGGTGCCAGCGTTAAGCATGAACATTATATCTGAATCTTGTTTGATGCGAGAGGGTTATTCATTTAAATCTGAGAATAATGGTTGTTCTATTTATATGAGTAATATCTTTTATGGTCATGCACCCTTGAAGAGTGGTCTATTCTTGTTGAATCTCGATAGTAGTAACACACATATTCATAATGTTGAAGCCAAAAGATGCAGAGTTGATAATGATAGTGCAACATATTTGTGGCACTGCCGTTTAGGTCATATCGGTGTAAAGCGCATGAAGAAACTCCATACTGATGGACTTTTGGAACCACTTGATTATGAATCACTTGGTAGTTGCGAACCGTGCCTCATGGGCAAGATGACCAAAACACCATTCTCCGGTACAATGGAGAGAGCAACAAATTTGTTGGAAATCATACATACAGATGTATGTGGTCCGATGAATATTGAGGCTCGTGGCGGATATTGTTATTTTCTCACCTTCACAGATGACTTAAGCAGATATGGGTATATCTACTTAATGAAACATAAGTCTGAAACGTTTGAAAAGTTCAAAGAATTTCAAAGTGAAGTTGAAAATCATCGTAGCAAGAAAATAAAGTTTCTACGATCTGATCATGGAGGAGAATATTTGAGTTACGAGTTTGGTGTACATTTGAAAAATTGTGGAATAGTTTCGCAACTCACGCCACCCGGAACACCACAGCGTAATGGTGTGTCCGAACTTCGTAATCGTACTTTACTAGATATGGTGCGATCTATGATGTCTCTTACTGATTTACCGCTATCGTTTTGGGGATACGCTCTAGAGACGGCCGCATTCACGTTAAATAGGGCACCATCAAAATCCGTTGAGACGACGCCTTATGAACTGTGGTTTGGCAAGAAACCAAAGTTGTCGTTTCTGAAAGTTTGGGGCTGCGATGCTTATGTGAAAAAGCTTCAACCTGATAAGCTCGAACCCAAGTCGGAGAAATGTGTCTTCATAGGATATCCAAAGGAGACTATTGGATACACCTTCTATCACAGATCCGAAGGCAAGACTTTTGTTGCTAAGTTCGGAAACTTTCTAAAGAAGGAGTTTCTCTCGAAAGAAGTGAGTGGGAGGAAAGTAGAACTTGACGAGGTAACTGTACCTGCTCCCTTATTGGAAAGTAGTACATCATAGAAAACTGTTTCTGTGACACCTACACCAGTTAGTGAGGAAGCTAATGATGATGATCATGAAACTTCAGAACAAGATACTACTGAACCTCGTAGATCAACCAGAGTAAGATCCGCGCCAGAGTGGTACGGTAATCCCGTTCTGGAAGTCATGCTACTAGATCATGATGAACCTACGAACTATGAAGAAGCGATGGTGAGCCCAGATTCCGCAAAATGGCTTGAGGCCATGAAATCTGAGATGGGATCCATGTATGAGAACAAAGTATGGACTTTGGTTGACTTGCCCGATGTTCGGCAAGCAATTGAGAATAAATGGATCTTCAAGAAGAAGACTGACGCTGACGGTAATATTACTGTCTACAAAGCTCGACTTGTCGCAAAAGGTTTTCGGTAGGTTCAAGGGATTGACTACGATGAGACCTTCTCACCCGTAGCGATGCTTAAGTCTGTCCGAATCATGTTAGCAATTGCCGCATTTTATTATTATGAAATTTGGCAGATGAATGTCAAAACTGCGTTCCTGAATGGATTTCTGGAAGAAGAGTTGTATATGATGCAACCAGAAGGTTTTGTCAATCCAAAGGGAGCTAACAAAGTGTGCAAGCTCCAGCGATCCATTTATGGACTGGTGCAAGCTTCTCAGAGTTGGAATAAACGCTTTGATAGTGTGATCAAAGCATTTGGTTTTATACAGACTTTTGGAGAAGTCTGTATTTACAAGAAAGTGAGTGGGAGCTCTATAGCATCTCTGATATTATATGTAGATGACATATTACTAATTGGGAATGATATAGAATTTCTAGATAGCATAAAGGGATACTTGAATAAGAGTTTTTCAATGAAAGACCTCGGTGAAGCTGCTTACATATTAGGCATTAAGATCTATAGAGATAGATCAAGACGCTTAATTGGACTTTCACAAAGCACATACCTTGACAAAGTTTTGAAGAAGTTCAAAATGGATCAAGCAAAGAAAGGGTTCTTACCTGTGTTACAAGGTGTGAAGTTGAGTAAGACTCAATGCCCGACCACTGCAAAAGATAGAGAAAATATGAAAGATGTTCCCTATGCTTCAGCCATAGGGTCTATCATGTATGCAATGCTGTGTACCAGACCTGATGTGTGCCTTGCTATAAGTCTAGCAGGGAGGTACCAAAGTAATCCAGGAGTGGATCACTGGACAGCGGTCAAGAACATCCTGAAATACCTGAAAAGGACTAAAGATATGTTTCTCATATATGGAGGTGACAAAGAGCTCATCGTAAAAGGTTATGTTGATGCAAGCTTTGATACTGATCCGGACGATTCTAAATCGCAAACCAGATACGTGTTTACATTAAACGGTGGAGTTGTCAGTTGGTGCAGTTCTAAACAAAGTGTTGTAGCGGGATCTACATGTGAAGCGGAGTACATAGCTGCTTCGGAAGCAGCAAATGAAGGAGTCTGGATGAAGGAGTTCATATCCGATCTAGATGTCATACCTAGTGCATCGGGTCCAATGAAAATCTTTTGTGACAATACTGGTGCAATTGCCTTGGCAAAGGAATCCAGATTTCACAAGAGAACCAAGCACATCAAGAGATGCTTCAATTCCATCCGGGATCTAGTCCAGGTGGGAGACATAGAGATTTGCAAGATACATACGGATCTGAATGTTGCAGACCCGTTGACTAAGCCTCTTCCACGAGCAAAACATGATCAGCACCAAGGCTCCATGGGTGTTAGAATCATTACTGTGTAATCTAGATTATTGACTCTAGTGCAAGTGGGAGACTGAAGGAAATATGCCCTAGAGGCAATAATAAAGTTATTATTTATCTCCTTATATCATGATAAATGTTTATTATTCATGCTAGAATTGTATTAACCGGAAACATAATACATGTGTGAATACATAGACAAACAAAGTGTCACTAGTATGCCTCTACTTGACTAGCTCGTTAATCAAAGATGGTTATGTTTCCTAACCATGAACAATGAGTTGTTATTTGATTAACGGGATCACATCATTAAGTGAATGATCTGATTGACATGACCCATTCCATTAGCTTAGCACCCGATCGTTTAGTATGTTGCTATTGCTTTCTTCATGACTTATACATGTTCCTATGACTATGAGATTATGCAACTCCCGTTTGCCGTAGGAACACTTTGTGTGCTACCAAACGTCACAACGTAAATGGGTGATTATAAAGGAGCTCTACAGGTGTCTCCAAAGGTACATGTTGGGTTGGCGTATTTCGAGATTAGGATTTGTCACTCCTATTGTCGGAGAGGTATCTCTGAGCCCTCTCGGTAATGCACATAACTTAAGCCTTGCAAGCATTGCAACTAATGGGTTAGTTGCGGGATGATGTATTACAGAACGAGTAAAGAGACTTGTCGGTAACGAGATTGAACTAGGTATTGAGATACCGACGATCGAATCTCGGGTAAGTAACATACCGATGACAAAGGGAACAACGTATGTTGTTATGCGGTCTGACCAATAAAGATCTTCATAGAATATGTAGGAGCCAGTATGGGCATCCAGGTCCCGCTATTGGTTATTGACTGGAGACATGTCTCGGTCATGTCTACATTGTTCTCGAACCCGTAGGGTCCGCACGCTTAAGGTTACGATGACAGTTATATTATGAGTTTATGCATTTTGATGTACCGAAGTTTGTTCGGAGTCCCGGATGTGATCAAGGACATGACGAGGAGTCTCGAAATGGTCGAGACATAAAGATTGATATATTGGAAGCCTATGTTTGGATATCGGAAGTGTTCCGGGTGAAATCGGAATTTTACCGGAGTACCGGGAGGTTACCGGACCCCCCCCCCCCGGGAGCTATATGGGCCATAGTGGGCCTTAGTGGAAAAGAGAAGGGGCTGCCCAAAGTGGGTCGCGCGCCCCTCCCCTCCCTTGGTCCGAATAGGACAAGGAGAGGGGGCCGGCCACCCTCTCTCTTTTCCCCCTCCGCGAATCCTATTCTAACTAGGATTGGGGGGGGGAATCCTACTCCCAGAGGAAGTAGGACTCTCCTGGCGCGCCTCTCCTAGGCCGGCCGCACCCCTCCCCCCCTTGGTCCTTTATATACTGAGGCAGGAGAACCCCAGAGATACACAAGTTGATCCACGTGATCTTATTCTTAGCCGTGTGCGGCGCCCCCTGCCACCATAGTCCTCGATAATATTGTAGCGGTGCTTAGGCGAAGCCCTGCGACAGTAGTGCATCAAGATCGTCACCACGCCGTCGTGCTGACGGAACTCTTCCCCGACACTTTGCTGCATCGGAGTCCGGGGATCGTCATCGAGCTGAACGTGTGCTAGAACTCGGAGGTGCCGTAGTTTCGGTGCTTGATCGGTCGGGCCGTGGAGACGTACGACTACATCAACCAAACGCTTCTGTTGTCGATCTACGAGGTACGTAGATCACACTCTCCCCTCGTTGCTATGCATCACCATGATCTTGCGTGTGCGTAGGAAATTTTTTGAAATTACTACGTTCCCCAACACTAACTCGCCGTGTTCCCACTGGTGGCGTTGTAGTCAGGCCCAACAATTCAACTTGTGAGGATAACATGTAGCCCGAACCCAAGAGGGAATGGATTTAATTTTTCTAGGACAACTATTTCTTTTATATTTATTAAAAATTTGCAGCCATGTTCACTTGGGCAATACCTATATCTATTGTAAGTCCTTCAAGTTCAGACAAGAAAAAATTAGATATCCTGAAATCTTTACTATACAATCATTTTGGTCTTCTTGAACTTCAAATGACATCATCAAAAGATAATTTATGGTTTGTATTAAACTTGACCTTTAGACATGCGGGGTCATCAGGCACTATAGATATTCTTTTTTCCCAAATTTCTAGAATATGAACTAAGAATTCAATACTCATTTGATTTTAATAGGATGCTTCGATCGAGACGTGCGTTGCACGTGTAAGCTTACTAGTTCTAACAGGGTTAGCGAAGGATCGATTTGGAGAAATGCCACGTAGGAGGTGGATCGAGTATCATGTTAACCAGAATTGCTTGGGCTCCATTTTTAGACACCAGAGTTGTGAACGACCGACCCAAGAAGATTTTCTTGAGTGAATTTTCAGAATCTATCTATCTATCACTCTGTTTCTAAATGTAAGTCTTTTTAGAGATTTTAATATAAACTACATACAAAGTAAAATGAGTGAATCTACGCTCTAAACTATGTCTATATACATTCGTATATAGTCCATATTAAAATCTCGAGAAAGATTTATACTACCTCCGTTTCAATTTACAAGTCCTACGCGTATAACTAGGTTGCCAATTTTATCACCCTAATATAAACTATATAACACAAAAATTAGATCGTTTTAAAATAGAACATCTGAAGTTTATATTGGTATATTTTTTTGTAATATATGACTTATTTTAGGTTGGTCAAATTGACGACTTAGGAATACGCACACGCCCTATAAACTGAGAGAGAGGTAGTATGTAGAAACGGAAGGAGTATTATATAATTAAGACAAAAGTGAAATAAGCCATCACGTTCATCCACGTAGTTTGAATTATCTCGACTATAAATGTTAGATATTAACGGTTGAGATTTAAAAAATATAGCGTTACATAAAAATAGCATGATGTACAAACTGTTTGGCCTGTCACGTAAACAGAACAGTTTTTTTTAAGCTATAAACAAAACAGTTCAACGTGTGCTATATGCTTTTCTACTAAAAAAAATAGTTGGAGAAGGCTAATGCGCGCGCGTTGGAGCGATCGAATTCCGACCGAGGCGCTATTCCTAATTGATGGATGGAAAGATTGGTGGGCCCACCAAAAAATCAGGGGCTGTAGATTATGAAGTGCATGCACGATGGGATATTTTTTTTGAACATCAGTACAGATACAAGCGTTCTTATACACGTGTATACACTCATTTCTATGAACGTATACACGCACACCTTACCCCTATGAGCATCTTCGAAAGACTAAGCCGGTATATTATCTTGAGATTTATGAAGTTACCGTAAACGTCTTGTCGTTGACAGGAACGTCTCCTCTCACTGAATGTGCATCGCCGAAAATCCTGAAATAAATTCGAGTATCAGGATTTAAACCCTGATGGGCTGGGATACCATAGTCCCTGGTGGGCTGGGATACTTGCATTGTTGAACGAGTATAGAAGGCCACCATTCGAATAGATGGAAACAACTGCGACTGAATTGGAAAGCAATAATGCAACAACAAAAAAGAATTGGAAAGAGATATACATCGCTTATGGAAACAGATTGGAGTTGCACGAAGCGGATCGCGCGTTGACGCGTGCGGTCATGAAAGAGTCCTTTTGCAATAGAGGTTGCTTACGGTTGTGTTGCAAAAAAAGGCACAAAAGGAGTCCGGCAGTCATAATAATAAGAAATAGTAAAACAGAATGACTAATTCGCATCTAAATCATAGTATTTAAGGATGTTACATCTAAATTGTCGTGATGATTCACTGCCGACCTGGAGAAATAAGATGAAAAGGAAGCTAGAAGTGACGGACCAGTGCCCCGTTTGTGGCATTGAACCTGAAGTTAATTTTCATCCATTTGTTCGATGTCGTATGGCACGGCTGCTCTAGAATTATATGTCTGAATTTTGGAAGCTTCCACAGCTTGATGCAATTACAAATACGGGAAGGGATTGGCTGCTAATCCTTGTGGGTGGTCTGGATAAGGACACTATTGATATGATTCTGATGCTTCTTTGGCGGATATGGTTCGTTCGTAATGAGATTGTCCATGATAAAATCCCTCCACCACTGGATGTGTCTTGCCGATTCTTAATCAGCTATCTGAGCTCTTTGGTTCAAGTCAAATACTTTCCGAATGAGAACTATGTGAAGGCTAGATAGAAATTCAAAACTGCAACCAACTTCAGTATCTCTTGAGGCACCCAGTAGGCGATGGAATCCCCCTGATCCAGGTTGGTTTAAGCTAAACACAGATGGCTCTTTTACTACTGATGGGGTTGCTAGTACAGGCATGATTTTACGAGACCAATAAGGGAAAATCATCTTCACCTCTTGCCGATGTCTGGACGGATGCTCAACTGCACTAGAAGCAGAACTGATGGCAGCCAGGAAAGGTTTGGCGTTGTCCCTGAATTGGTGCGATGGCCCCATTCATCTAGAAATGGATTGTTTGGAGATGGTGAATATGTTAAAGAAGAGGAAACAAGATCTTTCTGGGCACATGACTTTAGTGAAGGAGATCAAAGCTCTCTTGAGCACACGTGAGACTTGCATTACTCATGTAAAGCGAGACCAGAATTATATTAGTCACTTCTTAGCTAGTTATGCTAGGCGTAGCAATCGTACTGCAGTTTGGCTTTGTTCTGGCCCGGAGAATATCGAGAACTTGTGTCTCGCTGATTGTACCCGTGGGGGTTGAGTAATACAAGTTTCATTCGCAAAAAAAAAAAGTTGTCTACCACAGGATCTAATCGCTGAAAAATTCGTGCAAACGTCTTGATCTATTGTCGCTGGCTGCTATCCTGGGTCGGGCTTGTCGTTTTTGTCGATCGCCTGTTGTCTTCGTTCGTGTCATGCGTGAGGGCCTTAGCCCATGTCTGCTGCAGGCGATGTGACTCTATATGGGCCTTTTTTTCTTGTTGATTGCATGAACGTCGTACTATTTGGTTAGAACAATCGAGGCTTTTTTTACTCCTCAAAAAAATAAGGGATTTGTTAACGGCATCTAGCTTGACCCTGGCACGCAAGATCTCTCTTTTCTCTCACTGCGATGTGAGCACGAAGGGGAGCTCACTCAGGCAAGATCTCTCTTTTCTCTCACTGCGATGTGAGCACGAAGGGGAGTTCACTCAGATCCAGCTTCCACGTGACCAAGAGATGACAGACCACGAGGTTTTGAGTCCTTTTTGTGTGTGTGTGTGTGTGTGTTTTCTAAGGTCGTGTTCAGTTTTCTATTTTTAATACTTGAATATTTCTTGACATGATATGTGCAGTTGCGTCGACCCCCCCCCCCCCCCCCCTCCAAAAAAAAATTCAGTTGCATGTCATTTATTGACTAAGAAGTTTGCCCCGACCCCCCCCCCCCCCCCCCCCCCCCCCCCCCCCCGCCCCCCAACCCAGTTGTATGTTCATCTTCGACACATAATTTTTCCTCACCCCCGACCTAGTTGCATCCACTCTCAATATGTCTCATGTTATGCTCGTCCCTCGCGAAGCAGTGAGGTCCGATACGACTATTTCTAGTGGGTCATTTTCTTTTTATTCTCTGTTTTTGTTTGTTTTGGTTCGACTATGTAGCTAGAGGAGCGAGCGTAACTACCATTTTTATTTTTGTATTTTTTTCTTTTTGCATTAGTTTTGGGGTTTGGGGTGTTTGGCGAACATTGTTCAATTTTGTCAACTGTTTTTTAAATATGTGAATAATTTTTAAAACTCATTTCAATGAGAAGATTTTTAGTGATGTTTTATGTAAGTTTCAATCAGTCGCTGTAAATTTTGTGAAATTCTTTGATGGGGTTGTTTTGTACTATCTCTCTGTGCGTTTGTTGTCCACTTTGTGGCCCATTATGTTGTGTGTCTTTTTGTTGGGCCTTTTTTGTGGCACATTTCATTTTTATTAAGTTGTGTCATAATTAAAGAGACGAGGGGCAGTATAGGTCGAAGAGACGATCTGGCCGTTGGACCATCATTTCCATTCTTTACTTTTTCCCTCTTTATATCCCATTTTCCCCATTGTCTTTCATGCAGAGGCGACCCAAGCAATGATTTGCTTCCAAACATCATAAGCACGGACGTGTATCCTCTGACTTTGCAATCCCTGCCATACCCTGCCTTTGAGTCACAGACAGGTAGGCCCCATGCTCTGTGGGACCCATGTGTGAGTGACTTAAAGGTAGGCCGGGGCACGGCAGGGGATCCTCATCCCATAACCACATGCAAAGACCGCCTTTTTTTGCATGTCTAACCTTGACATGCAAGAAGACCGCCTCTTTTATTTTTGTTGTCCTAATTGCAAGTTGACCATCGACATGCAATTGAGCCTGACCTATTTTTTGATTTCTGCAGCAAGTGTGCTCTCGACATGTAACTTGGCCGGCCTTTCAAATTTTTTTGCCAAGTTACAGGTTGGCCACCGACCTACAAACTAGAGCAAACATCTTTTATTTTTCTTGTCGATAGACCACTAACATGCAACTGGGCTCGAAATATTTCTAAATTTAGTTGCAAGTGCAACCCTGTCATGCATGGACCCGTTTTTGTTGTTGTCACTGTTGCAAGTCAACCATCGACTTGCAACTAGGGTTCAAACCATTTTTTGTCTTAGTTACAAGTTGACAACTGACATGCAACTGGGATCTCGACCCCTTTTTTGTCCCAGTTGCAAATCCAATATCAACACGCAAGTAGGGACTACAACCAATTTCTTTGCCCCAGTTGCAAGTCCAGCATTGATACGCATCTGTGCCCGGCCCATGTTTTTTATCCCAACTGCAAGTCCACCCTAGACACGTAATTGGGCCTTACCCATTACTTCTTGTTTGATTTGCAAGTCCACTCGTGACATGTAACTCCGGGGCCGACCCCTTTTTGTCCTAGTTCTTAGTTCATCCCTCACATGCAATTATGCTTGCCTATCTCTTTTTTGGTCCGAGTTGCATGTCTACCCTCGATACCCAACTAGGCCCGACCTGTTATTTGTACCAGTTGCAAGTCCATCATTGACACACAACTAGTGGGGCGATCTTTTTTGTCGGAGTCATAACTCCACACCCAACATACAACCGGGTGGCTCATTTTTTTCCTTGTCCCAATTGTAAGTCCGTCCTCGACACGTCACTAGGGGTAGCCCCTATTTTGTCCTAGTTGCGAGTCCACCCTAACATGTAACTAGGCCCGCCTCTATTTGTGGCCCGAGTTGCAAGTCCACCCTCGATACACAACTGAGTCCGACTCTCGACCTTTGGTCCGAGTTGCAATTTCACCCACGACCTACAACTTTGCCTCGACCCGATCTAGTTGCATGTCCACCAGTGGCACGCAACCTGCCACCCTCAACCCTTGTCCCAGTTGCAAGTCTAACATCAAAATGCAACTTGCCAACCTCACCCCTTTTTGGACCCTAATGTCGACAAGTAACTTGTCCCCAACCCCCGACCCAGTTGCAAGTCCATCCTCGACATGCAACTTGCCCCAAACCACGACCTAGTTGGAAGTCCACTCTCGACATGCAATTTGCCACCCGTCGACCCTTGTCCCAGTTGCAAATCCGCCATTGACATGCAACTAGACACCCTCGACCCCCTTTTTTGTCCATGATATAGTTGCAACCCATCGACGACACGTAACTCATCCCTGACCCCAACCCAGTTGAAAGTCCACCCACGATGTGCAACTTGTCCGTGAACCGGCCTAATCCAATTGCAAGTCCACCCTCAACCAGCAACTTGCTCTTGAACCCCAACAAAGTTGCAAGTCCACCCTCGACACACAACTTGCCGCTGGCCATTATCATAGTTGCAAGTCCTCCCTCGACATTTAACTTGCCTTCGAACCTTCTCCCAGTTGCAAGTCCATTCTCGACATGCAACTTCTACACGAACTTTTGTCCTAGTTGCAATTTTACCCCCGATATGCAATTTTGCTTGGGGTTCATAGTTAAAAGCCAGACTTCAACTCACAACCGGGCTCGTAGTTGTCCCTGCTGCAAGCCTACCCTTATCTCGCAACTAGGCCCATAGTTTTGTTTCACCCCATTTGTAAGTCGACCCTTGACTCGCAACATGACTCGTAGTTTCGTCATTGTCCTAGTTGTAAGTCCACCTCCGACTAATAGCCGGATCATAGCTTTGTTGTTGTCCAATTTGCAAGTCCACCCTCGACTCGTAACTAGGCCCAAAGTTTTATGTGGTCCTAGTTGCAAGTTCACCCTCGACTCACAACTGGGCCTGTGTTTTTCATCCCAATTTCAACTCCACCCATGACTTGCAGCTGAGTTTGTATTTTGTTGTTGTCGCAGTTGCAAGTCCACCCTTGACTCGCAACTAGGGCTCGTAGTTTTGTGTAGTATTCTCAGTCGCAAGTCCATCCTTGACTCGCATGGCTCGTAGTTTGTTTCATCCGAGTTGCAAGTCCACCCTTGTCTCGCAACTCGGATCGTAGTTTAGTAGTTGTCCTAGTACAAGTCCACCCTCGACTCGCAAGTGAGCCCATAGTTTGTCGAGGGTCCTTAGTTGCTTGTCAACCATGGACTCGCAACTAGGTGTGTGTGTGTGTGTGTCGACAGCCTGCACTTGCAAGCCGATCATTGACTCGCAACTAAGGGTGTTTGTATTTGTCGAGGGTCCCTAATTGCATGTCAACCTTCTACTCACAACTAGGGGAGTGTGTGTTTGTAGAGGGTACCCAGTTGCATGTCGATAATCAACTCACAACTAGGGGAGGGTGTGTGTGTTTGTTAGGCCCCTAGTTGCAAGTCAACCATCGACTCTTAACTAGGGTGTGTTTGTGTTTTATTGAGGGTTCCCAATTGCATGTTGACCATCGACTCGCAACTAGGGGGTGTTTATGTTTGTCGAGGGTCCTCAGTTGCAAGCCAACCATAGACTCGTAACTAAGGGGTGTTTTCTGTATGTTTGTCGTGGTCCCCAGTTGCATGTCAACCATCGAGTCACAACTAGGGTGTGTGTGTCTTTGTCGAGGGTCCCCAGTTGCATGCCGACGATCAACTCGCAACTAGGGGGTGTGGGTCTGTTCTATCGTGTCCCTAGTTGCAAGACGACCATCGACTCGCAACTAAGAGTGTTTGTGTTTTTCGACAGTCCCTAGTTGCATGTCAACCATCGACTCGCAACTAGGGTATGTGTGTGTGTTTGTCGAGGGTTCCCAATTACATGTCGACCATCAACTCACAACTAGGGTGTGTGTGTGTTTTGTCGTGCCCCCAGTTACATGCCGACCATTGACTCACAACTAGAGGTGTATCTGTTTTTTCGTGGCATATACGTGCAAGCCATCCATCGACTTGCAACTAGAGGGAGTGTGTGTGAGGGTCCATAGTTGCATGTCAATCATCAACACACAACTAAGGGTGTGCGTGTTTGTTGTGGTCTGATGTCTCTTAAAGCTATGTCGGTATTTCCCCAAAGTGGAAGGGATGATGCAGCACAGGGGCGGTAGGTATTTCCCTCAGATATGAAACCAAGGTTATCGAACTAGTAGGAAAACCAAGAAAGACAACGTAAACAACACCTGCACACAAATAACAACTTCTCGTAACCCGATGTGTTAAAGGGGTTGTCAATCCCTTCCGGGGTACGGCGCCTCAAGATAGGGAAATGAACATGAGGTAAATTTGTAGTAGATTGATAGATCAACCACCAAACAAATAAATAAGGATAAATTACAACAAAGTATTTTAGGGTTTTTGGATTAATAGATCTGAAAATAAAAGCAAATAAAAGTAGACCGCAAAGGCAAATAATATGAGAAAGAGACCTGGGTGAAGGAAATATGCCCTAGAGGCAATAATAAAGTTGTTATTTATATTTCCTTCTATCATGATAAATGTTTATTATTCATGCTAGAATTGTATTAACCGGAAACTTAGTACATGTGTGAATACATAGACAAACAGAGTGTCACTAGAATGCCTCTACTTGACTAGCTCGTTAATCAAAGATGGTTAAATTTTCTAGACATGGACAAAGAGTTGTCATTTGATGAATGGGATCACATCATTAGAGAATGATGTGATTGACTTGACCCATCCGTTAGCTTAGCATGATGATCTTTTAGTTTCTTGCTATTGCTTTCTTCATAACTTATACATGTTCCTATGATATGAGATTATGCAACTCCCAAATATCGGAGGAACACTTAGTGTGCTATCAAATGTCACAACATAACTGGGTGATTATAAAGATTCTCTACAAGTGTCTCCAATAGTGTTTGTTGAGTTGGCATATATCGAGATTAGGATTTGTCACTCCGATTGTCGAAGAGGTATCTCTGGGCCCTCTCGGTAATGCACATCACTATAAGCCTTGCAAGAAATGTGACGATTGAGTTAGTTACGGGATGATGCATTACGGAACGAGTAAAGAGACTTGCCGGTAACGAGATTGAACTAGGTATTGAGATACGGACGATCGAATCTCGGGCAAGTAACATACCGATGACAAAGGGAATAACGTATGTTGTTATGCGGTTTGACCGATAAAATATCTTCGTAGAATATGTAGGAACCAATATGAGCATCCAGGTTCTGCTATTGGTTATTGACCGGAGATGAGTCTCGGTCATGTCTACATAGTTCTCGAACCCGTAGGGTCCGCACGCTTAACGTTCGATAACGATTGGTGTTATGAGTTTATGTGTTTTGATGTATCGAAGGTTGTTCGGAGTCCTGGATGTGATCACGGACATGGCGAGGAGTCTTGAAATGGTCAAGACATAAAGATCGATATATTGGAAGGCTATGTTTCGACATCGGAATGGTTCTGGGTGAGTTCGGGCATTTACCGGAGTACTGGGGGGTTACCGGAACCCCCCGGGGAGTGTATGAGCCTTATTGGGCCTTAGTGGGAGAGAGGAGGAGGCGGCCAAGGTGGGCCCCCCCAAGCCCAATCCGAATTGGGGTGGGGGCCGACCCTCCTTTCCTTCTCCCTCTCTCCTCCTTCCTTCCTCTCCTACTCCAACTAGGGAAGGAGGAATCCTACTCCCACCGGGAGTAGCACTTCCCCCTTGAGCACACCATGAGAGGGCCGACCCTCCCCCTCCTCCACTCCTTTATATACAAGGGAGGGGGCACCCCATAGATACACAAGTTGATTGTTTAGCCGTGTGCGGTGCCCCCTCCACATATTACCACCTCGGTCATATCGTTGCAGTTCTTAGGCGAAGCCCTGTGCCGGTAGCTTCATCATCACCGTCACCACGCCGTCGTGCTGACGAAACTCTCACTCGACCTCAGCTGGATCAAGAGTTCATGGGACGTCACCGAGCTGAATGTGTGTAGATCATGGAGGTGCCGTACCTTCCGTGCTAGGATCGGTCGGACCGTGAAGACGTACGACTACATCAACTGCGTTGTCATAACGCTTCCGCTTTCGGTATACGAGGGTACGTGGACAACACTCTCCCCTCTTATTGCTATGCATCACCTAGATAGATCTTGCGTGTGCATAGGATTTTTTTTTGAAATTACTGTGTTATCCAACACCGGGGGCCATAGGTTTCACTAGTGGCTTCTCTCGAGAAAAATAGCAAAGTGGTGGGTGAACAAATTACTGTTGGGCAATTGATAGAACTTCAAATACTCATGATGATATCCAGGCATTGATCATTTTATAGGCATCACGTAAAAGATTAGTAGACCGACTCCTGCCTGCATCTACTACTATTACTCCACACATCGACCACTATCCTACATACATCTAGTGTATTAAGTTCATGGAAAAACAGAGTAATGCAATAAGAACGATGACATGATGTAGGCAAAATATATCTATGTAGAGATAGACCCCTTCGTTTTATCCTTAGTAGCAACTATACATACGTGTTGTTTCCCTTTCCGTCACTGGGATCAAGCACCGTAAGATCGAACCCACTACAAAGCACCTCTTCCCATTGCAAGATAAATAGATCAAGTTGGCTAAACAAAACCCAAATATCGGAGAAGAAATACGAGGCTATAAGCAATCGTGCATATAAGAGATCAAAGAAACTCAAATAACTTTCATGGATAACAAAAGATATGACTGATCATAAACTCAAAGTTCATCAGATCCTAACAAACACACCGCGAAAGAGTTACATCATATGGATCTCCAAGATACCATTATATTGAGAATCAAGAGGGAGAGATGAAGCCATCTAGCTACTAACTACGGACCTGAAGGTTTACAAAGAACTACTCACGCATCATCGGAGAGGCACCAATGGAGGTGGTGAACCCCATCCGAGATGGTGTCTAGATTGGATCTGGTGGTTCTGGACTCTGCAGTGGCTAGATGAATATTTCGTCGACTCCCCTAGGGTTTCTGGAATATTGGGGTATTTATAGAGCAAATAGGTGGTCCAAGGGGCACCCGAGGTGGCACAACCCACCAGGGCGCGCCTGGGCCTCCTAGCGTGCCCTGGTGGGTTGTGCCCCCCTCGGGGCACCCCCTAGGCCCAGCCAGGGCCCGTTGTGTTCCTTCTGGCCCATAAAAATTCCCCATAAATTTTTGAGGTATATGTGCTCCGTCTGATATTGATTTTCTGCGATGTAAAAAAACATGGAAAAACAACAACTGACACTTGGCACTATGTCAATAGGTTAGTACCAAAAAATGATATAAAATGACTATAAACTGATTATAAAACATCCAAGATTGATAATATAACAACATGGAACAATAAAAAATTATAGATACGTTGGAGACGTGTCAGCATCCTCAAGCTTAACTCCTACTCGTCCTCGAGTAGGTAAGTGATAAAAACAGAATTTTTGATGTGGAATGCTGCCTAACATGTCATATCATATTTCTTTTCTTTATAGCATGGACATTTGGACTTTTAGTTGTTCAAAGCAATAGTCTAGTTTTGACATGATAATTTAAATACTCAAGCATATCAACAAGCAACCATGTCTTTCAAAATATCAACGCTAAAATAAGTTATCCCTAGCCAGTCATGCTCAACCATTGATCCATTCATGAAACACATTCGAATACTAGCTATACCCAATACTTAAGTACGATCATATTTCCTCCTACTTGGTGTTTTTATAAGAGAAGATGGAGACTCAAAATAAAAATTGCATAAAGTAAAATAAAGGCCCTTCACAGAGGGAAGTAGGGATTTGTGTAGGTGCCAGAGCTCAAAACGAAAAACTTAGAGATAAAAACATTTTGGGAGGTGTATCCATCCCACCAACAAAAACGACTTAGAGTTACCAATACTTTCCATGCATAGATATATCATAGGCGGTTCCCAAAGAGAAAATAAAGTTTATTCCTTTTTCCACCGTACTTTCACTTTCCATGGCTAACCGTATCAACGGGTGCCCTCCATACCAACACTTTCCAATGAATTTACTATTTGACAACATAAAGTAAATTCATTTTTTGCATTTCGGGACTGGGCATCCCTAATACCTTTGCCTTACTCTCGCGTAATGACAAGTGAATAAACACACATCGTGAGAATAACACATCTAGCATGGAAAATATTAGCCACCCCTCACCGCTCTGTGAGCGAAACAAACACACAAAAGAGAGGTTTATTTTGAAAATTAGAGATGGCACATATAAATTTGCTTAGAACGGCAAAAGAATACCGCATATAGGTAGATATAGTGGACTCATGTGGCAAAACTGGTTTAAAGGTTTTTGGATGCACAAGTAGAGATCATACTTACTGCAAAGATGAAGGCTAGCAAAAGATTGAGAAGCGACCAACCAAGAAATGGATAATCTCATAAGCAAGCATTAAGCATAAATAACACCGAATAATGCACCACAAGTAGGATATAATTTCATTGCATGACTATTGACTTTCGTGTTTGCATAGGGAATTACAAACCTTAACACCAATATTCTTACTAAAGCATAATTACTCATCAAGATGACTCACATATCACATCATCATATCTCAAAACTATTACTAAGAATCAAGTTTATTTTGTCCAATGATTGCTACCTCTTGAGCACTACGTTGGTTTTCCCTTGAAGAGGAAAGGGTGATGCAGCAAAGTAGCGTAAGTATTTCCCTTAGTTTTTGAGAACCAAGGTATCAATCCAGTAGGAGGCCACGCACGAGTCCCTCGCACCTACACAAACAAATAAATCCTCGTAACCAACGCGATAAGGGGTTGTCAATCCCTACACGGTCACTTACGAGAGTGAGATCTTATAGATATGATAAGATAATATTTTTGGTATTTTTTATGATAAAGATGCAAAGTAAAATAAAAGGCAATAAAAATAACTAAGTGTTAGAAGATTAATATGATGGAAAATAGACCCAGGGGCCATAGGTTTCACTAGTGGCTTCTCTCAAGAGCATAAGTATTTATGGTGGGTGAAAAAATTACTATTGAGCAATTGACAAAATTGAGCATAGTTATGAGAATATCTAGGTATGATCATGTATATAGGCATCACGTCTGAGACAAGTAGACCGACTCCTGCCTGCATCTACTACTATTACTCCACACATCGACCGCTATCCAGCATGCATCTAGAGTATTAAGTTCATAAGAACAGAGTAACACTTTAAGCAAGATGACATGATGTAGAGGGATAAACTCATGCAATATGATATAAACCCCATCTTGTTATCCTCGATGGCAACAATACAATACATGCCTTGCTGCCCCTGCTGTCACTGGGAAAGGACACCGCAAGATTGAACCCAAAGCTAAGCACTTCTCCCATTGCAAGAAAGATCAATCTAGTAGGCCAAACCAAACTGATAATTCAAAGAGACTTGCAAAGATAACCAATCATACATAAAAGAATTCAGAGAAGATTCAAATATTGTTCATAGATAAACTTGATCATAAACCCACAATTCATCGGTCTCAACAAACACATCGCAAAAGAAGATTACATTGAATAGATCTCCAGGAGAGAGGGGGAGAACATTGTATTGAGATCAAAAAGAGAGAAGAAGCCATCTAGCTAATAACTATGGACCCGTAGGTCTGAAGTAAACTACTCACACTTCATCGGAGGGGCTATGGTGTTGATGTAGAAGCCCTCCGTGATCGATGCCCCCTCCGGCGGAGCTTCGGAAAAGGCCCCAAGATGGGATCTCATGGATACAGAAAGTTACGGTGTTGGAATTAGGGTTTTGGCTTTGTATCTGTTCGTTTGGGGGTACGTGGATATATATAGGAGGAAGAAGTACGTCGGTGGAGCAACAGGGGGCCCACGAGGGTGGAGGGCGCGCCTGGTGGGGGTGGGCACGCCCCCTACCTCGTGGCCTCCTGTTTCTTTTCTTGATGTAGGGTCCAAGTCTCCCAGATCATAATCTTCCTAAAAATCACGTTCCCGAAGGTTTCATTCCGTTGGGACTCCGTTTGATATTCTTTTTCTGCGAAACCCTAAAATAGGCAAAAAACATCAATTTTGGGCTGAGCCTCCGGTTAATAGGTTAGTCCCAAAAATAATATAAAAGTGTATAATAAAGCCCAATAATGTCCAAAACAGAATATAATATAGCATGGAACAATAAAAAATTATAGATGCGTTGGACACGTATCAAGCATCCCCAAGCTTAATTCCTGCTCGTCCTCGAGTAGGTAAATGATAAAAACAGATTTTTTGATGTGGAATGCTACTTGGCATATTTTCAATGTAATTCTTCTTAATTGTGGTATGAATATTCAGATCCGAAAGATTCAAGACAAAAGTTCAATATTGACATAGAAATAATAATACTTCAAGCATACTAACTAAGCAATTATGTCTCTTCAAAATAACATGGCAAAGAAAGTTATCCCTACAAAATCATATAGTCTGGCTATGCTCTATCTTCACCACACAAAGTATTTAAATCATGCACAACCCCGATGACAAGCCAAGCAATTGTTTCATACTATTCTCAAACTTTTTCAATCTTCACGCAATACATGAGCGTGAGCCATGTACATAGCACTTTAGGTGGAATAGAATGGTGGTTGTGGAGGAAACAAAAAGGGGGAATATAGTCTCACATCAACTAGGTGTATCAACGGGCTATGGAGATGCCCATCAATAGATATCAATGTGAGTGAGTAGGGATTGCCATGCAATGGATGCACTAGAGCTACAAGTATGTGAAAGCTCAACAAAAGGAACTAAGTGGGTGTGCGTCCAACTCGCTTGCTCACGAAGACCTAGGGCATTTTGAGGAAGCCCATCATTGGAATATACAAGCCAAGTTCTATAATGAAAGATTCCCACTAGTATATGAAAGTGATAACATAGGAGACTCTCTATTATGAAGATCATGGTGCTACTTTGAAGCACAAGTGTGGTAAAAGGATAGTAGCATTGTCCCTTCTCTCTTTTTCTCTCATATATATATATATATATATATATATATATATATTCTATTTGGGCCTTTTTATGGCCTCTTTTTTATTATTATTATTTTATTTTTCGTCCGGAGTCTCATCCCGACTTGTGGGGGAATCATAGTCTCCATCATCCTTTCCTCACTTGGGACAATGCTATAAAAATGATGATCATCACACTTTTATTTACTTACAACTCAGCAATTACAAATCAATACTTAGAAAAAATATGACTCTATGTGAATGCCTCCGGTGGTGTACCGGGATATGCAATGAATCAAGAGTGACATGTATGAAAGAATTGTGAACGGTGGCTTTGCCACAAATACAATGTCAACTACATGATCATGCAAAGCAATATGACAATGATGGAGCGTGTCATAGTAAATGGAACGGTGGAAAGTTGCATGGCAATATATCTCGGAATGGCTATGGAAATGCCATGATAGGTAGGTATGGTGGCTGTTTTGAGGAAGGTATATGGTGGGTGTATGATACCGGCGAAAGGTGCGCGGTATTAGAGAGGCTAGCAATGGTGGAAGGGAGAAAAGTGTGTATGATCCATGGACTCAACCTTAGTCATAAATAACTCATATACTTATTACAAAAATCTACAAGTTATCAAAGCAAAGTATCACGCGCATGCTCCTAGGGGGATAGATTGGTAGGAAAAGACCATCACTCGTCCCCGACCGCCACTCATAAGGAAGACAATCAATAAATAAATCATGTTCCGACTTCATCACATAACGGTTCACCATACGTGCATGCTATGGGAATCACAAACTTTAACACAAGTATTTCTAAAATTCACAACTACTCAACTAGCATGACTCTAATATTACCATCTCCATATCTCAAAACAATTATCAAGTATCAAACTTCTCATAGTATTCAACACACTCATAAGAAAAAAATTATTAATCTTGAATGCATAAAATAATTAAAGCAAATTACCATGCTGTTTTGTAGGACTCTCAAAATAATCTAAGTGAAGCATGAGAGAACAATAGTTTCTATAAAACAAATCCACCGACGTGCTCTAAAAGATATAAGTGAAGCACTAGAGCAAAAACTATATAACTCAAAAGATATAAGTGAAGCACATAGAGTATTCTAACAATTTTCGAATCATGTGTGTGTCTCTCAAAAGGTGTGTACAGCAAGGATGATTATGGAAAACTAACAAATAAAGACTCAAATAATACAAGACGCTCCAAGCAAAACACATATCATGTGGTAAATAAAAATATAGCTCCAAGTAAAGTTACCGATGGAAGTAGACGAAAGAGGGGACGCCTTCCGGGGCATCCCCAAGCTTTGGATTTTAGGTGTCCTTAGATTATATTGGGGTGCCATGGGCATACCCAAGCTTAGACTCTTTCCACTCCTTGTTCCATAATCCATCAAATCTGTTACCCAAAACTTGAAAACTTCACAACACAAAACTTAAAGTAGAAAATCTCGTGAGCTCCGTTAGCGAAAGAAAAGAAAACACCACTTCAAGGTACTGTAATGAACTCATTATTTATTTATATTGGTGTTAAACCTACTGTATTCCAACTTATCTATGGTTTATAAACTATTTTACTAGCCATAGATTCATTAAAATAAGCAAACAGCACACGAAAAACAGAATCTGTCAAAAACAGAACAGTCTGTAGTAATATGTAGCTAAAACCAAAATATGGAACCCCAAAAATTCTAAAATAAATTTATTGACGTGAGGAATTTATCTATTAATCATCTGAAAAAATAATTAACTAAATATGACTTTCCAAATAAAAATGGCAGCAATTCTCGTGAGCGCTAAAGTTTCTGCTTTTTACAGCAAGATTAAAAAGACTTTCCCCAAGTCTTCCCGATGGTTCTACTTGGCACAAACATTAATTAAACACAAAAAACACAACCAAAACAGAGGCTAGATAAATTATTTATTACTAAACAGGAGCAAAAATCAAGGAATACAAATAAAATTGGGTTGCCTCCCAACAAGCGCTATCATTTAACGCCCCTAGCTAGGCATAAAAGTAAGGATAGATCTAGGTATTGCCATCTTTGGTAGGCAATCCATAAGTGGCTCTCATAATAGATTCATAAGGTAATTTAATTTTCTTTCTAGGGAAGTGTTCCATGCCTTTCCTTAACGGAAATTGGAATCTAATATTCCCTTCCTTCATATCAATAATTGCACCAATCGTTCTAAGGAAAGGTCTACCAAGAATAATAGGACATGAAGGATTGCAATCTATGTCAAGAACAATAAAACCTACACACACATAATTCATATTTGCAACAATAAGAACATAATTAATTCTTCCCATAGGTTTCTTAATAGTGGAATCCACAAGGTGCAAGTTTAAAGAGCAATCATCAAAATCACGGAAACCTAGCAAATCACACAAAGTCTTTGGAATCATGGAAACACTAGCACCCAAATCACACAAAGCATATCATTCATGATCTTTAATTTTAATTTTAATAGTAGGTTCCCACTCATCATAAAGTTTTCTAGGGATAGAAACTTCCAACTCAAGTTTTTCTTCATAAGATTGCATCAAAGCATCAACGATATGTTTAGTAAAAGCTTTATTTTGACTATAAGCATGAGGAGAATTTAGCACGGATTGCAACAAGGAAATACAATCTATCAAAGAGCAATTATCATAATTAAATTCCTTGAAATCCAAAATAGTGGTTTCATTAATATTTAAAGTTTTGACTTCTTCAATCCCACTTTTAACAATTTTAGCATCAAGATCTAAAGACTCCGAATTTTTGGAACACCTTCTAGGTAAAGGTGGATCATATTCAGTCCCATCATTATCAAGATTCATATTACAAAACAAAGATTTAATAGGGGACACATCAATAACTTTTAGATCTTCATCTTTGTTATCATGGAAACTAGAAGAACACACTTTTATAAAGCAATCTTTCTTAGCACGCATCCTAGTGGTTCTTTCTTTGCACTCATCAATGGAAATTCTCATAGATTTAAGAGACTCATTGATATCATGCTTAGGTGGAATAGATCTAAGTTTCAAAGAATCAACATCAAGAGAAATTCTAGCAACGTTCCTAGCCAACTCATCAATCTTAAGCAATTTTTCTTCAATCAAAGCATTGAAATTCTTTTGCGAAGTAATAAATTCTTTAATATTAGATTCAAAATCAGAGGGAATCTTATTATAATTTCCATAAGAATTGTTGTAGGAATTACCATAATTATTAGAGGAATTACTAGGATACCACCTAGGATTAAAGTTTCCTCTATACGCGTTGTTACCAAAATTATTCCTACCAACAAAATTCACATCCATAGATTCATTATTATTCTCAATCAAAGTAGACAAAGTCATATCATTAGAATCAGAAGAAACACTTTTATTAGCAAATAATTTCATAAGTTCATCCATCTTTCCACTCAAAACATTAATTTATTCTATCGCATGCACTTTCTTATTAGTAGATCTTTCAGTGTGCCATTGAGAATAATTAACCATAATATTATCTAGGAGTTTAGTAGCTTCTCCTAAAGTGATTTCCATAAAAGTGCCTCCCGCAGCCAAATCTAAAAGATTTCTAGAAGCAAAATTCAATCCGGCATAAAGAATTTGTATAATCATCCACAAATTCAAACCATGTGTAGGGCAATTACGTACCATTAATTTCATCCTCTCCCAAGCTTGTGCAACATATTCATGATCAAGTTGCTTAAAATTCATAATATCATTTCTAAGAGAGATGATCTTAGCGGGAGGAAAAATACTTAGAGATAAAAGCATCTTTGCATTTATTCCACGAATCAATACTATTTTTAGGCAAAGACAAAAACCAAGCTTTAGCACGATCTCTAAGCGAAAAAAGGAATAGCTTCAATTTAACAATATCATTATCCACATCTTTCTTCTTTTGCATATCACATAAATCAACGAAGCTATTCATATGGGAAGCAACATCTTCACTAGGAAGGCCGGCGAATTGATCTTTCATGACAAGATTCAACAAAGCAACATTGATTTCACAAGATTCAATATCGGTAAGAGGAGCAATCGGAGTGCTAAGGAAATTATTGTTGTTGGTATTGGTGAAGTCACACAATTTAGTATTATCTTGAGCCATCGTGACAAGCAAGCAATCCAACACACAAGCAAACAAGAGACGGGCAAAAAGAGGCAAATAGAGAAAGAGGGAGGATGGAGAGAGAGGGCGAATAAAACAGCAAGGGTGAAGTGGGGGAGAGGAAAACGAGAGGCAAATGGCAAATAATGTAATGCGGGAGATAAGGGTTTGTGATGGGTACTTGGTATGTATTGACTTGCAATGACGCCACAAGTGACTCATTGTCGGGAGTCAAATCTTGACTTGTCTTGCGCGAACCTCCCCAGCAACGCCGCCAGAAATCCTTCTTGCTACCTCTTGAGCACTGCGTTGGTTTTCCCTTGAAGAGGAAAGGGTGATGCAGCAAAGTAGCGTAAGTATTTCCCTCAGTTTTTGAGAACCAAGGTATCAATCCAGTAGGAGGCCACGCACGAGTCCCTCGCACCTACACAAACAAATAAATCCTCGCAACCAACACGATAAGGGGTTTTCAATCCCTACACGGTCACTTACGAGAGTGAGATAAAGTGTATAATAAAGCCCAATTCCTCATTGATTGCTTGATGTAGGGTCCAAGTCCTCTGGATCATGTTCGTTCTGAAAATCACGTTCCCGAAGGTTTCATTCCATTTGGACTCCGTTTGATATTCTTTTTCTATGAAACCCTAAAATAGGCAAAAAAAACAGCAATTCTGGGCTGGGCCTCCGGTTAATAGGTTAGTCCCAAAAATAATATAAAGTGTATAATAAAGCCCAATAATGTCCAAAACAGAATATAATATAGCATGGAACAATCAAAAATTATAGATACGTTGGAGACGTATCAATGATCTTCATGAAAGTTTTAATTATATCCTTCTTGGATATCTATCGCTTTGGGACTATTTTTTATATGTTTCTTTTCATAAGCTCAAACAAATATAAGTGAAGATCATGAGCATAATATTTATTTCTCTCAAATTAATTGAAGTGAAGCAAGAGATAATTTCTTGAAAATTTTACTAACTCTCAAATAAATCTAAGTGAAGCAACAGAGCATTTCTTCAAAAATACTAAAGCACACCGTGCTATAAAAAGATATAAATGAGGCACTAGAGCAAGTCCATAGCTCATAAAAATTGAAGTGAAGCATAGAGAGCAATTCTAACAAGTCATGACATGATTTTGGCTCTCTCAAATAGGTGTGTCCAGCAAGGATTGATGACTTACACTACTGCAGGTTGCTGCTAACGCGACACTATGATCAGAGACCCTTCGACAAAACTATGTGCGATGCCATAATCGCAAATGGTGGTGTAAAAAACCGTCAAAAAGGTGCAAAACGTTTGCGATGGAGGATGCATCAAACACGGTTCAGATTTTAGTTGCATGTGCGATGCAGGGCATATGGTTCAACAAAATTAACTGTTTGCGATGAGGAGGAACAAAAGAAACGGGCAGCCAGATGAAGGTGTGTGCGATGTACATCATACGGTTCACTCGGATGAACTTTTTGTGATTAGGGAACACAAAATAAACAGTCAGCCAGATCAAAGGTGTGTGCGATATACGGCATGCGGTTCACTCGGATGAACTGTTTGCATTGAGACATGAGAGCAGAAACGGTTCAAATGAACAAGATGTGTGTGATACGAGGCAAACAGGTCTGTAACCAGAAACGTGTGCGAAGACCGATAACAACACAGACGATTACCGCTAACAAGCCGTGTGTCTTGTGAGCAAACGATTGCTGGTATACAATTGTGAGTGATTGATGAAAACATCACCGATGGGTTCCATTGTTTAGTCCGTGTGCGATGTGATTTTCTTTGCCTGCACAACATCTACGCTCTGTCTACAGAGCATCAACATATATAATTAAAAAGACATCATTGCATAACCAAATTAAGCATACAATTACACAAGTAACTACACACATAACATTTCCACACACCAAAGTAAGCAATTACATGCATACTAAAGTAGGAGAAACGAGGATCTAATCATCTACTTATTGTTGCGACGATGCTTGACATTGCTCTGCTTCCGGCTGGATCCCTGGCCGTTTTGGGGAAGGAGGCACTTCCTCACGTCAACGATCCGCCTGTACATGTCATAGCTCGTGTACGCCTCCTTGGCCGCGTACAAGTGAGCTTTGTCAAGTTTCTCCATCCAGGCTGAGTGCCAGGCACGCTTGTCCTTGTTGCATGAATCCTTCATGTCTCTGTAGTAGGGGTCGATGATGGCCTCGGCAAGGTGAACCAGTGAGTCCTTCTCATGCTCCTTGTTGCCCCAGATCTTGTATTAGCCCTGGATGTCGACAAAATTCTGACAGGCGATGCCCGAATTCTCGAGTGCCTTTACATCGTTGGTGATGTCCACCGTAGCGAACACATAGTGGGGGATGTTGACAAACCTGGCAATTCGCTCGCAAGGCCTTGTGGCCAGGCAGTAGTGTGGTAGACGAGGACGTGGTGGCGCACGCACATCTAGGCGATGGTGACCTTGGGACGAGACCCGGCACGAGCGTGGGTGTACTCGAGGTCGAACCTGACCACCTTGTACTTCTCCGCGGCAAGCAACAACTCCATGATGTGGATGGAGTGCTCCACCCAGACCGGGTCGTTGGTGTACACCACCGAGAGGTCCATGAACCTTCTGTGGGTGTCCACCCCGGCACACATGGTGAACTGCTGCTCGTCATCGGCAGCCGCTCGGAGCACCATTGGAGCAACGCAGGATATCCTCTAAGAATTTCTCGTGGTGAGTGTGCTTCTTGCAATGGTGGGGCGCAATCGAAAGGTAGAAGAGTCACAAGGGTTAAATGGCCGCTGTAATAAATGGGGGCCGCCGGCCTGTAATCGTCACGTCTTGTCACGGCATTCATAGCGGAGGATTCCTGTGCACGCTTGATAACACCGCACCGCACGCGTGGGCTCGAAGAGGCGCCAAATGTATCGTCAGTGAGCCTGTTCCCACGCTACCGTGCTGTTTACCGTGCAAGCTTCCCGCCCGGCTAGTTTGGCCACGCGTCAGCTAGAAGAGGGACAAATCGTGGGTGTTTATTGGCAAAAAGCTTTGTAAAAACAAAGTGTGTAGAATGACTTTGATCATAAGTTTACCCGTGGGTGATGAGGTCAAAGTTACATAGAAGGGTGATGATGGACACTCGAGTGCGATAATTAATTCTGCGCTCTACAGTGCACACGATGGAAGAAACCAACTGTGTGCAATAATGTCGAAGATCGTAGTCGAGTTAGCTATACAGATCGTGTGCTGTGAGATCGACAAGGTAAACTGATCCGAGAATGGTTAATAAAGTCTAAGACCATTGCATATTAAGGTCAAAATAGTGTTAGCAATATACGAGTCTCATATGATGCCATTTCAACGATTGTACCACAAAAGCTCGAAATGTTACAAGGTTCAAATTCCAGAGTTATATGGCTCAAATTCAAAGATTACAAGGTTCAAACTGATATTAGAAATGAAATTCAGCTCATCAGCTGCAAACACTTGTGCTGATCCGCTGAACATGGATATCAGAGAGGTTGAAACTAATATCACCGCTTCTAAGTCTGGTTTCGAAACCTCACAATTTTTGCAAAGGGGTCAGCCACTGAGAAGTCATGTATGGGGTTGACACGATGACTTCCGATTACTCTGTCATCTGAAGTTCCAAAATGAAATTCAACATTTTTGGAGCCTACTCCATTCTGCCGCAGGCGCCGGCGCTGATCAACAAACCATTCATTTTTGTGAAATAAATGTAGGACAAACCTCATTTCCTTCAGCACCCTTGCTCTGAGAACAAAGAACCTGGCGAATATAATCTCCGGTAAGGTCCCTCGGTAGGAGTTCAAAGTAATTTCTGAGAGATGCTGATCTAGGCATTTGACGTGATTGTTATATTATATCACATTATCCACCACTGGGCCTAATCTTATCTGCAGAAGAACAAAACGTTTTAGTGCCTACATGCAGTTTTGAACATTACTACAGACCTATTTGGTTTGCAGGATTTGTAAAATGCACTAACATGCCATCTTCGATCTGACATGATTAACATGGGCATTTGATTACATTCTAGAAAAATGTAGCTTTCTTCACAAGAGGTTGGAGTGGATGAAAAGTTCCCTAAGAAAACTTGAACTCCCTTATGGTTAACATTTAACAGGAAAGGAACATCACCTCGATATATAGCTTGTCCAGGCACAGAAAGCATCTCAGGAAACTGACAACTTGCTCCAGGTTGGGGCCGATAGTTCTAGAGCCAATACCTTCACTGTGAGCAATTTTGGGGTCAAGCTTATCGGAATCATTTTCTGAATGACAAACGAACAAACATCTTCAAAATTAGAAATAATGTTAATTTGTAGAAGGAGAGGTAGAAGGCGGCTGTTGTACCTGAACGGGTGTGGATCCAATAACAAGTTCGAAGTATTTGTGAGACGAGTAGCCTACCACTATCAATTTCAGCGCAGAAATGACATTGATTCTTGTTGGAACTTCTTGATTAACTACAAGTAATCTCTCAAGTGCAGGTGTGTCCTGAGTGACCATACCATGGTACACATCTTGTGATGTCTTCCTGCCGCACCAGCAACACCCATAAATAGTCCGGAGAGTCATGGAGGTGATGTGGAAGGTACTCAACCCATTGATCGCCTGAAGACAAAGGTACTTGAGTGTAGTACAGCCACGGAGCAGGTGCTCCATGTCACCGTTTGAGAGGCAGATGGTGACGAGCTCAAGGTGCTTCAGTCGTGGTAGAATAAGAGCAGGCGTGTCATTAAGGGGGGATGGTAGTTCCTGAACTTGCCGATGCGGAGTGTGGGCGCGAGGTGGAGTGCGGACGTTGGCAGCGACCGCGTATGCCCATTATCAGAAGTGAGCTCCTCGAGCTGATCTAGGGCGGGGGATCGGAACCAGTCGTCAAGCTTGGCTTAGTCCTTGCCGTTGGAACGGAACTTGCCCATTCTAAGGCCTTTGGTTGGGCCAAGGTGACTGCCGATGATCTTGGAGAATGCATCCAAGCTTTTGCGATAGCCATGGCAGAGCTCGTGGGTGTTGATGAGGTTGAGAGGGCTGGAGTTCCATAGGGGGCACCACCGCCGGGAAAGGATGGTTGTCCGCGCCCCACATTTGATTGGGAGGAGGGAGATGATGACTCTCAACATATCATCGGGGAGGCTGCTGATGAAGTCTAGGCCTGTTGGAGTCGCTTGCAGTTCTAGGTCGCCCCGCCTCCGCTTGTTGGCAGCCCCGTTCTCCCCCTCCAGAATCTCCATGTCAATGGTGATTTTTGATAGAAATGGGCGTACAGGGAATATTTAGTTATAACAGGGCAATAGAAAAGTGTATTGGTAACTAGAAGTTATTAGGTAGGAATATAGTAAGAAAATGGAATAGCAATTGGTTTCTTAAATACTACACAATTCATTTGACATTGCTGGGTAAGTCAACATGCAGATAGTTGAAAAGAAAACTTACTTCGAACAAAGTCTGGACGGATGATTTTGTCGGGGAAGTTAGCATATATTTCATGACTAGGCCCTTTTATGTACAGTGTAATTTTAGTGCCAGCTTTCAGTACATAAAACTTTGCAATTTCTTTCCAAAAGCCAGTGCCAAAATAGGAGTCACCACGTTCATCAAGTCTTACAGTAGCAATGATTGTAAATCCATGGTTTGTGTGCAGTATGATATCCGTGGAGCCTTCATCTATGTAAAGGGAAAAATTGTGCACTACATAATTTGTTGCATAGCAAGGGATGTTCTATAGAAAATGGTAGGATTGTTAAAGAAAATATGGTAACATGCAAATATGGGCCCAAATTGAAAGAACTGTACAACAGTTGAAATCGAAGGACAAAAATCTATAATTAAACAGATAGGGCAAACATGATGTCATGGAAATATGAGAGTAATCAAAAGAACAATACATCATTAATTTGCCTAATACAGAAAGAAGAGGGGGGAAATCCCCTTTGACGTATATGGTGCATGTGGCACCTTTTATCCAAATGTAGCAATATTTAGAATATGTTCAGGAAAGTAGGCCATGCCAACCGATTTAGGGTGAGATTGAACATACCGCGCACGTCCTCAAGTTATCTGGTACGGTGAGATGGAATCTCTGGCGGAGGTCGCGAAGTCCTAAAGTGTCGACACACTGTACATTATATTAATGAAAGAAAACCCACAAATCAGCTCGAATAAAAATGAATTCAAGGCAATTTCGGCCGGGTGATTAAAGGAGGAAGATGAACTGGGATAAGAGATGAGATAATATCTCGTTAAATTAGTTACCTTGTCGTCCATGAGAAAGAACCCTCAGTACGGCAGATTCCCCAACCGAGCGGAGCTGGGTCGACCACGTGCAGCGTCGAGAAAGTCGATGGCGATAGGCGGCGGCAAGCGGAAGTGGTGAAATGCGGTGGGCTTTGCCGGCAGCCTGGTGGCGGGGGTAGGCGTCGAGCTAAGTGTTTACCGCCGCGATAGGCGGTGCCATGGCATAGACGTGGAGGAGCTTGTGCAGCTGCGAACGGGGAACGTACCGGAGGGGCCGAGGGGGTGGCGGGCGGGGTGAGGGTTTTTGTGACGTGGGGATGGTGAGGGTTTTCTTTTTTCTTTTTTAAATTGGGTAGTGAGGGTTTTCTGTCCCACAAAGAATTTTGGGGGCGACGGTTTGCTAGAGCGAACTCTGTGTGATTGATGCAACAGGCAAAATAAAAGTCATTACACATAGTTCCAACTTTGGGAACCGTGTGTGATTGACATACTACCTCCATCCTAGTTTATTGACCCGCTTTGTAATTACCAAATTTTGACCAAATATTTAACATACTCGGAGATAGATAATAAGCGTACACGTATATAAGCATAGTTCAACCGCATTAAGCATACTCAAGCGTACATAGTTCGATCCATCCCACATCTCATCTCACATGCGGCCGACACGATCCTGAAGCTTCTCCAAGTACTCGGCGTACGCGTCGTGCGCCACCCTGCGAGAATACTTCTGCTTGAAGGAGCCAACGGCCCGTCCTCTTGCATGCGCCAAAACACTTAGATACGTGTCATGAAGCTTCTGGTTGCAAAATGGGCATCCATAGCCGCCATTCCAGGTCCTAATACGCCTGTTATGCATTCTCGCATAAAGCTCCCTCGGGATTTGCCTGTTGTACCTCCTCTGGCCATCTTCATCCTCGATGTCCACATCATCAGACAGAACCTATACAAATAGTAAAAAAAATTGGCATCAAATCAATGATTACATGCCGTGAAGTAGGATTAGGAATTTATAGCTATTTATTTATACATATCCAAAGATTATGGTTCGATTTTTAAGCACGGTCATCTATGTACATTTCAATCTTGAAGAAAATAAAGGCACAAACATATGTAGGTCATTCAAAATCAATTGTCAAGCCCTGGCTAGGAATTATTAGCATGAACACTAACCCTAGTCGGATTACTAGCAGAAATCATTTGCACAAATGAAACAACTAATCACTTATCACCTGTACCATTGAAACAATCAATACACTACACGGATCTAACGAAACTTACTCAGATTTCATGGATTGGGAGAACATAACCATAGGATTTCTATTCCAAAAAGGGGGAGGCAGGAGTAACCAGAGAAACCCTATGATCTATTTGACACATAAATGGGTATAGATGACTAACTAGTTGTCCGTTGTCGTCGGAGTCATCGCCGGAGTGGTTGTCGGAGTCGTCGCCGGAGTGGTCGTCGGAGTCGGAGTCAACGTCAGGATGCAGCGTTAACTCGCCGACGGTGACGGCAACCTCTGTCTCCATATCCATGCCATGCTCCGGTGCTTTAGCAGCCCCGGCGTCGCCACTCCCTCCGATGGGGCGCTTCGGCGGCATCCTCATACACTGACGGCTTTGAGGACTAAGAGCGGTATCGAGGATGCAAGCGGAGAGAGAGGATTGTGTGTGTAGCGAGGATGGGGGTGCGGCCGCTCGGGTGCACGATTAATATGGAGTAGTGGGAGTTGTGGGAGAGAGGCGGGCGGCGGTCAAACCGATGGTTCGCCTCCCGGTGAGCCTGCGCACCGGACTGCTGGCATGCCTACCAAAGTTTCACACAACTACTCGCACGCCTCCCGATGACACTATGCAGCGAGCACGCCTCCGTCAATTCACACACATGCACGCACGCCGCCCCGTCTGCCTGCGTGGCGGGCGGGTCCCGTCAACTCACGCCTGCTCGCACAACATACGGGTCGTGCGGCGGCACGTATATTGTTTTTCTATTTGGATGATTAATGCTGCCTCTTTATTGCTTAACCGAAGCAGGGCACATATCCATTGTTGGTCTAACTCTCACGGTTCGAATAAATAATCCGTTTGGGATATTGGTTCCCAATTATTAATAATCTCCTGTCTGTAATTAGATAAAGATTACGTCAAATCTGGTCTCAAATTTGACAAAGAAAGTACAATGCCACTTTGTATTGGTGTCCATATGACAACACGATAAGTTTCATGAACTTCAAATAAGTTTTGGATGTACTAGAATTTAAAAACCAAGATTCTCAATGTTTGAAATTTGTTGCACGAGGAGTAAACATGCACCCAGTGAGACACATGTGTTTTTGCAGTCCATTTAGGTGCACTGTCACGTGTGCATGTTGCTCAAATTTTATTTTTGCACATTATACCTGTGGAAAATCAATCAATTGATGTACTAAAACGTCTTAATGATCTCTGTGATTTTTTTGAAATTAAAACGTCCCTCCTTTGCTAACATATATGTTCACCGCGGGATAATTAATTTAACATGCATCGTAGTTGCGGTGGATTCGTGGTGTGTGTGTGGGGGTGTGTGTGCGTCTGGGGGTGGCGGGTGGCTCGGATTACACTACGAGTTGTGAGCCACCGTGTGGGTTGGCCATTTTGTTAGGAAGGCCGGTGCCACATCAGAGTCGTGAAATCGTTATTTAAAACATTACACAACCCTTTCATACATAAATGTTTTGGCCATATGCAGTTGATGATTGTCCTACACGACACTCGATACTCACGTGTGATGCTTTTTATGGGCCCGCGAGGTCGTCGTCCATCACTTCGACGAACAGCCGGCGGTGAGGTTAATTTGACCAGCAAGGTAGAATCTTTTTTGTTTGTGTTATGGTGGTATATAGTTCGCGTCGAAGGGTGGGAGGGGACTAGCATATATACTATACGTACGCGTCCGTGAACAAGTACACCTCACTCAGTGTCGGGACTTTTTGGTTTCCGAGGCACGTGCCACATCAAAATTGTGAAATTGGCTATTCAAACATTACACAACACCTTTTTGGGCCACATGCATGTCCTAGCTAGGTCACTCACACGTGACGCTTCCATCTGTGGGCCCACGAGGCCATCGTCGATGCATGCATGCATCACTTTGACCTACATCGGGAGAGGTTAATTAATTTCACCATCGATGAGGATTCTTTTGGGTTGTACATATATTACGGCAGGAGCATATAGTATGCGGTGAAGAGGGGGGGGGGAGGGGACCATCATATGTAGTACGCTTGATGAACCTCGCTCTGTGTGGGTGCATGGTTTACGGTTTTTGAGGCATGTGGCACATCAAAGTTGTGCACTTTGGGTATTCAACATATATATGTTTGGACCACATGCAAAGCGGTGGTGGTTGTCCTCTTGCACCCACTTAAGCGGTTATCAGCGATATTGATGCTTTCCATCTATGGGCCCGCTTGGTCCATCACTACTTTCTGCCTGACAACAAGAGAGTTAATTTGACTTAGGAGGGGATTATTATTTTTGCTCTAGGATGACATGCATGATACAGTTTGAGCACACACATGCATGTGTACGCATGAACCCCTCCCATCGAGTCGAAGTGGCTAGTACAACGACACATCATGAGCCGATCTCGCTTTGTTTGGGGAGCTAGTGTACGATTTTTGATGCACTTTGCTAGGTGAACCTCGGTTGGGGGGCATGCATTCATAGCTTAGGATTCCCTTCGTGCCGACACGAGGGAGGGGGGCTGCTAGCTACTTCACACTTTGCTAGCTGAACCTCGGTTGGGGGGGGCATGCATTCATAGCTTAGAATCCCCTTCGTGCCGACACGAGGGAGGGGGGCTGCTAGCTACTTCGCACTTTGCTAGGGTGAACCTCGGTTGGGGGGCATGCATTCATAGCTTAGGATTCCCTTCGTGCAGACACGAGGGAGGGGCTGCTAGCTACTTCGCACTTTGCTAGGGTGAACCTCGGTTGGGGGGGCATGCATTCATAGCTTAGGATTCCCTTCGTGCCGACACGAGGGAGGGGGCTTGTCGGTGTCAAAACTGGTGGATCTCGGGTAGGGGGTCCTGAACTGTGCGTCTAGGCCGGATGGTAACAGGAGGCAGGGGACACAATGTTTTACCCAGGTTCGGGCCCTCTTGATGGAGGTAAAACCCTACGTCCTGCTGGATTAATATTGATGATATGGGTAGTACAAGAGTAGATCTACCACGAGATCAGAGAGGCTAAACCCTAGAAGCTAGCCTATGGTATGATTGTATATATGTCCTATGGACTAAAACCCTCCGGTTTATATAGACACCGGAGTGGGCTAGGGTTACACAAAGTCGGTTACAATGGGAGGATATCTACATATCCATATTGCCAAGCTTGTCTTCCATGCCAAGGAAAGTCCCATCCAGACACGGGACGAAGTCTTCAATCTTGTATCTTCATAGTCCAAGAGTCCGGACAAAGGTTATAGTCCGGCTATCCGGACACCCCCTAATCCAGGACTCCCTCAGTAGCCCCTGAACCAGGCTTCAATGACGACGAGTCCGGCGCGCAGATTGTCTTTGGCATTGCAAGGCGGGCTCCTCCTCCAAATACTTCATAGAAGATTTTGAACACAAGGGTAGTGTCCGGCTTTGTAAAATAAGTTCCACATACCACCGTAGAGAGAATAATATTTCCACAAATCTTAATCTGCTGACATGTTTTGGTAACATGACATTATGTCACGGCCCGGTGCTTATTCGAACTGTTTTTCGTCAACCAGCTCCACACATAACGCGAGGCGGTTTCTTGACACGTCTTGTCAAAGCAGAGATCGTGTTCCCCCAATTACGGGATCCTCATCAATATGGTCGTGGGTAACCCAACCGTGTCTAGGACTCCTAGATTATAGGCAAGTCCCAAACGGCTACGGAGAGGACGCTTGATATTCACCCTCTTTATAAAGGGACAAGGTTTTTGCTTTTTCCCTCTCGTGCTCAATCGAACCCCTCCCCCGCCTCGAGTTCTAACACCCAAAGCCCAGGTCAGGTGCTCCGGATCTCCAATCATGTCCGGATCCAGCCTTCAAGGCCGGTGGATGCCCTCCTCCGTCACGGAAGAGGATATCAAGAAGTTGAGGGAGGCCAAATACCTGACCGTCAAGGTTTCGCATTGGCTGCCTGCTCGAGGGCAGGTCGTCCCTACTCCTGAACCCAATGAGAATGTCATGTTCGTCTCCCACTTCCTCTGAGGCCCAGGCCTCACTCTGGATCCCTTCGTCGGGGGTTTGATGTTCTATTACGGGCTAGATTTCCACGATCTAGCTCCGGACTCCTTTCTCCACGTCTCGACATTTATTGTCGTGTGTGGGGCCTTCATCCGCATTACCCCTCACGTTGGCCTATGGCTCAAGACCTTTGAAGTGAAGCCGAAGATGATCGAGGGGCAACATATAGCATGCGGAGGCGCGTCAATAGGCAAGATGGCATGAGCTCTGTGGCTGAAAGGTTCCTTTATAGAGGTGTCTGAATTATGGCAACGGGAGTGGTTTTACGTCACGGCTCCTAGAAGTGCCAAGTGGGCGGCTGCCCCCACTTTCTGCTCGGGCCCCCCACCACAACTGATGTCATGGATTAGCAGAGGTCTGAGCTAGGGTCCAGCCAAGGACATGCCTATACTGCAAAGCTGCATTCAAGATCTCTTCGAGGGAGATTTTAATTTGGTTGTGGTAATGCAAGTTATGCTGGTTCGTCGAGTCCAGCCCTGCAAACGCCGGCCCCTTCGCTTATGGGAGTTCAACCCAGAAGGACCGTGTGCTATTCAAAGTTTCCTCGGCTTGACCCACGAGGAGATGTACAAGTCATTCTTCGGACCTCAAATAGAGTGTCCAGATACTACCGAGGACGTGGGCCTGAGCAGTAACTGCGCCGCCGAACAGGTAAGTAATCCTCTAGCCGAGCACATCGTCTTTTATTCATCATGAAATTATTTCTGAGAGATCACTCTTTGACCAGGACTGGTTAACAAAGGCGGAGATGATTCGGTGTTCGGCCCTCCTCCCTGAGGGTTTGGAAAATCCGGTATTGGAAAAGATGCTCAAGCTCGCACCTTGCCCGGAGCCCTCGAAGGAAGATACAGGGGGGAATAATACGGGCGGAAGCGAGCCCCCATCGCTGCCAGTTCCAACCGAGGGAATGAGCGCCTCCATGAAGGAGGATAACCAGGGGAGGAAGAGGATTGCTCCCGAGGATCCGGGAGCCGAGGCCCCCAAATGGGAGAAGAAGTCTCCAACAGAGGGTCATGCCTCGGGGGGTGTTCTTGCCGCACAAAGTCCACGGGGGGATCGGCCCTCCAACGAGTCATAAGTGATACAAAAAATACTTTAATAGTGAAGGTATACTATCTTTCTTCTGAGAAAATAACCGCCGCATATATCTTGCAGTTCGGGTCTTAGCCCTTCTCAGCTGAGCTCATCTTTGGGGGATCTTCTTCTGGAGATCATGGAGAGCGAAACGCCTCCCCCGGACTCCTCCGCTCAAGAAGCGGGCGACCCCGAAGTGTCGTCACGGAGGGCCTCTCCGGATCCGGTGAGGCCAGAGGATAATCCCATAGACCCCCGAAGTCCCCAGCATCCGGCTCTTGAAGAGAGCGAACAAAAGAGTCCGGCACCGTCTGGTATGCGGTCGGACGTTCTGAGGGAGCTGTTGGGGCGAGCGGCCATCTCAGAAGAACACCGTACGCTGATGGGTACGGTGATGGAAAGAATTTCGTCCGCCAAAAGCGGATTACATGAAGCCTTTATGAGTCTACTGACAGGCTTTGAGGTACGTGAAATAATATGTGATAGTACCGCACATGTTAGGTGTGCCTTGTGTAGATAGTAGCCCCTGAGACTCTGGTTGTCGTCGAGAACGGCGGCGAACAGAGGATCATAGTCCTAGGAAATAACCATACTGCCTTTATGTGCAGGTGGTGGAATCTCCGGTGGCTAGCCGGACTAGTGAGTTTGCCGAATTAAAACGGCAACTGGATGCGGCAGACACCGACATCGAGCTTGTTAACAAGCGGCTTGACGAATCACAGGGTAAGTAATGTTTTTTGGTGAATGTCACACAATAAGAGCAGCATGATGCCAGTATCTTTAATGTGTTGTGACTGCAGACGGAGCTGCCACCATGGAGACCCTTCGGAAGAACTCGCCCGAGCCAAGGAACAAGCGAGGGTTAGTAATGCGGCTGCTTTGAAGGTGGCCGAAGAGTTGAAAGCCGAGAAGGCCGCACATTGCGAGAGCCAAGAGAAGATGGCCAAGATGGCCGTAGAATTAAAAGACACTACCGACCATTGCCGGCTCCTTGAAAAAGAAAACCGAGCGAAGGCAACGGACCTTGAGAAGGCCACGATGGCGGACAAAGACACCCGCTCTGCTATGAGAGCGAAGAAGGAGGAGTTGCGGGAAGCCGGGGATATTGCGGCTGGGAAGTCCTTCATGCTACGGAGGAAGTTCGGAGATCCACGGTATGCCCCTCTGGATCGGCTGTGGAGTTCGTCAGATGCGTATATGGACTTGGCGGCGAGCGTTGCCGATGCGGCCAAATACTTCCAAGGTCAAACAGATCGTGAAGTGGACAAGCTGTTCTGGTCGCAATTCAATGTTCCAGAGCGTCCGCTTCCCTTGACTGATCAACTAGCTGAATGGGCCAAACTTAATAGGTTGTCTGGACTCGCCATGAGGTCTGTTGTAGATCATTTGTGGCCGGAGAAGCCGAAGCCGAACAACTATTTCAGCTTAGTGCAGCAGTTCTTGGTGCGGTGTCGCGCATCAACGCAATGAAGAGGTCGGCGTGCATAGAAGGCTCGTGGATGGCTTTTGCCCGTGTCAAGGCATACTGGGCGGAGATGGATGCTACCATTGTTGCGGCGCAAGGTTCAGCCATAGGCCGAGTAGCTGCCGAGCACTATTTTGAAGAGGTTCTTGAGGGTGCTCGTTTGATAGAGTCCCAGTGCTCAAAGAATATTATGTTTGAATGACATGTATTCCCATTGTAAAAACAATGTTTTTATGAAATATAGTAAGGCTGTATTTATACTTTTGCCGGAAAGTAATGTGATGCCTCCTGTGCGCCCGTTTGTGTATACATGTATATAACTTGAAAGATTGCAGTCGTCGGCTTCAACCTCCACGCATATAATGCGGAGGTGCTCACAAAAACACGTGTTCACACTTAACCCAACGTCTTGGTCCTATTAAGGAGGTGATAGCACAGCGAATGAGGCAACCGGACTATAATGCTTTAACACTTTCACTTAGCCATAGGAGTTTGACAGTGGGGCTACTAGATAGCCCCTGGTGGCTCCGCACTCTCCCGATCTCGGGGTGCGTACATGCCTGGCCGGAAAATGGCCCTTTGTTAAGGCAGAGGAATTCTAACATTCCGATAGGTCATCGAGTGGTTGACTAGTCTCACGCTATATCATGACAGTCAGTTTTTGGCTTTCTCTACTGAGGTGCTCGTCCGGATGAACCAGGGCACAATCGCAGTAGTTCTCCTGGTGTTGCCTTAGCCGATAAAGCGGAATGTAAGGCACCAAAACACAGGAGCCGGGCAAACCCAACATTTGACCAAAGACAATGATTCGGAGCTGATGCATATAAGGCCAAACTCGCGATGCCGAACACTCCCTAAGGTATTCGGTCTTTATGGTATAAACCAGGCCTAAACAGTGCCCTTTGTAAGAAGCCCCTTGTGTCCAGGTACGTGCATTATTCTGACGTGGCCACATGCCAAGACGTCAGCATCCTTCTCAGTTGTACTGAGAATTCGGGGGATGTGTATCAATAAGAGACAGTAAACAAGGTTTACGCATGGTCTTAATCTGAAAAGAATTCTTGGAGCGGGTCTCTGCTGCACATCTGCGCCTGTGTCTCCATTGTGCCGTATCCTGGACGGGTCTGGCACGATGATCATCTGTAGAAGAGAGGAACTTAGGTGAAAAAGTTGTCATGCAAAAAGATAGTTTTTTAAGAAACCATGTATAACTAAAAACGAGTAGAAATTGCCACTTTTCTGCGCGCGTTGAGCCCCTTGTATTTGTAATAGGGGTGTGGCCATCAATCCGGTGCAAATTACATATAGCAGCACCAGACTCGTCTAACCGCGTTTGTGGTCTTGACGACCTATCAAATGCTTTAGTTGGTGAGGCCGTTTTTAGTGTGCGGCTGCCAAGGCAGTCGCATTCTCTTCGGCGCGCAAAGATCGCTTAATATTTCTGTTCACTATAATGATGCCACGTGGACCGGGCATCTTGAGCGTGAGGGAAGCGTAATGCGGTATTGCATTAAAGCGAGAAAAAGCTTCGCGTCCGAGTAGTGCTTAATAACCACTTTGGAATGGAGCGATGTGGAAGGTTAAATGTTCGCTACGGGAGTTATCGGGGAAACCGAATATAACCTCTAGTAGCAGGGAGCCCGTGCAGTGAGCCCCTGGGCCTGGCATTACTACTTTAAAGGTAGTGTTGCTATGGCCAATTTTCGTTGGGTCTATCCCCATGTCGCGGATTGTATCCTGGTATATCAGGTTTAAACTGCTGCCACCGTCCATCAGGACTCGTGTAAAGTGGTATCTGTCAATTATTGGGTCTAATACCAGGGCAGCCCATCCTGCCCGTCGGATACTTGCTGAGTAATCACGATGGTTGAAAGTGATCGGTTGAGACGACCAGTGGCAGGGTTTCGCGTTGATAGGCCCTTGGGTATATTTATCTGGGAGGGCCGCTTTGCTTCCCTTGATCACGTGTAATACGTTGACTGTTTTGACTTCTGATGGAAACCTCTTTTGTTCCCCAGTGTCTTGCTTGAGAGGCTCATCCTCATCTTCGCTTGGTGTATCCTCCCCCTTGTGTACGGCATTGAGCTTGCCGGACTGCTTGAAGACCCAACATTCTCTGTGGGTATGATTAGCGGGTTTACTAGGGGTGCTATGGATCTGACATACTTGGTCCAGAATTTTGTTCAGGCTGGACAGTTCATCTCTGGCGCCTTTAGAGGGCGGCTTTTGCTGACCTGGCCGAGAGCTTCAGAATCCGGCGTGTACCGCCGTGCTCTTCGGGTTGTCTTCTTTATTCCAACGCTTATTATTTTTGCTGCGTCATGATTTCCCGTTTTCATCTCTAACTTCGGATGTGCTTGGGTTGTTGGTGCTACATCTGGCTAGCCCGATGTCCTCACCTGCGCAAAAGCGGGTCATGAGGCTTGTTAATGCTGCCATTGTTCTCAGCTTTTCTTGGCCTAGGTGTCTGGCAAGCCATTCGTCGCGGACGCTATGCTTAAAAGTTGCCAAGGCTTCAGTGGCCGGACAGTCAACTATTTGGTTCTTTTTAGTAAGAAACATGTTCCAAAGCTTTCGGGCTGACTCTCCGGGCTGTTGAGTTATATGACTCAAGTCGTCTGCATCCGGGGGTCGGACATAAGTCCCTTGAAAATTTGCCCAAAAAGTGTCTTCGAGCTCTTCCCAACTTCCAATGGAGTTTTCGGGGAGGCTTTTAAGCCAGTGCCGAGCTGGCCCTTTGAGCTTGAGGGGTAAGTACTTGATGGAGTGGAGATCATCTCCTCGAGCCATATGGATATGGAGGATATAGTCCTCAATCCAGACCCAAGGGTCTGTTGTTCCGTCGTATGCCTCTATGTTTACGGGTTTGAATCCCTCTGGAAATTCGTGGTCCAGCACCTCATCGGTGAAACATAGGGGGTGTGCAGCACCCCTGTATCTGGGTGTACCGCGTTCTTCGAATGTTTGTTGTGTTACGTCGTATGCTGGGGCGCGCTTGCGTGGTCCATAGATGGATCTGGTTGCACCGTCCTTTTGGTGCGAGCCCTCGCGTGGATCGCGTATTGGCTTGTGAGTGGCGTTGTTTGCCGCTCTATGTTGGCCGTGAGGTCGTCTATCCGGCCAGGTGGCCATTTTCATTTTTGGTTGTGGGGGATCTAGGGCCTCCTCACCGAATTCGGGTAGTAACTTCTGCTTCGGGTAACTCTTGGTGGGGCGATTACCACCATACTTCGCTGCTGTGTTGAGTACTTTACTCCATCTGATTTGGAGTGTGTCTTGCGCAGCCTTGAGCCTTTGCTTCTGCTTTTTCAGACTCCTCGCGGTGGCAACAAGCCTTTGACGGGCATTCTGCTGCTCCGGGTGCCTGTCCGGTGTTATGTCATCTGGACTATTATCTTTGACAGAATTGGTTTGTTCGGTTTGATTCTCCGTATTGTCATGGTTCGGCAGTGGTTCGCCCTACTCCAACGCTAGGTCTGTATGATCGTTATGTCTGCCGAGGCGGGATTTGGGGCGGCGCTTACGCCGCCGCTTTGACTGCTTCTCGAGGGGACAAGCCTTCATTGCGTCCTTCCGTTCCTCGTCGTCTTCTTTTGGTGTGTCCACCATGTATACGTCATATGATGAGGTGGATGTCCAGCGCCCTGTGGGCGGTGGTTCCTCTTCGCCTCCCGCATCGTCGTCCATATCGTCGATGTCTTCGGAGTCAAAGTCGAGCATGTTGGTTGAGTCATCGACAGTGGCTACTAAGTGGGTGGTGGGTGGGTTCGCGAATTTCTTCGTCGTCCACATCCCACTCCTGCCGGACATAGTTTGGCCAGGATCCTCCTAACAAGGACAGAGACCTTAATGAGTTCAGTATGTCGCCAAAGGGTGAGTGCTGAAAAATATCCGCGGAGGTAAACTCCATGATCGGCGCCCAATCAGATTCGATAGGAACGGGCGCAGGCGGTTCGGAGTCCGTGGCCGAAGAAGGATCCGACAGTTTAACAGCACGGCTCTTGTGCAAAGTAAGGTCGATGTTTGGATCGATCGCCGCTGAGGGTAAGGCCTCCGTGGCGGGGTCCATCCACCCGTCTGCGGAAGGCGCACCTGGCTCCGAATTAAGGGTCGAAGCAGCTGCCTATGCGATCTCTTGATCACTATCCGATGGTAGCGCTGAGCCGTACTCATCGTGACCGCGTGACGCACCAGGCGGAGGCTCGAATCCGTCGAAGATCAAGTCTCCATGGATATTGGCCGTGTAGTTTAAGATTCCAAACCTGACCTGGTGGCCGGGGGCGTAACTTTCAATCTGCTCCAGATGGCCAAGCGAATTGGCCCGCAGTGCAAAGCTGCCGAATACGAAGATCTGTCCGGGGAGAAAAGTCTCACCCTGGACTGCATCGCCATTGATGATAGTAGGAGCCATCAAGCCTAACGGCGACGACACAGAGGAACTCTCAATGAAAGCACCAATGTCGGTGTCAAAACCGGCGGATCTCGGGTAGGGGGTCCCGAACTGTGCGTCTAGGCCGGATGGTAACAGGAGGCAGGGGACACAATGTTTTACCCAGGTTTGGGCCCTCCTGATGGAGGTAAAACCCTACGTCCTGCTGGATTAATATTGATGATATGGGTAGTACAAGAGTAGATCTACCATGAGATCAGAGAGGTTAAACCCTAGAAGCTAGCCTATGGTATGATTGTATATATGTCCTATGGACTAAAACCCTCCGGTTTATATAGACACCAGAGAGGGCTAGGGTTACACAAAGTCGGTTACAACGGGAGGAGATCTACATATCCATATTGCCAAGCTTGCCTTCCACGCCAAGGAAAGTCCCATCCGGACACGGGACGAAGTCTTCAATCTTGTATCTTCATAGTCCAAGAGTCCGGACAAAGGTTATAGTCCGGCTATCCGGACACCCCCTAATCCAGGACTCCCTCGGGGCTGCTAGCTACTTCGCACTTTGCTAGGTGAATGAACCTCGGTTGGGGGGCATGCATTCATAGCTTAGGATTCCCTTCGTGCCGACACGAGGGAGGAGGGGGGCTGCTAGCTACTTTGCACTTTGTTAGGTGAACCTCGGTTGGGGGGGAGGGGGCATGCATTCATAGCTTAGGATTCCCAATTCATGCCGACACAAGGGGGTGGGGGCAAGCAATACCGTGCGCTTTGCGAGAGAGGTGCCACATCGAAGTTGCATTTGGTATTTGAAATCAAACCACCCTTTTGATACATAAATTTGGTCCACATGCAAGTGTGTTCGTGTTCTGACCCTCTCCCGCGTCATTTTTCGCCAAATTTATGAACATTAGACAAGTCAGATGATGCAACAGACACGGTTCACTCAAACTAACCGTTTGCCACGCCGGTGCCCCTGTCATGCACACATCTGCATAGTACATTGGGCTCTACGAGGCTCCCCCTCTCAAAAATACCTTCCCATCTCAAGGGTTTTTCCATTTCATAACACGCGGTTGTTATCTCCGAACCGTGTGCGACGTTTCTTGTTCCCAATCCGGCCTGCATCCCTAGAAAATATCTACCCGCCTCGAGGGTTTTTCTGTTTCATAACACACGGTTGTTATCTCTAGACCGTATGCGATGTTTCTTGTTCCCAATCACGCCTGCATCCCTAGAAAATATCTGCCCGCCTTGAGGGTTTTTGTATTTCATAACACACGGTTGCTATCTCCGGACCGTGTGCGATGCAATATCATCAAAATTTTCAATAGCCCGGCATTTCACTCCCGCATTTGACTCCCGCGTAGTAAGATTTTCAGTACCCGTGTCATATCCTCAAACCCCCCCCCCTTGATATGTCTTCAACGTATCTACTTTTTTCACGCTTTTCCTCTTGTTTTGGATTCTATTTTGCATGATTTGAATGAAACTAATCCCGGACTGACGCTGTTTTCAGCAGAACTACCATGGTGTTGCTTTTGTGCAGAAATAAAAGTTCTCGAAATGGAACAAAACTTTTTGAGGATTTTTTATACCGATAATAAGAATTTATGGAGGCAAGACCCACTAGAGAGGGGCCCCTGGGTGGGCACAACCCACAAGGGTGCCTCCCCTCTCCTGGCGCGCCCAGTTGCGTTGTACCCACCTGGTGGCCCCGCCGATGACCCCCCTGATACTATAAATTCATGTTATTCCAGAAAAAATGAGGGAGAAAGAATTATTGCGATCCACGAGACGGAGCCGCTGCCAAGCCCTATTCTTCCTCGGGAGGGCAGATCTGGAGTCCGTTTGGGGCTCCGGAGAGGGGGATCTTCATTCTTCGTCATCACCAACCCTTCTCCATCGCCAATTCCATGATGCTCCCCACCGGGAGTGAGTAATTCCTTCGTAGGCTCGCTGGTCAGTGAGGAGTTGGATGAGATTCATCATGTAATCGAGTTAGTTTTGTTAGGGCCTGATCCCTAGTATCCACTATGTTCTTAGATTGATGTTGCTATGACTTTGCCATGCTTAATGCTTGTCACTTTGGGCCCGGGTGCCATGATGTCAGATCTGAACCATTTATGAATTCATCATTATATCCATATTTTAGATCCGATCTTGCAAGTTATAGTCACCTACTATGGTTATGATCCGGCAACCCCAGAGTGACAACAACCGGGCCCACTCCCGGTGATGACCGTAGTTTGAGGAGTTCATGTATTCATTATGTGTTAATGCTTTGTTCCGGTTCTCTATTAAAAGGAGACCTTAATATCCCTTAGTTTCCAATATGGACCCCGCTGCCACGGGAGGGTACATAGGACAAAAGATGTCATGCAAGTTCTTTGAATAAAGCACGTATGACTATTTACGGAATACATGTCTACATTATATCGATGAACTGGAGCTAGTGCAGTATCGCCCTAGGTTATAACTGTCACATGATGAATATCATCCAATAAGTCACCGATCCGATGCCTACAAATTTATCCTTATTGTTTCTGCTAAGTTAGTACTGCAATCATCATTGTTACACTTGCTACAAACTACTGCTATCACTATTACTGTTACCGTTGCTGCTGTCACTATTATCAAAACTATCAAACTACTTTGCTACTGATCACTTTGTTGCAGATAATTAATCTCTAGGTGTGGTTGAATTGACAACTCAGCTGCTAATACCTTCAAATATTCTTTGGCTCCCCTTGTGTCGAATCTATAAATTTGGGTTGAATACTCTACCCTTGAAAACTATTGCGATCCCCTATACTTGTGGGTTATCAAGACCTTTTTTGGCACCATTGCCGGGGAGCATAGCTATATTTGTTGAGTCACTTGGAATTATTATCATATTATCACTATGAAGAATCTGAAGGATCCTAAGACTAAGATATTTTCCTCAAGGACGAGGGGAGGTAAGGAACTGTCATCCAGTTCTGCTTTAGATTCACCTTCTGTTATGAGTAAACTTGCAACACCACCACAAGCTATTAATTCGGATATGTCGCAAGTTATTGATGATTCTACTTCTACTACGAATGATGCTTATGATGATGCTGGTACCTTGCTTGATAATAATGGTGTGCCACTTGGTGAATTTCTTGATAAACAATTGCTAGAGTTATACAACATGATGTTGTTGAATCTGATGATGAGCTTGAAACTGAAACTCCTGAAACACCTGATAGAACTAGCCTTCCTAGATATGAATTGCCTAAGGCACCGGAAGGTTATGTTATGAGTGAAGAAGCATCTAGAGATATTCTTGCTTGTAATGATAGAGATGATCTAGAGAAATTACTACAAAAGTATAAAGAAAAATCTCTGAATGCTAGAATGAAATGTGATCCTAAGTTTGCTACTTCACCTATCTTTATTGATGATAAGGATGATGACCTCTCAGTCGACCCGGAGCTAATTACTCTGGTTGAATCTGATCCTTTCCATGGTTATGAAACTAAAACTGTTGTGGCACATCTTACTAAGTTGAATGATATAGCCACCCTTTTTACACATGATGAGAAAACTCGTTATTACTTTATTCTCAAATTATTTCCTTTCTCATTAAAGGGTGATGCTAAAGCTTGGTACAACACTCTTGCTCCTGGTTGTGTGCGTAGTCCCCAGGATATGGTTTATTACTTCTCTGAAAAATATTTTCCTGCTCATATGAAACAAGCCGCCTTATAGGAAATATTTAAGTTTGTGCAAACTAAAGAAGAGAGTCTCCCACAAGCTTGGGGGAGGCTTTGCTAGTTACTTAATGCTTTACATGATCATCCTCTTAGGAAAAATGAATTACTTGATATCTTCTATAATGGACTAACCGATGCTTCTAGGGACTTCCTAGATAGTTGTGCTGGTTGTGTTTTTAGGGAGCGAACTATTGCTCAAGCTGAAGAATTATTGAATAACATATTGAAAAATTATGATGATTGGACTATTCCTAAAGCACCGCCTAAACCCACTCCGAACAAGAGGGGTATATTATATCTCAGTCCTGAAGATATGCAAGAGGCAAAGAAATCTATGAAGGAAAATGGTATTAAAGCTGAGGATGTTAAAATTTTACCTCCTATTGAAGAAATACATGGGCTTAATACACCACCAATGCCTAAGGTGGTAGAGGTAAGTTCTCTTATGAAGTTTAATGATAATGATAATCCTCACAATATGCATCCTAGTCAATGCCTTTATGAGTTTGAAAACTACATTAGGAAACAAGATCACTTCAATGCAAATATTATGAAACAGTTGAAATATAATTCTGATATGATTGCTCGCTTGAGTGACTTGTTATTTAGAATATCAAATGATGTTAGAGGTGTTGGAAAACATGCTTCTATGGTTCAAACTCAGTTAGAACAAGTTGCTAAATCACAAAGAGAATTTCTTGATGAAATGAATCATAATATGCATGACTTTGCTGTTAGAGTTGCAACTAGAGGAGGTAAAATGACTCAGGAACCACTTTATCCTGTGGGACACCCTAAAAGAATTGAACAATATTCACAAAGAAACAACACTAGTGCACCTAGTCCTTCTAGGAAGAAAAATAAAAAGAAAAATGATAGGAATTTGCACACTTCTAGTGAACCCAAAATAGATAATGAAAAAGATAATGAGGTTCATGAAGACTCTCAACCAACCAATGATAAAGAACCAGATAATGATGTTGAGATAGAACCACCTGTTGATCTTCATAACCCACAACCTAAGAATAAAAGGTATGATAAAAGAGACTTTGTTGCTAGAAAACACGGTAAAGAAAGAGAACCGTGGGTTCAAAAATCTATGCCTTTTCCATCAAAGTCAACTAAAAAGAATGATGATGGAGAATTTGAACGCTTTGCTGAAATGCTGAGGCCAGTCTTTTTGCGTACTCGCTTGACTGATATGCTTAAAATGCCTCCTTATGCAAAGTATATGAAAGACATCATCACAAATAAGAGAAAAATACCGGAAGCTGAAATCTCCACTATGCTTGATAATTATACTTTTAAAGATGGAGTACCTAAAAAACTTGGAGATCTGGGAATACCAACTATACCTTGCTCTATCAAAAAGAATTATGTGAAAACTGCTTTGTGTGATTTAGGAGCTGGTGTTAGTGTTATGCCTTTCTCTTTATATAAAAGACTTGACTTGAATAAACTCACACCTACTAAAATTTCTTTGCAAATGGCTAAGAAATAAACTGCCATACCAATCGGTATCTGTGAGGATGTGCCCGTTGTTGTTGCTAATGTTACTATTTTGACTGAGTTTGTTATACTTGAGATGCCCGAGGATGACAACATGTCGATTATCCTTGGTAGACCCTTCTTGAATACTGCAAGGGCTGTTATTGATTGCAATGAAATCAAGGTCACTTTGCATATCAATGGTAATGAGCATACGGTGCACTTTCCCAAGAAACAATTCCAAGTGAATGGTATTAATGTTATTGAAAAATCTCCGACAATCACTATTGGAAGTTTTCAAATACCTATACCTACTGTCAAAAATAAATATGAAATTCTTATTATTGGGGAAATGCATATCAACATTTAGGTAACTTAGTGATTTACGAAAGTTCTTCGGTTTCATACTAATCGAAAGTGGTTGTTAATAAGACTTGATCAACCTTATTAATGAATCATTTTTGAACGGTATGAAGTTGATGAATTTAGTAAGCACTACTTTCTGTCCCTACTTTTTATTCTCTGTTTTTATTAGTTAAATAAAATAAAATAAAATGCCATGTTTTGTCTGTTTTCTAAATTTCCCGTGCAATAAAAAGTGACCCAAAAATAAAAGTTCTTAGAATGCCCTAAAAATTTTATATGATTTTTTCCTGAATATTTAAGAATTTTTGGTGCAAAAATAACCAGAGGGGGGGGGTGCACCAGGTGGGCACAACCCACCTGGGCGCTCCAGCACCCCCTAGCGCGCCCTAGGGGGTTGTGGTCCCCACGTGGGCCCCCTCACTTATATCTTTAGCCCACATTGTCACCTACCTCCAGAAAAAAATCACTCTTGCTCTCTCTCCTGTGTTCTTACTCATTTTGCTGCCAATTTTGATCTCTTTACTCGAAGATCCATTTCCGAAACTATTTCGGGAGATTGTTGCTTGGTATGTGACTCCACCATTTGTCCAATTAGTTTTTGTTTAGTGGTTTATACTTTGAATAATTAGCTACTCTTGGTGCTCCTATAGATGTGCTTGCATGTTGAATTCTTAGTGTTCTAAGTAGTTTGAATGCTTGCTATGGCCTTTATGTATCCCTATGAGTAGTTGCTATCAATCTTACAAAGTTTTGTTAACAAATTTTTGTCACTCCAAAATTTTTATTTTCAGAAAATTGTACGTGGACATGATGAACCTATTTGGAAGGAGTTCTTCGAGGAGACGATCCTTGGGGGCATCCTCTAGTGATAGTTCTGCCCGCCGGTCTTACGTTGAACCAAGTGAAAGTTCCACACGAGATGCAGCCACCAAAACATGCTTATGGCCTTGTGATACGTCCATTTTGCATCATGCTTTTATATCGATATTTATTGCATTATGGGCTGTTATTACACATTATGTCACAATACTTATGCCTATTCTCTCTTATTTTACAAGGTTTACATAAAGAGGGAGAATGCCGGCAGCTGGGATTTTGGGCTGGAAAAGGAGCAAATATTAGAGACCTATTCTGCATAACTCCAAAAGTCCTGAAACTTCACGGAAGATGTTTTCCAAATATATAAAAAATACTGAGAGCAAGAACTTCACCAGGGGGGCCACACCCTGCCCACGAGGGTGGGGGCGCGCCCTACCCCCTGGGCGCGCCCCTACCTCGTGGGCCCCCTGGTGGCCCTCCGGTGGCCATCTTCTGCTATATGGAGTCTTTCGATGGGAAAAAATCATAAGCCATCTTCTCGGACGAAACTCCACCGCCACAAGGCGGAAACTTGGCGGAACCAATCTAGGGCTCTGGCGGAGCTGTTCTGCCGGGGAAACTTCCCTCCCGGAGGGGGAAATCATCGCCATCATCATCACCAATGCTCCTCTCATCGAGAGGGCAATCTCCATCAACATCTTCATCAGCACCATCTCATCTCAAAACCCTAGTTCATCCCTTGTATCCAATTCTTGTCTCCAAGTCTGGAATTGGTGCTAGTAGGTTGCTAGTAGTGTTAATTACTCCTTGTAGTTGATGCTAGTTGGTTTAATTGGTGGAAGATCATATGTTCAGATCCTATATGCATATTAATACCCCTCTGATTATGAACATGTTTATGCCTTATGAGTAGTTACTTTTGTTCCTGAGGACATGGGAGAAGTCTTGCTATTAGTAGTCATGTGAATTTGGTATTCGTTTGATATTTTGATGAGATGTATGTTGTCTCTCCTCTAGTGGTGTTATGTGAACGTCGACTACATGACACTTCACCATTATTTGGGCCTAGAGGAAGTCATTGGGAAGTAATAAGTAGATGATGGGTTGCTAGAGTGACAGAAGCTTAAACCCTAGTTTATGTGTTGCTTCGTAAGGGGCTGATTTGGATCCATATGTTTCATGCTATGGTTAGGTTTACCTTAATACTTTTGTTGTAGTTGCGGATGCTTGCGATAGAGGTTAATCATAAGTGGGATGCTTGTCCAACGAAGGGCAGTACCCAAGGACCGGTCCACCCACATACCAAATTATCAAAGTACCGAACACGAATCATGTGAACGTGATGAAAACTAGCTTAATGATATTTCCATGTGTCCTCGGGAGCGCTTTACATCATATAAGAGTTTCCAGGCTTATCCTTTGCTACAAAAAGGATTGGGCCACCTTGCTGCACTTTATTTACTTTTGTTACTTGTTACTCGTTACAAATTATCTTATCCCAAAACTATCTGTTGCCACTTATTTCAGTACTTGCAGAGAATAACCGCTTATCATTTCCTTCTGCTCCTTGTTGGCTTCGACACTCTTACTTATCGAAAGGACTATGATAGATCCCCTATACTTGTGGGTCATCACCTTGCGATGAGTATATGATGAAGGTGGGCATCAAAGAGGAATTTGAGCTATATGTTCATAATGCAGGTCTCGGTCCCTACTTCTCAGATAAGTGCGAACAGCACCATCTTCTCACTGAATCAATTGTCAAAGGATTTAAATATTTTCCACGTGAGTCTAGGGTGTCGTTTATGCTTTATGATGAACCATTTACTATTCCACTAGAAAATTTTGCTTACCATTGCAAACTTCCATTTTTGGGTTCGCTTGATGAGCCAGCAAAGGCTGAGTATGAGACCTTCTTGGCTAGCCGGTGAAAATAGGGGAGTAAGGCAAGGAAGAATAAAGAGCATTCACTTCCCCGCAATTCAGTACCTTGCATTATTTAACGGGAAATGTATAGTAGGCAAGCAAGACTGTAGCATACTTTGTTCGCCAGACTTGAGCCTCATTTACACCACTCTCACTGGTGAAAGGAATTATAAACTTGGAGCGATTGTTGCACGTAGACTTCAGCATAATGCCAGAAGTGGCTGGTTCTATGGTGGAATTTATGCCACACTTTTAGCACAAGGACTGGGTGTTTCACCTTTGCCCTTTGACCCTATCCTACCCACTCGATATTTAGATTTTGATGCCTTAAAGGAGCATAATATTCTCAAGGGGAGGGCTGATAACTTCACTTATAAATTGTTGTTTAACTAGTCACATGTTGTGGACACATATTTTCCTGCACCTGCTCTCTTTGATTATCATAGCAAGGAAAGATATTTTCTTCTTGAGAGCGAGGCCCGAACTCACAACGCAGCAGTGTTGGCGGCACTGAGTGCTGAGGCCTCCACACCGAGAGCCTCCGTGAGCTACCACGCCGACTACTACCCTCTAGGCTACTGATTTACTACCAACTTAGGCCAAAAGCCTAAGCTTGGGGGAGTACGTGTTTCTCGCCGACATTATATTCATGTTCACATATCATTCCATTTGTCGGTGCTCACACTTTTTCATTGTATCATCCATGCTTAGATTTGTTTTTCTTCCTTTGTTCTTGTGTGTTTGAAAAACTTCAGAAAAACCAAAAAAATAGTTGTAGCTAATTTACTTTCTATGCATGCTTAGTAGTAGTACTAAAAGGAAAATCCGAAAAGATTTCCTTGTTCTTCTTTTGCTTGTTGGGAGCTTTCCCGTGTAAATAGTTTTTCTCGTTTTTGCTTTTTATTTGCTTGTTGAAGAAAACCAAAAACTCCATAAATATTTCAGTGTGTTTCTTTGAATTTCTTTCCTTTTATTTGAGTTGTACCGAGGAGAAGACCACGATGAAAATGTTGAGTGGCTCTCATATGAATAACTGTTGAACTAATAAGAGCCCATTTTATCTTGTCTTCTCCTATTGAATAAAATCTTTGCAGATTCTAGCTTAGTCCATGGCACTCTTGCACTATTATTATTTTCATATCATTCGGTCGTGCAAGTGAAAGGCAATAATGACGATATTTGATGAGCTGGCCATGGCAAAGAGAAACTGGTATGAACTCGACTTGTCTTGTTTGTGTAAATATGTTTAACCTAGTGCCCATGATTCAGCCAGTTATGATTAAACATGTTTGCAATGACAATTAGAGATTATAGTTTCTCATGCTATGCATAAGTAGGTGGGAGTGGATAATGATTTATCTTGGATATCAACATAGCGTTAAAATGATTGTGATGTAGTATGATGATATGGTATCCTCCTATGAATGTTCGAGTGGCATGACTTGGTACATGTTCATGCATGTAGTTGAATCAAAACCAACATAGCCTCTATAATATTTATGTTCATGGTGTTCATATCCTACTCATGCTAGTGTCCAATGTTACTTATGCATAATGTCTAGTTATGATCATTGTTGCTCTCTAGCTGGCTGCTTCCAATCTTAAATTTCGAGCCTTCACCTGTACTAAGTGGGAATTCTGCTTGTACATCAAAACCCTTAAACCCAAAGTTATTCCATATGAGTCCACCATATCTACCTATATACGGTACTACCCTGCCGCCCTAAGTAAATTTGCATGTGCCACCTCTAAAAACTTCAAAAAAATTATCCATTTTGTGTGCCTGGATCGTTCATGGAACGACAGGAGGTAGTCGATATCTTGCGTGCTAAGCGGGTTATTCTCAGGTCGAGTGTTTATTCACTCGCCATCGCACGAGAAAATGGGAGGTAATAGGGATGCCCAGTCCCAAACTGCAAAATAAAAAAAGAGTTCATCTCTTAAATAATCAAACAAAAACTCCCAATGGAGTCAAAACTTTTACTTTCCGCCTGGGAACCACCTCTAGCGTTCTTAGCATGGAAGATGTTGATAACTAATGGTCATGAAGTGAATAAGAAGGGTGCATGTTTCAAAATATCATTTACCTCTATTTTAAAAATTGAGCTCTAGCACCTCTGCAAATCACTGCTTCCCTCTGCGAAGGGACTATCTATTTACTTTTATGTTGTGTCATCACCTTCTATAAACAAGCGCCAGAAACTGAGTAGAGCACAACGGTCATGATTTACGCATTGTGTATAGCTAATGTTGGGTGCATCATGACTGGATCTTTTCTACCATGAATTACAATGTTTAGTCGCTGCTTGAACTTCGGAGGTGCTCTGCATTTATGTTTTGCGGTCTCGGAAAGGGCTAGCGAGATACCATTACTGTCATATTATATCATGGTTGTTTTGACAACGTGTTGCCATTTGAGATATCTTATTATTGCTCGCTAGCTGATTATGTCATTGATATGAGTCATTATAATCTTTAAGAGTTATTGTTGACATGGTTAGTTATAATGTTGGCTGAAAACCTGGGTGTTGTTTAAGCTTATTTATGCAAACAAGAGCAAAAGAGTTCGTAAAAATTTTTCTTTCTCACTTTCAGTTTATCAACTGAAGTGCTTCACAACAAGCAAAGGTTGAAGCTTGGGGGAGTTGATACGTCTCCAACGTATCTACTTTTTATCACGCTTTTCCTCTTGTTTTGGACTCTAATTTGCATGATTTGAAAGAAACTAACCCCGGACTGACGCTGTTTTTAGCAGAACTACCATGGTGTTGTTTTTGTGCAGAAATAAAAGTTCTCAGAATGGAACAAAACTTTTTGAGGATTTTTTATACCAATAATAAGAATTTCTGGAGCCAAGACCCACCGGACAGGGGCCCCTGGGTGGGCACAACCCACCAGGGCGCGCCCCCTCTGCTGGCGCGCCCAGGTGGGTTGTACCCACCTGGTGGCCCCACTGATGACCCCCCTGATACTATAAATTCACGTTATTCCAGAAAAAAAAATGATGGAGAAAGAATTATCGTGATCCACGAGACGGAGCTGCCGCCAAGCCTTGTTCTTCCTCGAGAGGGCAGATCTGGAGTCCGTTTGGGGCTCCGGAGAGGGGGACCTTTGTTCTTCGTAATCACCAACCCTTCTACATCACCAATTCCATGATGCTCCCCACCGGGAGTGAGTAATTCCTTCGTAGGCTCGCTGGTCGGTGAGGAGTTGAATGAGATTCATCATGTAATCGAGTTAGTTTTGTTAGGGCCTGATCCCTAGTATCCACTATGTTCTTAGATTGATGTTGCTATGACTTTGACATGCTTATTGCTTGTCACTTTGGGCCCGGGTGCCATGATTTCAGATCTGAACCGTTTATGAATTCATCATTATATCCATGTTTTAGATCCGATCTTGCAAGTTATAGTCACCTACTATTGTTATGATCCGACAACCCCAGAGTGACAACAACCGGGCCCACTCCCAGTGATGACCGTAGTTTCAGGAGTTCATGTATTCACTATGTGTTAATGCTTTGTTCCGGTTCTCTATTAAAAGGAGGCCTTAATATCCCTTAGTTTCCAATATGGACCCCGCTGCCACGGGAGGGTAGGACAAAAGATGTTATGCAAGTTCTCTTAATAAAGCACGTATGACTATTTACGGAATACATGTCTACATTATATCGATGAACTGGAGCTAGTGCCGTATGGCCCTAGGTTATAACTATCACATGATGAATATCATCCAACAAGTCACCGATCCAATGCCTACAAATTTACCCTTATTGTTTCTGCTAAGTTACTATTGCAATCATCGCTGTTACACTTGCTACAAACTGCTGCTATCACTATTACTGTTACCATTGTTGTTGTCACTATTATCAAAACTATCAAACTACTTTGCTACTGATCACTTTGCTGTAGATAATTAATCTCCAGGTGTGGTTGAATTGACAACTCAGTTGCTAATACCTTTAAATATTCTTTGGCTCCCCTTGTGTCGAATCTATAAATTTGGGTTGAATACTTTACCCTCAAAAACTGTTGCGATCCCCTATACTTGTGGGCTATCACTCCTGCACACACACACACACCAAAACCTCCTCGGGAATGCGCGCGCGCACACACACACACACCCTCCCTCGCTCGAAACCCAAGCAAGGTCCCCGCTGCGGCTGCCGCCGCAAGGCCTCCATTGTCAACATCTGCCGGTTTGCCCATGCAGCTTACCCACAGATCTCCATACCCAGGCCGCCCTGAGTTTCTTAGATGACGCCTGCCAAACGCCCCCCTTTTCCCACAGATCCCCATCCCCAATCCCATCCCCCACTCTAGAGCGTCACAGCCTAAGCCCGGCTACGCTTCCCGTGGAGCTCGAGGAGCGACTGGCCCGAAAGAGGTGTATAGCGGTCTCTTCGCCCGATGTCACCGAGGAAGATGACGACCATTACTGGCGACAGGCACTCAACCAGCGGGCTAGAGTATTGATACGTCTCCAACGTATCTATAATTTTTGATTGCTCCATGCTATATTATCTACTGTTTTGGACATTATTGGGCTTTATTATCCACTTTTATATTATTTTTGGGACTAACCTATTAACCGGAGGCCCAGTCCAGAATTGTTGTTTTTTGCCCGTTTTAGGGTTTCGAAGAAAAGGAATATCAAACGGAGTCCAAACGGAATGAAACCTTCGAGAACGTAATTTTCTCATCGAATACAACTCAGGAGACTTGGACCCTACGTCAAGACACGTAACAGGAGGCCATGAGGTAGGGGGATGCGCCTACCCCACCCCCACCCCCAGGCGCGCCCTCCACCCTCGTGGGCCCCCTGTTGCTCCACCGACATACTTCTTCCTCCTATATATACCCACGTACCCCCAAACGATCAGGGACGGATCCAAAACCCTAATTCCACTGCCGTAACTTTCTGTATCCACGAGATCCCATCTTGGGGCCTGTTCTGGAGCTCCACTGGAGGGGGCATCAATCACGGAGGGCTTCTTCATCAACACCATAGCCCCTCCGATGAAGTGTGAGTAGTTTACCTCAGACCTACGGGTCCATAGTTAGTAGCTAGATGGCTTCTTCTCTCTTTTTGGATCTCAATACAATGTTCTCCCCCTCTCTTGTGGAGATCTATTCGATGTAATCTTCTTTTTGCGGTGTGTTTGTTGAGACCGATGAATTGTGGGTTTATGATCAAGTCTATCTATGAATAATATTTGAATCTTCTCTGAATTCTTTTATGTATGATTGGTTATCTTCGCAAGTCTCTTCGAATTATCAGTTTGGTTTGGCCTACTAGATTGATCTTTCTTGCAATGGGAGAAGTGCTTAGCTTTGGGTTCAATCTTGCGGTGTCCTTTCCCGGTGATAGTAAGGGCAGCAAGGCATGTATTGTATTGTTGCCATCGAGGATAACAAGATGGGGTTTTCTTCATATTGCATGAGTCTATCCCTCTACATCATGTCATCTTGCTTAAGGCGTTACTCTGTTTTTAACTTAATACTCTAGATGCATGCTGGATAGCGGTCGATGAGTGGAGTAATAGTAGTAGATGCAGGCAGGAGTCGGTCTACTTGTCTCAGACGTGATGCCTATATGCATGATCATACCTAGATATTCTCATAACTATGCTCAATTCTGTCAATTGCTCAACAATAATTTTTTCACCCACCGTAGAATACTTATGCTCTCGAGAGAAGCCACTAGTGAAACCTATGGCCCCCGGGTCTATCTTTATCATATCAATCTCCTACTACTTAGTTATTTACTTTGCTATTTACTTTGCCTTTATTTTACTTTGCATCTTTATCATAAAAATACCAAAAATATTATATTATCATATCTATCAGATCTCACTCTCGTAAGTGGCCCTATAGGGATTGACAACCCCTATTTGCGTTGGTCGCGAGGATTTATTTGTTTTGTGCAGGTGCGAGGGACTCATGCGTAGCCTCCTACTGGATTGATACCTTGGTTCTCAAAAACTGAGGTAAATACTTACGCTACTTTGCTGCATCATCCCTTCCTCTTCAGGGAAAACCAACGCAGTGCTAAAAGAGGTAGCAAGTATGCGGGCATGTTTCGGCCATCGGCTACGACAGCGACGGCCTAAGGCGGGCTATGTCACAGGTTAAGTGGCCCACCCCCAACCCCTCGGGTTCAACCGCCGTCGATCTCATCCATGGCCCCGCCGCTGACCTCCTCTGGCTCGCTGTCAACAATTTGCCATTCTACATCGCCATCGAGCCCCTTTTGTCATATCTGAAGGACATGTTCTCCTATGCTGGCTTGGGATCCACAGCTTCCAAGTCAGACCTCATCGACGGCGACCACGAGGAGGGCACCCTCTCCGGCTGTTCCAAGGGGAAAGAGCCCATCTGCTCTTCCAAGGGGAAAGTGAAGGAAATATGCCCAAGAGGCAATAAAGTTGTTATTTATATTTCCTTATATCATGATAAATGTTTATTATTCATGCTAGAATTGTATTAACTGGAAACTTAGTACATGTGTGAATACATAAACAAACAGAGTGCACTAGTATGCCTCTGCTTGACAAGCTCGTTAATCAAAGATGGTTAAGTTTCCTAGCCATGGACAAAGAGTTGTCATTTGATAAGCGGGATCACATCATTAGAGAATGATATGATTGACTTGACCCATCCATTAGCTTAGCATGATGATCATTACAGTTTCATTGCTATTGCTTTCTTCATGACTTATACATGTTCCTCAGACTATGAGATTATGCAACTCCGGAATACCGCAGGAACACCTTGTGTGCTGTCAAACGTCACAACATAACTGCGTGATTATAAAGATGCTCTACAGGTGTCTCCGATGGTGTTTGTTGAGTTGGCATAGATCAAGATTTGGATTTGTCACTCCGAGTATCGGAGAGGTATCTCTGGGCCCTCTCGGTAATGTACATCACCATTTGCCTTGCAAGCAATGTGACTAATAAGTTAGTTGCGGGATGATGCATTACGGAACGAGTAAAGAGACTTGCCGGTAATGAGACCGAACTAGGTATGATGATACCGACGATCGAATCTTGGGCAAGTAACATACCGATGACAAAGGGAACAACATATGTTGTTATGCGGTTTGACCAATAAAGATCTTCGTAGAATATGTAGGAGCCAATATGAGCAACCAGGTTCCTCTATTGGTTATTGACCGGAGATGTGTCTCGGTCATGTCTACATAGTTCTCGAACCCGTAGGGTCCGCACGCTTAACGTTCGGTGACGATCGGTATTATGAGTTTATGTGTTTTGATGTACCGAAGGAAGTTCGAAGTCCCGGATGTGATCACGGACATGACGAGGAGTCTCGAAATGGTCGAGACATAAAGATTTATATATTGGACGGCTATATTCGGACGCCGGAAAGGTTCCGGGTGATCTCGGAGAAAACCGGAGTGCCGGAGGGATTACCGGAATCCCCCCGGGGGCTAATGGGCCTCAATGGGCCCTACTAGAGAGAGAGAGAGAGGGGCCAGCCAGGGCAGGCCGCGCGCCCTCTCCCCTTGAGTCCGAATAGGACAAGGAAGGGGGGCCCTTGCCTTTCCCCTCTCCCACTTCTTCCTTCCCCCTCATAGTGGGACTAGGAAAGCGGAGTCCTACTCCCACTAGGAGGAGGACTCCTCCTCTTGGCGCGCCCTCCTAGGGCCGGCTGGCCTCCCCCCTTGCTCCTTTATATACGAGGGCAGGGGGCACCCCAAGACACACAAGTTGATCATTGATCTCTTAGCCGTGTGCGGTGCCCCCCTCCACCATAATCCACCTCTGTCATATCGTAGCGGTGCTTAGGCGAAGCCCTGTTCCGGTAGCATCATCATCACCGTCATCACACCGTCATGCCGACGAAGCTCTCCCTCGACACTCTGCTGGATCATGAGTTCGTGGGACGTCACCGAACCGAACGTGTGTAGATCGCGGAGGTGTCGTACTTTTGGTACTAGGATTGGTCAATCGTGAAGACGTACGACTACATCAACTACGTTTTCATAATGCTTCCACTTACGGTCTACAAGGGTGCGTAGACAATATTATTCCCTCTTGTTTCTATGCATCACCATGATCTTGCGTGTGCGTAGGATTTTTTTTTGAAATTACTGTGTTCCCCAACAGTGGCATCCGAGCCAGGTCTATGCGTAGATGTTATATGCACGAGTAGAACACAAAGGAGTCGTGGGCATGGGTCTATACATATTGCTTTCCGTCACTAGTTGATTCTTGATTCGGCGGTATTGTTGGATTAAGCGGCTCAAACCGGCAATACGCGTACGCTTACGCGAGACTGGTTCTACCGACGTGATTCGCACACAGGTGGCTAGTGGGTGTCTGTTTCTCCAACTTTAGTTGAATCGGATTCAATGAACAGGGTTCTTTCTAAAGATCAAGAAGCAATCACTATACCGTGTTGTGGTTTTTGATGCGTAGTTAAGAATGGTTCTTGCTCAGCCCGTAGCAGCCACGTAAAACTTGCAACAACAAAGTAGAGGACGTCTAACTTGCTTTTGCAGGGCATGTTGTGATGTGATATGGTCAAGGCGTGATGAGATATAAATTGTTGTATGAGATGATCATGTTTTGTTAAAGTTATCGGCAACTGGCAGGAGCCTTATGGTTGTCTCTTTATTGCATAAGATGCAAGCGCCATATAATTGCTTTACTTTATCGCTATGCGATAGCAATAGTTGCAAAAGCAATAGTTGGCGAGACAACCATGTGACGACATGTTGATAAAGATCAAGATGATGGAGATCATGGTGTCATGCCGATGACGATGGAGATCATGACGGTACTTTGGAGATGGAGATCAAAGGCACAAGATGATGATGGCCATATCATGTCACATATTTTGATTGCATGTGATGTTTATCTTTTATGCATCTTATTTTGCTTAGTACGACGGTAGCATTATAAGATGATCTCTCACTAAATTTCAAGGTATAAGTGTTCTCCCTGAGTATGCACCGTTGCGATAGTTCGTCATTGAGGGAGTCCTGGATTAGGGGGTCTCCGGACAGCCGGACTATATCCTTTTGCCGGACTGTTAGACTATAAAGATACAAGATTGAAGACTTCGTCTCGTGTCCGGATGGGACTCTACTTGGCGTGGAAGGCAAGCTAGGTAGTACGGATATGGATTCTCCTCCTTTGTAACCGACCTTGTGTAACCCTAACCCTCTCCGGTGTCTATATAAACCAGAGGGTTTTAGTCTGTAGGACAACATACAATCAGACCATAGGCTAGCTTTTAGGGTTTAGCCTCTCTGATCTCGTGGTAGATCAGCTCTTGTAACACCCATATCATCAAGAATAAATCAAGCAGGATGTAGGGTTTTACCTCCATCAAGAGGGCCTGAACTTGGGTAAAACATCGTGTCCCCTACCTCCTGTTACCATCCGCCTTAGACGCACAGTTCGGGACCCCCTACCCGAGATCCGCCGGTTTTGACACCGACATTGGTGCTTTAATTGAGGGTTCCTCTGTGTCGTCATCATCAGGCTTGATGGCTACTTCAATCATCGTTAGCGATGCAGTCCAGGGTGAGACTTTTCTCCCTGGACAGGTTTTTGTATTCGACGGCTTTGCACTGCGGGCCAATTCGCTTGGCCATCTAGAGCAGATTGAAAGCTATGCCCCTGGCCATCAGGTCAGGTTCGGAAGCTTAAACTACACGGCCGATATCCGCGGAGACTTGATCTTCGACGGATTCGAGCCCCTGCCGAGTGCGCTGCACTGTCACGATGGGCATGATTTAGCTCTCCCGCCGAATAGTGCCCTGGAGGCCGCACCCGCATCCACTCCGACCTTTAATTTGGAGCCAACTATGCCGACCGAGGGCGGGTGGGTAGACCCCGCTGCGGAGGCTGCAGCCTCAATGGCGATCGAGCCGAACACCAAGCTTATCCTTCGCGAGGCTCGTGACTCCACATTGCCGGATTCTCCTCCGAACGCTGAACCATCCGCGCCCCTGCCAATCGAATCCGATTGGGCGTTGATCATGGAGTTCACTGCCGCGGATATCTTTTAGCACTCGCCCTTCGGCAACATATTGAATTCACTAAGGTCTCTCTCTTTGTCTGGAGAGTCCTGGCCGGATTATGACCGGCAGGATTGGGATGCGGACGACGAAGAAATTCTACGCCCACCCACCACCCACTTCATAGCCATTGTCGATGATTTGACCGACATGCTCAACTTCAACTCCGAAGACACCGACGGTATGGACGACGACGCAGGAGACGAACAGGAACCAGCGCCTATAGGGCACTGGAAAGCCACCTCGTCATATGATATATATATATATATATATATATATATATATATATATATATATATGGTGGACACACCCAAAGAGGGCAATGGCGACAGAACAGCGGAGGATGACCCCTCCAAGAAGCAACCCAAGCGCCGACGTCAGCGGCGCCGCTCTAAGTCCCGCCAAAGCAAAAGTGGTGATACCGGCACAGGAGATAATAGCACTCCGGATAGTGCCAAAGATGGCAATAATCCCCTCCAGCATGATTTAGGGAAGGAGGATGGAGAGGCCAGCCCTCCTGAGAGAGCGGCAAATGAGGAGGATGATAATTACATGCCTCCCTCCAAAGACGAGGCAAGCCTCGACGATGACGAATTCGTCGTGCCAGAGGATCCCGTCGAACAAGAGCGCTTCAAGCGCCGGCTTATAGCCACGGCAAATAGCCTTAAGAAAAGCAGCAGCAGCTTTAAGCTGATCAAGATCTGCTAGCTGACAGATGGACTGAAGTCCTGGCGGCCGAGGAATATAAACTTGAACGCCCCTCCAAGAGTTACCCAAAATGCAGGTTGCTACCCCGACTGGAGGAAGAAGTGTATGATGCGGCTGATCGGCCACCCCGTGGCCGCGACAGAGAGGCATTCCAGCAAACAGATCAGCCTGCACCCCGATGCCATTCAAATAAAAAGGCATGGGGAAATACGCCAGACCTGCGAGACGTATTGGAGGACAAAGCAAAACATGCAAGATCGATCACGAGGGCGCGCCACTATGCGAGACGATAATCGTCATGCCAGATACAGCAAAAGTAAATCCGGCCGGGCCGAGCACAGCGGGCAAGACTCATTGGAGCTACGTCGCAATATAGCCCAGTACAGAGGCGCTGCACACCCCTTATGCTTCACAGACGAAGTAATGGATCATCAAATCCCAGAGGGTTTCAAACCCGTAAATATAGAATCATACGACGGCACAACAGATCCTGCGGTATGGATCGAGGATTTCCTCCTGCATATCCACATGGCGCGCGGTGATGATCTACACACCATTAAATACCTCTCACTCAAACTCAAAGGACCAGCTCGGCATTGGCTCAATAGCTTGCCAGCAGAGTCCATTGGCTGTTGGGAGGATCTGGAAGCCGCATTCCTCGACAACTTTCACGGCACTTATGTGCGACCACCAGATGCCGATGACTTGACCCACATAATTCAGTAGCCAGAGGAATCGGCCAGGCAATTCTGGACACGGTTCCTAACAAAGAAAAATCAAATCATCGAATGTCCGGATGCAGAGACTCTAGCATATTTCAAGAACAACATCCGCGACGAGTGGCTAGCCCGGCACCTTGGTCAGGAAAAGCCGAAATCTATGGCAGCCCTCACGACACTCATGACCCGCTTTTGTGCGGGAGAAGATAGCTGGCTGGCTCGCAGTAACAACATATCAAAGAACCATGGTACTTCGGATACCAAGGACGGCAGTAGCAGGTCACGTCGCAACAAACATAAGCGCCGCATTAACAGCAACAATACCGAGGATACGTCAGTCAATGCCGGATTCAAAGGCTCTAAACCCGGTTAGCAGAAAAAGCCATTCAAAAGAAGCACTTTGGGCCCGTCCAGTTTGGACCGTATACTCGATCGCTCGTGTCAAATACACGGCACCCCCGACAAGCCAGCCAACCACACCAATAGGGATTGTTGGGTGTTCAAGCAGGCCGGCAAGTTAATTGCCAAAAACAAAGATAAGGGGCAACATAGCGATGATGAGGAGGAGCCCCGGCAGCCGAATACCGGAGGACAGAAGAGGTTCCCCCCACAAGTGCGGACGGTGAACATGATATACGCAACCCACATCCCCAAGAGGGAGCGGAAGCGTGCGCTCAGGGACGTATATGCGTTGGAGCCAGTCGCCCCAAAGTTCAACCCATGGTCCTCCTGTCCGATCACCTTCGATCATAGGGACCACCCCACTAGTATCCGTCATGGCGGATTCGTCGCACTGGTATTAGACCCAATTATTGACGGATTTCACCTCACTCGAGTCCTTATGGATGGCGGTAGCAGCCTGAACCTGCTTTACCAGGACACGGTGCACAAAATGGGTATAGACCCCTCAAGGATCAAACCCACAAAAACGACCTTTAAAGGCGTCATACCAGGTGTAGAGGCCCATTGCACAGGCTCAGTCACACTGGAAGTGGTCTTCGGATCCCTGGATAACTTCCGAAGCGAAGAGTTAATCTTCAATATAGTCCCGTTCCGCAGTGGTTATCATGCACTGCTCGGGCGAACCGCATTTGAAAGATTCAATGCAGTACCACATTATGCATACCTCAAGCTCAAGATGCGAGGACCTCAGGGGGTCATTACAGTTAATGGAAACACAGAGCGCTCTCTCCGAACGGAGGAGCACACTGCGGCCCTCGCAGCGGAAGCGCAAAGCAGCCTCTTAAGGCAATCCACTAGTTTGGCGTTTAAGGACCCGAACACCTTCAAGCGCGCCCGGAGTAATCGGCAACAGGACCGCCTGGCACGCTCCGAGCTCGCATAGCTATGCGGCCCCCACCCCGGCCCAAGCCAAACGGCGAAACTCGTGCCACGCGTACATAATTACGCATTAAAATACCATGGGCACAGGTAGGGAGGGGGCACGATTACGGCATGCTCCAAGACGCGGCTTAAACCGCACTAGGGGCTTCCTGCTTTGTTATTTTTCTCTTTCAGGACCTTAATCTCTGGAAACCCTGTCCGGCAGCATGACTGCCGAACACATGATGCAGCAACCAAGGAGGCAGAAAGCTACATCACACCATGGAATTCCCAGGTGGATTACGATAACGAGTGACATATTTACTTTAATACTATTCCTCAGCTTGCCCTTGGAGGGGACATAGTCCTACTTTTTGCTTATCGCACTACATGTATCATTCTGCTTTAACGCACCCTTTTGAATAAACAATGCATAGCATTAAGACTATTATTGCATTCTTCTTTATATATATATATATATATATGTTCATTCATGACATCCAGCACCCGTACACTCTGGTACGGCCAATACGCTAGGGGCTTAAGCATACCCCACAATACGGCGTGAGAAGTCCGAACACTTTCGATAGTGCGGCACCCCGAACTTATAGCATTATATGCATGAGCTCTGAATCATGTCTTTGGTCAATAGTTGGGTTTGCCCAGCTCCCATGTTTTGGTACCTTACGTTCCGCTATATCGGCTAAGGTAGCACTGGGAGAACTACTGCGATTGTGCCCCAGTTCTTCTGGGCTAAGCACCTCAGTAGAGAAACCTAAAACTGGCTGTCATGATAAGGCGAGAGACTGGTCGCTGTTTGAGAGGTTTTCGAGTTCTTAAAGACTTATGCCGCTTAGAGCGAGGAGTCGGCCCTGTCCGGCTTAAGGCGTGTATCGCGCCCCAGATTCGGCCTTCCGAATACTAGGGGCTTCACCAAAATTTAAAATTATATAATTCTATGGCTAAGTGAGAGTGATAACGCATTATAGTCCAATTGCCTTGTTCGTTGTGCTGAGCACCTCCCTCGAAGGACCCAAAAATGGGAACAAGAGTGCTCAGGTTTATCCCGAACACCCCAGCACTCGTGGCATGGGGGCAGAAGCCGACGACTAGCCATCTCTCAGATTTGATAAACAGCTGAACAGAAGGTAATATTTTAAATTCAAACAAGCGTTGCATAGTGCATATGAACAAGTTTTCATGAATACAGGATTACATGAGCAAGTTTACTCAAATATTATATCTTTCGTACACTCGTCCGCTACGAGACGGGTACCCTTCAGGACACCCTCATAGTACATCTCGGGGTGGCGATGCTCCTTGCCCTCCGGCGACCCTTCCTTGATCAACTTCACAGCATCTAGCTTGGCCCAGTGCACCTTCACATGGGCGAAAGCCCGACGTGCACCTTCGATGCAGACGGACCACTTGACGACTTCCAGCCGTGGGCAGGCATCCACAAGCCGCCTCACCAGGCCGAAGTAGCTGTTCGGAAGGGCGTCGCCAGGCCACAGTCGGACTATAAAGCCCTTCATGGCATGTTCGGCCGCCTTGTGTAGCTCGACCAACTGCTTTAGCTGGTTGCTCATAGGCACCGGGTGTTTGGTCCCAGTATATTGGGCCCAGAACAACTTCTCTGTTGAGCTTCCCTCCTCGGCCTGGTAAAACATTGCGGCATCCGACACGCTGCGGGGCAAATCTGCGAATGCTCCTGGAGAGCTCCGGATTCGGGTAAGTAACAGGTAATTTACTTTCACATGCTTGCTTTGCATATAGAATGCCTTACCCGCCGCTATCTTCTTCATCGCATCAATCTCCTGGAGGGCCTTTTGGGCTTTGGCCTTGGCACTCTTTGTGCTCTCGAGGGCCACGGCAAGCTCAGACTCTCGCGTCTTCAAGTCAAGCTCCAACGCCTCGTGCTTCGTCACGAGAGCGTGGAGCTCTTGCTGCACCTCGTCCACCCATGCCTCATGCCTTTCCCGCTCGGTGCGCTCCTTGGACACTTTGTTTTCGGCCTCGGATAGCGCTTGCTTCAGGGTCGCCACCTCGGTCGTGGCCCCTAGCAAATTTACGATGATCCTGTCATTTTGCAATCGCATTCTTTTTATACATATCCATAGACTAGGCACTACTTACCTTTGTTCTCCTCGAGCTGACTCTTGGCAAGGCCGAGCTCGTCCTTGGACCCTTTAAGGTCCTACTTCAGTGCGGCGACCTCCGCAGTCAGTGCAGCAGATGCCAGCAGCGAAGCCTGCATACTCATATTGACATACTTATATTAGACTCTTGCGATATTGTTTGATCCTCTATTCGGCTTTTCTTTGTGAACACCGAATAGAGCATCAGGGGCTACTGTCTATGCGGTAATATTTTTCCCGTATTTCAAAAACTTACCTCAAAACCCGTTAGAAGGCTGGCACAGGCTTCAGTCAGTCCGCTCTTGGCGGACTGAACCTTCTGGACCACCGCACTCATAATAGTGTGGTGTTCCTCGTCGATGGAAGCGCTGCAAAGCGCTCCTAGCAGATTGTCCGGTGCCTCTGGATGGACAGAGGTCACCGGCACAGGCGTCTTGCCCCTCTTGGAAGGAGGCCACCTGCCTGAGTCCGGAACCACTGGAGGTTCCGGCGCGGTGTTCGGCTGAGGGCCGAACTCGGAGCCCTCGGGGGCCTTGTTCCCTCTGCTCCCGGAGTCCGGAAGGTCGCCTTAAGGCGCCTCCGGGACTGTCTCCCCTCGACCCGGTGCCTCTTGAGACAATACCTCAGCGTTGTCCGTAGGGCAAGGGGAGGTGGCGGTCGGAAGTGGATCGCTATCCATATCCGACGAGCCCAGGGAGCCGTCCGACGATATGTTGATACGGGCTCGTGGCGGTCTGCATAGTCATAATTCAGCGTTAGGAGAGGCAGTGCGACAAAGGTATGCTATGAGTTACTCTGGCATCCGAATACTTACGACTTCACCAGGGGCTTGGCCCTGAGCAGCCACTCGTCTTCGCCTTCGGCGGCGGTGGTGGAGAAGTCTGGAAGGAGAGTCCTTCCCTTCTTGGACCCTTCGCCCCCCCCCCGGTTGGGGCGGCCTTCCTTTTCTTGTCTCCCCCGACTGGAGGGGGAGCATCTTCATCTTCCTACTCGTCTTCGGGGGAGGAGTACGTTGCGGAGTTATCAGACGATAAGTCTGATAACGCCTGGCGTCGGAAACTCTTTCGGGTTCCCTTGGCCTTCTTGGTCTTCTCCGGCACCTTGTAAGGAGCTAGAGTCAGCATCTCCGTCAGGAGAGCATCCGCGGTGTCTTCGGGCAGAGGGGCCGGATAGTTAATCTGCCCCGACGTCTCCACCCAGTCCTGTCAAAGGCATGGAGATCAGACCCCGCACATGGTTAAGCTAGGGGAAATAGATATCCTACCAGATGTATGGAACTCACCGAATGTGCTCGGCGCTTCACGCTCAACCCGCGGTCCTCGGTGAGAGAGGGAGGGACCTCTGCGCCCTTGAACAGCACCTTCCAGACGTCCTTGTGCGTCGTGTCGAAGAGCTTGCTCAGAGTCTGGTGCTGGGCTGGGTCGAACTCCCACAAGTTGAAGTCCCGTTGTTGGCACGGGAGGATCCGACGGACGAGCATGACCTGGACTATGTTGACAAGCTTGAGCTTCTTGCTTGCCATGTTCAGGATACATTTCTGGAGTCCTTCCAGCTCCACCGATGAACCCCACGACAAGCCCAGGAAGTGAGCCGTATGGGGAATCCAGATCGAAACTTGGGGGCAGCCACCCATTTGGTGTCACGCGGCTCGGTGATGTAGAACCACGCCAATTGCCACCCCTTTATGGTCTCCACGAAGGAGCCTTCAAGCCATATAACGTTGGGCATCTTGCCCACCATGGCTCCGCCGCATTCTGCTTGTTGGACACCCACCACCTTCGGCTTGATATTGAAGGTCTTTAACCACAGGTCAAAGTGGGGCAGGATGCGGAGGAAAGCCTCACACACGATGATGAACACCGAAATGTTGAGGACGAAGTTCAGGGCCAGATCATGAAAGTCTAGCCCGTAGTAGAACATGAGACCACGGACGAATGGATGGAGGGGAAACCCCAGTACGCGGAGGAAGTGGTGGAGGAAAACTACCCTCTCATGAGGTTCAGGGGTAGGAACGATCTGCCCCACAGCAGGCAGCCGATGCGCTATATTCGCGCCAAGTATTCGGCTCCGTGCAGCTTCTTGATGTGTCCCTCCGTAACGGAGGAAGCCATCCATTTGCCTCCCGCTCCGGACATGATTGGAGAAGGTTGAGGGGAAGGATGTGGGCTTGGGCGTTGGAGCTCGAGTGCGCAAGAGTGGATGAGCAAGGAGGAAGAAGGCGTGGGTAGAAAAAAGGTTAAACCTTGTCCCTTTATAAGGGCGACCGAGACTATGCGCCTCCACTAGCCTGGTAAAACTCGCTTATCCCCAAGCGCTGTAATCGATGGCGCGGTTGGGTTACCCATGCCCGTATTGATGAGAATCCCGTAATAAGGGAACACGATCTCTGCTTTGACAAGACGTGTCAAGAAACTACATCGCGTCGTGTGCGGGGCTAGTTAAAGGAAACGGTTCGAATAATTACCGGGCCATGGCATAATGTCATGTTGCCAAAACGTGTCAGCAGATTAGATTTGCGGAAATATTATTCTCTCTACGGTGGTATGTGAAACTTATTTTGCAAGGTCGGACACTATCCTTGTATTCAAATTCTTCCGTGATGTATTCGGAGGAGGAACCCGCCTTGCAATGCCGAAGACAATACTGCGCGTCGGACTCATCGTCATTGAAGCCTGGTTCAGGGGCTACTGAGGGAGTCCTGGATTAGGGGGTCTCCGGATAGCCGGACTATATCCTTTTGCCGGACTGTTAGACTATGAAGATACAAGATTGAAGACTTCGTCTCATGTCCGGATGGGACTCTACTTGGCGTGGAAGGCAAGCTAGGCAGTACGGATATGGATATCTCCTCCTTTGTAACCGACCTTGTGTAACCCTAACCCTCTCCGGTGTCTATATAAACCGGAGGGTTTTAGTCCGTAGGACAACATACAATCAGACCATAGGCTAGCTTTTAGGGTTTAGCCTCTCCGATCTCGTGGTAGATCAACTCTTGTAACACCCATATCATCAAGAATAAATCAAGCAGGACATAGGGTTTTGCCTCCATCAAGAGGGCCCGAACCTGGGTAAAACATCGTATCCCCTGCCTCCTGTTACCATCCACCTTAGACGCACAGTTTGAGACCCCCTACCCGAGATCCGCCGGTTTTGACACCGACAGTCGTGCCGAGACACCACGTGATGATCGGGTGTGATAAGCTCTATGTTCACATACAACGGGTGCAAGCCAATTTTGCACACGCGGAATACTCGGGTTAAACTTGACGAGCCTAGCATATGCAAATATGGCCTCAGAACACTGGAGACCGAAAGGTCGAGCGTGAATCATATAGTAGATATGATCAACATAGTGATGTTCACCATTGAAAACTACTCCATCTCACGTGATGACCGGACATGGTTTAGTTGATTTGGATCACGTGATCATTTATATGACTAGAGGGATGTCTATCTAAGTGGGAGTTCTTAAGTAATATGATTAATTGAACTTTAATTTATCATGAACTTAGTCCTGATAGCATTTGCATAACTATGTTGAAGATCAATAGCTCGCGATGTAGCTCCCCGTTTATTTTTGATATGTTCCTAGAGAAAAACTATGTTGAAAGATGATAGTAGCAATGATGCGGACTAGGTCCGTGATCTGAGGATTATCCTCATTGGTGCATAGAAGAATTATGTCCTTGATGCACCGCTAGGTGACAGACCTATTGCAGGTGCAGATGCAGACGTTATGAACGTTTGACAAGCTAGGTATGATGACTACTTGATAGTTTAGTGCACCATGCTTTATGGCTTAGAACCGGGACTTCAAAAATGTTTTGAATGCCACGGAGCATATAAGATGTTTCAAGAGTTGAAATTAGTATTTCAGACTCATGCCCATGTCGAAAGGTATGAGACCTTTGACAAACACTTTGCCTACAAGATGGAGGAGAATAGCTCAGCTAGTGAGCATGTGCTCAGAATGTCTGAGTACTACAATCACTTGAATCAAGTGGGAGTTAATCTTCCAGATAAGATAGTGATTGACAGAGTTCTCTAGTCACTATCACCAAGTTACTAGAACTTCGTGATGAACTATAATATGCAAGGGATAACGAAAATGATTCCCAAAGCTCTTCGTGATGCTGAAATCAATGAAGGTAGAAATCAAGAAAAGCAGCAAGTGTTGATGGTTGACAAGACCACTAGTTTCAAGAAAAGGGCAAAGGGAAGAAGGGGAACTTCAAGAAGAATGACAAGCAAGTTGTTGCTCAAGTGAAGAAGCCCAAGTCTGGACCTAAGCCTGAGACTAAATGCTTCTACTGCAAAGGGACTAGTCACTGGAAGCAGAACTGCCCCAAGTATTTGGCGGATAAGAAAGGATGGCAAAGTGAACAAAGGTATATTTGATATACAAGATATTGATGTGTACTTTACTAGTGTTTATAGCAACCCCTCAGTATTTGATACTAGTTCAGTTGCTAAGATTAGTAACTCAAAACGGGAGTTGCAGAATGAACAGAGACTAGTTAAGGGTGAAGTGACGATGTGTGTTGGAAGTGGTTCCAAGATTGATATGATCATCATCGCACACTCCCTATACTTTCGGGATTAGTGTAGAACCTAAATAAATGTTATTTGGTGTTTGCATTAAGCATGAATATGATTTGATCATGTTTATTGCAATACGGTTATTCATTTAAAGTCAGAGAATAATTGTTGTTCTATTTACATGAATAAAACCTTCAATGGTCATACACCCAAGGTGAATGGTTTATTGAATCTCGATCGTAGTGATACACATATTCATAATATTGAAGCCAAAAGATGCAAAATTAATAATGATAGTGCAACTTATTTGTGGCACTGCCATTTAGGTCATATTGGTGTAAAGCGCATGAAGAAAATCCATGCTGATGGGCTTTTGGGATCACTTGATTATGAATTAGTTGATGCTTGTGAACCATGCCTCATGGACAAGATGACTAAGACTCTGTTCTCCGGAACAATGGAGCGAGCAACAGACTTGTTGGAAATAATACATACTGATGTATGCAGTCCGATAAGTGTTGAGGCTCGCGGCAGGTATCCTTATTTTCTAACCTTCATAGATGATTTGAGCAGATATGGGTACATCTACTTGATGAAACATAAATCTAAAACATTTGAAAAGTTCAAATAATTTCAGAGTGAAGTGGAAAATCATCGTAACAAGAAAATAAAGTTTCTATGATCTAATCGTGGAGGAGAATATTTTGAGTTACGAGTTTGGTCTTCATTTGAAACAATGCGGAATAGTTTCGCAACTCACGCCACTTGGAACACCACAGCGTAATGGTGTGTCCGAACATCGTAACCATACTTTATTAGATATGGTGCAATCGATGATGTCTCTTACCGATTTACCACTATCGTTTTGGTGTTATGGATTAGAGACAGCTGCATTCACGTTAAATAGGGCACCATCTAAAGCCGTTGAGACAACACCATATGAACTGTGGTTTGGTAAGAAACCAAAGTTGTCGTTTCTTAAAGTTTGGGGTTGCGATGCTTATGTGAAAAAGTTTCATCCTGATAAGCTCAAACCCAAATCGGAGAAATGTGTCTTCATAGGATACCCAAAGGAGACAGTTGGGTACACCTTCTATCATAGATCCGAAGGCAAGACATTCGTTGCTAAGAATGGATCCTTTCTAGAGAAGGAGTTTCTCTCGAAAGAAGTGAGTCGGAGGAAAGTAGAACTTGATGAGGTAATTGTACCTGCTCCCTTATTGGAAAGTAGTTCATCACAGAAATCTGTTCATGTGACTCCTACACCAATTAGTGAGGAAGCTAATGATGATGATCATGTAACTTCAAATCAAGTTACTACCGAACCTCGTAGGTCAACCAGATTAAGATCCGCACCAGAGTGGTACGGTAATCCTGTTCTGGAAGTCATGTTACTTGACCATGACGAACCTACGAACTATGAGGAAGCGATGATGAGCCCAGATTCCATGAAATGGCTTGAGGCCATGAAATCTGAGATGGGATCCATGTATGAGAACAAAGTATGGACTTCGATTGACTTGCCCGATGATCGGTGTCATTGAGAATAAATGGATCTTCAAGAGGAAGACGGATGTTGATAGTAGTGTTACTATCTACAAAGCTCGAATTGTCGCAAAAATGTTTTCGACAAGTTCAAGGTGTTGACTACGATGAGATTTTCTCACTCGTATCAATGCTTAAAAGTCTGTCCGAATCATGTTAGGAGTTGCCGCATTTTATGAAATCTGGTAAATGGATGTCAAAACTGCATTTCTTAATGGATTTCTTAAAGAAAAGTTGTATATGATGCAACCAGAAGGTTTTGTCGATCCTAAAGGTGCTAACAAAGTGAGCAAGCTCCAGCGATCCATCTATGGACTGGTGCAAGCATCTCGGAGTTGGAGAATATGCTTTGATAAAGTGATCAAAGCATATGGTTTTATACAGACTTGTGGTGAAGCCTGTATTTACAAGAATGTGAGTGGGAGCACTACAGCATTTCTGATAAGTATATGTGAATGACATATTGTTGATCGGAAATAATGTAGAATTTTTTGGAAATCATAAAGGAATGTTTGAAAGGAGTTTTTCAAAGAAAGACCTCGGTGAAGCTACTTACATATTGAGCATCAAGATCTATAGAGATAGATCAAGACGGTTGATATATTTTCAATGAGTACATACCTTGACAAGATTTTGAAGTAGTTCAAAATGGAACAGTCAAATAAGGAGTTCTTGCCTGTGTTGCAAGGTGTGAAGTTGAGTAAAGAATCAAAACCCGACCACGGCAGAAAATAGAAAGAGAATGAAAATTCATTCCCTATGCCTTAGTCATATGTTCTATAAAATATGTTATGCTGTGTACCAGACCTATTGTGTACCTCACCATAAGATTGGAAGAGGGTACAATAGTGATCTAGGAGTGGATCACTAGACAACGGTCAAAAATATCCTTAGTGGAATAAGGAAATGTTTCTTGGTTATGGAGGTGACAAAGAGTTCGTCATAAAAAGTTACGTCGATGCAAGCTTTAACACCAATCTGGATGACTCTAAGTCTCAATCTAGATACATGTTAAAAGTGGGAGAAATTAGCTAGAGTAGCTCCGTGCAAAGCATTGTAGACATGGAAAATTTGCAAAATACATACGGCTCTCAATGTGGCAGACCCGTTGACTAAATTTCTCTCACAAGCAAAACATGATCACTCTTTGGGTGTTAATCACATAGCGATGTGAACTAGATTATTGACTCTAGTAAACCCTTTGGGTGTTAGTCACATGGAGATGTGAACTAATCACATAAAGATATGAACTATTCGTGTTAAATCACATGACAATGTGAACTGGATTATTGACTCAAATGCAAGTGGGAGACTGAAGGAAATATGCCCTAGAGGCAATAATAAAGTTGTTATTTATATTTCCTTATATCATGATAAATGTTTATTATTCATGCTAGAATTGTATTAACCGGAAACTTAGGACATGTGTGAATACATAAACAAACAGAGTGTCACTAGTATGCCTCTACTTGACTAGCTCATTAATCAAAGATGGTTAAGTTTCCTAGCCATGGACAAAGAGTTGTCATTTGATAAGCGGGATCACATCATTAGAGAATGATATGATTGACTTGACCCATCCATTAACTTAGCACGATGATCGTTACATTTTCATTGCTACTGCTTTCTTCATGACTTATACATGTTCCTCAGACTATGAGATTATGCAACTCCCGAATACCGCAGGAACACCTTGTGTGCTATCAAACATCATAACGTAACTGGGTGATTATAAATATGCTCTACAAGTGTCTCCGATGGTGTTTGTTGAGTTGGCATAGATCAAGATTAGGATTTGTCACTCCGAGTATCGGAGAGGTATCTTTGGGCCCGCTCGGTAATGTACATCACTATGAGCCTTGCAAGCAATGTGACTAATGAGTTAGCTGCGGGATGATGCATTACGGAACGAGTAAATAGACTTGCCGGTAACTAGATTGAACTAGGTATGATGATACCGACGATCGAATCTCAGGCAAGTAACATATCGATGACAAAGGGAACAACGTATGTTGTTATGCGGTTTGACCAATAAAGATCTTCGTAGAATATGTAGGAGCCAATATGAGCATCCAGGTTCAGTTATTGGTTATTGACCGGAGATGTGTCTCGGTCATGTCTACATAGTTCTCGAACCCGTAAGGTCCGCACGCTTAACGTTCGGTGATGATCGGTATTATGAGTTTATGTGTTTTGATGTACCGAAGGTAGTTCGGAGTCCTGGATGTGATCACGGACATGACCAGGAGTCTCGAAATGGTTGAGACATAAAGATTGATATATTGGATGGCTATATTCGGACACCGGAAAGGTTCCAGATGATCTCGGAGAAAACCGGAATGTCAGAGGGGTTACCGGAACCCCCGGGGGCTAATGGGCCTTAATGGGCCCTAGTGGAGAGAGAGAGGGGCCGGCCAGGGCAGGCCGCACGCCCCATCCCCTTGAGTCCAAATAGGACAAGGAAGGGGGGCAGCGCCCCCCTTGCCTTTCCCCTCTCCGACTCCTTCGTTCCCCCTCCTAGTGGGACTAGGAAAGGGGAGTCCTACTCCCACTAGGAGGAGGACTCCTCCTCTTGGCGCGCCCTCCTAGGGCCGACCGGCCTCCCCCCTTGCTCCTTTATATATGAGCGCAGGGGGCACCCCAAGACACACAAGTTTATCATTGATCTCTTAGCCGTGTGCGGTGCCCCCCTCCACCATAATCCACCTTGGTCATCTCGTAGCGTGCTTAGGCGAAGCCCTGTTCCGGTAGCATCATCATCACCGTCGTCACGCCGTCGTGCTGACGAAGCTCTCCCTCGACACTCTGCTGAATCGTGAGTTCGTGGGACGTCACCGAGCCGAACATGTGTAGATCACGGAGGTGCCGTACTTTTGGTACTAGGATCGGTCGATCGTGAAGACGTATGACTACATCAACCGCGTTGTCATAACGCTTCCGCTTACGGTCTATGAGGGTACAAAGACAATACTCTTCCCTCTTGTTGCTATGCATCACCATGATCTTGCGTGTGTGTAGGTTTTTTTTTGAAATTACTGCATTCCCCAACAGAAAGCGCCCATCCGCGACATCAGGGAGGGCACCCTACAGCCGTGCTCTTCCAAGGGGAGGAGCCCATCCGCGACAACATGGAGCACATCCAGGGTCCGTGCTATTCCCACAGGAATGAGCCCATCTGTGACAAGTGAGGAAACCCATGATTAGTTTTGTCGTGCCTCTTCATAGGGGGAAACCCGTGATTTCTTTTGTCGAGTCCCTTTTGTAGTGTAGTGAGAATATGTCCAGTTTTAATTGCAATATCTGGTTGTTTGCAGTATGCCTTGTTTATTTCAGTTGTTCACAATGTGATGCTCTATATGTGCAATTATTTACTATGCAGTACATTTCATCAATCCAGTTTTAAACATACCGATAGGAAAGCATATATTTGGTTGTTGTTAAGCCTGTTATAGCTAGCATATGCCTCTTTTAAAGTTTTTTGATTGTTCAGTTGTTTGTAGTTAGCATATGTCCAGTTTCAAATGCTATCTTTGGTTGTTCGTAGTATGCCTTGTTTATTTCAGTTATTCACAACGTGATGTTGTATATGTGCAAGTATGAACTGTGCAGTTCAATTTTATCAGTACCAGTTTCAACAATACCACTATGAATGACTACATTTGGTTGCTGCATCTTGTAGTTAACACGCCTTTCCATTTTTATTTAACAATAACCAGTGTACTTAGACCGACACAATACTAGTTTGAATGACTATGTTTGCTTGTTGTTAAATGTTAGGCTTGTTGCAGTTAGCACACCTTTCCACTTGTTTTGCTTTACTAGCGTGCTTAAACCTGCACACTGAAGCTATCTTTTGGAGATTATTTTGCCTGCCATGTATAATTTTGGTTGATGTTTAGCCTATTGTGCTTAACATGCTTCTCGATGTACCTACACAGAACAATTTTGGGAATGACTGTTGTTTTCCATCAAGGTTAGTTTCATCCCATGGCTTATATCTGCTCACTGTTCAGGATATCGGTGGCTGGTACCATATAGGCCGGCGGCTGATAAGGGACTAATCGGTGAATCAGACTTTTAAGTGAATATATCTGCAATCCATTTATCGTTAGGTTAACTAGGGCCATATGTAATATATCTGAGGCTACATAGCAACATGCAATGTACTTAATGTCTAAATATGCAATCCTAGGCTACATAGCAACAAGGAAGAGTGTTACATTAATGTTCTAATGATGTCTAGATATACGTAGAAGAGCAACAGCGGCAACAACAACAACACAACCCTGTTTGGATACTCAACTTAGCTAGAGGTTAGAGTTAGTTTCTAGCTCATTACTAACCCTGAACTAACTCCGTCCAAAGAGTTGTTTGGATGGCAGGGTTAGATTGACAATATATTCACTAGGAGAACTAGCTCAAATTAGCACCTCCTGGTTGGATAGTTTTTTTGGGTGGGTTATAGATGCAACTAGCTCAAACTAGCCCTCATGTTTAGATATACTTTAGGGCTATTTGAGCCCGAACTAGTTCAAAATAACTGTAACCCCTAGATACAGCAGCAGTTAATCGGCCGATAATTATTAAGAATGCACTAAACTCTTTCCGGTCCATAATATAAGATGTTAATTCATCTAATATGTGATTATATTAGATGTTATAAGATACTCCCTCCGTTCCTAAATATTTGTCTTTTTAGAGATTTCAAATGGACTACCACATACGGATGTATATAGACATATTATAAAAGAGTGTTGCACTACATCATTGTGCAATTCCTGTTTAGCTTCTAATATTAACTTGGTGCTTTTAGGTGCATATGTCATTGGTAAAGATCCGCGCTTCAACCCTTTCTACGTATGTGGCAATGAGATATCGATGAACCAGCATCAAGTGAGGAAGCTGATAAAGATTGTTAGTAAAATGAGTCCAAAGATGGCAATTAAACTATTTGTTTACACTTTATCCAAGACAACAGCGAACTGCAGGATGGTAAGTAAGAACTCTGCAGCCTTCTTTTTACTGCCCATAATGAGTTGTGTTAGGTGACAATGTCTGGATCTTTTTCCTTTGAAGTGGTTGCCAAAGCAGTTTACTCAAGATTACCTCTCAAACTACATGATTGGTGGGCATGCAAATGTTAAAGTATTTCTACCAGAACACGATGATTATCTAGATGTTTTCATGAAGAATGTGAAGGATGGGCGGTCGGCCATCACAAGGGGTTGGACTAGAGTCGTGCGTGCCTTCTGCATGGAGGAGGGCACAATATGGGCATTCCGCTTCACCTTGTTCAGCAACCAGAATATATTTCGCCTCTTTCTTTACCGTCTTTAATAGTACAAGTATACAACTATGATTCATCATTCTTTATTTGGTTCTTATGTAATTCTTGAACATATGTACCTATGAATCGAATAATGCATTGGTTTTTGAACTTGATGGATATGAATAAAGTTGTAGCATACATTCAAATTCAAATTCAAATCTGGTACAATTTTAAATAGCAGCAATTAAATTACGGTGAACTTATGCTCTCCAGGTTGTTACGGTACACACGGTTGGTAAAACCTTTGTGATATACACCATAATCCGAGACGGTTCACAGAGGAAACGTGTGCGATGTCAGACAATATCACAAACGGTGCGGGCAAACTAAACATTTGTGTTAGTTGCCTTATCGTACACGATTTGCAACCATGAACTGTTTCTGATGAAGTATGCATCATAAATATTGCACTACAGAATAGCGTGTGTGATAGTTGTCGTGTATGATGATGTTACGATGGTCCAACGTTTCGTAATCCTGTCCGACACTCGTATGACGATTAGCTAATCTTCTTAACAGTGAACCGCTTGTGATGGGCCGCACATCATACATGTTCTATAATAGTGAGCCGTTTGTGATGGGTCACGCATCGTAAACGCAGCACCACAGAATACCGACTGCGATGGCAATGCAAGTAGAAATGAGTAGGAGTACTATAGGGTCCCTATCCCCGACGGTTTCTGGGTCGTGTGGGAAGGACCCCCCTATCGCCCACACTCACTTGGCGACGGTTCGAAATGTCATCGCGGAAAGGGGTTAAAAACCGTTTGTTTAGTACCGACGCGCACTAGTGTTAAGAGACAAAATAAAACAAGCAAAAGCTCATATCGTACAAGATGCTCCAAGCAAAACACATATCATGTGATGAATGAATATATAGTTTCGAGTAAAATACCGATGATCGTTAGAAGGAAGAGGGGATGCCACTCAGGGGCATCCCCAAGCTTAGTTGGTTGCTCATTTTTGGATAATAGCTTGGGATGCCGGGGCATCCCCAAGCTTAGGCTCTTCTATCCTTTATTCCTTCATCCATCGTAAGATAACCCAAAACTTGAAAACTTCAAATACACAAAACTCAACAAAACCTTCGTGAGATCCGTTAGTATAAGAATAATAAATCACTACTATAAGTATTGTATAAAACCAATTCATATTTTTTTGTATTATATCTACTGTATTCCAACTTTTCTATGGCAAAAACTCATCAAACAAAACCATAGAGCCATCAAAATAAGCACACAACACAAAGAAAACGGAATCTGTTGAAACAGAATAGTCTATAGCAATCTAACTATTTTGAATACGTCTGTAACTCCAAAAATTCTAAAAAATTAGGAAGACCAGAAATTTGTATATTGATCTACTGCAGGTGGAATGGGTATTTTATCGCTCTCTGGTAAAAATGAAAATTATTTTTGTGAGCGTAAAAGTTTCTGTTTTTTAGCAAGATCAAACAATTATCACCCAAGAAGATCATAAAGGCTTTACTTGGCACAAACACTAATTAAAACATAAAAAAACACAATCATAACAGTGGCATAATTATGTTAACACTCAAAAACAGGAAGCAAAAAGCAAAAATAAAATTTATTCATTGGGTTGCCTCCCAACAAGGGCTATACTTTTACGCCCTTAGCCAGGCATAAAGCAAGGATCTAAATTTTGTCATCTTTGGTTCGAGATCCATAAGATGCCCTCATGATTGATTCATATGGTGGCCTAATTCTTGTTCTAGGGAAGTGTTCCATACCCTTCCTCAAAGGAAATTGGAACTTAATATTGCCTTATTTCATATCAATCACGGCACCGATAGTGCGTAAAAACGGTCTACCAAGAATAATTGGACAAGATAGATTGCAATCAATATCAAGAACAATAAAATCTATGGGCACATAATTCCTAATAGGTTCTTCCCATATGATTTTTAATAGTAGAATCTGCTAAGTGCAAATTTAAAGAGCATGATTCAAGATCGGTAAGACCAAGCACATCACATAAAGGTTTCGGAATTGTAGAAACACTAGCACCCAAGTCATACAAAGAAAAACACTCATAATTTTTAATCTTGACTTTGATAGTAGGTTCCCATTCATCATGCAATTTTCTAGGAATTGATACTTCTAATTCCAATTTTTCTTCAAAAGCTTTCATCATAGCATCAACAATATGTTTAGTAAAAGCCTTATTTTGTTCATAAGCATGGGGTGAATTTATCATGGATTGCAACAAAAAATACAATCAATCAAGGAGCAACTATCATAATTAAAGTCTTTGTAATCCAAAAGAGTGGGCACATCACTAGTTAAAGTTTTGACCTCTCTAAACCCACTTTCATCAATTTTCTCAACAAGATTTTCACCCTTCGAAATATTGGGACGCCTTCTACCTAAAGTTGACTCTTCTCCAGTCCCCTTTTCATCAATGTTAACATTACTAAACAAGGAATCAATAGAAGAAACACCAATCATTTTAAGATCTTCATCACTTTTATCTTCTAACGAGATTGGTTTAGCGGCCATTTGATTTACCAAGGTAGCTTGTGCATCGGATATCTTTCCTAGCAAACTTTCAGCAAAAGCATACTTAGATTGGAGTTTGCAAACTTCTCTACTGATATCATCAAGTTTTTCGTAATAGCATCGAGCACAATGGAGTGCTCCTTAAGTTCTTCAGCAAAAATACTTATTATGCTCAAATTGTGTAGTCATATATTCCTTAATACTTTTCTCAATTTCAAGCAAAATATTTGGGTAAGGAACATCATAATATTTTATTTGAGGCACCATGACCATGCAAACAAAAGTGCACACGAAAACAGATCTGGCAAGAAAACGGTGAACGAAAAAGAGAGGCGAATAAAATGACAAATTTTTGTGAAGTGGGTGGGAGGAAAACGAGAGGAAAATGGCAAATAATGTAAATTGCGAGGAGATGAGATTTGTGATTAGGAACCTGGTATATGCTGAATATCCTCCCCGGCAACGATGCCAGAAATTCCTTTTGATGTCGCTTAAAGCTACGTCGGTATTTTCCCAAAGAGGAAGGGATGATGCAGCATAGCGGCGGTATGTATTTCCCTCGGATATGAAACCAAGGTTATCGAACCAGTAGGAGAACCAAGCAACACAACGTAAACAACACCTGCACACAAATAACAACTTCTCGCAACCCGACGTGTTAAAGGGGTTGTCAATCCCTTCCGGGGTACGGCACCTCAAGATAGGCAAACGGATGTGAGGTAAATTTGTAGTAGATTGATAGATCGAACGCCAAAAAAATAAATAAGGATAAATTGCAGCAACATATTTTTGGGTTTTTGGATTAATAGATCTGAAAATAAAAGCAAATAAAAGTAGACTGCAAAGGCAAATAATATGAGAAAGAGACCCGGGGGCCGTAGGTTTCACTAGTGGCTTCTCTCGAGAAAAATAGCAAAGCGGTGGGTGAACAAATTACTGTTGGGTAATTGATAGAACTTCAAATACTCATGACGATATCTAGGCAATGATCATTATATAGGCATCATGTCCAAGATTGGTATACCGACTCCTGCCTGCATCTACTACTATTACTCCACACATCGACTGCTATCTAGCATGCATCTAGTGTATTAAGTTCATGGAAAAACGGAGTAATGCAATAAGAACGATGACATGATATAGACAAGATCTATCTATGTAGAGATAGACCCCATCGTTTTATCCTTAGTAGCAACGATACATACGTGTTGTTTCCCTTTCTGTCACTGGGATCAAGCACCGTAAGATCGAACCCACTACAAAGCACCTCTTCCCATTGCAAGATAAATAGACCAAGTTGGCCAAACAAAACCCAAATATCGGAGAAGAAATACGAGGCTATAAGCAATCATGCATATAAGAGATCAAAGAAACTCAAATAAATTTCATGGATATAAAAAGATATGACTGATCATAAACTCAAAGTTCATGAGATCCCAACAAACACACTGCAAAAGAGTTACATCATATGGATCTCCAAGAGACCATTGTATTGAGAATCAAGAGGGAGAGATGAAGCCATCTAACTACTAACTACGGACCCGAAGGTCTACAAAGAACTACTCACGCATCATCAGAGAGGCGCCAATGGAGGTGGAGAACCCCATCCGAGATGGTGTCTAGATTGGATCTGCTGGTTCTGGACTCTGCGGCGGCTGGATGAATATTTCGTCGACTCCCCTAGGGTTTCTGGAATATTGGGGTATTTATATAGCAAAGAGGCAGTCCTGTGGGCACCCGAGGTGGGCACAACCCACCAGGGCGCGCCTGGGCCTCCTGGCATGCCCTGGTGGGTTGTGCCCCCCTCAGGGCGCCCCCGAGGCGCAGCCAGGGCCCGCTGTGTTCCTTCTGGCCCATAAAAATTCTTCGTAAAGTTTTGGGGCATTTGGACTCCGTATGATATTGATTTTTTGCGATGTAAAAAAACATGGAAAAAACAACAACTGGCACTTGGCACTATGTCAATAGGTTAGTACCAAAAAATGACTATAAAATGATTATAAAACATCCAAGATTGATAATATAACAGCATGGAACAATCAAAAATTATAGATACATTGGAGACGTATCATGGTCCCCCAGGTGTCAATGTGTGTTTTGTCGAGGATCCTTAGTTGCATGTCGACCATCGGCTCGCAACTAGGGTGTGTGTGTTCGACGACAACCCGCAGTTGCAAGCCGACCATCGACTGACAACTAAGGGTGTTTGTGTTTGTCGAGGCCCCCCAGTTGCATGTTAACCATCGACTCACAACTAGGGGAGTGTGTGTTTGCCAAGGGTCCCTAAATGCATGCCGACCATCGACTCGCAACTATGGGAGTGTGTGTGTGTGTGTGTGTGTGTGTGTTAGGGGCCCAGTTGCAAGTCAACCATCGAATCATAACTAGGGGGTTGTGTGTGTTTGTCAACGGAGCTAAGTTGCAAGTCGACCAATGATACGTCTCCAATGCATCTATAATTTTTTATTGTTCCATTCTATTACATTATCTGTTTTGGATGCTTTATATGCATCAGTATGCTATTTCATATTATTTTTGGGACTAACCTATTAACCTAGAGCCTAGTGCCAGTTTCTATTTTTTCTTGTTTTTTACCTTCAAAGAAAAGAAATATCAAACGAAGTCCAAACGGAATAAAACTTTCACGATGATTTTTCTTGGACCAAAAGACCCCAGGAGACTTGGAGTTCAAGTCAGAAGAGCCACGAGGCAGCGACAAGGGTGGAGGGCGCGCCCTCGAGGGGCTACCTTGTGGGCCCCTCGTGACTCCCCTAACCTAGTTCTTCCTCCTATATATTCACATATATTCCCGAACCTCCAGAAGCATCACAAAAACACTTTTCCACCGCTGCAACCTTCTATTCCCGTGAGATCCCATCTTGGGGCCTTTTCTGGCACCCTGCTGGAGGGGGATTCGATCACGGAGGGCATCTACATCAACTCTATTGCCCTTCCGATGAAGCGTGTGTAGTTTACCTTAGACCTACGGGTCCATAGCTAGTAACTAGATGGCTTCTTCTTTCTCTTTGATTCTCGATACCATGTTCTCCTCGATGTTCTTGGAGATCTATCCGATGTAATCTTCTTTTGTGGTGTGTTTGTCGAGATCTGATGAATTGTAGATTTATGATCATATTATCTATGAATATTAGTTGAATCTACTCTGAATTCTTATATGCATGATTTGATATCTTTGTAATTCTCTTCGAACTATCGGTTTGGTTTGGCCAACTAGACTGGTTTTTCTTGCAATGGGAGAAGTGCTTAGCTTTGGGTTCATTCTTGCGGTGTCCTCACCCAATGACAAAGTAGGGGTAACGAGGGGCGTATTGTATTCTTGCCATCGAGGATAAAAAGATGGGGTTTACATCATATTGCTTGAGTTTATTCCTCTACATCATGTCATCTTACTTAAAAGCATTAGTATGTTCTTCATGAAGTTAATACTCTAGATGCAGGCAGGAGTCGGTCGATGTGTGGAGTAATAGTACTAGATGCAGGCAGGAGTCGGTCTACTTGACACGGACGTGATGCCTATATTACATAATCATTGCCTTGGATATCATCATAACTTTGTGCTTTTCTATCAATTGCTTGACAGTAATTTGTTTACCCATCGTATTATTTGCCTTCAAGAGAAAAGCCTCTAGTGAAACCTATGGCCCCCGGGTCTATTTTCCATCATATTAGTTTCTGATCTACTATTTTGTAATCTTTTATTTTCAGATCTATAAACCAAAAAACACAAAAATATTTAGTTATCTTTTGTTTACTTTTATCTATCTCTATCAGATCTCACCTTTGCAAGTGAATGTGAAGGGACTGACAACCCCTTTATCGCGTTGGGTGCAAGTGTTTGATTGTTTGTGCAGGTATTGTTGATTTGCGTGTTCTTCTCCTACTGGATTGATACCTTGGTTCTTAACTGAGGGAAATACTTATCTCTACTGTGCTGCATCACCCTTTCTGTAGGATCGAAAGTATGTCTAGAGGGGGGTGATTAGACTACTTGACCAAATAAAAATCTAGCCTTTTCCCAATTTTAAGTCTTGGCAGATTTTAGCAACTTAGCACTACTCAAGCAATCAACCTACACATGCAAGTCTAAGAGTATAGCAGCGGAATGTAAAACATTGCACATGAAGGTAAAGGGAGGAGTTTGGAGGGAGCAAACGCAATGTAGACACGGAGATTTTTGGCGTGGTTTCGATAGGTGGTGCTATCGTACATCCACGTTGATGGAGACTTCAACCCACGAAGGGTAACGGTTGCGCGAGTCCACGGAGGGCTCCACCCACGAAGGGTCCACGAAGAAGAAACCTTGTCTATCCCACCATGGCCATCGCCCATGAAGGCCTTGCCTCACTAGGGTAGATCTTCACGAAGTAGGCGATCTCCTTGCCCGTACAAACTTCTTGGTTCAACTCCATAATCTTGACGGAGGCTCCCAAGTGACACCTAACCAATCTAGGAGACACCACTCTTCAAAAGGTAATAGATGGTGTGTTGATGATGAACTCCTTGCTCTTGTGCTTCAAATGATAGTCTCCCCAACACTCAACTTCTCACACAGATTTGGATTTGGTGGAAAGATGATTTGAGTGGAAAGCAACTTGGAGAAGGCTAGAAATCAAGATTCATATGTTTGGAATGGAATATCTTGACCTCAACACATGAGTAGGTGGTTCTCTCTCAGAAAATGTATGATGGAAGTGTAGGCATGTTTTGATAGCTCTCTCCACGAATGAAGAGTGGGTGGAGGGGTATATATAGCCTTCACACAAAATCTAACCGTTACACACAAATCACCAAACTCGGTGGAACCAAATAATGAAACTCGATTGGACCGACTTAGTTCAAAATGTGAACGTTAGGATTTTCGGTGGGACCTACATGTCAACTCAGTGAGACCGATTTCATTAGGGTTAGGGCATAACGTAATCTCGGTGAGACCGATTACACAAACTCGGTGGGACCGATTTTTGTAATAAGCTAACCAGAGAGTTCGTCAGGCAAACTCGGTGGGACCGATTCGCTCATCTCGGTGAAACTGAAACATTACGAAGGGGAAACACAGAGTTTGCATTGCGAACTCGGTGGGACCGATCGCTCATTTCGGTTGGACCGAAACGTTACAAAGGGAAACAGAGAGTTTGTAATCCCATCTCGGTGAGAGCGAGATTCCTACGGTTGAGACTGAAAAGACTAGGGTTTTGTGGCAGTGGCTATGTCAACTGAACTCGATGGCGCCTGATAGAAAGTTTCGGTGGGGCCGAGTTTGACTTCTGGTTTGGGACATATGTGGATATCAGAAATTGGTTGAGGGTTTTGGAGCATATCACTAAGAATTTTGAGCAAGTAACCCATTAAGCAATACCTCATCCCCTTTTAATAGTATTGGCTTTTCCTATGGATTCAATGTGATCTTGGATCACTAAAAGGTAAAATGTAGAGTCTTGAGCTTTAGAGCTTGAGCCAATCTTTTGTCCTTAGCATTTTGAGGGGTCCACATTTCTAATCCATGCCATGCCAATCATTGAGCTTTCCTGAAATATTTATCTCAAAATAGTATTAGCTCAATGAGCTATATATTGTTAGGAATTACCAAAACCACCCAGGGATAGTTGCACTTTCACTTTTCTCTTCAAGGGAAAAGCTAACGCAAGCTCAAGAAGTAGGAGGAAGAATTTCTGGCGCCGTTGCCGGGGAGATCTACGCCAAGCCTACCAAATACTCATCATAAACTCTCATCTCTTGCATTACATTATTCGCCATTCGCCTCTCGTTTTCCTCTCCCCCACTTCTAAAACGACTTTCAAAAAGATTTGCCTTTTTATTCGCCCTTCTTCCGTTCGTCTTTTTGTTTGCCCTTATGTCTTACTTGGTTTGTTTGCTCGTTTGCTTGGTATAATTATGTGTTTATTGAAAATCAGAAGCAAAGAGTTTATGAATCCTCATCCACTTGCTAATCTTTTTAAGAGATCCAATTATGATGAACCAATTGCTAGTGAACTGAGTGCACTAGATTATCTTTATGAAGTTTTGCTTGAAATTCATGAATCTAAAAATTGTGATGAAGTGCTAAAAGAAGAAATTTATGAAGTGATTCATGATAGCTCCTTGAATGAAAATCATGATTGCAATGCTATTAGTATAAATACTATTGATGACAATTGTGTTAATGATATGCAAAACCCTAAGCTTGGGATGCTAGTTTTGCTATGTCCGCTACTTGTTGCAATGATCATGATTGGGGTGATTCTTCTTACAATTAAAAAAATTTATTTAAGCCCATGATGAGTATGAGATTGATAATAATGTTTGCAATAATACTGAAAGTGGGTTTGAAAGAGTGTCAACTTTAAATCCCACATATTTGAATAATGTTCAATCTTATGAAAATTTTGATAAAAGTGGGTTTGGAGAGATCATGACTCTATTTTGTGATAACCCCACTATTTCGGAAGAGTGTCAACTTTGCATGCATGTGGATCATGAAGAGAAAATTTTATGTAATAGCTATATTGTTGAAAATCATGTGTTTAAAAATTGATAAACATGTAAATAATGTTCCTCATATATACGAAAAATATACAATACATATGAAATGTAGACATGTGTTAAAAAAAGGGGGGGAGAGCCCGAAGAAAACCGAAGAAAGTCAGTGAAAATGAAGAGAGAAACAAAAAACGAGAAAGAAATATAAAATCAAGGAGGAAAAAGGAAACAGAAAAGAAAAAGGGAAATGGAAGAAAACCAAAGAAAAAAACCAGAGGAAACCCAAAGAAAAACGAAGGAAAAAGTAAAACAAAAAAGAACAAAGAAAACCCAGTAAAACGCCGCCAGAAGCGAGATGGTACTCTGACTCCTAGTAGGCGATATATAGCGGGCACCCCTATATCTTGCTTTGAGCGAGACCTACGCTCACTGTAGGGGAGCGAGATGGGCCGGCCCAGGAGCGCGGGGGGCCACAACCCTTTTATTTTTCTTTTTTGATTTACCTTTTACTTTTCTTCATACTTTCAATATTCTAATATATATAATATAAAAAATCACTCTATGAAAAACATTGGAAAAATGTTAACCAATCATTTAAAAATGTTAAATATGCATAAATAAAATATTATCACGTATATAAAAATGTGATCATATATTTTAAAAATGGTAATAAAGCATTTAAATTTTGTTGAACAAGTATTTGAAAAATCTCATATGTGCATAGAAAAAATGTTGACCATGCAAAAAATATAGATCTAGTATTTAATAAATGTTAAATGCTTATAGAAAAAATGTCGAGCATGTTTTATAAAAATGTAGATCCGGTATTTGAAAAATATTAGTCAAGTATTTGAAAAATGTTAAATGTGTACAAAAAATGTTGATCATGTATTAAAAAAATATAGATCTGATATTTGAGAAAAGTTACGCAAGCATTTGAAAAATGTTAATGTGTATATATAATTTTTTTGGCCATGTATTTGAAAAATGTTAATATTGTATTTGAATAATGTTAATCAAGCATTTGAAAAATGGTAATGTATGTTGAAAAAATGTTAATCTTGTATTTAAGAAATATTAGACATGTATTAGAATAATGTATTAGGTAGATACCGAAAATGTGTATAAAAACAATAAAATCCAAAAGAAAACAAAAGAAAACCAATGTAAAATTAGAAGGAAAAATGAAACCGGAGAAAAATGAAGATAAAAGAAAAAAAACCTAGTGTAAACTGAGAAAAGAAATATTGAAAACCAAAGAGAAACAAAGAAAATAAAAGAATCACTGAACCGAGAAAACCTGCTGAAAAACAAAAGCAAAAAATGGAAGAAAAAGCGTAAACAACAAACTTAGAAAAACCAGTGGTAAATCGTCTTATTTTGCCTCAAGTACAAAGCGCATGTATACTTCAGCACGAACTTAACCCTATGTTTGTCGGCGCTTGGCATATGTTTCGACTTTTCAGCCAAGGACCTTTTTAGGTTTGTATTGAACCTGGATGTTTGTCGTCTTAATTTGTTTCAATGCTTCTGCATCTTTTTTTGCTCTTTTATGCTGGTTGTGGAATCACATCCAACTGTTCTCACAACTCTGAACTATCTTATTATATCGAATATTTTGCTCCAGCCCATGCTTATAAATTGTATGATGTTTTTATCAATGTCTCGGTATTTAAATAGGCAATCTTTGTCCCGTTGCAATGCACGGGCATGATGTAATATCAGATTTTTTTATGTTTTTGTCATTTCTTACCCTGGCAGTACAACTGTGTATACGGTACTCCGAGACCGCTAGCAAAGTGTCTTTTCTTTTAATTGTTTCTCCATGAAAGTACTATTTATCTCTGATATTGTGTGATGATCATTGAACAACTTAAATACCTTTTCAGTAATGACCCTGGATAAAGACGAAGCAGAGATCATAATCTTGGTGAAGGCATCTCAATGGAGATGGGATGGTATCGCGCAAGTGGATTTATTGGGCTGGCGCAATAGAAAAAAATTCTTGCTTGGTTTCTGTATTCTCTGTCCGATGTATTTTTATGTATTATTGACATGGAATAAACGATACCACTCAAAGTTTGAACTTACTCCATACATTTCATAACATGGTTGGATATTGCTGTCTTGTACATTGTGTTCCATTTTTTTTCATAATTATGTGCCCTTAATTTGTGTTTGCATTGCTTTTATACTTGTTTATTCATTTATGTCTTATATTCCTATTCATAGTCTATTTTGTGAGCAATTGTTTACTTTAGGGTTTAGAGTTTAGGGTTTAGGGTTTAGGGTTAGTGGTCTTAAATTCATATTTTTCATGGTTTACATTACGTGTGCATGATTGCGAGTATTAAATTGAATGTCTCATGATTTGATTTGCTGATTATATTATTCTTGTATTAGTCAAGACGTGCATTGCACGTGAAAGCTTACTATCAAAAATAATAAGGTGTGCATCAAGAGCTAACGCTCACGATAGCCACGTGGCGCCAGGGATCGTGTGGAAAAGCTCGTTCCGTATTGGCGTATTCGTGTTGTTCCATTTTTGGTCCTGGTTGGCTCACCACATTACAGGAGAACGAGAAGAGCGCCTCGCGTTTGCTTCCCATTGCACGCAACTTTCCATCTCTCTCGTTCTTTCCACTGCAGCCGCCGCCGCCGCCGCTAGGGTTGCCGCCGCCAACACCTCCCCAAGCCGTATTCGCCTCGACGGGTCTCAACCTGCCACGCGGAGTGACTCTCGGATGCGGACGCTCGAGGGCGAGGGAAGCGCCGCCGCTTTTCATGGGCGCCGGTTGCTGGTGGCGGCGGGAGGGACGAGCAGGCGTGCGGCAACCTCAAGCTTCTCCCATGTGCCTGGACACGAGCGGCACAAGGGGTTGAGGAGCAGGGGGCGATGCCAAGGGCGTGGAGCAGGGGATTCACAAGCAGATGCATATCATCAGCAACCCCTGAGACCTCGTGCAACATCAAGATGCTGGTGTCCTGCCTCCATTTGTTCGCCACGGTCGCTGCCTCATGTCAGGTACACATCGCATCTCCCTTCCTTCTCTTCTGGTCTGCTGTGGTTGAGTTCTACAAGGAGATGAGTTATTACTACTGAATTTCAGATCTAAAGTTGTGTGCTACAAAAAAAATTGTATAGCTTACCGATTCTTAATCTAAGAAGAATGTTTATCAGGTATTGCGCGCAGGTATATGGCGAGGACACAAATTTGGGTGTCCAGCTCCTTGCCTGCATGTGCAAAGAATTCAGAACCTGCAGGTATTTTTTATTCTTGATCTCTCCATACCTTGTGTTTCATTTTCTGAATTGAAGGAATTCATGTTTAATTTCACATGATATTCAAACAAATAAATACATGGTGTGTTGAATTGCTGAAATATGGAGGAAATGCTACAGCTTGATGACTATTACAATATAGTTAATTCAGAACTTCAGTTCTGACGACATGGGTCTTGTGGACTATATTGGCTACCAGTACAATTGAGCATGATTTACACTGTTTGACAACAAAGTTTTGTAAAAACTGCAGTATTTTAGCATGTTCGTATATCAACGTATTTTGCAGTAGCAGTAATGCAGAGAATGAATCTACAATAGTCCACCTATTACCAGTACTCTTACTTCTTCTCTTCTTCCTGAATAGTTTGCTCTTTTCTCATCCACTACTCTGTTTGATTTAGCCCCTATAATCTCATCTTTCATTGTGCAGATTATTTTGTGTATGTGACTACAAGGTGTTGGAAATCCAATCAGACTGTAGGAAAAGATATATTTCTTCTTATGCTCTTCGTGTAATCAATAGTTCTTTTTTCTTCTGCTGGGTAGTTGGGGGTTTGTTTTGGGATGTTTCACCAAACTTAGGGAAGACCTTGTCAAGCTTATTTGGGGGGGCACCAGGGTGAATTAATCCTGATCCTAGCATAAGTACAGTCAGGAATTACATCTTTTGTGGCCAGCAGGAACAGTGTGGTGTCCTATTTTTTGCACTCTGGCGTTTTCTGTACTATTGCCAGAACATATACTATATTTGCTAGCTCTTGTTGTTACCTCATTTTATCCTATGCTTCTCTCAAATCAGCTATGAATTACAAACGATAATAGATCTCATGATGATGATGGTGGAGACTGTTGGTACTTTAGGTGATATATGCCTCATCAAAACTGAACATTTATCAATTTTGATGCATGGCTGTACGGGCTAACATTTTTTGTTTAAGGAAGCAACTATATAGTGTGTGCTGCAAGAATGTACATGCAATATATCTTGTGCATTGCAGACATAGGAACGCTTGATTGTCATGAGTGTGTCTCAATTGGTTCTTTATAATACAGTACTAGAGTTCATTTAGATTATTAGTGGATGATAATTTCCTTCCCTCATATTTAAAACAGTGCAGCAGATGAAGCCAACGCGGACGATGATTAACTTCTCTGACCTTATGGTAGGTTGAATCTGAATCACATTGATGGGTGAACTTCCTTGTAGTCCCTTTTCCTGAAACTATAAGACAATGGCTTAGCCTGATGTTTTGGTAGTTGTGTAAGCTGAAACATGATGCTAAGCCGAACAATTTATTGTCGTTTTTTTCGCATGAGATCACATTTTGGTAGTTGCGAAGCCTAAACCATGATGCTTTCTTGCTGCTGTTGTAGCCTCTAATGAAATTGTGAGATAATGTAGTTAAGCTAAATTTCTTCTGTTTCAATAAGATAGATGTTGGTAGTTGCGTAAGTTGGCAGTGGTGGCTTTGATATATGATCTGCCTCGACTCGGGTCTCCTCCAGTCAGCGCCTATTCGACGACGGCGACGGCGAGAGGAGATGAAGTGGAGGCAACTCGAGGGCCTCCTAGGGGGCCTGGTCCAGTTCTCCCCCGCCGCCTCCTTTGCTCGATTTGGCGTCCAAAAAAGGTGGGTAATGCGACGAGTAATTTATATCAACTTTGTTATGCTCTCGATTGATTCTGCTGCCTTTTGCTGCTTTGGGTCCTGTTGTGGCGTGAGTGGGATTCGGTTCCACGCCAAATCAAGCAGTCTACTCTGGCTGAGTAGACTAGCAGGTCCATCCATCCATGTACGCCTTTCTTTGCCTGAATTTTTTCAAGGGATCGGTGGCAGCGAGATCCGCAAGGAGAACGAGGTGGCGCCGCAAGATGGCAAGAACGGTGCGGCAGCGGGGTGGGCAAGAAGATGAGGGGATTTAGGAGAGGGTGGAGGCAACGACAGTTTGCAGCAAATAAATTAATGTCCATCATTGGTTGCAGGTGTCAGGATAACTAGCTACAGGTCATGTTCCAGAATCCCCCTTCCAACCTTCTCTCCCCATAGATTGAATATACTCCCTCGGTTAATTCTTTTTATCTGCTAATTTTTTCACAATTTCTTATTCCCTTCGTTAATTTGTAGGAGGAAAATTGTGCTGACGATCTTTTCTATACTCTCTGGATTTATGGTTTATTCATGGAAAGGGTGTAAAATAATGGGCAATGGTAACTATTTTGTTCCTGTGAAGCTCCAGGTTTGGCTGATTGCTCGGATGATGAGTATCATAACCCACACAAGAAATATAGAAAAGTAAGCTGGACTAGATGTACATATTCTTCAAGTGACTAACAATATGTAATAACCTTGCTACACAATTTCAGGGTAAAGCGAAGACACAGTCCATTTGGTTTGTCATTTTGAAGGCACAGATAGAAACAAGAACACCATATATGTTCTATAAGGTCTGCTCTAAATTTTGCGAGTCTCCGAAGACATGTGTTCTCTTCCAATAGTTTGTCTTTAAAAGTAATTGATGTGTCCACACAATTTATTTTCGATGATGTGCATGACACTTTCAGCAGAAAAAGAAAACAAAATCTGGGCACAAATTGTCTCTTCCCTCCTGTGTACAGAGATAAATGAATTCATAAGTCCCACAAAACTGCCGTGTGCAATTTGGCATCAATTTCTTTGCCACGATTTTTAAGAGAAAATGTATGTGTTGATTACTATTGAGCCTCTGGTTAATTGTTGAACCTGGAAATGTATGTGCATTACTTGACATTGTACATTTTATGTTTCATGGTATTCCAGAGCCCCATCTAGCTTAGCTTGTCGGCAGTATTGGACAAAATAAATAGATATTTTGACTTTGATAAATCAGGAGAGGTCCATCTCAAGAGTGTAGTGGTTATGTTTAATGTACTCTTGTGCGCGAGATTTTTACTGTGTCCCTAGCTTTGTACATTGTTCCTATGAGTTGTTCATGTTGTTTAATAAAACTTATAATGATGCACTGTAGTTCAGTTTAGTTTGTTAGTCTCTTCGATATGTCGTGCAACAACCATTCAACAAGGCTTTGTCTTTCAAGCTGTGTTATTAGAGGCAATGCTTCATGATATTCGTTGATACTTTAAGTGCTAATATCTTTGCATTTTATTTGTAGGAGGAGCTTTGAAAGTTTGTCAGGGCGGAGAAGATGGTTCTCAAGTATGCTACTATCATTGACTAGTAGAATGCCCGTGCGTTGCCACGGGCTTTTGAATTTTTTACTGGTTATGTATATAAACATAATGCATGTCAAATTTCATATGTATAGAAAAAAAATTGGCGTTGGATAACATAACAATGTTGCTCTGGTTGTATTTGTTCTGACAGCTTTATCTCTTATAACATTGGTTCTTAATTTTAAGGTCACATGTCTTATTTCTCGCACCCCATCAACAAGGCAAAATTGCCTCTCCCTTCACCCTCTTTTATCTCGGTCTACTCCTTTCTCTAGCTTTGGTGTCATCACTTTATGTCTACTCCTTGCTCTAGCTTTGGTGTCATCGCTCTATGTCACTCCATACAGTTTCATTATGACATGACAAGCTAACTCTTACTATGCCTTCTCGCAAAAAAAATCTCTTACTATTCTTGTCATTTGTTATTTTTATCGATCGGCAACGCTCATATAGGTGTGTGTTTATCAACTATTTGGATTTTGGACTATCAGGCCATTAAAAAAAATGCTTCCCATGATTTTCTTAAGATGAACATATTTTGCCATTTTCTGGTCAAAGCAAGCGTAGCAAAAATATAGTGGTTTTGGAAGATGAAAACACAATATGCATGAACTCTTACTAAAATCTGATGATGACATATAGAAAGTGAAGATAGTTCCATATGTACATGCTTGCCCACCAAATGAAATTTGAACCACATAGACATGTGAAAAATAATCTAAGTGTATATTGATGCCATCAAAATCTTAGTGTGAACCTTACGGAACAAGTATTGAACCAATTGATCTTTCTTTCAAAAATTTAAAATGCGTTGACAAACTCTGATGTCTTTCTCCCACATCACTACATACTTAGCGATCATCATGTCCATTTATCCACATGCAAGTCGCACCCGAAACACAAATAGATAAAGTTTGATGATGGTATTCATCTTCCTTCACTACTTTTCTGTTCGGTCTTCATAGATGCCTTCGGCTCGCTGTACCTTCTTTCTTATGTGTGCATATCTTCTAACTCCAAAGAGAATTGTTGTCGTGCTCTCGTTGTTTGCGATGAGAAATGGTACACGTGAAAGGCAAACTTTAATATAGGTAATGAAGGAGGACATGTCACAATCACAATATCCCTGTAACCCACACTAACTAATGTGAACAAATGTGCAATCAAATTTGCCTCCGACTTCACACCAACCAATGCCTGAGCAGGGGTGAAGGGTTTAGAAAAAAGTTTAGAATGTAAACAAAACATATATCAACCATGCTATGAGATTTCAAGAAAAAAAAATTAAACATAGCTTATTAAAAAAAGGTACCGTTCACCTATTAGCTCTATATAAATTTGTCATTTCGGTTTCCCAGGCTTATAAATTTTGCAGAACAGACATACTCCATGGGAAGATGATAAGTTGATCATCATGATTGTTTATATTTTGGATGACCGGCCGAGCGCTCGGCCAGTCGTCCCTTGCTTGCTAGCCTTTTTACACGGAAGCGACTGGGCAGATGCGTTCATGGGCCTCAAGCGAGATATCTCTTTTCTTATATCTCCCACACAACCTTTTTTTTTCTTTGCTTTTTTCTTCTTCCTCTTGACTTTTGCTTCTTTGCATCCTTACGCAACCCAGCCATCCCTTGCTCCTTTCATCATTCTCAGGAAAGCTACAACCGACGAGTCCCGGTGTTGCAACCTTCATCGCCTTCTGCTACGACCTACAACGGGAATTGCTGCAACCATTCATGTTGATAGCGGCAATGACAATTTTTTTTTTGAAAGGAAAACTTACTTCATTACACATACGGGCCAACAAAATCGCTGGCAACCGCTTCAGTTACAAAGTTTGGTACATCTGACAACCACATACATATATCTGGCTCAACCAAACTCGCGCCAAATGACGCTAGCTTATGGGCAGCTACATTACAGGACCTGGGACACCAATTGATAAAAGCAGACTGAAAATAGTACAAGAGTTTAAACTTTGCTTCTCGAAACAGGGCACCGAAAACTGAATTATCGTAGGCGTCTCCGTCAATAGCTTGTTTCAGCACCAATGCATCCGTTTCGAAGATTACATTCCTGCATCCCAACTCACTTGCTCTCTCCACGGCATATAACAGGGCAATTGTTTCTGCTTGAATTGCCTCAGAGAGTCTTGACAATCTCCCTGCCCCTGCTGCTTCTACTCCTCCTTTAGAGTTTCTGATAATGAAACCCCATCCTCCCTTCTTTGTGTCCTTTGTGAAGGCTCCGTCTATATTTATCTTTACATAATTTTCCTCTGGCGGTTTCCAACAACTATCCTTGGTCGTTGTTTTTTTTAGTACATTTCCTCTTAAAAAACTCGTCAGATTCTCTATCATGCTTTTCGAGGGATTCTAGAATTTCAGTTGTACTTCTTATAGCCTCTCCTTTATTAGCTTTATTTCTCTCGTGCCACCAAAGCCACATAAGAATACTTGCTCTTGCACTCTTCCTCTGATCAAGCTCAAAAATTCGAATGAGCACATCTTTCGGACTACAACAAATGCTAAGATTTTCCCTTATATCCTCCATTTGAGCCGTCCTCCATATGTGCTTCACTGGTTTGCATTTGAAGAAGGTGTGCCCTCCATCCTCGTCAGTACGTAAGCATACTGGGCACCATGGGTCTGCTTTAACTCCTCGCTGAATTAGTTTTTGTCTCAATGGCAGACTGTTTCTTGCCATTCTCCATAAAAAGTGCAAGATTTTTGCCGGTAGCGGAAGCCTCCATATTTTCTCCCACTCATAGGGTAAGTGGTCAGCTGTTGTGCCAGATGCAGAAGCAATACCATGGATAGACTTCCTTGCATCTGTTTCAATGGCCACTCGATAAGCTGATTTCACAGAGAATAAGCCCCTTTTATCAAAGTGCCATGCAAGCCAGTCCTCGTTTCCTTCGCTGATTGGTATTTGCAGAATTTCCTCTGCATCTTTCTCATTAAACGTTTGTTTTATTAGGTCTTCATCCCAATCACCATCTACTGGGTTAATTAGTTCTGAGACTTTGTGGAGGATGACATTCCTTCTTTGGGGAGTGGCAGGTTTTCTACTCTTACCTCGTGGGATCCATGGGTCATTCCATATGTTCACCTTCTCACCATTGCCTATTCTCCAGATTACACCTTCTCTTAGCAGTTGAACTCCTTTAAGGATGCTTCTCCACGAATAAGACATGCCATCCTTTGGCACTGCTCTAATAATCTGACCTGATGGGTAGTATTTCGCAGATAGAACTCTAGCGCAAAGAGAGTTGGGCGCATTTGCTAACCTCCATGCTTGCCTCGCTAACATGGCTCTGTTAAACACATGGAGATCCCTGAAACCTAGCCCTCCATCCTTCTTTGGCAGCATCATATGTTCCCGACTAACCCAATGGATTTTATGTTCTTTGTCCATATTACTCCACCAGTATCTGCAGATCATCTCACTAATCTGGTTACATAAAGTCTTGGTCAGATCAAAACATGCCATTGCAAAGACCGGGACTGCTTGGGCTACGGCCTTTATTAGAATCTCTTTACCCGCCGTTGAGAGCATTTTTTCTTTCCATCCTTGAACTTTCCTCCAAATTTTGTCTTTGAGGTAGGCAAATGCCTTTTCTTTTGATCTTCCTATGTACGCTGGCAGCCCTAAATACTTCTCTGTTCTTGCCTCCCTTGTAATATGCAATGCTGACATGATCATATTCTTCTGCTGATGCTGGGTATTCTTGCTAAACATTATGGCAGATTTCTCCTTATTGATTACTTGACCTGAGCAACCAGCATATGTCTCCAGGATATGATTTATCTCTATTGCAGTCCTATTTTCAGCTTTGAAGAGCAGTAAAGAATCATCTGCAAAGAGGAGATGATTAATGCTTGGAGCTCTTTTGCATACTTTGATGCCTATTATTTTTCCACGTTCCTCCTTTCTGCAGCATTGATGAGAGGCCCTCAGCACAAATAAGAAATAAATATGGAGATAGAGGGTCTCCTTGTCGGAGACCTCTCCCTGGGATGATTACATTCGTAGTATCATTATTCACCTTTATTTGATAACGAACCGTGGTGACGCAGTTCATAATGAGCTTGACCCAGGAAGAGTTAAACCCCATCTTTATCATCATGTCCCTCAAGAAAGTCCATTCAATTCGATCGTACGCCTTGCTCATGTCGAGTTTGAGTGCTGCAAAGCTGGCTTTCCCTCTTCTTTTATTCTGCAAGAAATGAGTCAGCTCATATGCCAAGAGGATGTTATCCGAGATCATTCTCCCCGGAACAAAAGCACTTTGATTCGGAGAGATAATATCAGGTAATATCACCTTTAGTCTATTGGTCGGCACTTTAGAAACTATCTTATAGACTACGTTGCAGAGGCTTATGGGTCGGAGGTCCTTCAAACTCTCAGGTCTGCTTACTTTTGGAATAAGCACCACCATTGTGTCATTCCACCCCATCGGCATCTCTCCTCCCCTCAGTATCCGCAAAGCTTCTTGAGTGATCTTCTCCCCTACTATGTGCCAGTAGCGCTTGTAAAATAGGGCCGGCATACCATCAGGGCCTGGTGCTTTCAAGTCCCCTATTGCGTCAAGGGCTGCTCTCACCTCATCTTCAGAAAATTCAGTGCACAGAATATTGTTCATGCTTTGGTCCACTCTTCTTCCTATGCAACTTAAAGCTTCTTGGCTACTTCCTTCTGCCTGGGCTGTAAACAGAGACACAAAGTAGTCATTGATTAGATTTTTTAAATTCTCATCGCCTTCTACCCAGTCCCCACTATCATTTTTTAGCCGGCGGATTGTATTTCTCTTCTTTCTTTCAGAGGCGAAGGCATGAAAATACTTTGTGTTTTTGTCACCTGATTTAAGCCAATTGACATGTGAGCGTTGCTTCCAATAAAGGTCTCGTTGATGTTCCAGGCGCTCGAGCTTCTCACGTAGGAACAATTCACGAGAGACTTGTAGAGGGGATATTGCACTTCTTCTGACTTCCTCCAACTCCCTCTTTAAAATCTTCAACCTCTTTTCAAGATCGCCCAAGATATTTGTACTCCAGTTTTGAAGCTCACTAGCCACCTTTTGAAGGCCTTGAATAATGTTATTAGTTCCTTGTGCCATTGTCAACTTCCAGGCATTCTCTATGATGGTTTCACAGTTCTCTTCTTCCACCCAATTTGCTTCAAATCTGAAATGTGGAGTGCCTCTTCTGCTTTTAAAATACCTTCCTTCAGTTTCCACTATGATTGGTCGATGGTCGGAATGTCGGGGATCCCCATTTATTACCTTGAAACCAGGAAAACGGTCACACCACTCCATATTTGCCACAGCTCTATCCAGCCTCTCCTTAATGTATTTTTCTGCCGAATGGCTATGATTTCTCCATGTGAATATATCCCCCTCATAGCCCAGGTCCTGCAAACCACATTCTTCAAGAGTTTCTTTGAATTTGTCCATGTGGGCTTGAATTCTTGGGGGGCCACCTTCTTTCTCATGGCCATACAATATTTCATTAAAATCTCCAACACAAATCCAAGGTCTTTCAAGCTGGGCACTCAGATCCCGAAGCAAATTGAAGGTCCTTTCCTTTTTGTCACTTGCTGGTTCGCCATATATACCTGTAAACCTCCATCTAAAATTATCGTATTCAATTATCTCAATGTCTATGTGGTACTTGGAGAAATTGTGAAGCTCAGCCTTCACTGTATCCTTCCAAAACATTGCTAGCCCTCCACTTTTTCCTTTACAGTCTTTTATTACCATTTCCTTCATACCCAACACCCATTTAAAATGCTTTATTCTCCTCTCATCCAGTTTGGTTTCGGACAAGAAAAGAATATCTGGGTCCTCCCGCTTCTGGATCTCCAGAAGCCCTCGGACTGCCGGGCCGTTACCCAATCCCCGGCAGTTCCAAGCAATGAGTTTCATTTTTCCCTGCCGGGCTGTCCTGGCAGCCCAGCTTCCTTGTCTAAGTTATCTTTGTTTGGAGCTTCTTTCCCTACCACTCCATCTGTTTTCTCAACCTCCATCCTTACTTTTTTCGCCAGATCATGTTCCCCGTCAATCTCCATGAGGTCCGCCCCTCTTTTCTTTAGTGGTGACTTCAACATTTCTTGAGTTTTTGCCTCTGCTTGCCTCTCTCTGCGTTTGAAAGTGCCTCTCATCTTTTTGACATCTGGCTTTAGGTGTGTGTAATCAGGTTCTATGTCACTTGAGGATGACCCTACTCTCATTGGCTCTTTTGCTGTTTTCTCCAAGTTCTCCTCCTTTTCCTCTGCGCGCTTCTCTGTCATATTTTGCTCTGCCTTCGCTTGTGTTTTATGTTCGTCTACAGCGAATATCAACTTTTTACTCCCTGTTGTCGCTGTTTGCTCCTCTTGTATAAATTTTTGAGGGCTTGTGACTTCCTTCACATCTCTTTTTTCCCTGTCATCATCTCCCCCAGTTGATATAGTTTTCCTCCATGATGGGCCATCACTTCCCTGCCCACTACCGCTACTTCCTGCACTGTTACTTCTCCAAAAACTGCCTTTATCACTTGATCCCCTGCTTTTCTCTTCACTGGAGCTCCCTTTGTAGATTGTTGCACGCAACCATGGACCATATTGCCTCTCTCCTTCTCGTCTGGCTCTCGTTATGCAAGCTTTTTCGCCGTGACCAATGATCCCACAATTGTAGCAGAAGTCCGGTAAATGTTCATATTCAAATGAAACCATCTTCTTCTGCTCCTCCATTTTTCCATTTTCTCCTCTTACCATTTTTTCATCTTTTTGGTTCTGCTCATCCTCATCATCATCGAAGGTAATTCCTCTCATCAGTGGTACAGTGATGTCCATTCGTACTTTGATCCTCATAAATTGCCCAAATGCAAAGCCATTGTCATCCAGATCCATATCTAATACTTCTCCGATTTGTTCCCCAATCAGAGCCCCTGTTTCTCTATCCATCATCCCCATTGGAATACCATATAGCCTAACCCATATTGGTATCATCTTAAATTGGTAATCATCTATAGTTTTATTTGGTGCAAAATCTTCCACCACTAGCAAGCTTTTATTGAAAAACCACGGTCCATTATCTACTGCCTTCTTTTTCCCCTTTTCTTCACGGAAAGAAAACAAGAACCGGTTCTTACCAAGATCTTTACACTCCAAACCAGAGAAGGGGCACCAGACTCCAGCCAGAGTCTTCCCTAGATGTTCGGCTTTCGCCGGTCTATCCGACAACAGTTTCCCCACTGCCTGGAGCTTGCCCACTGTCATGAAGTTTGCATTTTTCCCGATTTTTACCACTTTCCTCTCCGCCTCCGAGAGCTGCAGACCCTTTAATTTTCCTTCCACTCTAGCCAAAGATGGTATCATCTCACCTCCCATTGTAGCCTCGGATAGCAGCAACCTCTGGCTGGACGTCACACCACCTACTCTGTCTTTCGCCACCACACTTCTCTCCAATTGGTTTGACAGCTCGACGAACTGACGACAGAGCTCGGTCGCGAGCGCAACTGCGGCAACGGCCTCGGGTGCGAGTAGAGCAAGCTGCTTGACCAGGACCTCCGCGGCGGCGTGGCGCCGTGGTCAGAGGAGGCGCTCCTGGACGAGTGGCTACGGCTGACGCAGCCGCTTCTGCTGTCGCTGGAGCTGACGCTACGGCAGACGGAGCGCTAGCCCAAGCCCGGAGTGGACGCGACGGACTCGGGCCGCGCGGAAGTAGGGCGATGCTGGGCGCGTCGGTCGACAAACTCCTGCTGGTGCCGGAAGAGCTTGAATCGCTCCTCACCTCCGGCGGATTGCTGATTCGAAGCTGATGACAGAGAGCTCTTTTGGATTTTGGGGACACAAATCCTTCCCTTGAAACTCTGTCGCCTCAAGCTCTCTCGCCTCAGATTCAGCACGTAAGATCTCCCTCACGGCTCTAGAGTGGTTGAGATTGATGAGAGAATTGGTGGATTATGCAGAACAGCGATTAGATCGCAGAAAAAACGGGAGCAAGAATGTGGGTTTTGTGGATTTTGGGCTTAGATTTGAGCGGCGAGGCTTGCCGGACAGGAGCACGGTGGAAAGGCCACGAACTCGCCAGAAGCGGCACAGACACCGTCACGGACTGGCAATGACAATTTTTGCTTCAACCGTTATCGGTATTTGCTATGACCGGCGATTGGAATTGCTACAACCATTCATGTCGATGTCGCGACCTGCGGCCCACAATAACGACGACAATGATTTTGCTTCAACCTCTGTCAGCTTTTGTTACGAGCGGCGATGAGAATTGCTACAACCATTCTCACGTTGATGATGTGACCCAGGACGGCGAAAACAATGGTTTTGCTTCAACCTTCATCGACTTTTGCTACGACCAGCGATTAGACTTGCTACAACCATTCACGTTCACAATGCGACCCATATGGCGGCGGCGGCATTTTTGTTGCAACCGTCATCTAATTTTGCTACAACCATGAAGGAAAGTGCTACAACTGGCAAGGCCGGGAGCTGCAACCGGCACATGCGGTGGTACAACCGGTGGCAATTGTTAAGTACCTTTACTCTTAAGTATGAGCTAGCAGCTCTCTCTTAACAGAGTAACAACAAGCATGTGATTACACATTCTCCTCGTATGTACATAGCTCAGGACTCGTATACAAAATAGATGTGTTATCCTCTCTGTTACTTTCCCAACCCCTATTACTCATTTCATCTTATTTCTGATGGCAAAGCACATATACAACCTCGTAGATAGAAAAACAGGTATGTCATATAGAGATAAGAACACACCGGAGATTTATGTGGACATGGTGCATTTTCATCAATAAAGTTACGGAAAGAAAGAGAATAGCTCAACCAGAGATTTGCAGAAAAGATATTAGCGGATACAAAGGTCGTATGTTGTGTCTGGGTGAGTCGGACAATGTTTCAAACATTCAACCGATGTTGGACTTGACGGGATAGGCATCATGCTTTAAAAAGGGGTCACAATCTAGCGTGGATGAAATGGTGCCTGATAATCCTGTGCACTTGTCCTCTGAAGTGTAGGTGTAGCAGGCTAACATGTCAAGGAGAGAAATCAGCATCAAGATGAAACCTACATCATCTCTCAAAGGAAACATGAACAAAATCATGATGATACAAATAAGATCCCTCCAGTCAGGTGAACACCTTATTTAACTATATGTATTCACACTCAGAGACTCCTACAAAGATATATACAGATTCACCAAATGACCAAGAAGTGATGCTAAAAAGACACGCCAGCGAGCACAGAAATTTGAGTTACTCAACAAAACTCGACGAAAAGACAGGCCAAGCTTCCAATTTCAAAACTAATTGAAGTGATTCTAAAAAGACACGCCGTAACCCATACCGAGCTTCCAATTTCAAAACTGCCTCAGAATCGATGGAAAAACATGATATTTTTTTTCAAATTCCTTGAAAAATATATTTGTTCTGTAATTAGTTCTCATACAACTCAGTATACGTTACACGGTATGGTTAACCTTCCAACTTTCGAGGGTAGTGACGAAAAGTCGTGGTACATCTTCAGCTCCACCCCCAGTCATGGCGAGCTTGCTGTCATCTATGGAGCTGCACATGGTCTCTTGAAACATGGTGTGAATAAAAAATCAGAAGGTGAGAACAAGTATTAGCTGCAAATAATCTATAATTAGGTGCCCATGCGTTCCAACGGGGCCATAAATTTTCAGTGGTTCAACATCAATTGTGTCAAACATATCCCTCATAATACTATCCAATTTATTTTTCAAACATCGTAGCTTTAAGGAGTTGCACACTGAGTAATAAAAATTGAAATAATATTTAATGAATAAAAATATATAGTTTTGAGAATGTCCCTCATTATACAAGCATTACTGAAAACCAGGATCTTATTATCGGTTGGAAATTCTTGTAATACAGTCTTGACTGAATGAAGTTATCATGGCTCTACTTTTGGTAGATTCTTGATGCCTTCTACAAGATAGCATGTGACTATATAGCTTGATGGTTCAACAAATGATACCGACCAGGCTAATTAATGCAGAAACTACATCAAATTTTCTCACGAGAACTGGACCCAAGTACACCATATAGGAAATCAAAGGTAAACTCTATATGACCAGCAATAACCGATGGAAGGATTTCCATCTAATTCAGCCACACACACCACTTAGCAAAGACCTCAAATAAAAGCATGCTAGAAACCTACTTATAATTGTAATGAAATGCACATGTACTAAAACTGTGTACCAAATTTACATGCACATTTATTCTCTAGACATATCATTCTACTCCCTCTGTTTCTAAATATAACTCTTTTTAGATATTTCAACACATGCTACATACGGATGTATATAGACATATTTTAGAGTGTAGATTCACTCATTTTGCTCAGTATGTAGTCCCTTATTGGAATCTCTAAAAGACTTATATTTAGGAACGGAGGGAGTAGTTTCTACAAGAAAAGGGTAAGTTAGTCTAAGAATAATACACCATGACCAAATCTTGTCGGAATCATTTTTATTTCAAACTATCAAGTTACTTTCCTCTTGCATTGATGAACACAAATATCACACGGATGGCCCGCGGACACAGCATATCCGCACAGGCGACCCGCATCACACCAAGCCCAACACAACAGGACACACCCTGCAATGAACAGAGGAATCTAATGGAGAATCAGCAAATATGATACCCCAAGATCTTACCTGACATATCAAAGGCCACCACGGAACCAGCATCATCCAAGCGAACATGAAAGCCATCATCCTCAACGCTCCTTTATTTTGCAGGACAGGTTTTGACACATCATGAGGTGTCTCTGTAAACAGAACAAGACCAAGATCAACACATCACACCACATGCCTGCAAAATTCGGAACAAGCAAATCTAATTCAAACAGAACAGAACGAGGGCCATCTTATGCTAACTATTCTGAAACAAGTCATCATTTGAAAACAGGTAAACTTCTTATGGTGCATCACGTCATGTTGACTTCACTCTGACAGTAAATAGGAACATAAATAAAAAAACTGTGAGGGCACAGGAGAGATTGGGGGGGGGGGGGGGGGGTCATCGTCGACCATGGCCAGAGCCGGGTAAGGTCCCGCTCTGCATCCAGTAACGTCCATGACGCCGTCTGGTATTACACGAAAGCTAAAGAAATGCGTAAGAAACAATACTAAGTTCAGCAAAACGGAGCTAAAACACTAAATTAGTAGGTCCTTCTTTACACAAAAGCGTAAAAAGTGAGGCAACATACATATTAAACTTGCATGCAAATATGTGTAATAAGAAAGATTGCATTTGTAACCGTCTAGAGTGGTTCGACATTTTTTAAATCACCTCTTTCCTTTTGTTTCTAGTTAGTCCTCAAATCCATATATACAACTTGTACCCAAAGCATTTATACATCTTGTACGAAATATTAGAAGGCTAGATCTTCTACCAGTTCTATATGGAATTTTGCAAGACATGGAGCTCAGAACAGATAGCAGCAAGAATAGGATATGCAATTAGGCATTTAGATAGTAGAGTTGTTATTAAATCAGTTGTGATACTCACTACTCAGAACCTAACTAAGAACTGCAGTAACTGATCCTAGCTAGGCTAGCCTTTTCCTAATGATATCTTATTATTAAAAACTAAAGCCTTCTCCAATAATTGCAGTAACTTGGTCATCACAGCCACATTCTTAAATCAGATACATACTTTTACGGTTGATTTAACTATGATGATGCAGTGGACACTCCGCACTTAACAACACAAGTTAAGCATAGGAAATTAAACAACTCGGTTACTTGACATGCAGCGAGAGAAAAGTAAATTCACCAGTGAGCGAAGGAGAAACTTTGGACCATAAATAATAAAGAACAAACATATACCATAATTCCATGGGTTCAACTCGTCGTCACCTTCTTTCGGAGTTCAGACTCCTCAAATGTGTCATTGCTGAGGCATGGGCAGGTTAGATAAGACATCAAAAGGAGGATATATTGTGAAAGAATGAGAAAAGAGTGCATACTTTTCCTCTGTACAGAATCAATTGCATAAGAGATGAAAATACCGATTTATAACTTTCTCTCCATGCTATTAAATAATAAATATAGATGTACCAAAGATGCAATTCAGAGAAGGAAAACTGTAAGAAGAACACAGCTGCTACGACCACAAACTCTCCCGTTTCACCTACATGATGTGCGTCCACTCCCACAATTTTCCCCTTACTCTGGTGAGGCCGTCGTTACCTCCAAATGTTAGGTTGCCATCACGGATAAATTGGCATACTGCACACAAACATATGTGATAAAAGTTCCCGTGATCTAACAATACAGAGATAGAGCAACATGGAAAATAAAATATCATGTTTCTCAGCTTCAAACATCTGCAGTTTAAAAAAATGGTGATAGCCGTACCACATTTTTCAGACTCACGTCCATATTGAAAATAATTCATGCATTGAGGAACACCACAGAAAGTAATTTGGAATGCAAGAAAAACTAACAGCAAGCGACGGCGACATGGATGCCACTGACGCATGCACGAAACAGTCCCAACCATGCACAGCTTGCCAAGAAACTTTCTGTCAAAACCAGGGTGTTGGTACCTTGAGCAACGACACGCTTTGATTGGCAAGTGCCCAATCCAACTCCTTGTGGCCACCTCGGCCGCCGCATGGACGCACGCCCCTAGAACCTAGGGGCGTTCCGAATGACATCCTTCCCACTTCCCGAGCAAGATGGTCAGCCACCGTAGCTTCTCCATGGCGAATCCTTTCAAAGGCGCTGCCGACAACGTCGTCCCTATGGCGTTACTCCTTTCTCCTCGTGCCTTTTGCTCCATTTACCTCCTTCCTATGAAATGTTTAGTAACAAGATAATTTCAGTAAAATAGTCAGTAAAAAATAGATTTTAGTACAAGAAAAATGAATATCTTGACAAAGTTTTAGTAGAAATTAAATCTCCATACAGTAAGATATTTCAGTACCTTCTGAAAGAGTAGTACAAGGGCAATCATCCAGGCAAACTGAACAATATCATCACAAGTATGAAGCTGAACCTTTAGTTGCACCAGATGACTACCCTTGTCACCTCAAGATTCAAGCCTCCTCTTATCCTCTTCTCCAACCATGCACTGAAAACTGCACAAAATGCAGAAAATGTACATTAAACCAACCTTCATCAATAGATCTTTTTTGAACGATGGTCGACTCTGTACATGGTCCAGAGATTGGATCATAATGAAAACTAAAATATTGGGTTAGCCTTTCCCATAAGTTTTTTGAAGAAGAAAATCAGAAGCATCAGTACCTACTACATGGAAAACAAATCCCTTTAGAAAAGGTCTGCATGTAGATTATGATATTATCCTAGCTTCTTTATGATTCAGATTTTAACCGTATTCAGGACAATATCAGTGGCATCTCAACGATCTAGTTAAATACCTAGACCAAAACTCAATGAAGAACCACAAATCAGTTGAACCTAAACATGAAAATTTGGAACTCGCTGACTTTATGTCAGTCTAGCAGTAATAGTAGTACGAGCTCTGGTAGAAAATGTAACTCGCAAGGTGCATATAGATACGCTGATGTCTTCTTTTTGTTTCGAAGAGAATGCTTGTGAAGAGAAGATACAAAGGATATGATAAAAACATTTTCATGTAATAAAACTGCAGCCAACGAAGTAGATAACTGCATAGGCTATGCACTGTAATCGTGGCAGCAACCCAGCAACAGCAAATACCATATATCAGTTGATAGCGTCAAAAATAACCCAAGAATTACACGTTGCTGGGTTAAGTCTCATCTTCTTCCATATAACAGCTCTGCATAATATACCTGGGGTAAGTCTCATCTTCCTCCATTACCCTGCCGAGGGAAACACCAAATAAAAACTTCTAGACCGTCAGAATGAAGCTTCACCATTACCCTGCCTTCATGCACGACATAACATTAATTTGGCATGTATTATCTGAAAGTCAAACTTACGTATACGCATCTCCTGTAATATTAAAAAAAAGAAATTAGTATCCTTTAATTGTCATAAGGAACATGTATGCAGAGGTAAAAAGTTGTCTGCAGCCAGAGAGAACCATAGAATTATAACCAAAGAATAATTTTGCAATTTGTCAACAATCTCATGAATCATAAAGGATCAATAGCTATACGTACAAAATAAATTGAATTGGCTATAATGCATTCAACATGAAACTAAATGTGCCTGAGATTGGGGACTTATTGGAGATACCAAATCTGATTTGAGCAATAAGGGTTATAGAAGAAAAGATACATAATGTTGACAATAAATTACATGAAACACCAGAAATTTAAACCTGATTATAAGCAGACGCCATGAACAGCATGAATCGAATTCAAGAACAAACCTGAAACTATTTGATGCCAATCAATATCTTGTATACAACATCACGACACCAGAGTCTAATATTCTTAACAATTTGGTCACTGCGGCCCCTAGAGTATGTTGCATCTTAGCGTGCTCACCAACCTTCTCAATCCAGAGCACCTTCTCCGCTGGCGGGTTAGTTAAAGAAATTGAAGCAGCGCACAAGGAAAAAAAAAGACACACTCAAGCAAACATACCTGAAGTCACGACGGCTGTCTCGCTACCCATCTTGTCGTTTGACAACAGCGACAGCCGGAACCTCCATATTGTCCACCTGCAGCGCCCACATCTATTGAAGGAGGCCGCTAGCGGGGGGAATGGAGGGAGGGGAAGGGGGTGGTGTGCACCTACGGGTTGGGGAGGGGAGATCAGCAACAACAACATGGCTAGGACATGGGTGGCTGGTCAAGGGGATGACAGATCGAGGTGGGGACTGGTGGCCATGGCGGCAAACATGACCGAGGAGGCGTGACACGAGCAGAGCAGCGAGCAGCGCGGGTAAGTCAGTGGTGGCAGCGACGTGACCTCTTACGTCAGCGGCGGTGATCCCGTACCGTGGAGGCGACTCCGTACGTCGGCGGCGCGATATCGCACGAGATCCGGCTGTGAGATCGGCGGCGGCGGCTGTGAGATCGCATGAGATCGGGCTGTGAGATCCGGCTGCGTCGGGCCGGCGGAGCAGTAGGGGCGGTGTCGGAGCGGGAGATGGGGGCGGCGGCGGAGAGCGAGGAGAGGGAAGGATAGAGGTCGCATAGGGAGGGGTGGATCGAGAGGATCGGCGGCGCTGTGTGCTTGTGACCTCGAGGGGATCGATAGGTTTTTTTTTTGTTGTGTGTTTTTTTTGCCTGCGGGGTGGGTTAACCAGCGAAAGTGGTGGAACGAAAATAAACCAGAAGAGGTGGGACGAAAATTAACCGGCGGAGACTACCAACTAAAACATTAAGAGTAGAGATGTTGTGTGGAAACACTAAAGATTTGTGAAACTGCTTGCCACTGTCTTATTTGTACCTGCAATTGTGTTTATACAGGACAGAGTTCTGCCGTTTCAGTGGTGCCAAGATATACCCGGGGAATGCATCAGATTCGTCTATTCAGACTCTCGAGTAAGCTTGTGTGCCCATATCGATAGTGCACATGGAATTAAATAAGTAGAAGTTTGCTAAAATTATGCTGCGCATTCTTTGTCTATATCCGAAATCAGGTCTTCCTTTTTTCCAACTCAAAGTGCAAGCGCTATTTCCACAACCATCTTAAGCCTGGTAAGCTTATATGGAATGCCATGTACAGGAAGCAGCACAAGAACGTACATGGTAACAAGCCAATTCCCTTAAATGATATACTCCATATACTTCAACATATGTTTCATAATCTTAATAGTATCTCCTATAGTTACCACACTGTGTTAGTTAGTCTGCTCTTTGTTCACAAGATGAATGATCTATATTACTTAATCATGTGTAATTTTCTTTCCTTTTGCTCTGTTGCAAGTGGATGTATAGTTTGCCAGTTTTCATCTCTATTTAGATGTGTTTTAACCAAAACTCCCGAGTACTTGCTTGCTTTGTCTTTTTAAGCAACTACAAATTGTATGGGCATATAAAGTTGTGGCTTATAATTCTTCGTGGTGAGGTTGCAGTATATTCGTGTTGAGGCTGCAAAGAAGAGGCACCGCGCCATCAAGAGTCCTTATGGTCTCGCTGATCATCGCCTCTGGACGCGCCATTGATGACCATAACCACCGTCCATGCATAGAATCCATGTGTCGTGTTTCCTGTTTCTTTAAGACCTTGTAGTTCAGTCGTATGATGTGAGGAAATATGCCTCTGCTTTATCATCTATATCATCGTTCATGTAACCTCTAAGAATCTGGTCTTTGAATGTGTTGCATTCGCACAACTGTCTTATTGTTTCACTTTTGCACAACTGTCTTATTATTTCAGTTAAAACTTGCACGGTATCAGTACTTCATCTCCTTGTGCCCCGAGTCTGATGGAATAACAACAAGTACTACACACAGGAAAGTGCAAGGGGCGTGTCCAACCTAGCACCACCCAACTTTCGCTCAGACGGCGCGCCACGGGCGCGCCCCAACCACTAGTTGTGTGTAAAACTTTACGGGTTTCAGTTTGCTAAAGCCAGTCAAGCGTCTCTTATCCAAAAAAAATTCACATCCAATTTTCTAATCCTGGCAATTGGTCCAACAAACACTTGAACTAAAAATATTTATGTTTCCTAATGTCTGTAGAATGTTGACTAATTGCAATATGTACAATATCTCCGGTAATTCATGTTTGAGCCCGGGCACATTTGCACCTGATGAACAATAAATAAATAAGTTTTTGGCATCGAAGATGCTCGGGTGCAGAAGAAGCGTGCAAATTTTCGTGTTGTTTGGACATTCGAAGAGCTCTAGGCAAAAAAAAGGGTCCAAATAGTGTTCTCTTTCGAAGTTTCATCTTTCTTTTGCGAGAAACTTCCAATCTATTCATCTTCAATCATGACAGTGCAAAGAACAACAAATGTAATAAAAATTACAACCATGTCCGTTTTTCGAAGTTTCTTTGATAACCAGATTTTGTATTCTTTGCCGCGACCTCATCGAATGTCCAAATACCATGAACTTTTGCGCGCACATCACGTATTCGATCATCCTTTATGTCTGAAAAATTTCAGATTTCTATTTACTGTTTTATTTGATTTTACTATTCATACCCAGGCGCAGATGGGCCTAGGCACCGAATCGCCGCTCTTCAATATCTCGCACTTTCCTAAATATTATACATTGCCCTTTTACTTTTTTATTGCGATTATACTCTTTGCCATTTTGCTTTGCGGACTGTTGGTCGTAGATATCGTAAGTTAGGTAATAAAACATGACAGGAAACCAAGATTGCCTGTAGACCCTTGAATTTCATTTCCTACAATTCTTGCTGATGCTTTTGGATACGAAGTTCTGAACGTGGTCGTTCTGGAGTTTTCAGCAGAGGTAGGCGACAATTTTCCTTGGCATGTTTGTTGTAGTATTGGTTTCTGTCTCCAACTAACCATGGCCGGTACCAAGCTTCTTGCATGGATCATGTGGTTACTACACAGTACGTTGTCTGATATTAATCCTTTGTACAATCTGTACCATCAGTTCGTCAGCTCAAAATGAAAATTTAAGCAACATGGGCTGCCTTAGGGTACGTCCGTTTTCCTTCCCAACGTCCCCCAACGGATAGAAGTTGGCCCGTTTCCTTCCACCCTGGCCTCTCACACGCTGCTGTTTACTGCTCTGTGTACTAACCTCTAACCTTTGCGCCTGCTTTCAGTCTCAGGAGTACTTTTTACCAAGCTCCTCCCTTGGCAGAGAAATGCTCTTGCATAGGCCATAGCACCAGGACCGTGCTATGCTAAGCCTCATTCATGGTCACACCAACAAAATCAACGCAGCAGCTGCTGCAGATGCCGTTCTAGCCTACCTAACCCAGTGTCACCGCTCACCTCATCTTGGTTTCCACGGGAGACGCGGACGGAACTGGGAAACTCGGTGGCTGCTCAAACGGGACGCCACCATATCTAATCCAAGCGGCTTCTTGTTGGGTGCGAAAAGCTCCGCCATTGCGTTGTGTATGTCAGTTCTTGCGTGGCCTTGCTGTCCCGTAGCGTATGGCCGTGCCCGGGGATGCTGAGGGATCGGCCGTGGCGTTTGGCGACGTGAGAGAAGTAGGTCGCCCAACTGAATCGGCTGCGATCGCTAATGGCCAAATAGCCGTCGCGTCAATGGTGATGCTCCATCCTCGAGCCGTAGGCTGGTGAACGGGTCGTCGTCGTCGTCGCCGTCCTTGTCTTGATGGAAAACTATCTTGTCACCGTGCGTTTGGTGCTAGAATGTTTTGTTGTTACAGTGGATTGGTCCAATTCGAGCGTCGGGTATCTGGATGAATTCAGGCCGGTACTAAGCGGATACGAGCTGCGTGAATCTGTATAATTTGACATGAAACTATAGTAGATGGAGTATCTGGATGAATTCAGGTTGGTGGCGTGGCGGTCTCGTGGAGGATTTAAGGCATGTGCAGGACGGGACCCCGCGCTGTCTGTGGTGGTAGCGTCTGAGCTTTGGCACCACTACGTGTCGCAGGTCGGAGAATAGCCTCCTGCCCTGTGCAAGCGTGCAGTGTGCATACATACAACACTGATGATACGCGGGCGTCGGCGACGGGTTCGCGCCTGTGCGTGCGTACGGTCAAAACGGGCGGGAGATCACATGGTCTTTAACCTCTCGCCAACTGCCCAGCCCCGACGTGTCCGCCATAAATACTCGCCATAATATTCCCAACACACAAAGCAAGGCGCGGTTCACTTCTTCCCTTGCCACCACGAGCGCCGGTCACCGCGCAAGCAAGCAGCAGCACCGCCCGGCGCATCCGATCAATTCAATACTCCTACTCTACAAACCAAAGAGGTTCTAGGAGGAGGTTAACGAGCGAGCGAGCGAGAGGGCATTCAAGGTGGTGATGGGAGTTGTTGGTCGCTACCGACGCTACGTGGTAACAAGCCTGCCGGCCGGTCTGACGCTGGTAGCTGCGACCGCTGCCGCTTCGAGCTTCAGGCCACCCGTCCAATTCAATGCGGCTGCAATGGCGATGCCTCCCCTTTCTCGGCGGCAACAGTGGCCGGAATGGAATGGATGCGCCCCGTGGGCCGTGTCACCGTGCCCTTTCAAAATTTCAGGCATGCATGGTGGATCCCCCCATCTCCATCCATGGTTGGCGATTTCTCTTCAGTTCAGGTGGCATCGCCGGGCATGTTGTCATTGATTGCTCGCTCGGTCGGTCCACGTCCAAGAAGGAAGAACCGCTCATCGATCGATATTATACCAGATTCGAGTAATGGGATCCAGTGGTCTCGAGAACGTAAGTATCCATCGTCTCGGATTCATAAACAAGGACCACGGCTCCTGCAAAGTTCTGCTAAGTTGGTCGACGTCAAACACGATTGGAGCCAAGATCGAACCCTCCGCATTCAAGAGCAAATGGCCATACACAGCCAAGTAGGAGTAGTTCAAAGTACTCCCTCCGGTCCTTTTTACTCTGCATATTAGGTTTGTCTGGAGTCAATCTCATCCAACTTTGACCAAGTTTATATAAAAAATTATTGACATTCACATAACAACACCAATACAATTGAATTCATCTCGGAATATATTTTCATATTATATTTATTAGATATTATATATGCTAATAATTTTTAATATAAATTTGGTCAAACTTAGCACAGTTTGACTTTCAGCAAATCCAATGTGCAGAGTAAAAAGGACCGGAGGGAGTATCTAAGTGCAACGGTATGACATGATCACAGGACAAAGGAACAGTGCCACGGTAACAAAAATGCAAATAGACTGATCATGTAGTGCTTTTCTTTTTCCAATCTAGACTAGACTTTTACTCGAAGCATTTTCTCCCTCACCTTGGTGGCTAGAACGAACTCTCCTCTTCAAACTTCACCTACAAGTCTGTGGATTCACCTCCCCTCTATCCGTCTTTTCAACGGCCAGTGGCGAGAAGGAGAATTCCGGTGCTTTCGTGCTTTTTAGTCCTCGTAGGTGCGATGTTTGGACAGATGGCGATGCTTCTTCTTTGAGTTTGTCTTCCGAACTCCGATCCTCCTTGAGTTCATCCATCCAGACGCAGTCGACAGATCTCCAACATAGATTTCTATTGTCTATTCAAGGGTTCAATAATGGCGATTGCAGCTCCACGGCGTTGGTTCTTAGGAACACGTGCACGAAGATTTCTCGACTGTCATCAACAAGGTCAAGCCGGCTTCTATAGGGAAGCGGTGACAGCGGTGTCTCGACGGCTCGTTGTGACAGCGGTAGTGGTCGTTCAATGGTCTAGAGACCTCGATGTAATTTTTGTTATGTTTGAGGTCCATTGATATCACCCCTTTTTTTATTATAAGATGTTTTGAATATTTCAGTACAGACTACATATAAACTAAACTGAATACGCAAACACACTAAAACATGTCTATATACATTCTATTTAAAAAAATGTTAGAACAACTTATATTTCAGAATAGAGAGAGTACTTCTGATGAACATTTATAATACATATCTGTGTTTTTTTACAGAAAGAAGGATTACCATCGTTTTATAAGCAAAAGATTCCCTTCGGGCTACTCCCCTCTCTCGTTCAGCTACCTCCACCCCAATGTCGCCTTTGTCACTTTCCTTGCCTATGTCATGCATCACACACTCCCGCCGACACCCCGCAACCCCGCTGACCTCTCGGCCCACCTTGGCTTCACTCGCCAGCAAACGCTACAGCAAGAATCGTCGCATTCGTCGTCGTCGATCGGAAGCTCAAAGACGAGTACGACCACCGTCAAGCATCGTTTCATCGAAAAAGGAATCGGCGGAGGAGCACCATGACATAGAGCACCCACGCTCTAGCTAAATGGCGTCGGAAACACGACTACGCTAGTGACATCTTGAAAGCTAGAGTTCGGTCGTGACGAGCTTGCTCGGCTACGGACGAGCACGACTTCGAGGAGAATCAAGCTTGTCGACACCTAAAGACGATTCCCTCAGCCCTGCGTCCACCCACAACCTTGGCGTGGCCGCAACAACGTCTGCGGTAGCTCTCACCTCCTTCGACCGGCAAGTGTTCGACACATCGCCTAGGTTTTTTTGTTTTGCTTTTCCCAATGTTTTCTATGGTATTTTTGCAATCAAGTTCATCATTGAATATTCCAATTCGTATATGAAGAGGTTGAGGGAGATGTTCTTTGTTGACTCTTTGTCTGAGGAGGAGGAAGAAGATGATGATGAATTGAGATGGCCATTTTCGTGATCGTTCACGTGGACTTTCGGAGACCGAGACTGGGATCATAGTTCGACCGTTTGTATATCAACCGTGATAGGGCCGAAGGCCATGCCAATCTTGTCAAGGGTTACTTCGCGCCCAATCCAGCATATCCGAAGAAATATTTCTTGGCGGTGATTTTCGGATGCATCGAAGTCTCTTCAACACCATTGCAAAAGCTGTTGATGATCATGATCCTTGGTGTAAACTGAGAAGGAGTTCATCAGGATAAATAAGTGTGAGTCCATTGATGAAGTGTGTCGCAACTGTTACGGTGCTTGCCATTGGATGTTCAGCTGACACCATTGATAGGTCAGTACAAAGGGTGTTCCAAAATTCCAACCATCATTCTCAAGGTAATTGCGTCAGTGGATCTTTGGATTTGGCATTCATTCATTGGATTGCGTGAATCTCATAATTGCATGAATGTGCTTTCAAGATCACCATTCTTTGGAAGGCTTGTTGCCGGAGATGCTCCAAATTGCAACTATGTTATCAAAGGCCATTAGTACATGATGGGCTACTACCTTGCAGATGGCATCTATCCTCTATGTGTCACATTTCCGAACACAATCTAGTGCCCTCAAAGCAACAAGAGATCTCATTTTGCAACACATCAAGAGTCGGCAAGAAAGCGCGAATCAACCTGTGGTTGAGTTGGTTAGGTGGACAGTGGTATCCCCAACCCACCAGGGTTCAAATCCTGGTGCTCGCATTATTCCTGGATTTATTTCAGGATTTCCGGCGATACGCTTTCAGTGGGAGGAGACGTTCCCGTCGACGACGAGGCGCCTACGGTGACTTCGTAAATCTCAAGATGATATGCCGGCTCAGTCTCTCGGAGGTGCTCATAGGGGTAGGGTGTGCGTGTGTGCGTTCATAGTGGTGAGTGTATGCGCGTGTATATGAGCGTTTGTGTCTATACTGATGCTAAAAAAAAAGAGTCGGCAAGAAAGCATGTTGAGAGAGTTTTCTGTGGGATTCAAAATAGAATGCAATTGTTCGTGGCCCTGTCGAGTATTGGAAGACACATGCCCTCTAGCAAATCATGACATGTTGCATCTTCTTGCGCAACATAATCATCGAGGATGAGAAGGGGCATGCTAGAGAACTTTCCATACAGTTTCAGTGGGGTTCCTGTCAAGCTGGAACACAATGCAAACATGACACAAAGATTCCTCGTAGCGCATCGGAGTATCGAAAACCAAGAAGTTCATACCCAACTTTAAGATGATCTTGTTGAGCCCTTGCGGGCACTTCATAGCACTTGATTGGTGTGCTTTTACCATGCTTGCTATCCTGACTAATACTCCATTCGAACCCTTTCGGTGTGTTTGAATTTGAATAGCTAAAAGTTGCAATGTTGTTGAATTGTGTGAACCTAAATTAACAAGTTCGGACTTAATATGCGTGCAAATGTGTAAATGAAATGGAGTATGCAAACCAAAAGATAGAAGAACCGGCAAAGAATTTTGTTCAGAGAGTTAAGTTTTATGACTTTGACTAGAAACCAACTCCTCAAACATGATGAGTCGAGCTTTGAGGGACAGAATTTTAGGAGCTCGGTCAGAGATGCCTAGGTGCAACGATATGACACGATCACACGACAAAGAAACGATGCCACGGTAACAAAAATGCAAAGAGACTGACCATGTAGCGATTTTTTACCCGGAAAGTATGATTACCACACCGTTCTATAAGCAGTGATCTCCGGTGGGAATGCATCCACTTTGATTCGATTTGGGATCAACTTTGGGAGCCGTATAATTCGCAGAAACGAGAAATGATCACAGACCCTGACCTAAACCTCGCAGCTGGCCCATGGGCATCCACGGACTGAGCACGCTTGACTGCGAGCCTGCGCGCGCACTACGTCCGTGGATCCGCATAGTTGACAACCACACGCGCACCACTCCCCGGAAAAGGATAGACAAACACGTCGCTGCACGCACGGCTTCCTGCCATCCGCCCACCATCTGAGCTCCATCGGCCACCGGACCGGAGCGCCAAAATTCCGGAGGAGAATGGTTCGAGGAAGACGACGACGGCGCAGCCCAAATCAACGGAAGCTTCGATCCAACAAAGCTCATCATCTGGCTCTGGGGCCGATTCTATTTTTACGTACATCAGAGTCCTAATATAATATGGAAGTCGACAAAAAAAACTTCAGGGGTCCGAAATTACAGACGGGCTAATTGTAATTATAATCCTCCTATTATACGCCTACGATCCAGCGGTACAGGCCCATGAGGCCCGCCTCGTCCTCGTCCGCCGGACGGGGCGCCGCCATGGCCGCCGCTTCGGGGTCCCACCGCCACGAGTCCTCCTGCCGGTGGCTGTGGTGGCTCTGGCTCCACCGCGCGCTCCACCGCCCCGAGAGGGACGACGCCGAGGAGGCCAGCCGGTCCACGTACTCCCGGAGCCACCCGCGCGACCCCGCCGCCTCCGCCAGCGCCTCGCCCGGGCCCTGCGGCGCGGCGCGCTGCCCGGCCACCGCCGACTTGGCCGCCGCCGCCGCGGGGCGCGCGATGCGCGCCACCACGGCCTCCACCTCCTCGTCCACGCGGTAGTCGAAGGAGCCGAGGGAGTATGTGCGGCGGTCGTCCCCCGCGGCGGACGAGCGTCGGTTGCTCACGCTGCCGATCTCGACGCGGAAGCTCCTGGACGCGTTGCTGCTGCTCCTCGCGTCCAGCGGCTCCTGCTGCGCGGCGGCGGCGGCGGTGTAGGCGGTGGGAAGAGGCGGGTGCGGGAGCGAGATGGCGGCGCGGCAGAGCGGGCAGGACGGCGTGTTGCGGAGCCACGCGTCGACGCAGGCGGCGTGGAACGCGTGGCGGCACGCCGGGAGCAGCCGCAGCTCGGCGTCGGGCACGAACGGCGACAGGCAGACGGCGCAGTCGGGGGAGCTCTTGGGCAGCGCCGCCAGGGCCGACGCCATGGTGAATAGCGGAAGCGACGCGATCAGCCGCTCCTTCTCGTCGTCGACCACCTCGCCCGCTGCCGCTGCCGCCGGGCCCGCCGCGGGTGTCTCCGAAGGGGCGGCCGCCTCGGCGTCGGAGCGGGAGGAGGCGCCGAGCGCCCTGGAGACAGCGGTCGGTGCCGGCGAGGACGTTTGGCGCGAGGAGAGGCAGCGGAGGAGGAAGTGGATGGAGATGGAGGCGCAGAAGACGAAGGCGAGGAGCGCGGCGATGATGAGGAGCGACGGGGAGAGGTTGAGCGAGGAGGAAGGCGGCGGCGGCAATGACGGCGGGGGGATGGTGACGGCGAGGGGGTCCCCGGCGTACGGCGGCGCGGGCGGCGGGATGGAGTCCATGGCGGGCGGAGATGCAGGAGGAGAGAGCGCGTGTTTAAGGCTCGGTAGCTGGCCGCGGTCTCGAGCCTTTTATGGGTTTTGGGGTGCGTGGCGACGGAGAGCTATGCTCATGCTACGCCATACTGCCGCCGTAGGCAGCGCAGCGGGGATGGAGAACTGGAAGGTAAAAAATACTGGCGGTTTCGCCATCACAGGAAGCAGGAATGTGAATGGCCTTCACAGTTTCTCCACCCACCCTTTGTCGTTCATCTCACCATCTTTCCCTTGTGTTTTTGATTGACTATGCTCGTCTTTCTGCACTGCAATTGCACAGGTGGATCGTGTCAGTTGTCCGTATTATGCGAAATTGCACGAGACAGGTCAACCGTTCCTACTCCAATCGGCCGTGTGGAGATCACAAATCCTACTTAATTCGATCTTCACATACTGCCGCGTGATGTTTCAGCCTTGTTCTACTGCAGTACTGACACGGTGTATTTGGCGGATTGCACCGATAAGTCGTCCCAAGTGACGGGACAAACAGAGAGAGAGAGAGAGCGCTGACGCCCGCCCTTTTGTTTTGTCCATGGCCAGAGGTAAAAGGGAAGGCACAAAACCATCCGATTTGCTTCGATTTGGGCCGCTTTCGTCCAACGATTCTGGGTGGGGCTTGCACAATTAGCTTTGATTGACACGAAAAAAAAGCTAAATAGGCCCAGTCTTTGCTCTTCCGGGAGAAGCTAAAGCCCTTTTCGTATGAAGCGACACGGCCAATTCGTGAGAATATGCACACTGTCGGTTTTTACTGCCGAGCTTTGTGGCTCGTCGGAAGATCAAGCTGGAGTGACCGCACCGACAACGTATTTTGGTGGAAGAACAACGACTACCAATTCGATCGACTCTGCCATGAATGCGCATACTGTATTAATTAAAATCACTATGGAGCGAGACATGCACGGCCGGCCTGTATATTTCTCTACTATAGACCTGCTGGGGCCATGGGCATCTAATCTACCGATCAGCGAAGTTGCTTGCGTTCGAAGCTCAGTATAGTAACTCTATTGCCAATTTTGTGAAGAAGGAGAAGAAGGAAAATTAACAGCATGTTTATTTTAGATTAGCAAAGGCGCGTCAAAATTTAGATCGAGCGGAAAAGGTACGGCGTAGGTAGTGATGCAATTGGATGCCGGTACATGTTGCACTGTACGGGCCTTTAATTTCCCATGTCTGAGAATTTATGAACTCCATCGGACACATATCAACCTATTGTAGGCCCCGCGTTCCAGTGCACTCATGGCGTATCAAACGGGAAATTACCTAATCTGTGCAAGTAGAAAAGTGCCTTGAATTGATTACCATAGTGTACATCTCTCTCTCTCTCTCTCTCTCTCTCTCTCTCTCTAGCGAGCTGTCTGGATAATTTTGCGTCCGTCATCACTTAATACGCAATATATACTTAATTATCAACGAGCCGGGTAGCATTCTTAATTAGGAACGATGATTAGAGAGATACTCCTACTACTATGTGGGATTTGACTTGGAATTGTTTAATGCCATTCGAATTCCATTGCACATGTACATGTAGATGGTTGTTGGAGCCTGGAAGGTACGTACGTCCAAGTATCGTGCAGCTGGAATAATACCAGTGGCACTCACAAGTACTCCCTCCGTTCCTAAATATTTGTTTTTTTAGAGATTTTAAATAAACTATCACATACAGATGTATATAAACATATTTTAAAATATAAATTTATTTATTTTGCTTCATATATAGTCATTTGTTAAAATCTTTAAAAAGATAAATATTTAAGAACGGAGGAAGTAAGCATCATCAAGTCGGGGTAAGTAATAATATATCGTATATTGTGATCCGCTTCAAGCACAGATGTGCTTGTCACCTGCTGGATTAATTGCCTCACATGCATGGGTGCAGCGCGAAATGCATATAGAATCTGATCGACCAGCTTGCTCCAAGAGATTCTACATCTCGTTAACAGTGCGCGCGGCCGGTGCCAAGCTCGTCGTCGGCAGGTTAGTTTCACTGGCAGTTGTGCCTATTGATGGAACGGCATGTGGACACTGTGCTGCTGCCTTGCTGAGCATCTCGCCACACATCGATCTCACTCACATTAAATAGGTAACAAATTAGGAGCACGCACAGGCTATGCATACAGTGTTGCTTAACCCTCATCATCAGGTCGATCGTCCAGGATATGCAATAAGTTGGCGGTGGACGGACCTGTACCGGCGACGGCCATGACCATGAGGGTTTAACAGCTTTGCGGCGAGGACATGAAGTTTTAACAACTAGCGTTAGCCCCTCCCGCTATTGTACAAGGGTACGTGTCACATTTAATCTTATGACGTAACTAACGCGGCGGCGCATGTGTGCAGCTCAAGAAACCTTTGAAAGGAATTAGTAAGGACACGGCAGAAATAATCCCTCCACGTACGTACATGTTGGGATCGATTGGTATCAGATCAGATCGTGGTTGCATGCATGCATCGGGCACAACATCGAAGCACGGCGGCCGGGGCAGTCGTACGAGTACTTACGTACTCCCTCTGTTCCGAATTACTTGTTTTGGATTTGTCTAGATACGGAGGTATCTAGACTACGTACGTACGTAGGTCGGAGGAGCGCAACATACGATTTGTAATGACGCGTTACATGGCCGTTAAGCTAGGTGATAAGACCAACTCCAGCAGCTCCTATAAAAACTTTACTGTAAGGTCTCATTTGGTTGTTGGGGTGGAAAAATCCAGGGAAATAGGCCCCTAGGGGGAGATCTTCCTGTGCATAAGAATCCCTCCCACCACGGGGGAAATGGTCCCGCTACCCCATGTGCCCAAATGGCAACAAGGGAGGGAAAGAAACCCCTCACGTAAAACATACAGATATAACACAACAGATCAAAGATAATTAAAAAAAACAGATCAAAGATAAAAACTGCACAAATAATTTTACAATAAAAGAACAGACACATACAAAAACTTCAGAATTCATGTAAACTATAATTTCATTAAAAAATACAACTGATATCCATCACTTCACCAAGGTTCAAATACCCATCGGTCCACATTTCATTCCGATTAAGCGTTGAGCTAAACCTTTTTCGTGTTCCAACATAAAAGCAATCAATACAATTGGCATTGATGCATCATTGTTTAAGTTTGTTCACTATAAAAATTCTGAATTATCAAGTTGTCATGTCCGAGGCATAGACACTTTCGAATAGGATGGGCTGCAAAGTGAAAATCACTAGTCCTACTCAGGTCTTTTCTCCACTCCGCATCTACATCAGGTACCACAACTCGATGTTCGTTGAACTACAAAAAAAGGAAGTTAGCACCATGTATCCAACTGAGAATTGTAACAATTACATGAGCACATGATGACTATAGCTTAGATTTTTAATAACAATCAGCAGAACTTGTTGAGAAAAAAGATAAGAGCCACATACTAACTTCTATTTCTTAGGTGTTGAATCCCGTGAAACCGATGTCGAAACTGAAAAGGTTTGTCATTTGTCAACCAGATTGCTAGAAGGTCACTTGAATGATAGCATATTCTAACGGAAGCAACAAAGAAAAGAAAGTAAAGAAATATCAAGGTGTTTGAGTGTCTCGGCAAATTCAGCAACACATACAAAATTACTAGTAGGAGTCCATAAGGAGCTGTAACAAGTTATTTTCCTGATGAGTAAGTTTGCTGATACTAATTGGCACTTGGCAAGCTGGGAGTACTATCCATGCGTTGTGTTTCTTGCTTAATCAAGGTCTGCGAGTCAATGTCGTCTAACTAGACAGCCAGAAAAATAACATCACCAATCAAATCTCTTGCTGACTAGTCGATCACTTTATACCAACAAATAAATTTAAGCTTCCTCACATCACATCTTATGATTGTGTGACAAATTAGGGAGAAGGCATCCAGGGATGGCTGTCATATACCTTTCATCAGGTGAAAAAATTTCAATGACCAACGAACCAAAAGGCACTTAGCCACTGAACACAACGCCGCCGCCACCACCTAGCATTTTCGGATAAAGCAAATCATTTGCTAATGTCAGAGGTTCAGAGCACCTGCATGTGGCACACAATTAAATACTTATCAGTTCAGGACACAAAAGTTTGCGCAAAAATGCATGAAAACACATATTGTAGGAAAGGCAACACACATGTGCACCACGGGAAACACCAAAACAGCACCTACACGGACTGAGATCCGGTGACTTGTTGTGGACAAGTCACCGGTGAACAGTATGGTGCCTGGCCCCTCTCTTCAAACTGTTGGATCAAAGGTCGATGGATGGATCTTCATGAACAATACCTGAGCTACAGTGCACGCCTACAAGAACTTGTGAACAGTCCTCAAGCTACAGTGATTCGCATACAGTGCCGTCTATAGTGATTTTGCTGCAGTGTTCGCTCCTGGGTTGCACATCCTCCATCCAACGGCCGGCCTCCCGCCAGTTACGGCGTGACTGGCCAGAGGCCAGTCACTGGATCTCGGTCCCACCTAGACAGCCTCTGCAATAAGAAAAAAGCAAGACATGTGTTAGTGTTGTGATGAATATGAGCCAACATGTGCCGAAATGCAAATTATAGGGAATTATATACAGATCAGTATATGAATTTAATCTTTCTAAAATGCTAGTTGTGGAGCTCTTTGTGTGCATGTAAGTGAAATGCATGATTATAGTGTATTAATTATGATACAACCATGCATTATGATACTGTAATTCATACTATTTGTTGGTGTCAAAACCGGCGGATCTCGGGTAGGGGGTCCCGAACTGTGCGTCTAGGCCGGATGGTAACAGGAGGCAGGGAACACGATGTTTTACCCAGGTTCGGGCCCTCTTGATGGAGGTAAAACCCTACATCCTACTTGATTAATATTGATGATATGGGTAGTACAAGAGTAGATCTACCACGAGATCAGAGAGGCTAAACCCTAGAAGCTAGCCTATGGTATGATTGTATGTTGTGATTGTTGTCCTACGGACTAAAACCCTTCGGTTTATATAGACACCGGAGAGGGTTAGGGTTACACAAGGTCGGTAGGAGGAGATATTCATATCCGTATTGCCTAGCTTGCCTTCCACGCCAAGTAGAGTCCCATCTGGACACGAGACGAAGTCTTCAATCTTGTATCTTCATAGTCTAACAGTCCGGCCAATAGAGATAGTCCGGCTGTCCGGAGACCCCCTAATCCAGGACTCCCTCAGTAGCCCCTGAACCAGGCTTCAATGACAATGAGTCCGGCGCGCAGTATTGTCTTCGGCATTGCAAGGTGGGTTCCTTCTCCGAATACATCACAGAAGAATTTGAATACGAGGATAGTGTCCGACCCTGCAAAATAAGTTCCACATTCCACCGTAGAGAGAATAATATTTTCGCAGATCTAATTTGCTGGCTTGTTTTGGCAGTATGACGTTATGTCATGGCCTGGTGATTATTCGAACCGTTCCCTTTAACCAGCCCCACACATAACGCGAGGTAGTTTTTCGACACGTCTTGTCAAAGCAGAGATCGTGTCCCCTTATTATGGGATTCTCATCAATACGGGCGTGGGTAACCCAACCGCGCCATCAATTGCGGCACTTGAGGGATAAGCGAGTTTTACCAGGCAAGTGGGGACGCTCAGTTTTGTCCGCCCATATAGAGGGATAAGGATTCACCTTCCTATCCACGCCTTCTTCCTCCTTTGCTCATCCGTTTTCGCACACTCGAGGTCTAGCGCCCAAGTCCACACCTCCCACCTCAACCTTCTCCAACCATGTCCGGAGCGGGAGGCAGGTGGATGGTCTCCTCCATCATGGAGGGAGACATCAAGAAATTGAGGAGAGCCGGATACCTGCCCGACGACATCGCGCACCGGCTCCCAGATGAGGGGCAGCTCATCCCCACCCCCAGGCCCCATGAGAGGGTAGTATTCCTCACCCATTTCCTCCGTAGACTGGGATTCCCTCTCCATCCATTCGTCCGGGGCTCATGTTCTATTACAGCCTGGATTTCCACGATCTGGCCCCGAACTTCGTCCTCAACATCTCGGCGTTTATCGTCGTGTGCGAGGCCTTCCTCCGCATCAAGCCCCACTTCGGCTTATGGCTGAAGACCTTCAATGTCAAGCCGAAGGAGGTGGGCGGCCGCCAGGCGGAGTGCGGAGGCGCCATGGTGGGCAAGATGCCCAACGTAACATGGCTCGAGGGCTCCTTTGTGGAAACCATAAAGGGGTGGCAATCGGGGTGGTTCTACATCATCGAGCCGCGCGACCCTGTATGGGCAGCGGCCCCCCGAGTTCCGATCTGGCATCCCCACGCGGCTCACCTCCTGGAAAGAGAAGGTCCTGTCCTGGGGTAGTTCGGAAGAGCTGACCAGACTCCAAACATGTATTCAAAACATGGTGAACAAGAAGCTCAAGCTTGTCAACATAGTCCAAGTTATGCTCATCTGCCGGATCCTCCCGTGTCAACAATGGGAGTTCGATTTGTGGGAGTTCGACCCGACGCAACACCGAACTCTGAATAGGCTCTTCGACACGACTCATGAAGATGCCTGGAGGGTGCTGTTCAAAAGTGCCGAGGTCCCCCCTCCTATTACTGAGGATCGAGCATTCAGCGCGAAGCGCCAAGCCAGTGTGGTAAGCTGCTTTACCTTTCACAGGATACTTATTTTTTATAGATTGACTCTATGCGGTATCTAAACTCTTGTACCTTTGACAGGACTGGCAGAAGATGGCCGGACAGATCGACTGTCCGGCTCCTTTGCCCGAAGTGTTGAAAATATGCCCTAGAGGCAATAATAAAAGTGTTATTATTATATTTCTTTGTTCATGATAATAGTCTTTTATTCATGCTATAACTGTATTATCCGGAAATCGTAATACACGTGTGAATACATAGACCACAATATGTCCCTAGTGAGCCTCTAGTTGACTAGCTCGTTGTGATCAACAGATAGTCATGGTTTCCTGGCTATGGACATTGGATGTCGTTGATAACGGGATCACATCATTAGGAGAATGATATGATGGACAAGACCCAATCCTAAGCATAGCACAAAGGTCGGTTAGTTCGTTTGCTAGAGCTTTTCCAATGTCAAGTATCTCTTCCTTAGACCATGAGATCGTGTAACTCCCGGATACCGTAAGAGTGCTTTGGGTGTACCAAACGTCACAACGTAACTGGGTGACTATAAAGGTGCATTACAGGTATCTCCGAAAGTGTCTGTTGGGTTGACACGGATCGAGACTGGGATTTGTCACTCCGTGTTACGGAGAGGTATCACTGGGCCCACTCGGTAGTGCATCATCATAATGAGCTCAAGGTGGCCAAGTGTCTGGTCACGGGATCATGCATTACGGTACGAGTAAAGTGACTTGCCGGTAACGAGACTGAACGAGGTATTGGGATACCGACGATCGAGTCTCGGGCAAGTAACATACCGTCTGACAAAGGGAATAGAATACGGGGTTGCTTGAACCCTTGACATCGTGGTTCATCCGATGACAACATCGAGGAGCATGTGGGAGCCAACATGGGTATCCAGATCCCGCTGTTGGTTATTGACCTGAGGTCATCTCGGTCATGTCTGCATGTCTCCCGAACCCGTAGGGTCTACACACTTAAGGTTCGGTGACGCTAGGGTTATCAGGAAGACAAGTATGTGATTACCGAATGTTGTTCGGAGTCCCGGATGAGATCCCGGACGTCACGAGGAGTTCCGGAATGGTCCGGAGGTAAAGATTTATATAAGGAAAGTGGTTAAACGGACACCGGAAAGTTTCGGTGGCATACCGGTATTGTACCGGGGCCACCGGAAGGGTTCCGGGGGTCCACCGGGTGGGGCCAACCCCCCGGGGGGGCCACATGGGCTGTGTGGGAGAGGGAGCCAGCCCCTAGTGGGCTGGGCGCGCCTCCCCACCTAGGCCCATGCGGCTAGGGCAAGGGGAGGGGAAACCCTAAAGGGGGCGCCCCCTAGCTTGGGGGGCAAGCCACCCCTTTTCCCTCTCCCTTTGGCCGCCGCCCCCCTCTAGGGTTTCCCCTAGAGGGCCGGCCCCCTTGCCCCTCTCCTCCTATATATAGAGGGGTGAGGGGAGGGCTGCAACACACAAGCCAAGGCGCAGCCCCTCCCCTCCCCAACACCTCTCCTCCTCCGTACGTGCTTGGCGAAGCCCTGTCGGAGTACTGCTGCACCAACAACACCACGCCGTCGTGCTGCCATTGGAGCTGTCTTCCTCAACCTCTCCTTCCTCCTTGCTGGATCAAGACAGAGGAGACGTCGCCCGTACTGTACGTGTGTTGAACGCGGAGGTGCTGTCCGTTCAGCACTTGGTCATCGGTGATCCGAATCACGTCGAGTACGACTCCATCATCACCATCCCCTTGAACGCTTCCGCACTCGATCTACAAGTGGTATGTAGATGCAAACTCACTCCCTTGACTCGTTGCTTAGATGAACTCATAGATGGATCTTGGTGAAACCGTAGGAAAATTTTTAATTTTCTGCAACGTTCCCCAACAGTGGCATCATGAGCTAGGTCTATGCGTAGTTCTCTTTGCACGAGTAGAACACAATTTTGTTGTGGGCGTAGATCTTGTCAACTTGCTTGCCGCTACTAGTCTTATCTTGCTTCAGCGGTATTGTGGGATGAAGCGGCCCGGACCAACCTTACACGTACGCTTACGTGAGACCGGTTCCACCGACTAACATGCACTAGTTGCATAAGGTGGCTGGCGGGTGTCTGTCTCTCCCACTTTAGTTGAAGTGGATTCGATGAAAAGGGTCCTTATGAAGGGTAAATAGAAGTTGACAAGATCACGTTGTGGTTATTCGTAGGTAAGAAAACGTTCTTGCTAGAACCCAATTGCAGCCACGTAAAAGATGCAACAACAATTAGAGGACGTCTAACTTGTTTTTGCAGCAATTGTCATGTGATGTGATATGGCCAGAAGTTGTGATGAATGATGAATGATATATTGTGATGTATGAGATCATGTTCTTGTAATAGGAATCACGACTTGCATGTCGATGAGTATGACAACCGGCAGGAGCCATAGGAGTTGTCTTTATTTTGTATGACCTGCGTGTCATTGAAGAACGCCATGTAAACTACTTTACTTTATTGCTAAACGCGTTAGTCATAGAAGTAGAAGTAGTCGTTGGCGTGACAACTTCATGAAGACACGATGATGGAGATCATGATGATGGAGATCATGGTGTCATGCCGGTGACAAGATGATCATGGAGCCCCGAAGATGAAGATCAAAGGAGCTATATGATATTGGCCATATCATGTCACTACTTTATATAATTGCATGTGATGTTTATTATGTTTATGCATCTTGTTTACTTAGAACGACGGTAGTAAATAAGATGATCCCTTATAACAATTTCAAGAAAGTGTTCCCCCTAACTGTGCACCGTTGCTAAAGTTCGTCGTTTCGAAGCACCACGTGATGATCGGGTGTGATAGATCCTTACGTTCACATACAACGGGTGTAAGACAGTTTTACACATGCAAAAACACTTAGGGTTAACTTGACGAGCCTAGCATGTACAGACATGGCCTCGGAACACGGAGACCGAAAGGTCGAACACGAGTCGTATGGAAGATACGATCAACATGAGAATGTTCACCGACGATGACTAGTCCGTCTCACGTGATGATCGGACACGGCCTAGTCGACTCGGATCGTGTAACACTTAGATGACTAGAGGGATGTCTAATCTGAGTGGGAGTTCATTCAATAATTTGATTAGATGAACTTAATTATCATGAACTTAGTCTAAAACCTTTTGCAAATATGTCTTGTAGATCAAATGGCCAACGCTCATGTCAACTTGAACTTCAACGCGTTCCTAGAGAAAACCAAGCTGAAAGATGATGGCAGCAACTATACGGACTGGGTCCGGAACCTGAGGATCATCCTCATAGCTGCCAGGAAACAATATGTCCTAGAAGGACCGCTAGGTGACGCTCCCGTCCCAGAGAACCAAGACATTATGAATGCTTGGCAGTCTCGTGCTGATGATTACTCCCTCGTTCAGTGCGGCATGCTTTACAGCTTAGAACCGGGGCTCCAAAAGCGTTTTGAGCATCACGGAGCATATGAGATGTTCGAAGAGCTGAAACTAGTTTTCCAAGCTCACGCCCGGGTCGAGAGATATGACATCTCTGACAAGTTCTATAGTTGTAAGATGGAGGAAAATAGTTCTGTCAGTGAGCACATACTCAAGATGTCTGGGTTGCACAACCGTATGACCCAGCTGAATATTAACCTCCCTGATGAGGCAGTCATTGACAGAATCCTTCAGTCGCTCCCACCAAGCTACAAGAGCTTTGTGATGAACTACAATATGCAGGGGATGGTAAAGACCATTCCTGAAGTATTTTCTATGCTGAAGTCAGCAGAGGTTGAAATCAAGAAAGAACATCAAGTGTTGATGGTCAATAAGACCACTAAGTTCAAGAAGGGCAAGGGTAAGAAGAACTTCAAGAAGGACGGCAAGGAGGTTGCCGCGCCCGGTAAGCCAGTTGCCGGGAAGAAGTCAAAGAATGGACCCAAGCCTGAGACTGAGTGCTTTTATTGCAAGGGGAAGGGTCACTGGAAGCGGAACTGCCCCAAATACTTAGCGGATAAGAAGGCCGGCAACACTAAAGGTATATTTGATATACATGTAATTGATGTGTACCTTACCAGTACTCGTAGTAACTCCTGGGTATTTGATACCGGTGCCGTTGCTCATATTTGTAACTCACAGCAGGAGCTGCGGAATAAGCGGAGACTGGCGAAGGACGAGGTGACGATGCGCGTCGGGAATGGTTCCAGAGTCGATGTGATCGCCGTCGGCACGCTACCTCTACATTTACCCACGGGATTAGTTTTGAACCTTAATAATTGTTATTTAGTGCCAAGTTTGAGCATGAACATTGTATCTGGATCTCGTTTAATACGAGATGGCTACTCATTTAAGTCTGAGAATAATGGTTGTTCGATTTATATGAGAGATATGTTTTATGGTCATGCTCCGATGGTCAATGGTTTATTCTTAATGAATCTCGAGCGTAATACTACACATATTCATAGCGTGAATACCAAAAGATGTAAAGTTGATAACGATAGTCCCACATACTTGTGGCACTGCCGCCTTGGTCACATTGGTGTCAAGCGCATGAAGAAGCTCCATGCTGATGGACTTTTAGAGTCTCTCGATTATGAATCATTTGACACATGCGAACCATGCCTCATGGGCAAGATGACCAAGACTCCGTTCTCCGGAACAATGGAGCGAGCAACCAACTTGTTGGAAATCATACATACCGATGTGTGCGGTCCAATGAGTGTTGAGGCTCGCGGAGGATATCGTTATGTTCTCACTCTCACTGATGACTTGAGTAGATATGGGTATGTCTACTTAATGAAACACAAGTCTGAGACCTTTGAAAAGTTCAAGGAATTTCAGAATGAGGTAGAGAATCAACGTGACCGAAAGATAAAATTCCTACGATCAGATCGTGGAGGAGAATACTTAAGTCACGAATTTGGTACACACTTAAGGAAATGTGGAATCGTTTCACAACTCACGCCGCCTGGAACACCTCAGCGTAACGGTGTGTCCGAACGTCGTAATCGCACTCTATTAGATATGGTGCGGTCTATGATGTCTCTTACCGATTTACCACTATCATTTTGGGGATACGCTCTAGAGACAGCTACATTCACTTTAAATAGGGCACCGTCTAAATCCGTTGAGACGACACCGTATGAATTATGGTTTGGGAAGAAACCTAAGCTGTCGTTTCTAAAAGTTTGGGGATGCGATGCTTATGTCAAGAAACTTCAACCTGAAAAGCTCGAACCCAAGTCAGAAAAATGCGTCTTCATAGGATACCCTAAGGAAACCATTGGGTATACCTTCTACTTAAGATCCGAGGGCAAGATCTTTGTTGCCAAGAACGGATCCTTTCTGGAAAAAGAGTTTCTCTCGAAAGAAGTAAGTGGGAGGAAAGTAGAACTCGATGAAGTACTACCTCTTGAACAGGAAAGTAGTGCAGCTCAAGAAAATGTTCCTGTGATGCCTACACCAACTGAAGAGGAAAATAATGATGATGATCAAGGTACTTCGGATCAAGTTGCTACTGAACTTCGTAGGTCCACAAGGACACGTTCCGCACCAGAGTGGTACGGCAACCCTGTCCTGGAAATCATGTTGTTAGACAACGGTGAACCTTCGAACTATGAAGAAGCGATGGCGGGCCCAGATTCCAACAAATGGCTAGAAGCCATGAAATCCGAGATAGAATCCATGTATGAAAACAAAGTATGGACTTTGACTGACTTGCCCGATGATCGGCGAGCGATAGAAAACAAATGGATCTTTAAGAAGAAGACGGACGCGGATGGTAATGTCACCATCTATAAAGCTCGACTTGTCGCTAAGGGTTATCGGCAAGTTCAAGGGATTGACTACGATGAGACTTTCTCTCCCGTAGCGAAGCTTAAGTCCGTCCGAATCATGTTAGCAATTGCCGCATACTATGATTATGAGATATGGCAGATGGACGTCAAAACGGCATTCCTTAACGGTTATCTTAAGGAAGAACTGTATATGATGCAGCCGGAAGGTTTTGTCGATCCTAAGAACGCTAACAAAGTATGCAAGCTCCAGCGATCCATTTATGGGCTGGTGCAAGCATCTCGGAGTTGGAATATTCGCTTTGATGAGATGATCAAAGCGTTTGGGTTTATGCAGACTTATGGAGAAGCCTGCGTTTACAAGAAAGTGAGTGGGAGCTCTGTAGCATTTCTCATATTATATGTAGATGACATACTTTGATGGGAAATGATATAGAATTCTTGGACAGCATTAAGGCCTACTTGAATAAGTGTTTTTCAATGAAGGACCTTGGAGAAGCTGCTTATATATTAGGCATCAAGATCTATAGAAATAGATCGAGACGCCTCATAGGTCTTTCACAAAGCACATACCTTGATAAAATTTTGAAGAAGTTCAAAATGGATCAGTCCAAGAAGGGGTTCTTGCCTGTATTGCAAGGTGTGAGATTGAGCTCGGCTCAATGCCCGACCACGGCAAAAGATATAGAAGAGATGAGTGTCATCCCCTATGCTTCAGCCATAGGATCTATTATGTATGCCATGCTGTGTACCAGACCTGATGTAAACCTTGCCGTAAGTTTGGTAGGAAGGTACCAAAGTAATCCCGGCAAGGAACACTGGACAGCGGTCAAGAATATCCTGAAGTACCTGAAAAGGACAAAGGACATGTTTCTCGTTTATGGAGGTGACGAAGAGCTCGTCGTAAAGGGTTACGTCGACGCTAGCTTTGACACAGATCTGGATGACTCTAAGTCACAAACCGGATACGTGTATATGTTGAATGGTGGAGCAGTAAGCTGGTGCAGCTGCAAGCAGAGCGTGGTGGCGGGATCTACATGTGAAGCGGAGTACATGGCAGCCTCGGAGGCAGCGCATGAAGCTATTTGGGTGAAGGAGTTCATCACCGACCTAGGAGTCATACCCAATGCGTCGGGGCCGATCAAACTCTTCTGTGACAACACTGGAGCTATTGCCCTTGCCAAGGAGCCCAGGTTTCACAAGAAGACCAGGCACATCAAGCGTCGTTTCAACTCCATCCGTGAGAATGTTCAAGATGGAGACATAGAAATTTGCAAAGTACATACGGATCTGAATGTCGCAGATCCGTTGACTAAACCTCTCTCGCGAGCGAAACATGATCAACACCAGAACTCTATGGGTGTTCGATTCATCACAATGTAACTAGATTATTGACTCTAGTGCAAGTGGGAGACTGTTGGAAATATGCCCTAGAGGCAATAATAAAAGTGTTATTATTATATTTCTTTGTTCATGATAATAGTCTTTTATTCATGCTATAACTGTATTATCCGGAAATCGTAATACACGTGTGAATACATAGACCACAATATGTCCCTAGTGAGCCTCTAGTTGACTAGCTCGTTGTGATCAACAGATAGTCATGGTTTCCTGGCTATGGACATTGGATGTCGTTGATAACGGGATCACATCATTAGGAGAATGATGTGATGGACAAGACCCAATCCTAAGCATAGCACAAAGGTCGGTTAGTTCGTTTGCTAGAGCTTTTCCAATGTCAAGTATCTCTTCCTTAGACCATGAGATCGTGTAACTCCCGGATACCGTAAGAATGCTTTGGGTGTACCAAACGTCACAACGTAACTGGGTGACTATAAAGGTGCATTACAGGTATCTCCGAAAGTGTCTGTTGGGTTGACACGGATCGAGACTGGGATTTGTCACTCCGTGTTACGGAGAGGTATCACTGGGCCCACTCGGTAGTGCATCATCATAATGAGCTCAAGGTGGCCAAGTGTCTGGTCACGGGATCATGCATTACGGTACGAGTAAAGTGACTTGCCGGTAACGAGACTAAACGAGGTATTGGGATACCGACGATCGAGTCTCGGGCAAGTAACATACCGTCTGATAAAGGGAATAGAATACGGGGTTGCTTGAACCCTTGACATCGTGGTTCATCCGATGACAACATCGAGGAGCATGTGGGAGCCAACATGGGTATCCAGATCCCGCTGTTGGTTATTGACCTGAGGTCGTCTCGGTCATGTCTGCATGTCTCCCGAACCCGTAGGGTCTACACACTTAAGGTTCGGTGACGCTAGGGTTATCAGGAAGACAAGTATGTGATTACCGAATGTTGTTCGGAGTCCCGGATGAGATCCCGGACGTCACGAGGAGTTCCGGAATGGTCCGGAGGTAAAGATTTATATAAGGAAAGTGGTTAAACGGACACCGGAAAGTTTCGGTGGCATACCGGTATTGTTACGAGGCCACCGGAAGGGTTCCGGGGGTCCACCGGGTGGGGCCACCCCTCCCGGGGGGCCACATGGGCTGTGTGGGAGAGGGAGCCAGCCCCTAGTGGGCTGGGCGCGCCTCCCCACCTAGGCCCATGTGGCTAGGGCAAGGGGAGGGGAAACCCTAAAGGGGGCGCCCCCTAGCTTGGGGGGCAAGCCACCCTTTTCCCTCTCCCTTTGGCCGCCGCCCCCCTCTAGGGTTTCCCCTAGAGGGCCGGCCCCCTTGCCCCTCTCCTCCTATATATAGAGGGGTGAGGGGAGGGCTGCTACACACAAGCCAAGGCGCAGCCCCTCCCCTCCCCAACACCTCTCCTCCTCCGTACGTGCTTGGCGAAGCCCTGTCGGAGTACTGCTGCACCAACAACACCACGCCGTCGTGCTGCCGTTGGAGCTGTCTTCCTCAACCTCTCCTTCCTCCTTGCTGGATCAAGACGGAGGAGACGTCGCCCGTACCGTACGTGTGTTGAACGCGGAGGTGCTGTCCGTTCAGCACTTGGTCATCGGTGATCCGAATCACGTCGAGTACGACTCCATCATCACCAACCCCTTGAACGCTTCCGCACTCGATCTACAAGTGGTATGTAGATGCAAACTCACTCCCTTGACTCGTTGCTTAGATGAACTCATAGATGGATCTTGGTGAAACCGTAGGAAAAATTTTAATTTTCTGCAACGTTCCCCAACACGAAGGCCCCGCAGACGCTCTTCTAGCGAAGATGTTGACTCCGGCCCCTTAAAAGGTGCCGGAGAAGACCAAGAAGGCCAAGGGAACCCGAAAGAGTTCCCGACGCCAGGTGTTATCAGACTCATCGTCCGATAACTCTGCGGCACACTCCTCCCCCGAAGACGAGGAGGAAGAAGATGATGCTCCCCCTCCAGGCGGGTGAGACAAGAAAAGGAAGGCCGCCCCAACTGGGGAGGCCGAAGGGTCCAAGAAGGGGAGGACTCCCCTTCCAGATAGTTCCACCACCACCGACGAGGGCGAAGACGAGTGGTTGCCCCGGGCCAAGCCCCCGGGGAGATCGTAAGTATTCGGATACCAGAGTAACTCATAGCATTCCTTTGTCGCACTGCTTTCCCTAACGCCGAACATGATTATGTAGGCTGCCGCGAACCAGCATCGATGTATCATCGGACGGCTCCCTGGGCTCGTCGGACATGGATAGCGATCCAGTCCCGACGACCACCTCCCCTCATCCTGCTGACGACGCCGAGGTGCTGTCTCAAGAGGCACCGGGTCGAGGGGAGACAGTTCTGGAGGCGCCTCAAGGCGACCTTCCGGACTCCGGGAGCCGCGGGGACGGGGTCTCCGAGAGCTCCGAGTTCGTCCCTCAGCCGAACACCGCGCCGGACCCTCCAACGGTTCCGGGCTCGGGCAGGCGGCCTCCTTCTAAGAGGGGCAAGACGCCTATGCCGGTGACCTCTGTCCATCCAGAGGCACCGGACAATCTGCTGGAAGCGCTTCGCAGCGCTTCCATCGACGAGGAGCACCGCACTATCATGAGTGCGGTGATCCAGAAGGTTCAGTCCGCCAAGAGCGGATTGACTGAAGCCTGTGCCAGCCTTCTAACAGGCTTTGAGGTAAGTGTTTTAAAATGTAGTAGAAATGTTACCGCATAGACAGTAGCCCCTGATGCTTTGTTCGGTGTTCACAAAGAAAAGTCGAGCAGAGGATCAAATAATATCGCAGGAGTCTAATATAAGTGTGTCAATATGCATATGCAGGCTTCGCTGCTCGCGTCCGCCGCACTGACTGTGGAGGTCGCCGTACTGAAGCAGGATCTCGAGGGGTCCAGGAAAGAGCTCGGCCTTGCCAAGAGGCAGCTCGAGGAGAACAAGGGTAAGTAATACCCTGTCTATAGATATGTATATATAAAAGAGGACGCGATTGCAAAATGACAGGATCATCGTATGTTTGCCAAGGGCCATGACCGAGGTGGCGACCCTGAAGCAAGCGCTAACCAAGGCCGAAGATAAAGCGGCCAAGGAGCGCACCGAGTGAGAGAAGCACGAGGCTCGGGTTGGCGAGGTGCAGCAAGAGCTCTAGGCTCTCGTGGCGAAGCACGAGGCATTGGAGCTTGACTCAAAGACGCGGGAGTCTGAGCTTGCCGCGGCCCTCGAGAGCGCAAAAAGTGCCAAGGCCGAAGCCCAAAATGCTCTCCAAGAGATCGACGTGATGAAGAAGATAGTGGCGGGTAAGGCTTTCTATATGCAAAGCAAGCATGTAAAAGTAAATTACCGATTACTTACCCGAATCCGGAGCTCTCCAGGAGCATTCGCAGATTTGCCCCGCAGCGTGTCCGATGCCGCGCAGTTTTACCAGGCCGAGGAGGGGATCTCAATGGAGAAGCTATTCCGGTCTCAGTATACTGGGACCGAACACCCAATGCCTCTGAGCGACCAGCTAAAGCAGCTGGTCGAGCTGCACAAGGCGGCCGAACAGGCCATGAAGGGCCTTATAGTCTGGCTGTGGCCTGGCGACGTCCTTCCGAACAGCTACTTCGGCCTGGTGAGGTGGCTTGTGGATGCCTGCCCACGGCTGGAGGTCATCAAGCGGTCTGTCTGCATCGAAGGTGCACGCCGGGTTTTTGCCCATGTGAAGGTGCAGTGGGCCAAGCTAGACGCTGTGAAGCTGATCAAGGAAGGGCCGCCGCAGAGCAAGGAGCATCGCACCCCTGAAATTTATTATGAGGGTGTCCTGAAGGGTGCCCGGCTCGTAGCGGACGAATGTACAAGGGATGTAATATTTGAATAAACTTGCTCGTGTGATCCTGTATGATGAAAACTTGTTTCATATGCGCTATGCAACGCTTGTGTGAATTTAAAAGATTACCTTCTGTTTGGCCGTTTATCCAATCTGAGAGATGGCTAGTCCTCGGCTTTTGCCCCCATGCCATGAGTGCCGGGGTGTTCGGGATAAACCTGAGCACTCTTGTTTCCATATTTGGGTCCTTCGAGGGAGGTGCTCAGCACAACGAACAAGGCAACCGGACTAATAATGCTTTATCACTCTCACTTAGCCATAGAATTCTATAATTTTAAATTTCGGCGAAGCCCCTGGTATTAGGAAGGCCGAATTAGGGGCGCGATACACGCCTGTAAGCCGGACAGGGCCGGCCCCTCGCCCTAAGCGGCATAAGTCTTTAGGGACACGAAAAACCTCGCCGAACAGCGACCAGTCTCTCGCCTTATCATGACAGTCAGTTTTAGCTTTCTCTACTGAGGTGCTAAGCCCGGCAGAACCGGGGCACAATCGCAGTAGTTCTCCTAGCGCTACCTTATCCGATAGAGCGGAACGTAAGGTACCAAAACATAGGAGCCGAGCAAACCCAACATTTGACCAAAGACATGATTCGGAGCTGATGCATATAATACTATAAGTTCGGGGTGCCCCACTTGTGAAAGTGTTCGGACTTTTCACACCATATTGTGGGGTACGTAAGCCCCTGGTGTATTAGCCGTACCAAGGTGTACGGTTGCAAGGTGTCATTAATGAACACATAGATATATATATATATATATAACAAGAATGCAATAATAGTCGTAATGTAATGCATTGTTTATTAAAAAATTACGTTAAAGCAGAGTGATTCAGATAGTGCGATAAGAAAAGACTAGGACTATGTCCCTTCCAAGGGCAAGCTGAGGAATGATATGAAATCAAATATTTCGCTCGTTACAGTAATCAACCTGGGAATTTCGTGGTATGACGTAGTTGTCTGCCTCCTTGGTTGCTGCATCATGTGTTCGGCAATAGTGTTGCCGGACCGTGTTTCTAGAGATTAAGGTCCTGAAAAAAAAGAAAAAAAATAACCAAACGGGAAGCCCCTAGTGCGGTTTAAGTCGCGTCTTGGGGCATGCCGCAGTTGTGCCCCCCTTCCCACCTGTGCCCATGGTATTTTTAATGCGTAATTATGTACGCGCGACACGAGTTTCGCCGTTGGGCTGGGATTTGGGGGGGGGGGCGCCGTATTGCTACGAGAGCTCAGATCCCGCCAGGCGGTCTATTTGCCATTGCCCCGAGCGCGCTTGAAGGTGTCCGGGCTTTGAAGCGACGAACTGGTTGATTGCCTTGAGAGGCGGCTTTGCGCTTCTGCTGCGAGGGCCGCGGTGTGCTCCTTTGTTCAGAGAGAGCGCTCTGTGTTTCCATTGACTGTAATAACTCTGCGAGGTCCTGGCATCTTGAGCTTGAGGTATGCATAATGCGGCACCGCATTGAATCTAGCGAATGCAGTTCGCCCGAGCAGCGCGTGATAACCACTGCGGAACGGGACTATATCGAAGATTAACTCTTCGCTTCGGAAATTATCCGGGGATCGGAAGACCACTTCCAGTGTAACTAAGCCCGTGCAATGGGCCTCCACACCTGGAATGACACCTTTAAAGGTCATTTTTGTGGGTTTGATCCTTGAGGGGTCTATACCCATTTTGCGCACTGTGTCCTGATAAAGCAGGTTCAGGCTGCTGCCGCCATCCATAAGGACTCGAGTGAGGTGGAATCCGTTAATGATTGGGTCTAGGACCAGTGCGGCAAATCCGCCATGACGGATACTAGTGGGATGGTGTTGGGGAACATTGCAGAAAACAAAAAATTTCCTATGGTTTCACCAAGATCCATCTATGATTTCATCTAGCAACGAGTGATCGGATTGCATCTACATACCTTTGTAGATCATACGCGGAAGCATTCAAAGAACGGGGATGAGGAAGTCGTACTCGACGTGATCCAAATCACCGGAGATCCTAGCGCCGAACGGACGGCACCTCCGTGTTCAACACACGTACGGTCAGCGTGACGTCTCCTCCTTCTTGATCCAGCAAGGGAGAAGGATAGGTTGAGGAAGATGGCTCCAGCAGCAGCACGACGGCGTGGTGGTGGTGGAGCTGCAGTACTCCGTCAGGGCTTCGCTAAGCTCTATGGAGGAGGAGGATGTGTTGGAGAGGGAGAGGGAGGCACCAAAGGCAAAGGTAAGAGGTCCTCCATCCCCCCCACTATATATAGGGGGGCCTAGGGGGGGCGCCAGCCCTAGGAGATGCAATCTCCTAGGGGGGCGGCGGCCAAGGGGTGGGGGGCTTGCCCCCCAAGCAAGGGGGCGCCCCCTCTTTAGGGTTTCCCCACCCTAGGCGCATGGGCCCTAGGGGAAGTGGCGCCCCAGCCCACTTTGGGCTGGATCCCTTCCCACTTCAGCCCATGGGGCCCTCCGGGATAGGTGGCCCCACCCCGTGGACCCCCGGGACCCTTCTGGTGGTCCCGGTACAATACCGGTGACCCCGAAACTTGCCCCGATGGCCGAAATAGCACTTCCTATATATAATTCTTTACCTCCGGACCATTCCGGAACTCCTCGTGACGTCCGGGATCTCATCCGGGACTCCGAACAACATTCGGGTTACTGCATATACATATCCCTACAACCCTAGCGTCACCGAATCTTAAGTGTGTAGACCCTACGGGTTCGGGAGACACGTAGACATGACCAAGATTGCTCTCCTGTCAATAACCAACAGCGGGATCTGGATACCCATGTTGGCTCCCACATGCTCCTCGATGATCTCATCAGATGAACCATGATGTCGAGGATTCAAGCAACCCCGTATACAATTCCCTTCGTCAATCGGTATGTTACTTGCCCGAGATTCGATCGTTGGTATCCCAATACCTCGTTCAATCTCGTTACCGACAAGTCACTTTACTCGTACCGTAATGCATGATCCCGTGATCAGACACTTGGTCACTTTGAGCTCATAATGATGATGCATTACTGAGTGGGCCCAGTGATACCTCTCTGTCATACGAAGTGACAAATCCCAGTCTTGATCCGTGTCAACCCAACAGACACTTTCGGAGATACCCGTAGTATACCTTTATAGTCACCCAGTTACTTTGTGACGTTTGGTATACCCAAAGCACTCCTTACGGTATCCAGGAGTTACACGATCTCATGGTCTAAGGAAAGGATACTTGACATTGGAAAACTCTAGCAAACGAACTATACGATCTTGTGCTATGTTTAGGATTGGGTCTTGTCCATCACATCATTCTCCTAATGATGTGATCTCGTTATCAATGACATCCAATGCCCATAGTCAGGAAACCATGACTATCTATTGATCAACGAGCTAGTCAACTAGAGGCTTACTAGGGACATGTTGGTGTCTATTATTCACACATGTATTACGATTTCCGGATAACACAATTATAGCATGAATAAAAGACAATTATCATGAACAAGGAAATATAATAATAATCCTTTTATTATTGCCTCTAGGGCATATTTCTAACAGTCTCCCACTTGCACTAGAGTCAATAATCTAGTTACATTGTGATGAATCGAACACCCATGGAATTCTGGTGTTGATCATGTTTTGCTCTAGGGAGAGGTTTAGTCAACGGATCTGCTACATTCAGGTCCGTATGTACTTTACAAATATCTATGTCTCTATCTTGAACATTTTCACGAATGGAGTTGAAGCGACGCTTGATGTGCCTTATCTTCTTGTGAAACCTGGGCTCCTTGGCAAGAGCAATAGCTCCAGTGTTGTCACAGAAGAGCTTGATCGGCCCCGACGCATTGGGTATGACTCCTAGGTCGGTGATGAACTCCTTCACCCAAATTGCTTCATGCGCAGCCTCCGAGGCTGCCATGTACTCCGCTTCACATGTAGATCCCGCCACGACGCTCTGCTTGCAACTGCACCAGCTTACTGCCCCACCATTCAAAATATACACGTATCCGGTTTGTGACTTAGAGTCATCCAGATCTATGTCGAAGCTAGCGTCGACGTAACCTTTTACGACGAGCTCTTCGTCACCTCCATATACGAGAAACATTTCCTTAGTCCTTTTCAGGTACTTCAGGATATTCTTGACCGCTGTCCAGTGTTCCTTGCCGGGATTACTTTGGTACCTTCCTACCAAACTTACGGCAAGGTTTACATCAGGTCTGGTACATAGCATGGCATACATAATAGAACCTATGGCTGAGGCATAGGGGATGACACTCATCTCTTCTATATCTTCTGCCGTGGTCGGACATTGAGCTGAGCTCAATTTCACACGTTGCAACACAGGCAAGAACCCCTTCTTAGACTGATCCATATTGAACTTCTTCAATATCTTATCAAGGTATGTGCTTTGTGAAAGACCTATGAGGCGTCTTGATCTATCTCTGTAGATCTTGATGCCTAATATATAAGCAGCTTCTCCAAGGTCCTTCATTGAAAAACTCTTATTCAAGTAGGCCTTAATGCTGTCCAAAAGCTCTATATCATTTCCCATCAAAAGTATGTCATCTACATATAATATGAGAAATGCTACAGAGTTCCCACTCACTTTCTTGTAAACGCAGGCTTCTCCATAAGTCTGCACAAACCCAAACGCTTTGATCATCTCATCAAAGCGAATGTTCCAACTCCGAGATGCTTGCACCAGCCCATAAATCGAGCGTTGGAGCTTGCACACCTTGTCAGCATACTTAGGATCGACAAAACCTTCCGGCTGCATCATATACAATTCTTCCTTAAGGAAACCATTAAGGAATGCTGTTTTGACGTCCATTTGCCATATTTCATAATCATAGAATGCGGCAATTGCTAACATGATTCAGACGGACTTTAGCTTCGCTACCGGTGAGAAAGTCTCATCGTAGTCAACCCCTTGAACTTTTCAATAACCCTTAGCGACAAGCCGAGCTTTATAGATGGTCACATTACCATCCACGTCTGTCTTCTTCTTAAAGATCCATTTATTTTCTATGGCTCGCCGCTCTACGGGCAAGTCAGTCAAAGTCCATACTTTGTTTTCATACATGGATCCTATCTCGGATTTCATGGCTTCCAACCATTTGTCAGAATCCGGGCCCGCCATCGCTTCTTCATAGTTCGAAGGTTCACCATTGTCTAACAACATGATTTCCAAGACAGGGTTGCCGTACCAATCTAGTGCGGAACGTGTCCTTGTGGACCTTCGAATTTCAGTAGGAGCTTGATCAGAAGTATCTTGATCATCATCATTAACTTCCTCTCTAGTCGGTGCAGGCACCTCAGGAACATTTTCTTGAGTTGCGCCATTTTTCGGTTCAAGAGGCAATACTTCATCAAGTTCTACTTTCCTCCCACTCACTTCTTTCGAGAGAAACTCCTTCTCTAGAAAGGATCCATTCTTGGCAACAAAGATCTTGCCTTCGGATCTGAGGTAGAAGGTATACCCAATAGTTTCTTTAGGGTATCCTATGAAGACGCATTTTTCCGACTTGGGTTCGAGCTTTTCAGGTTGAAGTTTCTTGACATAAGCATCGCATCCCCAAACTTTTAGAAACGACAACTTAGGTTTCTTCCCAAACCATAATTCATACGGTGTCGTCTCAACGGATTTCGACGGAGCCCTATTTAAAGTGAATGCGACAGTCTCTAAAGCATGGCCCCAAAAAGATAGCGGTAAATCGGTAAGAGACATCATAGATCGCACCATATCTAATAGAGTGCGATTACGACGTTCGGACACACCATTACGCTGAGGTGTTCCAGGCGGCGTGAGTTGTGAAACTATTCCACATTTTCTTAAGTGTGTGCCAAACTCGTGACTCAAGTATTCTCCTCCACGATCTGATCGCAGGAACTTGATTTTCCTGTCACGTTGATTCTCAACCTCACTCTGAAATTCCTTGAACTTTTCAAAGGTGTCACAGCCCCAGATCAGCCCTTGTTTGTTTTTGCTTTAGCATCCATGCATCATGTTTAAATTTTATGAAACTTGAAATGGGGATTGCCTAAACCCTAGCATTAAAGGAATTCAAATAGGTTCAACTAAAAATATTTTTCAGTGAATCCAATTGGCTTTAGAAAATGTTCATCATTTCTGGGGAAATGCTATAAACCATAACCAGAGGTGCTGCACATTTTCATGATATATTGGGCTCTGGATTTAAATCATACCTTATTTGCATTTGGGCATTTAAATTTTATATATTATATTAAATGTCCAAATATTCATGAACTGAAATTCTGGTTATTGGAAATAATCCAAATAATGGCCACAAGCAGTCTCATGATTTTTGAAAGTGCATAGGTATTTTTAATAAAGCCCAACAATTTACAGAAAATTAGAAAACTAAAACAAATAATAAAGAGAGGGAGAGAAGGCCACCAGGCCACCTACCTAACCTACCTGGCGGCCCAGCTGCGGCCCAGCACTGTTGGCCCAGCCCAGCAGTCACCCCCACCGTCTTCAACCTCCTGCCAGTAGGCAGGAGGGCGTGTGGTCGCCGCGCGTGGGCACGCGCGCGCCACCTCCTGCTTCCCACCGCTGCCCGGACGCGCCTGCGAGTGCCACGCACTCCCCTCGCCCCCTGCACCTCTCCTCTCTCCCCCTGGACCCCATCCCCTCCTCTGCTCCCCTCTCGCGCGCACCACCGAGCGGAGCTCGCCGTCATCATCGCCGTACCCGTGGCCACCGGCCACCCCTAGCCTCGCCGATGCACTCAAAGGCTCCGCCTCGACCCCCCCATCCTCCTCACCGAGCCACGCCCCTCCAGAAGCCCCCGAACGTCCTCTCCGGGCTCGTCTCCTACCTCGGACCCGCCGGTCGCCGTCGCCCGATTCGTTGAACTCCGGCCGTTCCCGAGCAAGCCGAGCTCCTCTTCGTGATCGCTGTGAGCTCCTCCACCGTTTCCCCCTCTTCCCCGCTTCATTTGATCGCCGTAGCCGTCGCCCCCTTTATGGCCGAAACGCGCCGCCGCCTGAGCTCAACGTCGGCGTAGCTCCGGTGACCATTTGGTCACCCTGGCGCGCCTAACTCGCTCCCCGCATCGCGTAGCGCTCCGCTAGCCTCTCACCTTGCTCGTTTGCACACCGTAGCACTAACTCGCCCCAACCCCGAGCTCCGGCCGCCGCCTCGGGCTCCACTCCGGTGAACCCCGGCCAGCCCCACACCTCCCCTTGGTCTCCCTAGATGCACGCGGTCATGGGCTACCTCCTGGTGCTCTTCGCGCGTCCAACCGCAGCCCATAGCGCAACTCCGGCGAGCCTCCGACGCGAGATGTGGTCGCCGGTGCCTAATCCGGCGACGCTGACGTGGCGTTGCCATTAGCGGCTAATCCCCCCAATTAGCACACTAACAGACACTGACAGCGGGCCCCGTAGCGGGTCAAAGCCCGAGTCAACGCGGGTTTACTGTATGTCTCACTGACCAATGGACCCCATGGGTCAGGTTTGACCTGGGGCGCCTAGTTGACTCTGCTGACCTCACAGTGACAGGGTGCTGACACCATAAATCATTTTCTGGATTTATTATTATTCAGGAAATTTCAGAAAATACCCCAAACTTCTAAAAATCATATAAAATCAACCGTAACTCCAAATCAAATAAATTATATATGAAAAATGATCAGAAAAATATGAAGAATCTGTTTATGCCATGATCATGCATGATTGAACAAGTTAACCTCACTTAATAGGATGAATCATGATTAGGGTAATTTATGAACTAGTGTTTGGAGTTGGAGTTTAACCTTGTTTGAATTCCACTTCAATTAACTTGGCTTACTGCTGCATTAGGTCAATTCAGTTCCTTAGCATGATCATGCATCATATTGCTGCATTGCATTGATTGTGTTTCTTCCTTGTTTGCCGGTGCTTGTTCCCTCTCGATAGACGTGGTTCCGACGATGAGATCGATGACACCGATGAAGAACTATATTGTCTTCAGAAGTGCCAGGCAAGCAAAACACCCTTGTTCATTCCGATATAATCCCACTCTCTCGCTCCTGCTCTCTTTTACTGCATTAGGACAACAACGATTCATCTGTTACCTGCTGCGGTAGCTGAACCCCTTTATCCTCTGCATGACCTGTCATTCCACAGTAAATAGATGAAACCCACTAGCATGAGTAGGAGTTGTTTGAGCCCTGTTGTGCCTACTCATTCTTGCTTGTTTGTCATGCCTGCTACTGCTTAGAGTTGAGTCAGGTCTGATTCATCGGGGATGAATCAGAGGTGTGTGAACATGTCCTACTGTGTGTAAGCTAAGTGGTGAACACGATTTGGTAAAGGTAGCGGTGAGAGGCCATGTAGGGGTACATGGTGGGTTGTCTCATTGAAGCCGTCCTTAGGAACTGAGTTCTGTGTTTGTGATCCATGACTCAGCTACTACCATGCATTGGGCCCTGAAATATGACCCCGCTCGACTTCTTAATCACCCTTGTCCTCTGTCCAGGAGTTGCAAGTAGTTTCTGGTGTTTGTAGTATGCTGGAGGCCGTGCACAGCGCTGGCCGGAGGGGTGGGCTGTGATGCAGTAGGCACGTGGCACGGTGTATCGGGCGCCCGTTTGGTGTCTCGGGAACCCTGCACACATCGTTTGGGGCTGTGAGCAAAACTCCGGACGGATCTCCTCATGGATGGAACCCGAATAGGCGATAAACCTGGACTAGAGACTTGAGTGTTTAGGTAGGTCGTGGTCTACACCCACGTCGGCTTTCGCTTGAAGTCTGCCGAGCACATGTCGTGTGCAGACGCTAAGTGGTGGAAACATGTATGAAGAAGTACACCCCTGCAGGGTTAACATCATCTATTCGAATAGCCGTGTCCGCGGTAAAGGACTTCTGGGTTGCTTATATCAGTTCATAGACAAGTGAAAGTGGATACTCTAAAATACGCAAGATAAGCGTGAGTGCTATGGATGGCGTTCTCGTAGGGAGACGGGAGCGGATCCATAGTGGTGTATTGATATGGTGAATATGTGGACTCATGTGCGCCACCTCAAAAGAGTTGCTTGCAGTCGTAGTTTAGGATAGCCACCGAGTCAAGCTGGCTTGCTGCAGTTAAACCCCACCATCCCCTTTGTTGATAATGATGCATATGTAGTTAGTTCTGATGTAAGTCTTGCTGGGTACATTTGTACTCACGTTTGCCTATTTTATGTTTTTGCAGAGAGACTTCGGTCTCGCTAGTAGTTCCACGTGGACTTCGACGTTTAGCTTGTTACCTCAGCTACGATCTTGTGCCCTCGGCAGGATCTGGTAGATAGTCAGGCTTCTCAGCCTTTTTCATTTATAGATGTCTGTACTCAGACATGATAGCTTCCGCTTGTCCTTTGATTTGTATGCTCTGAATGTTGGGTCATGAGACTCATGTTTGTAATATCTCGCTCCTCGGAGCCTATTGAATAAATACTTGAGTCGTAGAGTCATGTTGTGATGCCATGTTGTGTTTGCACATATCGAGCATATTGTGTGTATGTTATTGAAATGCTTGGTATGTGTGGGATCTGACTATCTAGTTGTTTATCTTTAGTAGCCTCTCTTACCGGGAAATGTCTCCTAGTGTTTCCACCGAGCCATGGTAGCTTGCTACTGCTCCGGAACACTTAGGCTGGCCGGCATGTGTCCTTCTTCGTTCATGTGTCTGTCCCTTCGGGGAAATGTCACGCGATGAATACCGGAGTCCTGTTAGCCCGCTACAGCCCGGTTCACCGGAGTCCTGCTAGCCCAGTGCTACAGCCTGGATTCACTCGCTGATGACCGACACGTTCGATGCTGGGTCATGGATGCCTGTCCCTGTAAGTTTGTGCCACTTTGGGTTTACGACTAGCCATGTCAGCCCGGGCTCCTTATCATATGGATGCTAGCGACACTATCATATACGTGTGCCAAAAGGCGCAAACGGTCCCGGGCAAAGGTAAGGCGACACCCGTGGGAATACCGTGCGTGAGGCCGCAAAGTGATATGAGGTGTTACATGCTAGATCGATGTGGCATTGAGTCGGGGTCCTGATAAAAGGTCTCAGACTTGTGTTTCATTAAGTAGACATACCCATATCTACTCAAGTCATCAGTGAGGGTGAGAACATAACGATAGCCATCGCGAGCCTCAACACTCATTGGAGCGCACACATCAGTATGTATGATTTCCAATAAGTTGGTTGCTCGCTCCATTGTTCCTGAGAACGGAGTCTTGGTCATTTTACCCATGAGGCATGGTTCGCACGTGTCAAATGATTCGTAATCAAGAGACTCTAAAAGTCCATCAGCATGGAGCTTCTTCATGCGTTTGACACCTATGTGACCAAGGCGGCAGTGCCATAAGTATGTGGGACTATCATTATCAATATTACATCTTTTGGTACTCACACTATGAACATGTGTAGCATTACGCTCGAGATTCATTAAGAATAAACCATTCACCATCGGAGCATGACCATAAAACATATCTCTCATATAAATAGAACAACCATTATTCTTGGATTTAAATGAGTAGCCATCTCGAATTAAACGAGATCCTGATACAATGTTCATGCTCAAAGCTGGCACTAAATAACAATTATTAAGGTTTAATACTAATCCCGAAGGTAAATGTAGAGGTAGCGTGCCGACGGCGATCACATTGACCTTGGAACCATTCCCGACGCGCATCGTCACTTCGTCCTTCGCCAGTCTCCGCTTATTCCGCAGCTCCTGTTTTGAGTTACAAATGTGAGCAACCGCACCGGTATCAAATACCCAGGAGCTACTACGAGTACTGGTAAGGTACACATCAATTACATGTATATCACATATACCTTTCGTGATGCCGGCCTTCTTGTCCGCTAAGTATTTGGGGCAGTTCCGCTTCCAGTGACCACTTCCCTTGCAATAAAAGCACTCAGTATCGGGCTTGGGTCCATTCTTTGGCTTCTTCCCGGTAGCTTGCTTGCCGGGCGCGGCAACTCCCTTGCCGTCCTTCTTGAAGGCTTTCTTACCCTTGCCCTTCTTGAACTTAGTGGTTTTATTCACCATCAACACTTGATGTTCCTTTTTGACTTCTACCTCTGCTGATTTCAGCATTGCAAATACTTCAGGAATGGTCTTTTCCATCCCCTGCATATTGAAGTTCATCACAAAGCTCTTGTAGCTCGGTGGAAGAGACTGAAGGATTCTGTCAATGACCGCGTCATTCGGGAGATTAACTCCCATCTGAGTCAAGCGGTTATGCAACCCAGACATAGTGAGTATGTGCTCACTGACAGAGCTGTTTTCCTCCATCTTACAGCTGAAGAACTTGTCGGAGACTTGATATCTCTCGACCCGGGCATGAGATTGGAAAACCATTTTCAGCTCTTCGAACATCTCATATGCTCCGTGTCTCTCAAAACGCTTTTGGAGCCCCGGCTCTAAGCTGTAAGCATGCCGCACTGAACGAGGGAGTAGTCATCGGTACGTGCCTGCCAAGCGTTCATAACGTCTTGTTCTGCAGGGAGAACAGGTGCGTCACCCAGCGGTGCTTGTAGGACATAATCTTTCTTGGCAGCTATGAGGATGATCCTCAGGTTCCGGACCCAGTCCGTGTAGTTGCTGCCATCGTCTTTCAGTTTGGTTTTCTCTAGGAACGCGTTGAAGTTGAGGACTACGTTGGCAATTTGATCTACAAGACATATTGTAAAAAAAATTTAGACTAAGTTCATGATAATTAAGTTCATCTAATCAAATTATTCAATGAACTCCCACTTAGATAGACATCCCTCCAGTAATCTAAGTATAACATGATCCGAGTTAGCTAGGCCATGTCCGATCATCACGTGAGACGGACTAGTCAACATCGGTGAACATCTTCATGTTGATCATATCTTCTATATGACTCATGCTCGACCTTTCGGTCTTCTGTGTTTCGAGGCCATGTCTGTACATGCTAGGCTCGTCAAGTCAACCTAAGTGTTTGCATGTGTAAATCTGTCTTACACCCGTTGTATGTGAACGTTGGAATCTAACACCCGATCATCACGTGGTGCTTCGAATCAATGAACTGTCGCAACGGTGCATAGTTAGGGGGAACACTTTCTTGAAATTATTATGATGGATCATCTTATTTACTACCGTTGTTCTAAGTAAACAAGAATCAGAAACATGATAAACATCACATGCAATCAAATAATAGTGACATGATATGGCCAATATCACATAGCTCCTTTGATCTCCATCTTGGGGCTCCATGATCATCTTGTCACCAGCATGACACCATGATCTCCATCATCATGATCTCCATCGTCGTGTCTCCATGAAGTTGCTCGCCAACTATTACTTCTACTAATATGGCTAACACGCTTAGCAATAAAGTAAAGTAATTTACATGGCGTTTCTCAATAACACGCAGGTCATACAAAAAAAATAAAGACAACTCCTATGGCTCCTGCCGGTTGTCATACTCATCGACATGCAAGTCGTGATTCCTATTACAATAGCATGAACATCTCATACATCCCATATATATCATTCATCATTCATCACAACTTTGGCCATATCATATCACAAAGCACTTGCTGCAAAAACAAGTTAGACGTCCTCTAATTGTTGTTGCAAGTTTTTACGTGGCTGAAATAGGGTTCTAGCAAGAACGTTTTCTTACCTACGTGAAAGCCACAACGTGATTTGTCAACTTCTATTTACCCTTCATAAGGACCCTTTTCATCAAATCCGCTCCAACTAAAGTGGGAGAGACAGACACCCGCCAGCCACCTTATGCAACTAGTGCATGTCAGTCGGTGGAACCGGTCTCACGTAAGCGTACGTGTAAGGTTGGTCCGGGCCGCTTCATCCCACAATACCGTTGAAGCAAAATAAGACTAGTAGCGGCAAGAAAGTTGACAACATCAACGCCCACAACAAATTGTGTTCTACTCGTGCAAAAGGAACTACGCATAGACCTAGCTCATGATGCCACTGTTGGGGAACGTTGCAGAAAACAAAATTTTCCTACAGTTTCACCAAGATCCATCTATGAGTTCATCTAGCAACCAGTGATCGGATTGCATCTACATACCTTTGTAGATCACGCGCGGAAGCGTTCAAAGAACAGGGATGAGGAAGTCATACTCGACGTGATCCAAATCACCGGAGATCCTAGCGCCGAACGGACGGCACCTCCGCGTTCAACACACGTACGGTCAGCGTGACGTCTCCTCCTTCTTGATCCAGCAAGGGAGAAGGAGAGGTTGAGGAAGATGGCTCCAGCAGCAGCACGACGACGTGGTGATGGTGGAGCTGCAGTACTCCGTCAGGGCTTCGCTAAGCTCTATGGAGGAGGAGGATGTGTTGGAGAGGGAGAGGGAGGCACCAAAGGCAAACGTAAGAGGTCCTCCATCCCCCCACTATATATAGGGGGGCCTAGGGGGAGGCGCCGGCCCTAGGAGATGCAATCTCCTAGGGGGGCGGCGGCCAAGGGGTGGGGGGCTTGCCCCCCAAGCAAGGGGGCGCCCCCCCCTTTAGGGTTTCCCCACCCTAGGCGCATGGGCCCTAGGGGAAGTGGCGCCCCAGCCCACTTTGGGCTGGATCCCTTCGCACTTCAGCCCATGGGGCCCTTCGGGATAGGTGGCCCCACCCGGTGGACCCCCGAGACCCTTCCGGTTGTCCCGGTACAATACGGGTGACCCCGAAACTTGCCCCGATGGCCGAAATAGCACTTCCTATATATAATTCTTTACCTCCAGACCATTCCGGAACTCCTCGTGACGTCCGGGATCTCATCCGGGACTCCGAACAACATTCGGATTACTGCATATACATATCCCTACAACCCTAGCGTCACCGAACCTTAAGTGTGTAGACCCTACGGGTTCGGGAGACACGTAGACATGACCGAGATTGCTCTCCTGTCAATAACCAACAGTGGGATCTGGATACCCATGTTGGCTCCCACATGCTCCTCAATGATCTCATCGGATGAACCACGATGTCGAGGATTCAAGCAACCCCGTATACAATTCCCTTCGTCAATCGGTATGTTACTTGCCCGAGATTCGATCGTCGGTATCCCAATACCTCATTCAATCTCGTTACCGACAAGTCACTTTACTCGTACCGTAATGCATGATCCCGTGATCAGACACTTGGTCACTTTGAGCTCATAATGATGATGCATTACCGAGTGGGCCCAGTGATACCTCTCCGTCATACGGAGTGAAAAATCTCAGTCTTGATCCGTGTCAACCCAACAGACACTTTCGGAGATACCCGTAGTATACCTTTATAGTCACCCAGTTACGTTGTGACGTTTGGTATACCTAAAGCACTCCTTACGGTATTCGGGAGTTACACGATCTCATGGTCTAAGGAAAGGATACTTGACATTGGAAAACTCTAGCAAACGAACTATACGATCTTGTGCTATGTTTAGGATTGGGTCTTGTCCATCACATCATTCTCCTAATGATGTGATCTCGTTATCAATGACATCCAGTGCCCATAGTCAGGAAACCATGACTATCTATTGATCAATGAGCTAGTCAACTAGAGGCTTACTAGGGACATGTTGGTGTCTATTATTCACACATGTATTACGATTTCCGGATAACACAATTATAGCATGAATAAAAGACAATTATCATGAACAAGGAAATATAATAATAATCCTTTTATTATTGCCTCTAGGGCATATTTCCAACAGGTGGTCCCTGCGATCGAAGGTGATCGTACAGGAGGACCAACGGTTGAATTTTGGGGCGACTGGCTCCAATGCATATACGTCCCTGAGCGCACGCTTCTTCTCCCTCTTGGGGATGTGGGTTGCGTATATCATGTTCACTGTCCGTACTTGCGGGGGAAACCTCTTCTGTCCTCCAGTGTGCGGCTGCCGGGGCTCCTCCTCGTCATTGCTATGCGGCCCCTTGTCCTTGTTTTCGGCAATTAACTTGCCGGCCTGCTTGAACACCCAACAGTCCCTGTTGGTGTGATTGGCTGGCTTGTCTGGGGTGCCGTGTATTTGACACGAGCGATCGAGTATACGGTCCAAGCTGGACGGACCCGGCGTACTTTGTTTGAATGGCTTTTTCCGCTGACCGGGTTTAGAGCCTTTGAATCCGGCATTGACTGTCATATCCTCAGTATTTTCGCTGTTAATGCGGCGCTTATGTTTGTTGCGACGTGACCTGCTATTGCCGTCCTTGGTATCTGAGGTACCATGGTTCTTTGATATGTTATTACTGCGAGCCAGCCAGCTGTCTTCTCCCGCACAAAAGCGGGTCATGAGCGTCGTGAGAGCTGCCATAGATTTCGGCTTTTCCTGACCAAGGTGCCAGGCTAGCCACTCGTCTCAGATGTTGTGTTTGAAAGCCGCTAAGGCCTCCGCATCCGGACAGTCGATGATTTGATTTTTCTTTGTAAGGAACCGAGTCCAGAATTGCCTGGCCGACTCCTCTGGCTGCTGAATTATGTGGCTCAAGTCATCGGTGTCTGGTGGTCGCACATAAGTGCCCTGAAAGTTGTCGAGGAATGCGGCTTCCAGATCTTCCCAACAGCTAATGGAGTCCGCTGGCAAGCTGTTAAGCCAATGCCGTGCTGGTCCTTTGAGCTTTAGTGGGAGGTATTTGATGGCGTGTAAGTCATCACCGCGGGCCATGTGGATGTGGAGAAGGAAATCCTCAATCCATACTGCGGGATCTGTTGTGCCGTCGTATGATTCAATATTTACAGGTTTTAAACCTTCTGGGAATTGATGTTCCATTACTTTGTTTGTGAAGCATAAGGGGTGTGCGACGCCTCTGTATTGGGCTATATCGTGACACAGCTCGAATGGGTCTTGCTCACTGTGTTTGGCCTGGCCGGATTTGCTTTTACTGTATCCGGCGTGACGTTTATCGTCTCGCAGAGTGATGCGCCGTCGTGATCCGTAGATCGATCTTGCATGCTTTGCTTTGTCCTCCAATATGTCTCGCAGGTCTGGCATATCTCCCCATGCCTTTTTATTTGAATGGCGTCGAGGTGGAGGCTGAGCTTTTGGCTGGAATGCCTCTCTATCGCGGCCACGAGGTGGCCGATCAGCCGTATCGTACGCTTCTTCCTCCAGTCGGGGTAGTAACCTGCACTTTGGGTAATTCTTGGAGGGGCGCTCAAGTTTATATTCCTCGGCCGCGATGACTTCAGTCCATCTGTCAGCTAGCAGATCTTGATCAGCTTGAAGCTGCTGCTGCTTTTTCTTTAGGCTATTTACCGTGGCCATAAGCCGGCGCTTGAAGCGCTCTTGTTCGATGGGATCCTCTGGTACGGCGAATTCACCGTCGTCGAGGCTTGCCTCGTCTTCGGAGGGGGGGCATGTAATTGTCATCCTCCCCCTCTCCGTTTGCCGCTCTCTCAGGAGAGCTGGCTCCTTCATCCTCCTGCTCTAAATCTTGCTGGAGGAGATTGTTGTTGTCTTCGGCACTATCCGGAGTGTTATTATCTCCTGTGCCGGTATCACCACTTTTGCTTTGGCGGGACTTAGAGCGGCGCCGCTGACGTCGGCTCTTGGGTTGCTTCTTGGAGGGGTCATCCTCTGCTATCTCGTCGCCATTGCCTTCGTTGGGTGTATCCACCATGTATATGTCATATGACGAGGTGGCTTTCCAGTGCCCTATAGGCGCTGGTTCATGTTCGTCTCCTACATCGTCGTCCATACCGTCGATTTCTTCGGAGTCGAAGTCGAGCATGTCGGTTAAATCATCGAAAGTGGCTACTAAGTGGGTGGTGGGTGGGCGTCAATTTTCTTCGTTGTCCGCATCCCAATCCTGTTGGCCATAGTCCGGCCAGGGCTCTCCTGACAAAGAGAGAGACCTTAGTGAATTCAGAATGTCGCCGAAGGGCGAGTGCTGAAAGATATCCACGGCGGTGAATTCCATGATCGGCGCCCATTCGGATTCGATTGGCAGGGGAACGGATGGTTCGGAGTCCGGAAAGGAGTCCGGCACCTTGGAGTCACGGGCTGCGCAGAGGGTTAGGCTGGTGTTCAGCTCGATCGCCATTGAGACTGCAGCCCCTGAGGCGGTGTCTAACCACCTGTCCTCGATTGGCGCAGTTGGCTCCGAGCTAAGGGTCGGAGCTGATGCGGGCGCGGCCTCTGGGGTACTGTTTGGCGGCAGAGCTAGGTCATACCCCATCGTGACAGTGCGGCGTGCCCAGCTGTGGCTCGAATCCATCGAAGATCAAGTCTCCGCGGATGTCGGCCGTGTAGTTCAAACTTCCAAATCTGACCTGACGGCCAGGGGCGTAGTTTTCAATCTGCTCCAGAAGGCCAAGCGAATTAGCCCACAGTGCAAAGCCGCCGAATACGAAGATCTGTCCGGGGAGAAAAGTCTCACCTTGGACCGCATCGCTATCGATGATAGTAGGAGCCATCAAGCCTAACAACAACGACACAAAGGAACTCTCAATGAAAGCACTAATGTCGGTGTCAAAACCGGCAGATCTCGGGTAGGGGGCCCCGAACTGTGTGTCTAGGCCGGATGGTAACATGAGGCAGGGAACACGATGTTTTACCCAGGTTCGGGCCCTCTTGATGGAGGTAAAACCCAATGTCCTGCTTGATTAATATTGATGATATGGGTAGTACAAGAGTAGATCTACCACGAGATCAGAGAGGCTAAACCCTAGAAGCTAGACTATGGTATGATTGTATGTTGTGATTGTTGTCCTACGGACTAAAACCCTTCGATTTATATAGACACTGGAGAGGGTTAGGGTTACACAAGGTCGGTTACAAAGGAGGAGATATCCATATCCGTATTGCCTAGCTTGCCTTCCACCCCAAGTAGAGTCCCATCCGGACACGAGACGAAGTCTTCAATCTTGTATCTTCATAGTCTAATAGTCCGGCCAATAGAGATAGTCCGGCTGTCCGGAGACCCCCTAATCCAGGACTCCCTCACTACTCCTATCTGATAATTGTCTATACGATCATGCTCCTAATGAATTGATCTTACACTAGGTCTCCAATATTTTGCCTACGAGTCTATTAATTGTGATTTGATTAGATGTCAACTGCTGCTGAACCGATCAACGGTTGCTCCAATCATCTCTGAAATAAAGTACACTCTGACATTGACACTGCTTGTGCATTGGTGCCCTTGTATGAAAATTAGTTGTCTTGACTAGTACAGTAATTTACTCCAACTTATACTTTTTCCCCCTTTCAGAAAGGAACAATACATGAATATATGAGATGGATTCTTATTAACCAATGAAGTAAATTTTGTCTCCGGCATGTGGAATTATTTAGAAGAAGAAAAGGCTCGAGTTCTTGGATCTGACCAGCAAGTTCAGGCATTAGTGCATGGACGGTGAGTTGATGGATTGGAGAAAAAAAATACGAGGTGGAAGAGGAGGGGGGCTAACCTTGGTGGAAGTAGGTGGAAGTTGACCGTGGAACCGTCGCTGTCACCGTCACCGGAGGGGCAGGAACTTCGAGGAGGAGGGTAGATCTGGGGAAGGAGGAGGGTGACGACCACGGCCGTCGCAGTCGCTGGTGGGCGGAGCACCGGAGGGAGGGGGCGGTCCGTCTCTCCGGTCACTGCCGGAGAAACTCGGAGGCGGAGGACTGGATCTTGGCCGTCATCGCCTTTCGGTCGCTGCGCTCGCGGTCTCGCTCGAGCCGTGGCTTCTCTCCCCGACCCCTGGAGGCGTGGAACGTTTCCCCGGGGAAATGATGCGGGTAGGGCAGGGATACCTCCCCAACGAATCTGTCCAAACATCGCGCTCAATTTCCCCGGCTCGATCGGGACCGTGCTTTTCTCGCCCGGGGAATAAGCGGGGTTCCCTCCGGGATCCCGTGCAACCAAACGAGGCCTAAAAGTGGTTTTATGGACAGCCGTATAATTTACACGAAGTTATCAGACTAATTCAAAAAAATACAGGAAGTTATCAGATAGCTACTTTACCAAGGCACATAAGTTAGTGGCGCAATGATGGGAGGTGTGGCGACGGCCACCGGAGTAGCCAGAGCGGTGAGGCAGCGCGACAGGGAGGCGAGTGGCCTTATGGTAGCGGCCGGTGCAGTGAGGCGGGGCAGCCGAGGTGGCCGTCCTCACGCCGGTGCGGCCGACATGATGGTGCGGGGCAGCGCGGCGGCGCGGTGTAGGGTGCACGTCCTGAACTTCCACGTGGTTTTCTACCCGCCAAATTATAAAGAAAGGGCTATCTTCATGTATTGTTGTGGGGAGGTGATTGTTTTTAGGGGATCCTATAAAAAACGGGTTTACGGGAACTATTGAAGAGATTTTTTTGCCTCAACTTCCCATAAACGATAGTTATTTGAGGTTTACAGGAACTGTTGTATTGCTCGTATTCTACCAAGAGTCAGATCTAAAGTTTGATGGTGCATCTAGGGTGCTGCTCCATTTAGATTATTTCAACCAAGGTTGTGGGAATCACGATTTTGTTATACGACTCTACGACTTTACGATCCAAACTAACCCCTATGATTCTACGATTTTAGTTTTTAGAATCTACGTTTCTACGATTCTGATAGTGAAGATTCTACTATTTGCGATCCTACTATCGAAGCTCCGATCCAACTCAAAATCATGATTCTGACAACCTTGGTTTCAACAGTAATGCCTTCGTCTTTGGTGAGCTGGTGCAAATCAGCAATGGAAGTGATATTTACCCGTTTTCTTCAATGGCCACTATGGTGATGTCGAAGGTGGATGACGGAAGTTGTCATCAAGCTTAAAGGATTATTCGATCTTGATCGTAATTTTCTTTCTTGAGCTAGGGCTGTTTGGGCTGATTGGGCTGGGGCTGCTTTTTAGTTTCCAGTTTTGTCAGTCAATGTCTATATGGTTTGTAATTTGTTCTCCATTAAATGAATTAGACACGTATTAGCTTGCCAAAAAAACGATTGATGGCAAGTGCGTATTCAATGAGCAGACGTATGATATGCGGAACCACAATGGACCAAACATTAAGCTAAGATCATGTGTGCTCTATATAGACAAACAGTTTGTGTCTTCGTGCCTGAAAATTCGTAGGAGCACTACACCCATTGATCTGCGTCGTGATCGAGAAACTTGTTTCAGCGCAAATTGCTTAAAGAACAGATGAAAATGTAAAACTAGACCAATACGAGACATTGCACAAGTTCATAGGTGTATTAATACTTCCCCAACCTTTCTCCTACGTCTTTTTCTTGTACCACAACCGTATGCAACATCTTTCCCATATTCTAACCTCAATAGTGTCTCCAAGTCTCCACCAAACCCAATCCCTGCACGGGCATCACCTCCACCCTACTCTAACATAACACATGATGAAGATGTCGACACAACTTGTGTCGAGAGAGGAAAATACGACTTCTCTTGTAACCCAAACTTTCCCTTGACGGGATTGTAGTAGGTGCCTCGTGAAGGAAATCTGCCCTAGAGACAATAATAAAGTTGTTATTTTATATTTCCTTATTCATGATAAATGTTTATTATTCATGCTAGAATTGTATTGATCGAAAACCTTAATACATGTGTGAATACATAGACAAACACTATGTCTCTACTGAGCCTCTACTTGACTAGCTCGTTGATCAAAGATGGTTAAGGTTTCCTAACCATGGACATGAGTTGTCATTTGATAACGGGATTACATCATTAGGAGAATGTTGTGATGGACAAGACCCATCCGTTAGCTTAGCATAATGATCATTCAGTTTTATTGCTATTGCTTTCTTCATGTCAAATACATATTCCTTCGACTATGAGATTATGCAACTCCCGAATACCGGAGGAATACCTTGTGCGATATCAAACGTCACAACGTAACTGGGTGATCATAAAGATGCTCTACAGGTATCTCCGAAGGTGTTTGTTGAGTTGGCATATATTGAGATTAGGATTTGTCACTCCGAATATCGGAGAGGTATCTCTGGGCCCTCTCAGTAATACACATCATAAGCTTGCACGCAAAACGACTAAGGAGTTGGTCACGAGGTGATTTATTACAGAACGAGTAAAGAGACTTGCCGGTAACGAGATTGAACTAGGTATGCAGATACCGTCGATTGGATCTCGGGCAAGTAACATACCGATAGACAAAGGGAATAATGTATGTTGTCATAATGGTTCAACTGATAAAGATATTCGTAGAATATGTAGGATCCAATATTAGCATCCAGGTTCCGCTATTCGTTATTGACTGGAGAGGTGTCTCGGTCATGTCTACATAGTTCTCGAACCTGTAGGGTCCGCACGCTTAACGTTCAATGCTGATATTGTATTATATGAGTTATGTTATTTGGTGACCGAATGTTGTTCAGAGTCCCGGATGAGATCACGGACATGATGAGGAGTCTCGAAATGGTTGAGAGATAAAGATTTATATATAGGACGATAGTATTCGGACACCTGAAGTGTTCCGGACTGTATCAGGTATTTATCGGAGTATCGGAGGGGTTACCTGAACCCTTGGGGGAATATATGGGCCATGAGAGGGGAGCACACTAGCCCACAAGGGGTGGCACGCCCCCCTATGGCATGTGGCCGAATTGGAGAAGGAAAGGGGGGGGGGGTTCGCCCCCCTCCTTTCTCTCTTACCCCTTCCCTTTCTTCTCCGGTGAAAAGAGGAAAGGGGTGCCACTTGGGGAAACCCCAAGTAGGATTCGGATCCTACTTGGGACGTCCCCTGGCTGCCTCCCCTCCCCTCCCACCTATATATATGTGGGGAGGGGGTGCCTAGAACACACAACATCAATTGTTAGCCGTGTGCGGCGCCCCCCTCCATAGTTTACACCCCGGTCATATTCTCGCGATGCTTTAAGCGAAGCCCTATACGAATCACTTCACCATCATCGTCACCACGCCGTCGTGCTGACGGAACTCATCTACTTCCTCGATGTTTTGCTGGATCAAGAAGACGAGGGACGCCACTGAGTTAAACGTGTGCTGAACTCGAAGGTGTCGTACGTTCGGTGCTTGATCGGTCGGAGCTAGAAGAAGTTCGACTACATCAACCGCGTTGTCAAACGCTTCCGCTTTCGGTCTACGAGTGTACGTATACACACTCTCCCCTCATTGCTATGCATCTCCATGGATAGATCACTACGTGTGCGTAGATTTTTGTTTTGTTTTTCCATGCAACGTTTCCCAACACCACGCGACACCCCGGACACTACAATATACCCTTACGTGTAGTTGTCATGATGGTGGCCTAGCAGTCTCCCAAAATGGGAAAACTCAATTAAGATTCCAGAATGATGCGGATCATAAGGGATTAACCTGCCATCGGGTGGACTCTATGCTAGTATCGATCTTGGACGGGTCTTGATCGAATGCTTAACTCAGATAATTAATGCATGTTGAGTCGTGGCTGACGCAATAAGCATCTCAAATCTTGTGGGTAAAGTGTACAACCTCTAGCGAATATAGAAGTATTCAAACAGTTGTGTCCATGGTCAACGATAGTTTCAGTGACCACACTTAGCCTATGTTCATGTTTTGGTTTACAACTAAGGTGGTAAGTAGTACTTTTGATGTGATACATGGTGGGAAAGGCCATTTAATTTGGACGTTGTCCTGAAGATAATGATATATGTGGAACTTGATTATGATGGTATTGAATTCAGGGATAGTATGGTATCAGATTTGGATTATGATGAATCTTGAGAACATCGATGATCAGATTTGGAGTAAGAAGATTGACATTAGGGTCACACTTAGATGCTTTTAAAATGCTTTGTAAAACAACTATAGGATCACACGTGTTAACTGTTAAAATGTTGTTTTCCAGACACAGATATGAAACTTAGTATATTAGTCTTCCTTTGTCAGTGTCAAAACCGGCAGATCTCGGGTTGGGGAACCCGAGCTATTAGATCGGATCAATGTGTACCAAGAGAAAGAACACACGACGTTTACCCAGGTTCGGTCACTCTCTATGGAGGTAAAACCCTACGTTCTTCTCTTGCTTATATTGTGGATGTATCAAAGTACAGAGTTGATCTACTTCGAGATCGTGAATTGTGTTCTAAACCCAAGGGGTATGATGACGATGAATGTATAAATGGGGTCTCCACAGACTAAACCCTCTGGTTTATATAGGCACCAGGGGTATCTAGGGTTACACATGGCTGGTTGCCATCTAAAGATTTACATGCCGAATCTAATCAAATATGCTTGAAGTTGAAGTACATGCCAAGTCTTCAGTCGCCGCACATTGAAGGCCTCCAGAGTGTTCCCTCCTTTGACGGGCTGGTGGTCCGGCCCATATGCTAGTCCAGCCGGGCTAGGCCCCCCTAGTCTAGGACACCATCAGTAGCCTTCGAACTTGTCTTTGGAGCCGAGGATGATGGTCTTCTTCGGATAATGTCTTTGGCTGGATGATCTTCGGCTTGGCAAGCTAGTTCCACGTCCTCGACTGGGCACCACAAAGCTCATGATCCCTTTAATCGGTTATTATCTCCCTTCTTGATAGAGGACCAAATAAATCCAACCATGTGTCACCGAAAATGCACTTTCACTCATCCGAAGTGCTAGGCTTGCTTAGTCTCAGAGACTAGCAGGGCAGGTGACCACGACACTCAATTACTCACAGCTTTTACCGAAGTGTCACCATTCCTGACATCGCATATGTCAGTCATTACTTATTTGAATCACAGTTCAAGGCAGACCTCTTATTGGCACATTGTATCAAAACGGAGGTCGTGCCCTGCATTTTAGGGATATCATCAATCAGTTGTTTCACCCCAAGCGGCCATAACGGCGCGAATGGTCGAAACGTGGCAATTTTTACGATGCAACTGGGGGGGGGGGACGCTTCGCCTTTTACTGGCTTATAAAGAGTAGGAGGGATGAATCCATTCTTTCACGCTATCCTTTTGCTCCAACGCTCAAACCCTCCAAGCTCACACACTTCCAATCCCCTTTCCAAGCCCCAGGCCTTCTCCAGTTCTCCGCCTCCCGCTCCAATGGCCGAGGCGGATCTGAAGGGGAGGTGGGTGTCCTCCAAGGTCACCAATGCCACCATCGCCGAGCTCCGCGTGGCGGGATACATTCCCGTCGACGCCGCCTGCCCGTCATCGTAGCCCGGCCAATGCGTCCCTACTCCCAAACCTAGGGAGCAGATTGTTTTTATCCCCCACCTCGTCCGAGGTCTAGGGTTCCCCCTGCACCCCTTACCGGCGATCCTTTACTGTGCCGAAGAGATCGCCAAGATTTGGGTGCATTGGGGTCTAAACCCTAGGGGTATGATGATGAATGTATGAATGGGGTCCCTACGGACTAAACTCTCTGATTTATATATGTACCAGGGTATTTAGGGTTACACATGGTTACATACCGAATCTAATCAGATATGCTTGAAGTACACACCAAGTCTTTGGTTGTCGCACATTGAAGGCCTCCGAAGTCTTCCCTCCTTGACGGGCTGGTGGTCTGGCCCATACACTAGTCCAGCCGGGCTGGGACCCCCTAGTCCAGGAACCGTCCCTTTCTATCGAGTCTATGCGTGAATATCTATCATCACCTCCTTGTGGGTTGCTTGTGAGTACATTCAAAGTTCTCACCTAGCATTTTTGTCACTGGCTATTAACTTGGCCAGGCATGGAGTAGCAGTATATGGATGATGGGTTTGATGATAACCTGGCGAACTAGGGTGCAATCATAGTCAGTTGCATGTGGCGTACCAAAGGGTCTACATGATGTGTTTGAAGATTCTGCTACAATGTTTGAACTGGTAATTCATCACCTTGACAAGATGGACGTAACTATGAAAGTATAAGCTCAATATTTATGGATGTTGTTTTGTTATCAGTTTGACTATGCGCAACAACACACTGATCATGGGATCGCTATAAGATGCACATGGAGACTTTGGTCAACTAAGCCAGGGTCACCACAAATCTGGTATGGGCTCAGTATCCGTCTAATGCAACCCCTTCCTGGAGTGCCAACCGATGGTGCAGACAACCGTCAACGCCGTGATAGGGTGGCAAGCATAGTCGGAAGTAATAGTGGGGAGTTCATAGAGGGGTTTTTTACCCAGGTTCAGACCCTCATGGTTGAGGTAATACCCTACTCCTCATTTGTTTTAGATTGATGCGGGAGCACCTCATGTGAGGGAGTTACAAGTGGCTCATGATGATGACTACCGAGGTTTGTGTATAATGGAATAGATGCCTAGAGCTACCCCTATGATACGTCTCAAACCTATCTATATTTTTTGAAGTATTCATGCTATATTCACATCATTTTTACATCTTTTGGTGCACTTGTGTATTATTTTTATTGGACTAACATGTTAATTAGTGCCCATAACCAATTGTTGTTTCCTGTATGTTTTTTGTTTTCCACAAAATCCATATTTGTCAAGCTCAAAAATACACTAGGATTTGCGAGGATTTATTTTGGAAAATAAGAGACCCAAGGTAATTGGACCCACCTGGAGAGGAGCTCCTGGGGCTCCAAGTACGATAGTATGTTAGGAGAGACCTCTCCAACATATAAAACTGCAATGATGACGATTGATCTAGTAACTTAGCCAATTGCCTAGGAACAATTTCGGACCACATACCACCATTTTTTCACACTCGCTATCCTTTAAATTATTGTTCTTTTACAAAACAACACCTAACTTTTATTTACAAGTTCTTTATTATCTTGGAAAGCTACCCGTTTATACCTGCAAAGTACTCCTAGTTTTACTTCCTGCGCAAAGCAGACATTTGGTGTGTGTAGGGTTGTATCATTGGCACATAGGACCTCGAAGAATATGAATCTTAACTTTAGCTCCATGTGGGTTCGACACTCCGTACTTACCACCTCCATCATTGAAAAGTGCAATGACAATTCCTTGCACATGGGGATTATCACCCTACTCTCGCCTTATAAAGGGGCCAAGAGCTAGGGTTTACATGTTTCCTAACCGACCTCATCGACGAGTGTTTCTTGTCTTGCACGCCAAGATCATGCTTCACCTTCGAGTCGGGCCCCTAGACCGAACGCCATGACAGATTTACCGCTAGGCCCCCTGGTCCTCGAGGCTAGGCTAGTGTCGGGCTTCCCATCCGATGGGCCACCCCCAATGTATTGTACCATCAATATGCATACATCATTCCTATTTCTAAATAACCCATGATGTCCGGTGCTTGCTGATTTAGCACCACCTCCAGGTTCCGAAATTGCACATCGCTAAGATGGTTACACCCGCAAGGATTTCTAATGGCTTTCATAACCATAAGAATGAATTGTATTTTGCGTTGGCTCGTCAAGCCTATCACAATCCTCCTTTCTTTACCCAGACTTTGGACCAACTGTCTTCAAAAGTACATAGGCGGAGTTACAAATTTCTATTATTTCACATAATTTTTGCCATTATTGTTGATAGAGCAATGTTGCCTTATTCTATCAATCTATCACAAATTCATAATCCACAATAACAATGAAGGAGTAGGAAATTATGCACTAAACATCAATAGTTGAACAAGATCATGTCATCTTAACATAAGTAGTTGAACAAGATTGTCTCAAAGGAGCTTTAAAAGGTTGTAATCCATCCATGATTGCCAACAAATATAAAGATCATGCAATCTATACATCAGTGCCACCCAAAATTGAATTGAGCACCATCCACAGTAATAGATCCGTTGTCTATATACACATTGTGCCAAGTGCTAACACAAAGGCTTATTGCGTGCATACACTTTACATAAAAAATATTTGAACCAAATTTTTGCACAACATTGTGCTCACCATATATCGAAATTCCGGGGGTCTTCCTCCTTTTCTAAAAAAAACATATATCGAAATTCAGAATCTTTTAAGCTCTCGCCCATGTATAGCATACAAGGTAAATTTTGCTTTGCCTGCTGAAATGACACATCTGTGCCTCTATATGGGCTTCAGTGTTAATGACAAATGATTAAGAGACTAAAAACTTGCATTTATCTATGCGTAAAATGACAACTTGTAGGAACCGGGGTGTAACCGTGTGACTCTCGTCCATGTACCTCGAGATGGTGCTGCAAACTTAATTCCTGAGCATACATATGTTCGTCATAAACATTCAATTAGCTGTAATTTAATTACACCTACATGATCTTTGTATAATCTTTTAGGCGTAGCCACATAGATCTACAGAAAATGTGGCCTATTACTCTATTAATTATGCAAGTGATGTACGGCCCATGGTTTGTAGTTTTGCACCTTGTCCTCTGTGCAGAAAATTGAATCCACACTAGTAGTTAATTACCTTGTCACACGATCTTGGGGTTGAGGGTGAGGGTGGATAAGCTAACCACTAGCTAGTCACGTAAGTTACGGCGCTAGAGATGCCTTGAGACACACTACAACCTTGTTCTTTGTCCTTCCACCCCCCTGAGACCGGCAAACAACGCAAAGCAGTAACACCCGTCACATCATCATGCACAACTAATGTCTCAAGCATATAAGCACAAACTAAACTAGATTAACGTGCGCTGCTCTAGTGGAATCCATGGGGCAATGGAACCGGGAGGAGTTCAGGAGTTTTGTACAGTAGTTATATTGCACCAAGGCCAGTCTGCTAGCCAGTGATTATAGTATTATGGGCTCTCATCTTGCAAGGGGCCTAGGGATTGAGGACAGAGGTGATATGAAACATCTTCGTTTGTACATGATCGAGAGTTGGGAATAGTTTATGGCTGCTACTAACGGTCAAAATTGCTTCTACCTGGTAGTACTATATTACTACTAGCAAATTAAAGCTAGCCAGATTAGGTAGTACTTGGCTAGATGTACGATAATGTTTCCCCGTGTGATTTCCGATGTGCAACCACAGTGTGGGGTGGTAATTGGCGGTAAACCAATACAGTACAGTACTACTACTACGCTGCAGCAACAGTGAACTTTTACGAGATCACACGGGGCCTGGCTGAATTTACTGTCCTTCAACCTACACTTTTGTATCAAAAGTGCAAAAGACATGCAGCACTAGCCAGCTCCGCATCCTCGCAGCAGAACTCATGTGAATGAAGGAATTCTTGAGCGGTGCCCGGTAGCATTAAGGCTGCAGGCAGGCATGCATGCGGGTTGGATTTGATTTGAAGGTGCACCTTCTTGGATCCCTACCGCCGTCGACAACGGAGGCAGGCACGGCTCATCTGGTGCCGAATTTGGGTTGAATGATTCGTGAGAGATCGAGAGAGATCCCTGTCTCGCTCGCTGGATAGCTCATCCCTGACCGATGCACCGCCATGATGAGCGTCAGGGGCAAGCCGAGTTGCCCTTGTCGATCGATCTCCTCTGCCACCTTTCGATCTCCCAATCTCACCGAGGCTATGATGTCATGATGAAAGTTGGCGGGAAAGAATCAGGGGCCGATCAACGCTTCAACAGTACGTCCATGTGGTACTCGAACACGAAAGGGGGCAGCTGCTTGCTAGCTCCTTTTCCTTTCTCTCTGCTCGCCGTCCAGTGGAGCAGAAAAGGGTCTGAAACCGAACCCTAGCCTCCGAGTAGTTTACCTGCAAATCGCTGCCGAATTTTGTACTAACCTTGACACGGACATATCGATTCAGGGTAATCCAAAATGACTCGACCATGGACTCGATCAAATCTTGACTAGTGAAATGGGATCTTATGCCGAGCTGACATGACAACAGCTTCATGGAAGGTGATCTGCTGACGTGCGTGCAGCCCCGGCAACGCCGATTAGTCAAATTATTACTTGCGCACCCTCCAGACCAACGCGTACACACGAAAAACAAAGACATAGGGAATGCGCGTGCTTTTACTACTCAGAAATGAACAAATTATACAGTCGTAATCCAAGAAGCATTTGCATTGGAGTTTACTAGGACTGCCGGTGCGGGCTAATTCATTGGAAAGGGGAGGGTAGGTACAAAACAAATCCAGGTGATGTCTCGCCCGACCTAATTCTCCATGGCATCGATCATTGCCCAGATGCCGCCACCTGAGCACGAGCTTTCGTCCGTTTGGACTCGCGTGGAAAATTCGGGGCCGGCGGTTGACTAGACCTGTTCTGCTCCGAGTAGCAGGCGAAAGCGAAAAGAGTCAAGACATGTTGCTCACCAAGAACATGCCCATCCTAATCCGATCGAAAGCGCAAAGCGCGAGCCGACTTCTTTTCCCGTGCTTCTTCTTCTTCTTCTTCTTCTTTAACAAATGGAAAGGAAAGCAGGCGGAGATGCGCGTCGGCGGTAAAACATGGGCGATCGGCGTTACGCAAGGCTGGGGCAAAAGGAGTCAGCGTTCCGCTTTGCCTTTTCGTTCCTCTTCTTTTATTTTATCTTTGCTTTGTGCCGTGGAGCCAAGCTTAATGGAGGCTTATGCGAGAATGTTGTTGTTCGATGGGGCTGACTTTTGCACTTCAGGCCGCGCTTGGATGCGGTGTATTTCAATACGGATGTATTAATTCTACACGTGTAACTTACCGGCCATGAACAGATATCCAGTTCCACGCAAAACAAAATGAATAGATATCCAGCCGGAAACAAAAGGACGAGCAGCGACCTATATTTTTTACAAGCGTATCTGAGACATGGTAATCCAAACAAGGCCTCAAAGTTTACTGTGGAATGTAATGGAAGATGTTGTAGACGTACACTTTTGGAGAGCATCCAATCTAGGACCTGCGCAATGTATAAATAAATAAGAACCAGATCAAAGACATCAAAATCAGAGTGGCGCAGCGGAAGCGTGGTGGGCCCATAACCCACAGGTCCCAGGATCGAAACCCCACAGGTCCCAGGATCGAAACCTGGCTCTGATATTTATTTATTTTCCAGTTTTTTTTGACAGAATTAGTTTGTTCTTTCATGGACGTACTTATCTGTAGTCTGAAGATTGTATTTGTATTATATGGAGTATATACAGAACTATAGAAGATTGGCAAGTACTGTACACAGATGAATGGTCTTGGCTTGAGGGCTCCATTTTGGGGTGGGGGATCCTGAAACAGATGCCTTTTCTTGACAGAGAATTGGGTTCCAGTTGCTTGTCTAAATGTTTGTCATCAGAGATGAATCAGGAGAGGCCATGGATGTGTTACATTTCAGAAGATGTCAACTGGGTTGCCAGGTCCCAGGATCGAAACCTGGCTCTGATATTTATTTATTTTCCAGTTTTTTTTGACAGAATTAGTTTGTTCTTTCATGGACGTACTTATCTGTAGTCTGAAGATTGTATTTGTATTATATGGAGTATATACAGAACTATAGAAGATTGGCAAGTACTGTACACAGATGAATGGTCTTGGCTTGAGGGCTCCATTTTGGGGTGGGGGATCCTGAAACAGATGCCTTTTCTTGACAGAGAATTGGGTTCCAGTTGCTTGTCTAAATGTTTGTCATCAGAGATGAATCAGGAGAGGCCATGGATGTGTTACATTTCAGAAGATGTCAACTGGGTTGCCAGGTCCCAGGATCGAAACCTGGCTCTGATATTTATTTATTTTCCAGTTTTTTTTGACAGAATTAGTTTGTTCTTTCATGGACGTACTTATCTGTAGTCTGAAGATTGTATTTGTATTATATGGAGTATATACAGAACTATAGAAGATTGGCAAGTACTGTACACAGATGAATGGTCTTGGCTTGAGGGCTCCATTTTGGGGTGGGGGATCCTGAAACAGATGCCTTTTCTTGACAGAGAATTGGGTTCCAGTTGCTTGTCTAAATGTTTGTCATCAGAGATGAATCAGGAGAGGCCATGGATGTGTTACATTTCAGAAGATGTCAACTGGGTTGCCACAAAGTTTTTGTTTGAAACCGATTCTGCACAACCGAAGATTGTGGTGACCACTGAAGATTACGATCTGCCGGCTTTAGGAGCTAATATTCAGAGATATAAAGTTTCAGTTGTGTGTAGGTTTTACTGATGTGTGTGTTGTGTCTTGCCCCCAGCCTGGAATTTAGCTGCGCATAGTGCTAATTTGGGAGCTGGAACCTGTGAGACAATGCACTTTACTGACCTTTATCTCATTACATCCTACTGCTAGAAAATACTTATGCTTTCAGTGTTGCAAACAGTTAATTAGGGGTTAAGAGCTTACAAGAGAGGGGAGGGGAACAACTAGCATTTACTTGTGACTTGTAAAGTGACTGAACATTCACATGTTCCTGAAACTATACTATCAAATTGACTATTGTTTTGGCATTTCCTGAAATTTGGATATCCAAACAGGCTGATGTGGTGGGGTTTCTAAATTCAGATAGGGAGAGGAAATGCCACAATTCCTTGTTTTGGTGTGTATACTTACAAGGTTGTTTTCTCAGAATTGAGTACAATTTAATACTCCTACTAAAAGCTTATGTGTTAAATACAAAGAGATGGCTAGTACATCTAACTCAACAATATCTGAATGAGTTCAAACCTTCATATATGTACTCTGAGCAAATATACAATTAGTGCAAAATTAATTGGACCATAAAATATTTTCCAAATGGTTGCTCAAAGAAAAAAAATCTTGTGTAAGTAAAAAGAACTATATGGGTTAAGTAGCAGATAGGTTATCTATTTGACATCAGAGTTTTCAAGTAAACCACAACTGCATTTCAGGGAGTGACTTACAGACCTAATTTTATTTTACTCATAGATACCTTGCCTTTAGCATGCGTGGACCTGCTTGTTTTGTTGAGCCTGACAGGAGGCCCAGGTGACATTGACACTCTATTTAAATCAGGATTCAAAATAATGACTTAGAAAGTCGGTGCTAAGAATGAAGAAATTTTAACTAATGGTAAGTCTCGAACTAGCTGGGCCTACAGACTTCCTTAAGATTGTTCTGATATGTGTTCACTGCACTAAATTTGAAACAGCTCACCTTTTCTTGGGAGAGAATTAAATTCCAGTTGCTTATCTAAACTTTTAAACTGGCACACACACAAGAATTCATCAACCTTTCGCGATTTACATTCCAAGTTCAACTCCATGACAATCAAGCCCACAATATATTGTGGAAGGTGTCGGCCTCCGCATGCTCCGTGGCCTCCGCTTATCAAGCCCAATTCATGGGGTTAGTGCCACTTCGTTTAAGCCTACATCTAGAAATTTTTGCCTCGTCCAAAATGTAAGTTCTTTGCTTGGCTCATTGTTTAAAATGGACAGTGGACCGTCTTGCCAGGCATGGATGGCCGAATTGCGGGCTTTGCCCCTTGTGTAATAGGGGCCTGGAGACGGCGGCGCGTTTGCCTTTTGAATGCCGCTTCTCGCTACACATTTGGAATATGGTGAAGGATTGGCTCGGTGCCTTGGCCTTCTGGACTATGAAGATTATTTTGATTTTTTTAAATGCTATGAAGAGTTTTTTTTATTGAAAATAGTATAACAGAATCACAAAAATAGGTCTCCTATTTTTACACTAGTATGTATTGAGATAATTGTGTATTTTAAAATAATTGTTCCTAACTATCAAAAGAAGAGTGCTGCTATGCACACGATACTCTTGGACGATTCTTGGACGATAATGCAAATCAGACCATCTATATAAAGGACTAGGTGCAACACAGCCAGTGGATTAAACATATCGTCTCTGAATCGTCCAGCAGTATCGTCTGTGAAGTAGTTTCGTCAAAAGAATGTTCGTGTATTGCAAAAGGATGTTCATCTATTGCATAATAAATGTACATGTATATGGAAAAATAAATGTTCTTGCATCCCAGAAAAAACATGTATTTAGCACAAAGAGGACATAAAAATAAAAAAATAGGTATATTTAAAATAAGAAGGAAAAATAAGTGGAAATAAATAGACAAAGCAAAAATAAAGTAAAATATAAAAGATGGAATCAAAACAAAAAGGAAAGAAAAGAAAGTCAAATGAAAATGAAATGAATTAAAAAAAGAAAAAGAAAAACAAATAGTAGTTGCAAGCAAATAAACTCCAATGGACACTGAAGAAGAAATGCAAAGAACGTCCCCTGAATAAAAGGAAATGCCAAGGACTACACATTTTTGTCTCCTGGCTCAGTTCTAAGTTTGATTTTAAAAAGACTTCGTAAGACTCCCTGCCAAACATTTTTCCTGCAGTCTTCGCGTGCTACCTGCCAAAACAGTAGGTATACACATTTCTCAAGAGATTGTATGCGAGCCATATCTCGAACATGAAATGCAGATGTCGGTAACTACATGGATACAGATAGCATATGACTCAATTTTTCTGTAATGAAAAACTGGAAATTTTCCTTTTTACATCACACACTCAACACATCAGGTTGTCAAAATTGTCAGGGAAAGATATTCCCAACCATGAAGACTGGGCTTATACATGCAGCTACACTGTAACAGATATTACATCATAACAAGATTACATCCCCCAAATTTCGTTGACGCTGTAGAATTGAATGTATAAACCATAAGAAAATGTCCTTGGAAGCAGCAACAATGATTGCCCAATGCATCAGTCAAGGGGGCGAGTCATCAAACTTTGTCTCGGCTGATGGGTTAGAAAGAGTGCTGGTACTGATCACTGAAGATCATATCAAGTGTGCCTGATAATCCAAGATAGCTGCCATATCCATGAGTACATCATTCCGACGCCACAGTACACTGAAACCATCATGAGAGGTAGGAACGGAAGTCTATCCCCAAATACATGGTGATGGAATAGTCGAGACCAGAATTCTATAGCAAACATTCCTAGAAGATATCCCAAACTGATCCATCCAGTGAATTTTTTCTCGACTATGCTGTCTGATGCATCTAATTTCTTCCCTCCCGGAGCAGGGTTTGCAGCGAAATGGGTTGAAAACCCTACCCACATGAGAGCACTGTAGGTCAACAGCAGCAGCACTTTTATTGGGTATTCTTGGTCCTCAAACAGCAATGGGAACAGAGAGTAGCATGAAACTGCAAATACAATTTGTTCAAACAAGTGAATATTACAGAACACAAACAGCAACATCATCAGTGCACAAGTCGGTGTTTAAACAAAAACATGTAGCAATTGTTCAGAGGACTCAAGCGCTTCACATTGTGGTGATGCTAGAAGACAACACTTTGCCAAAGTTGTTGACATAGCATCAAAGGAAGTGAAAGAAACAACAATGACAGTGTTGCAATTGGAACCGTGCAGACATTGAGCAAGATTAAACTGTGGCAGAAACATACCTATTGACAATAAGAAGTAATGTCTGATGTCGTCCAAGCTATCCATGGCAATTAGGGCAAGTGGGATGGTGAAATGAAGTGATGCCTTCTCATGTACATGCCATCCAAACATAAACCCACATGAACAAGCATATGCCACCCATCTAATTATGTGTTTCGGTTGGGGGTTAGCGAATGCTTTGACAAGACAAGGAGTCATAGCAAGTATAACCAATAAGAAGGTAGTTATTGGGGTGACCTGCAATCCATAAGGTTCAAATAACAAAGTTTATCAAACTATAGAGTTCAACATTCTTCTCTTGGGTAAAAAAAAGGGACAGTAGACGAGACAACCTTTGGAAGAACAGCAAAAGGAGATGAATCACCAACAAGCCCCCTAGTAAATGATGCTTCAGGTATCTCAATACTGAATCCTAGTCTTCTAAGAAGAAATGCAAGGATCTTGTCAAGTACTATATAGAATACCCAAAAGTTTGGAGCCCAGTAAGCATGAAATAGACCCCGACCAAAAGGAAACAATCGGCTTAAGAGCTGTTGCATCTGCAAAATTACCAAAGCAATAAGTGTGGTAGCCATGGTGTCAACAGTACAACTAAATTCATGAGAGCATATTGGTAATGACTGTTTACGTGGCAAATGCTAAAATTTACATTAGAGTGAATATCTTCATGAAACCAAAATTAGTATGATGTATAAAGAATAATGCCTATTGTTAAATACTTGCAGGAAAAAAATTCACTCCAAATGCTTGCAGGAAATTGACCTAGTTCAAGCAAACCCAATGATATTTAAGAGTGCAAGTTCCGCAACAAAAGTTACAAGGCATAGTAATCAGCTGATATTCCTTTTGTATTTGTGCAAACCAGCACCAGCATAAGAATTATTTGATTATTACAAATTCACCATTTCTACCGAATTCAGTGCTAAATGGCTAGAATTATGATTAAATTAATGAGATCACACAATCGCTGTTGACACATAAAATAGAAATGACAAAATGTTATAGACAAACTCACATTAAGGAAAATGCCTTCATGCAACTTAGCAATATACAGGCAGAAAATATTTCTTGCTAAATACCTGTACTAAATTCACGTTGTTGAACTTTAGCCAACATAATGGTGTCTAAGAGTGCAGAGTTCTGGACATACTTATGTGCTTGAGAATTGTAAATTCTATTTATTTGAGAGAATTAATAGACTATATATGTGTTCCACATACAACAGAGATGTCAGCAAAAACTAGTCAAAGCGATACTGTATTGCATAGCCTTGACTACAGAGACACCATTTCGTTCAACGCCTGTAAGTGGACCAAGATGAGAGCATCTTCAGTTAGAGCCTCCCATAGTGCACTGCTTAAAAAAAAACCGCAAATAACATCATCTCATTAATAATTGGTTGTTTTCGTAGAAAACCAATAAACGATATCCTTGCGTGTACAAATAACTAATTAACCTGCTACATACACAAAATAGCATGCATTCTAGTGGTTAGAGGTGTCCTTCATTTTCCGTGAAGCCTAGGTTCGATTCACATCCAACGCATTGTGTGCTAATCTTTTTTAAAATGTGTCATTAGCTAAATTGTGACGGATTCTTTTGCAGTAAACACCCTGTAAAAATTAAACCAAGCATCAGCAGTCCAAGATACACCGACATGGCACCCACATGGACCGTTTTTTCTCTTCTGCATTGGTTTTGGCCTTAATTGATCAAATAAACGAGTTTATGGCCTAAATCGATCACTTTCCGAGTTCTTGGCCTAAAGTGTGCAACGAGTTTGAGTTAATGGACTATCGGTGCATTTCACTCCTAAACTCACGTTGTTGAACTTTAGCCAACATAATGGTCTCTATGAGTGCAGATTTCTGGACATACTTATGTGCATGAGAATTGTAAATTCTTTTTTTTAGAGAATGAATAGACTATATATGTGTTCCACATACAGAAGAGATGACAGCAAAAACTAGTCAAAGAGATGTTGCATAGCCTTGACTACAGAGACACCATTTTGTTCAACAACTGTAAGTGGACCAAGATGAGAGCATCTTCAGTTGTACGCCATAGCAATTACCAGAGCTGAAACAAAAGCTATGAGAGACTTGCACAAGTCTATCAGCTTCTGTTCCATATATACCTTTTCTTTTGCAAACCAGCACGAACACAGGAACTACTCGAAATTTTGCAGATTTCTACCAAATTCAATGTTGACTGACTAGAATTTAACTCTATAACAGTTCTCATTCTCATCAATTCACAATGCCTCCTAAACTTGATTTCTAACTTATGACTGTAACAACAATGACCAAATGATCATGAAGAGACATCCAATTCCAAAATGAACTAAGGGATCAACTCACCTGCCCGTAGTACACGAAGGGTGTGAATGCCATGGCAAAAACAGCAACCACGCCAGCACCCATGAGAACGAGCCTCCCAAGGCCCCTCGCTAGGCCCCGGCCACAGCAATAATGCCGGAACAAGTACACGAAATAGACAGGTGCAGCCACGAGAAAGAGGTGCTTCGAACAAAGCAACGCTGCAAAGACTACTCCCCCGGCAAGATCCTTCCCCTGCTCTAGAAAATGCAGAGAAAGCAACAGCAGCCCCATCAGGAACCCGTTGTACTGAAAGTGAATGTGGTCCACGATGAGCAGCGCCGGTGACCACAGGACGAGCAAGAGAGCGAGGAACGGACGCTGCCTCCGGCGAGCGTCCCTCGCCAGGAGGAGGACGGATGCGAGGAGGAGGAGGAGGTCCGAGAAGGCGACTGTGAAGCGGAGGTAGAGGATGTAGGCTGAGGAGGGCGGCGAGGCAGGCACAGGGATGGCGACGAGGGAGGCGTCGACGAAGGGCGCGGGGAGAGAGAGGAGGCGGGAGAAGTAGGCGAAGAAGGGCGGGTAGTCGAGCGTCCACTGGGAGGAGGCGTCGGTGTACCACTGCCGGGCGGGGAGGGTGTGGGTGAGGGCGAGCCAGTACCGGTGGACGTCGAAATCGGTGGAGCGGTAGGTGGGGACGAGCAGAAGCTTGACGCAAGTAGCGGCGGCGAAGGCCCACATCGCCGCCGCCGCCGTCGACGGCGAGCTGGTGGCGGCCATAGGGGCGGTGGTCCAGTTGGAGATCTGGAGGGGTCGCACCGGGTGAGGTGTGGTTTGGGCTCGTTGCGGCCTGTGGGCTGTCAGCCGTGGATCTAGGGCGTCTACGTCATCCTTGCGAATTAGAATTAAGAGATCTCTAGAATTAATGGTGACCCAAATTATATCTAGGGCGTCTACTGTGATGCTTCTGGACAGAGAGTCAATTTAGCGAAGTCCTCCATTTTCTTTGGTATAAGGGGTGTCTTGAACCTACAAGGATTTCCATTAAAGTTATTTTAAATGTTCCTAATGAATTTTTTTTTGTGATGATCCTAACGAATCTTTGAATGAACGGTATCTCGGTTTGCCGTCTGATGTGGGAAGGAGTACTAATGGATCTTTCAAATATATAAAGGACAGATTATGGGTCAAGATTCAAGGTTAGATAGAAAGATGCATGGCTACTGCTGGAAAGGAAATTCTTGTAAAGTCCATAGCTCAAGCGATTCCGACATACTCTATGTCATGTTTCCTGTTGCCCCGAGGCCTTTGCAATCAAGTGAATACAATGGTACGGAAAAAAATTAGGTAGCCATGATGGAAAGAGGAAGACTGCATGGGTGTCGTGGGATGATTTGACCATACCCAAATACATGGAGGGCTTGGGCTTCCGGGATACTGAACTGTTTAACCTAGCCATGTTAGCAAAGTAGGGATGGAGAATCTTACAAGAGCCGACCTCATTAAGCGCTAGACTTCTTAAAGCAAAGTATTTTTCCTTTGGTTGATTTGTTGGATGCAGAACTGGATCGCAACCATCACAGGTCTGGAGAGCAGTGCACGCAGGTCTGGAAGTTCTAAAATAGGGCTTGGTTCGTCGGATTGGTGATGGTACGACGACACATATTTGGAACTAGAACTGGATCCCGGGAGACTATTTGCTTAGGGCTCTACATCCAGTCTCGGATGACCCCCCAGTTCTTGTTTCAGATTTGATTGAGGGGCCGATGAGAAGGTGGAATCGAGCGGCTATGACTACGCATATGAACCCCATCGATGCTGATGCTCTGTTTAATATCCCGATAAGTACGTCCACATCCAGTGACTGGTGGGCTTGGCATTATGAACGAACAGGAGTTTTTTCAGTCCGATCAGCATATCGATTACTTGTGGGTACTAAGAGGAGAAGGGAGGATTGGCTAGAAAATCGTGGCAACAACTCAGATACAAGGGCGTCACAGAACCAATGGGTAAATCAATGGAAAACTAGAGTTCCTGGAAATGTGAAGAACTTTGCATGGAGATTGGCAAAGAACTAAATCCCAACACGGGAGACTTTGAAGAATCGACACATATGAGATGGAGGTGAGTGTTTTATGTGCAGCATCAGATGCCTTATTTTGTTAGTTAGGATCTCCTTCTCACTCCAAAGTATGGTTGGTGACACGCGCTCATTGACTGCTGCATGTCAATATGTGTTTGGGCCCTTATGGATGATAACGTAGTTGAACACATGATTGCTTGTGGAACTGTCGATGCATCGTTGTGGCTGTGCACTATGCAGGATACTCTGAATGAGAAAGATTTTACCATGGTCATTGTTACCCTATGGTCAATATGGTGGGCAAGAAGGAAAGCAAAGCACGAAGAGATCTTCCAGAGTTCACTATCTACTTTTTTTTATTCAAAAGTTTTTAAAAGATCTGGAGACTTTGCCAAGGAAGGAGATAAAGAACCATACGGGACCGATTAGACCATCAGTGAAACATTGGCTGAAAGGACCAGTTGGGGTAGCAAAGATCAAGGTTGTGAAGGAAATATGCCCTAGAGGCAATAATAAAGTTATTATTAATTTCCTTATATCATGATAAATATTTATTATTCATGCTAGAATTGTATTAACCGGAAACATAATACATGTGTGACTACATAGACAAACAGATTGTCACTAGTATGCCTCTACTTGACTAGCTCGTTGATCAAAGATGGTTATGTTTCCTAACCATAGACATAGTTTGTTGGAAATATGCCCTAGAGGCAATAATAAAAGTATTATTATATTTCATTGTTCATGATAATTGTCTTTTATTCATGCTATAACTGTATTATCCGGAAATTGTAATACACGTGTGAATACATAGACCTCAATATGTCCCTAGTGAGCCTCTAGTTGACTAGCTCGTTGTGATCAACAGATAGTCATGATTTCCTGGCTATGGACATTGGATGTCGTTGATAACGGGATTACATCATTAGGAGAATGATGTGATGGACAAGACCCAATCCTAAGCATAGCACAAATGTCGTTTAGTTCGTTTGCTAGAGCTTTGCCAATGTCAAGTATCTCTTCCTTAGACCATGAGATCGTGTAACTCCCGGATACCGTAGGAGTGCCTTGGGTGTATCAAACGTCACAACGTAACTGGGTGACTATAAAGGTGCATTACAGGTATCTCCGAAAGTAGCTGTTGGGTTGACACGGATCGAGACTGGGATTTGTCACTCCGTATGACGGAGAGGTATCTCTGGGCTCACTCGGTAATGCATCATCATAATGAGCTCAAGGTGACCAAAGTGTTGGCCACGAGATCATGCATTACGGTACGAGTAAAGTGACTTGCCGGTAACGAGACTGAACAAGGTATTGGGATACCGACGATCGAGTCTCGGGCAAGTAACGTACCGATTGACAAAGGGAATTGTATACAGGGTTTGATCGAATCCTCGACATCGTGGTTCATCCGATGACAACATCGAGAAGCATGTGGGAGCCAACATGGGTATCCAGATCCCGCTGTTGGTTATTGACCGGAGAACGTCTCGGTCATGTCTACATGTCTCCCGAACCCGTAGGGTCTACACACTTAAGGTTCGATGACGCTAGGGTTATAAAGGAAGTTTGTATGTGGTTACCGAATGTTGTTCGGAGTCCCGGATGAGATCCCGGACGTCACGAGGAGTTCCGGAATGGTCCGGAGGTAAAGATTTATATATGGGAAGTCCTATTTTGGCCACCGGAAAATGTTCGGGATTTTTCGGTATTGTACCGGGAAGGTTCTAGAAGGTTCCGGAGTGGGGCCCACCTGCATGGGGGGACCCACATGAACGTGAGTAGTGGGGGAAAGGCCCCACACCCCTGGTCAAGGCGCACCAAGATCCCCCCTTAGAAGGAATAAGATCATATCCCGAAGGGATAAGATCAAGATCCCTAAAAAGGGGGGATAACAATCGGTGGGGAAGGAAATGATGGGATTTCTTTCCTCCCACCTTGGCCAACGCCCCAATGGACTTGGAGGGCAAGAAACCAGCCCCTCCACCCCTATATATAGTGGGGAGGCGCATGGGAGCTTAACACAAGCCAAGGCGCAGCCCCTCCCCTCCCCAACACCTCTCCTCCTCCGTATATGCTTGGCGAAGCCCTGTCGGAGTACTGCTGCACCAACTACACCACGCCGTCGTGCTGCCGTTGGAGCAATCTTCCTCAACCTCTCCTTCCCCCTTGCTGGATCAAGAAGGAGGAGACGTCTCCCGTCCCGTACGTGTGTTGAACGCGGAGGTGCTGTCCGTTCAGCACTTGGACATCGGTGATCCGAATCACGTTCGAGTACGACTCCATCATCACCATCCCCTTGGCTAGCTTCCGCTCGTGATCTACAAGTGGTATGTAGATGCAAACTCTCTCCCTTGACTCGTTGCTTAGATGAACTCATAGATGGATCTTGGTGAAACCGTAGGAAAAATTTTAATTTTCTGCAACGTTCCCCAACAGTGGCATCATGAGCTAGGTCTATGCGTAGTTCTCTTTGCACGAGTAGAACACAATTTTGTTGTGGGCGTGGATTTTGTCATCTTACTTGCCTCTACTAGTCTTTTCTTGCTTCGGCGGTATTGTGGGATGAAGCGGCCCGGACCAACCTTACACGTACGCTTACGTGAGACCGGTTCCACCGACTGACATGCACTAGTTGCATAAGGTGGCTGGCGGGTGTCTGTCTCTCCCACTTTAGTTGGAGCGGATTCGATGAAAAGGGCCCTTATGAAGGGTAAATAGAAGTTGACAAAATCACGTTGTGGTTATTCGTAGGTAAGAAAACGTTCTTGCTAGAACCCAATTGCAGCCACGTAAAAGATGCAACAACAATTAGAGGACGTCTAACTTGTTTTTGCAGCGATTGATCATGTGATGTGATATGGCCAGAAGTTGTGATGAATGATGAATTGTGATGTATGAGATCATGTTCTTTGTAATAGGATTCACGACTTGCATGTCGATGAGTATGACAACCGGCAGGAGCCATAGGAGTTGTCTTTATTTTTTGTATGACCTGCGTGTCATTGAAGAACGCCATGTAACTCACTTTACTTTATTGCTAAACGCGTTAGCCATAGAAGTAGAAGTAGTCGTTGGCGTGACAACTTCATGAAGACACGATGATGGAGATCATGATGATGGAGATCATGGTGTCAAGCCGGTGACAAGATGATCATGGAGCCCCGAAGATGAAGATCAATGGAGCTATATGATATTGGCCATATCATGTCACAACTATATAATTGCATGTGATGTTTATTATGTTTATGCATCTTGTTTACTTAGGACGACGGTAGTAAATAAGATGATCCCTTACAAAAATTTCAAGAAGTGTTCTCCCCTAACTGTGCACCGTTGCTACAGTTCGTCGCTTCTAAGCACCACGTGATGATCGGGTGTGATGGATTCTTACGTTCACATACAACGGGTGTAAGACAGTTTTACACAGCGAAAACACTTAGGGTTAACTTGACGAGCCTAGCATGTGCAGACATGGCCTCGGAACACGGAGACCGAAAGGTCGAACACGAGTCGTATGGAAGATACGATCAACATGAGAATGTTCACCGACGATGACTAGTCCGTCTCACGTGATGATCGGACACGGCCTAGTCGACTCGGATCGTGTAACACTTAGATGACTAAAGGGATGTCTAATCTGAGTGGGAGTTCATAATTTGATTAGAACTTAATTATCATGAACTTAGTCTAAAACCTTTGCAAATATGTCTTGTAGATCAAATGGCCAACGCTCATGTCAACATGAACTTCAACGCGTTCCTAGAGAAAACCAAGCTGAAAGATGATGGCAGCAACTATACGGACTGGGTCCGGAACCTGAGGATCATCCTCATAGCTGCCAGGAAACAATATGTCCTAGAAGGACCGCTAGGTGACGCTCCCGTCCCAGAGAACCAAGACATTATGAATGCTTGGCAAACTCGCGCTGATGATTACTCCCTCGTTCAGTGCGGCATGCTTTACAGCTTAGAACCGGGGCTCCAAAAGCGTTTTGAGCATCACGGAGCATATGAGATGTTCGAAGAGCTGAAACTAGTTTTCCAAGCTCATGCCCGGGTCGAGAGATATGATGTCTCCGACAAGTTCTACAGTTGTAAGATGGAGGAAAACAGTTCTGTCAGTGAGCACATCCTGAAGATGTCTGGGTTGCACAACCGTATGACCCAGCTGAACATTAACCTCCCAGATGAGGCGGTCATTGACAGAATCCTCCAGTCGCTCCCACCAAGCTACAAGAGCTTTGTGATGAACTACAACATGCAGGGGATGGAAAAGACCATTCCTGAAGTGTTCTCGATGCTGAAGTCAGCAGAGGCTGAAATCAAGAAAGAACATCAAGTGTTGATGGTCAATAAGACCACTAAGTTCAAGAAGGGCAAGGGTAAGAAGAACTTCAAGAAGGACGGCAAGGAGGTTGCCGCGCCTGGTAAGCCAGTTACCGGGAAGAAGTCAAAGAATGGACCTAAGCCTGAGACTGAGTGCTTTTATTGCAAGGGGAAGGGTCACTGGAAGCGGAACTGCCCCAAATACTTAGCAGATAAGAAGGCCGGCAAAACCAAAGGTATATTTGATATACATGTAATTGATGTGTACCTTACCAGTACTCGTAGTAACTCCTGGGTATTTGATACCGGTGCCGTTGCTCATATTTGTAACTCACAGCAGGAGCTGCGGAATAAACGGAGACTGGCGAAGGACGAGGTGACGATGCGCGTCGGGAATGGTTCCAGAGTCGATGTGATCGCCGTCGGCACGCTGCCTCTACATTTACCTACGGGATTAGTTTTGAACCTTAATAATTGTTATTTAGTGCCAAGTTTGAGCATGAACATTGTATCTGGATCTCGTTTAATACGAGATGGCTACTCATTTAAGTCTGAGAATAATGGTTGTTCGATTTATATGAGAGATATGTTTTATGGTCATGCTCCGATGGTCAATGGTTTATTCTTAATGAATCTCGAGCGTAATATTACACATGTTCATAGTGTAGATGCCAAAAGATGTAAAGTTGATAACGATAGTCCCACATACTTGTGGCACTGCCGCCTTGGTCACATTGGTGTCAAGCGCATGAAGAAGCTCCATGCCGATGGACTTTTAGAGTCTCTTGATTATGAATCGTTTGACACGTGCGAACCATGCCTCATGGGCAAGATGACCAAGACTCCGTTCTCCGGAACAATGGAGCGAGCAACCAACTTATTGGAAATCATACATACCGATGTGTGCGGTCCAATGAGCGTTGAGGCTCGCGGAGGATATCGTTATGTTCTCACTCTCACTGATGACTTAAGTAGATATGGGTATGTCTACTTAATGAAACACAAGTCTGAGACCTTTGAAAAGTTCAAGGAATTTCAGAATGAGGTGGAGAATCAACGTGACCGAAAGATAAAGTGCCTACGATCAGATCGTGGAGGAGAATATTTAAGTCACGAATTTGGCACACACTTAAGGAAATGTGGAATCGTTTCACAACTCACGCCGCCTGGAACACCTCAGCGAAACGGTGTGTCCGAACGTCGTAATCGCACTCTATTGGATATGGTGCGGTCTATGATGTCTCTTACTGATTTACCGCTATCATTTTGGGGATACGCTCTAGAGACAGCTACATTCACTTTAAATAGGGCACCGTCTAAATCCGTTGAGACGACACCGTATGAATTATGGTTTGGGAAGAAACCTAAGCTGTCGTTTCTAAAAGTTTGGGGATGCGATGCTTATGTCAAGAAACTTCAACCTGAAAAGCTCGAACCCAAGTCGGAAAAATGCGTCTTCATAGGATACCCTAAGGAAACTGTCGGGTATACCTTCTACTTAAGATCCGAGGGCAAAATCTTTGTTGCCAAGAACGGATGCTTTCTGGAAAAAGAGTTTCTCTCGAAAGAAGTAAGTGGGAGGAAAGTAGAACTCGATGAAGTACTACCTCTCGAACGGGAAAGTGGTGCAGCTCAGGAAAATGTTCCTGTGATGCCCACACCAACTGAAGAGGAAACCAATGATGATGATCAAGGTACTTCGGATCAAGTTGCTACTGAACTTCGTAGGTCCACAAGGACACGTTCCGCACCAGAGTGGTACGGCAACCCCGTCCTGGAAATCATGTTGTTAGACAACGGTGAACCTTCGAACTATGAAGAAGCGATGGCGGGCCCAGATTCCAACAAATGGCTTGAAGCCATGAAATCCGAGATAGAATCCATGTATGAAAACAAAGTATGGACTTTGACAGACTTGCCCGATGATCGGCGAGCGATAGAAAACAAATGGATCTTTAAGAAGAAGACAGACGCGGATGGTAATGTCACCATCTATAAAGCTCGACTTGTCGCTAAGGGTTATCGACAGGTTCAAGGGATTGACTACGACGAGACATTCTCTCCCGTAGCGAAGCTAAAGTCCGTCCGAATCATGTTAGCAATTGCCGCATACTATGATTATGAGATATGGCAGATGGACGTCAAAACAGCATTCCTTAACGGGCATCTTAAGGAAGAACTGTATATGATGCAGCCGGAAGGTTTTGTCGATCCTAAGAACGCTAACAAAGTATGCAAGCTCCAGCGATCCATTTATGGGCTGGTGCAAGCATCTCGGAGTTGGAATATTCGCTTTGATGAGATGATCAAAGCGTTTGGGTTTATGCAGACTTATGGAGAAGCCTGCGTTTACAAGAAAGTGAGTGGGAGCTCTGTAGCATTTCTCATATTATATGTAGATGACATACTCTTGATGGGAAATAATATAGAATTTCTGGACAGCATTAAGGCCTACTTGAATAAGTGTTTTTCAATGAAGGACCTTGGAGAAGCTGCTTACATATTAGGCATCAAGATCTATAGAGATAGATCGAGACGCCTCATAGGTCTTTCACAAAGCACATACCTTGATAAGATTTTGAAGAGGTTCAAAATGGATCAGTCCAAGAAGGGGTTCTTGCCTATGTTACAAGGTGTGAGATTGAGCTCGGCTCAGTCACCGACCACGGCAAAAGATAAAGAAGAGATGAGTGTCATCCCCTATGCTTCAGCCATAGGATCTATTATGTATGCCATGCTGTGTACCAGACCTGATGTAAACCTTGCCGTGAGTTTGGTAGCTAGATACCAAAGTAATCCCGGCAAGGAACACTGGACAGCAGTCAAGAATATCCTGAAGTACCTGAAAAGGACAAAGGACATGTTTCTCGTTTATGGAGGAGACGAAGAGCTTGTCGTAAAGGGTTACGTCGACGCTAGCTTCGACTCAGATCCGGATGACTCTAAGTCACAAACCGGATACGTGTATATGTTGAATGGTGGAGCAGTAAGCTGGTGCAGCTGCAAGCAGAGCGTCGTGGCGGGATCTACGTGTGAAGCGGAGTACATGGCAGCCTCGGAGGCAGCGCATGAAGCGATTTGGGTGAAGGAGTTCATCACCGACCTAGGAGTCATACCCAATGCGTCGGGGCCAATCAAACTCTTCTGTGACAACACTGGAGCTATTGCCCTTGCCAAGGAGCCCAGGTTTCACAAGAAGACCAGGCACATCAAGCGTCGTTTCAACTCCATCCGTGAAAATGTTCAAGATGGAGACATAGAAATTTGCAAAGTACATACGGATCTGAATGTCGCAGATCCGTTGACTAAACCTCTCTCGCGAGCTAAACATGATCAACACCAGAACTCTATGGGTGTTCGATTCATCACAATGTAACTAGATTGGTGACTCTAGTGCAAGTGGGAGACTGTTGGAAATATGCCCTAGAGGCAATAATAAAAGTATTATTATATTTCATTGTTCATGATAATTGTCTTTTATTCATGCTATAACTGTATTATCCGGAAATCGTAATACACGTGTGAATACATAGACCTCAATATGTCCCTAGTGAGCCTCTAGTTGACTAGCTCGTTGTGATCAACAGATAGTCATGATTTCCTGGCTATGGACATTGGATGTCGTTGATAACGGGATCACATCATTAGGAGAATGATGTGATGGACAAGACCCAATCCTAAGCATAGCACAAAGGTCGTTTAGTTCGTTTGCTAGAGCTTTGCCAATGTCAAGTATCTCTTCCTTAGACCATGAGATCGTGTAACTCCCGGATACCGTAGGAGTGCCTTGGGTGTATCAAACGTCACAACGTAACTGGGTGACTATAAAGGTGCATTACAGGTATCTCCGAAAGTAGCTGTTGGGTTGACACGGATCGAGACTGGGATTTGTCACTCCGTATGACGGAGAGGTATCTCTGGGCCCACTCGGTAATGCATCATCATAATGAGCTCAAGGTGACCAAAGTGTTGGCCACGAGATCATGCATTACGGTACGAGTAAAGTGACTTGCCGGTAACGAGACTGAACAAGGTATTGGGATACCGACGATCGAGTCTCGGGCAAGTAACGTACCGATTGACAAAGGGAATTGTATACAGGGTTTGATCGAATCCTCGACATCGTGGTTCATCCGATGACAACATCGAGAAGCATGTGGGAGCCAACATGGGTATCCAGATCCCGCTGTTGGTTATTGACCGGAGAACGTCTCGGTCATGTCTACATGTCTCCCGAACCCGTAGGGTCTACACACTTAAGGTTCGATGACGCTAGGGTTATAAAGGAAGTTTGTATGTGGTTACCGAATGTTGTTCGGAGTCCCGGATGAGATCCCGGACGTCACGAGGAGTTCCGGAATGGTCCGGAGGTAAAGATTTATATATGGGAAGTCCTATTTTGGCCACCGGAAAATGTTCGGGATTTTTCGGTATTGTACCGGGAAGGTTCTAGAAGGTTCCGGAGTGGGGCCCACCTGCATGGGGGGACCCACATGAACGTGAGTAGTGGGGGAAAGGCCCCACACCCCTGGTCAAGGCGCACCAAGATCCCCCCTTAGAAGGAATAAGATCATATCCCGAAGGGATAAGATCAAGATCCCTAAAAAGGGGGGATAACAATCGGTGGGGAAGGAAATGATGGGATTTCTTTCCTCCCACCTTGGCCAACGCCCCAATGGACTTGGAGGGCAAGAAACCAGCCCCTCCACCCCTATATATAGTGGGGAGGCGCATGGGAGCTTAACACAAGCCAAGGCGCAGCCCCTCCCCTCCCCAACACCTCTCCTCCTCCGTATATGCTTGGCGAAGCCCTGTCGGAGTACTGCTGCACCAACTACACCACGCCGTCGTGCTGCCGTTGGAGCAATCTTCCTCAACCTCTCCTTCCCCCTTGCTGGATCAAGAAGGAGGAGACGTCTCCCGTCCCGTACGTGTGTTGAACGCGGAGGTGCTGTCCGTTCAGCACTTGGACATCGGTGATCCGAATCACGTTCGAGTACGACTCCATCATCACCATCCCCTTGGCTAGCTTCCGCTCGTGATCTACAAGTGGTATGTAGATGCAAACTCTCTCCCTTGACTCGTTGCTTAGATGAACTCATAGATGGATCTTGGTGAAACCGTAGGAAAAATTTTAATTTTCTGCAACATTCCCCAACAGAGTTGTCATTTGATTAAGAGGGTCACATCATTAGGAGAATGATGTGATTGACTTAACCCATTCCGTTAGCTTAGCACACGATCGTTTTAGTAACCTACTATTGCTTTCTTCATGACTTATACATGTTCCTATGACTATGAGATTATGCAACTCCCGTTTACCGGAGGAACACTTTGTGTGCTACCAAACGTCACACCGTAACTGGTGATTATAAAGGTGCTCTACAGGTGTCTCCGAAGGTACTTGTTGGGTTGGCATATTTCGAGATTAGGATTTGTCACTCCGAATATCGGAGAGGTATCTCTGGGCCCTCTCGGTAATGCACATCACTTAAGCCTTGCAAGCATTGCTACTAATGAGTTAGTTGCGGGATGATGTATTGTAGAACGAGTAAAGAGACTTGTCGGTAACGAGATTGAACTAGGTATTGAGATACCGACGATCGAATCTCGGGCAAGTAACATACCGATGACAAAGGGAACAACGTATGTTGTTATGCGGTTTAACCGATAAAGATCTTCGTAGAATATGTGGGAGCCAATATGAACATCCAGGTTCCGCTATTGGTTATTGACTGGAGACATGTCTCGGACATGTCTACATAGTTCTCGAACCCATATGGTCCGCACGCTTAAAGTTTCGATGACGGTTATATTATGAGTTTATATGTTTTGATGTACCGAAGGTTGTTCGGAGTCCCGGATGTGATCCCAAACATGACGAGGAGTCTCTAAATGGTCGAGACATGAAGATTGATATATTGGAAGACTATGTTTGGATATCGGAAGTGTTCCGGATGAAATCAGAATTTTACCGGAGTACCGGGAGGTTACCGGAACCCCCCGGGGACTTAATGGGCCTTAGTGGGCCTAGGTGGAAGAGAGGAGAGGCGGCTAGGGCTGGGCCGCGCGCCCCTCCCCCCAGTCCGAATAGGACAAGGAGAGGGGGGCGGCGCCCCCCTTCCTTCTTCTCCTCTACTCCTTCCCCCTCCCAAGTCCTAATCCAACTAGGAAAAGGGGGGAGTCCTACTCCCGATGGGAGTAGGACTCCTCCCGGCGTGCCTCCTCCCTAGCCGGTCACATCCTCCTTGCTCCTTTATATACGGGGGCAGGGGCACCCCATAGAGACAACAATTGATCGTTTGATCTCTTAGCCGTGTGCGGTGCCCCCCTCCACCATAGTCCACCTCGATATTACTGTAGCGGTGCTTAGGCGAAGCCCTGCATCGGTAGAACATCAACATCGTCATCACGCCATCGTGCTGACAAAACTCTTCCTCGACACTCGGCTGGATCAAAGTTCGAGGGACGTCATCGGGCTGAACGTGTGCTGAACTCGGAGGTGTTGTACGTTCGGTACTTGATCGGTCGGATCGTGAAGACATACGACTACATCAACCGCGTTGTGCTAACGCTTCCGCTTTCGGTCTACGAGGGTACGTGGACAACACTCTCCCCTCTTGTTGCTATGCATCTTCATGATCTTGCGTGTGCATAGGAATTTTTTTGAAATTACTATGTTCCCCAACATGTTGACGCAGCAGTGTCGAGAAATAATGCAAGGGGAGCCAGTGCACCCATCTGTCGAAATGACCAGGGAAAGTATATGGGAGCTTCAGTTACTATCTTTGAGGGCCTTACTGAACCTGAGAGCTTGGAGGCACATGCTTGCTGTGAGGCCCTCTCCTTAGGAGAGGATCTTCATATTCAGAGAGTTCTGATTGCTACTGATTGTCCGTCAACTGTTAATCACCTGTCGAGCAATTTTCTGAGATTTTCAGCACCAATTATCCAAGACGTCGAGAAGAGAATGCAGCAGTTCACCTACTCTAAAGTTTTTCATGAAGGAAAAAATGCAAATTTTGAAGCACACGATCTAGCGAAAGCTCGATCACTTTAGCCGCAGGGAGGCACATTTGGTTATCCACCATTCCTGGATTTTTGCTTGTACCTGACACTGTGGCTGTTTAATTTAAGTGTGGTGGTGACCTCTCAAAAAATGCAGATGCTCACATACATGTACATACAATTATTGAATGCATGCATGTATATTTACCACTATGAACACCTTCAGAATACTGAGCCAACATGATATTTTAAGATTCATGGATTCAGCACAAACGCCTTCGTAGTCGATGAAAACGTCTTTCTCCTACAAAATGAACATCGTTGGAAAATCATAAATCCAAAAAAACACAATCACCAATATCAAGCTTCGGACGGGCTGGTTGCTTGAGTCCACCACAAAGAACCTGATCATTCAAGCTACACTCAGTTCGCACCCAAATTTTTTAAGAGAGAAATAGTGACCTAATTCTTTCCAGTGAAATGATTAGGCTCCATTTGACATTTTTAAGAGACAATGGTCTGTCAAATGGAGTGACCACACATTAAAAAAATTGGCTACATTAAAAAAAATGTTTCTAGTGTTCTCCACGTGTGGTCACTCCATAGAAATAGTATGGTCTATCAAATGGTCACACGAGCCGAAAGTGTCACTCCATAGATAAACATTTTTTTTACTTGGTGACAAACATTTTTAGTGTTCTCTGTACATGTAATAGTTTTTGTTGAAGATATGTAACTATTGAGCGTGGTAGGGTGCTAATTTCAAAAGGTTTTAGATGTTGCATGTGAAATTTGGTGATGTTGTGTAATGGGGTAGCTAGCTATATGCTTATATGGTGTAACTATAGTCTAATGTATTTCAATTATGAAATCCTCGTTGTTGTAATATGGAAATGAAATATATTATGTATTTAATGTGAAATATCAATTTGATTACTAAATGGATTAAAAATAATAGGCTAATTAGCCTGCTTAATGGATTTTCTTTCGCGGGCGGTTATTGTTGGGGAACGCAGTAATTTCAAAAAAAAAATCCTACGCACATGCAAGATCTATCATGATGATGCATAGCAACGAGGGGGGAAGAGTGTTGTCCATGTACCCTTGTAGACCATAAGCGGAAGTGTTATGACAACGCGGTTGATGCAGTCGTACGTCTTCACGATCCGACCGATCCTAGTACCGAAAGTAAGGCACCTCCACGATCTGCACACGTTCGGCTCGGTGACGTCCCACGAACTCTCGATCCAGCTTAGTGTCGAGGGAGAGCTTCGTCAGCACGGCGGCGTGATAACGGTGATGATGAAGATACCGGCGCAGGGCTTTGCCTACGCACTACGACGATATGACCGACGTGGATTATGCTAGAGGGGGGCACCGCACACGACTAAGGGATCAATGATCAACTTGTGTCTATGGGGTGCCCCCTCCCCCGTATATAAAGGAGTGGAGGAGGGGGAGGGCCCGCCCTCTATGGTGCGCCCTAGAGGAGTCCTACTCCCACCGGGAGTAGGATCCCCCCTTCCCTAGTTGGACTAGGAGAGAAGGAAGGGGGAGAGAGGGAGGAAGGAAAGGGGGTGCCCCCCTTCCTAGTGCAATTCGGACTAGAGGGGGAGGGGGCGCGCGGCCTGCCCTGGCTGCCTCTCTCTCTCTCTACTAAAGCCCATTAGGGCCCATATACTCCCCGGGAGTGTGACACCCCAATAGTTAAGCTACAGTAAACCCCTGTTAATGATGCCAAGTCATCATATTTTTTTGCTAAACCTCACTTGTTTCAAACTATGTTTAAATTCAAATTCAAATAACAAGTCAAATTATAATTTGTTAAAATAGTAAATTAAAAATGTTCAAAAGGTTATAAATATTCACTAACTAGTTAACAAACACCAACCAACATTATTGGGAATGTTTACATGCCTCTAGGATATTTAAAGCAGGAGCAAACAACATTTAACCTTAACCATTTAAAAATAACCAAATCTTTATCCTTTTCATAATGTTTTGAACCTTTGGTGTAACTCCATTATATGAACCAATATTTATGTGCCAATTTTTGTATTCAACATAATACATTCGATAAGCTGGAACTAAACAGAAAACAGAAAATATAAAAGGAAATAGTAAAACAATAAGAAAGGAAAAGAAAGCCCTCCCCTAGGGCCAACCAGCCCAGCTGGCCACTCCAGTCGGCCCGGTCAAACCGGCCCACCCCACCTCACCTACTAACCCCCCAGGGGACATCGAATCTTAGCCCACGAACACCACTCCCCCCGCACGATTCCTCCCGATCTCCTCCCTGCTTCCCCGTTTCTGGATCTGGATCGGGCCAATGCCCCGACCCTGACGCCACGCCCCATCGCTTGCCGTCGCCACCCCGTTGCCGCTGGACCCCGTCGTCCCCGTCCTCAGCCCCGACGACCGCGCACGACGCCGCCCTCGTCAGATTCGTCAAGCCCCTCCTCGCCGGACTACCTTCCCGACGAGCTCCCTCACGCCTCGCTGCCCCACTCCCCTTCAACGTCGGTGAGGACCCCGATCCTCCTCTCTCCCTCTGCTTGCCGACCACCGCACGCGCGCCCGCGCACGCATCGCCCGGCACGCGCCTCGCCCTACTGCTGCTCGCGCTGCCTCCCGCTCCCTGGCACGCTCGCCGCCCGCGCACCGGGCCCTACGCCTACACCCGCGCCTGGAGCTCGCTCCGCCGTGGCCATCCCGCGCCCCTGCCCCGCCAAGCACTGCTCCCTCTCGCGCCCGGGCGCGCCCGCAGTTGCTCCTCTCGCTGCTTCTGCTGTCCTGCAGACTACTTGCAGCTGCTGTTGCGACCTGCTGCACGCCCTGCCGCCGCATCCGTCCGTGCCCGTCGGCGCCTGGCCGCGCCAGTCTTCGCCCGACTACACCGGGGCCATCCACCATGGGCTTACCACCCGCTCGTGCCGCATCTGCCTCGCGGCGCTCCCCAAGCGCTCCCGCCCGCGCACCCACCCCCCTCCGCTGCCACCTCCGGCGCCCGGCGCCAGAGCTGCGCCACCGCTTCTCCTCGCTCGTGCCCGTTTGGGCGAGCGCCCCAACCGCGACCGCGTGCCCGCTAGCCCCCTGGCCCTATGACATGTGGGGCCCTGCCCCCAGAACGTTTAAAAAAAGATTAAATTAAAAGTATATATATAATAAACAAATAAATAATTAGTAAAATCAATCAATTAATTATGTTTAAATTAACTAATTAAGATTAATTAACCAAATAACTAGTTAACCTAATTAACTATTGTTAATTAGCCAAACAGTCGCTGACATGTGGGACCCACACGTTAGTTTGACCAGTCAACGGTCACAGTTGACTGCTGACGTCATGCTGACATCATGATGACATCAACATGCACTGTTTTGGATAATGTTGATTTAAATAATTAAATAAATTCTAAAAATGATTTAAATCTTTTAAAATTAATATAAAATAAACTGTAGTTTGGATGGAAAAACTTTGTACATGAAAGTTGCTCAGAACGACGAGACGAATTCGGATACACAGCTCGTTCGTCCACCACGCATCCCTAGCATAGCGAACACGCAACTTCCCCCCTTCGATTCATCTGTCCGAAAACACGAAACACCGAGGATATTTTCCCGGATGTTTGCCCCTTCACCGGTATCACCTCATACCGCGTTAGGGCACACCTAGCAATGTTACTTGTCATGTCATGCATCGTTATGCATCTGTTTGCATTGTATTCATTGTTTCGTCCCCCTCTTCTCTTCGGTAGACTACGAGACTGACGCCGCTGCTGGTGCCCCGATCGACTATGCTGTTGACGACCCCTCTTTCCTGCCAGAGCAACCAGGCAAGCCCCCCCTTGATCACCAGATATCGCCTACTCTTCTCTCTACTGCTTGCATTAGAGTAGTGTAGTATGTTACTGCTTTCCGTTAATCCTATTCCGATGCATTGCCTGTCATTGTTGCTACAACTGTTGATACCTTACCTGCAATCCTAAATGCTTACTATAGGATGCTAGTTCATCATCAGTGGCCCTACATTCTTGTCCGTCTGCCATGCTATACTACCGGGCCATGATCACTGGGGAGGTGATCACGGGTATATATTATATACTTTATACATATAAATGTTGTGACTAAAGTCGGGTCGGCTCATTGAGTACCCGCAAGTGATTCTGATGTTGGGGGCTGAAGGGGCAGGTGGTTCCACCCAGGTAGTGGTGGGCCTAGGTTCCCGACGGACCCCGACTGTTACTTTGTGGCGAAGCGACAGGGCGGGTTGAGACCACCTAGGAGAGAGGTGGGCCTGGCCCTGGTCGGCGTTTGCGGTTATTTCAAAATAACACGCTTAACGAGATCTGGGTATTTGATCTGAGTCTGGCTACTGGTCTATACACACTAACCAACTACGCAGGAACAGTTATGGGCACTCGACGTCGTGGTATCAGCCGAAGCCTTCGTGACGTCAGCGACTGAGCAGCGCGCGCCGGGTTGGACCGCGTAACGCAACTTCCTTTGTAATGGAGGTTGCTAGGTCTGCATTCCGGCCGCCCTCGCAACGTGCAGGGGTGCAATGGGCGATGGTCCCAGACCCCTGCGCCATAGGATTTAGACCGGCGTGCTGACCTCTCTGTTGTGCCTAGGTAGGGCTGTGACGTGTTGATCTTCCAAGGCCGGGCTTGACCCAGGAAAGTGTGTCTAGACAAAGGGGATCGAGCGTGTTGGGAAATGTGGTGCACCCCTGCAGCGAAGTTAATCTATCCGAATAGCCGTGATCTTCGGTAACAGGACGACTTGGAGTTGTACCTTGACCTTATGACAACTAGAACCGGATACTTCATAAAACACACCCTTCCAAGTGCCAGATACAACCGATGGTCGCTCTCTCACAGGGCGACGAGGGGAGGATCATCGGTTAGGATTATGCTATGCGATGTTACTTGGTGAACTTAGCATCTACTCTCTTCTTCTGCTGCAAGATGGAGGTTACTAGAAGCATAGTCTTCGATAGGACTAGCTATCCCCCTCTTATTCCGGCTTTCTGCAGTTCAGTCCACATATGTTACCCCTTTTCCATTTGATATCAATGCATACATATGTAGTGTAGTTCCTTGCTTGCGAGTACTTTGGATGAGTACTCACGGTTGCTTTGCTCCCCCCTTTCCCCCTTTCTATACCCGATTGCTGCGACCGGACGATGGAGCCCAGGAGCTAGACGCCACCGTCGACGATGACTCCTACGACATTGGAGGTGCCTACTACTATGTGCAGCCCGCTGACGACGACCAAGAGTAGTTTAGGAGGATCCCAGGCAGGAGGCCTGCGCCTCTTTCGATCTGTATCCCAGTTTGTGCTAGCCTTCTTAAGGCAAACTTGTTTAACTTATGTCTGTACTCAAATATTGTTGCTTCCGCTGACTCATCTATGATCGAGCTCTTGTATTCGAGCCCTCGAGGCCCCTGGCTTGTAATGTGATGCTTGTATGACTTATTTTATTTGTAGAGTTGTGTTGTGATATTTTCCCGTGAGACCCTGATCTTGATCATACACGTTTGCGTGTATGATTAGTGTACGGTAAAATCGGGGGCGTCACAAGTTGGTATCAGAGCCGACTGCCTGTAGGAATCCCCCTTCCACACTCCTTGGCCAGAGTTGAGTCTAGATATTACAAAACTTTTTACTAACATGGCTGTGTGCCTTACGGGCCCACATCGCCATTTGGGTGGTATTAGGATCTTTTACTCCTCGTCTATACTCTGGGACTCTGATCTCTCACCTATTCGGGTTAAATGATTTCCTAACCCTAACTCTAGGTTCTCGTAAATACTTTCTCCCGGAGAGCCCCTCAGTCCGAACGATCGACTGCTTCAATAGAAGATTCTGACAATACTCTCAGATGTTCTACCGAGACTTGTACCATCGCTTTTGCAATTCCATTCCATCGATAAACCCTATGGATAACCACGTACACTTTCCATTCATTCAATCATCCCCGTTGATCATGTTATTACAAGATACCTTGAAATTCTCTCTATTTTTGTTCCGAGAATACTGTGTGCCTACTGCCTTACAATTCTTAGCCACATGAATACCCTTACGGATAATTCCTCGCACTTATCGAGTATCTGATCATTCCCAGTTGTTCATGTGTTTCACCAAGGTCTTCGAAATACCATTCGATCTTCCAAAAATCCCGAGAAGCCTATTCCTCTTGAAATTCTTGCTTGCTTGCATTATGGTTAATTCCATATGTCTAGTAGTCCCGTTGACATCCCTTGTCCTTGCCATTTTGAGCCTAATGAATTATTGTCTGTGAATGCACGCAATCATTAATTGACCCTTATAAATTATCCTTTTGGCTCAGGCATCATTTTAAACACGAGCTGGATCTCAACCAATCAAATTGCCATCGATTGTACCCAAGGTTGTTAGAATCGTGATTCTGTTATACGATTCTATGACTTTATGATCCAAACTTACCCATCTGATTCTACGATTTTAGTTCATAAAATCTACGTTTCTACTATCCTGGTAGTGAAGATTCTATGATTTATGATTCTACCATCAGAGCTCCGATCCGATTCAAAATCACGATTCTGACAACCTTGATTGTACCCCTAAGGCTATTCTACCTATCCTTCCCTAATCAGAGCTTTGCTTCTGAACCCTTGTCTTGGAATTCATAATTCCTTTGCATTTGAGCTTTGAGTTAGTCAGATGTTTCTATAATCTGATCTCCTTGCATTCTTTCTTCCTCTGATTGAGTACCGATGCTCACATCAGATCCCTTGTGGACCACCAGACCCCTTGTCGGAAATTTATCCGACAACGTTCTTCATATTTAATAACCTTGTGAGCCTTTTTCCATGGGTGTATAATGCCTTTGGTAAGCTGCTTTGTGAACCATGCTCTACTTTCGAGCTTGTATTATTTACTTCGAAATTTGTGGTATATGTCCCTAAGATACCCTGATGGGTTGAACCTATACCTTCCTTATTATGTGTGAACTCAAAAGATTTCACGGGTCATACTTATCTGGTATTGCACCAGGTAAAAGCTTTCAACAGCTAATGTCATTTTCGAAATATGAGAGGTGAATGAAAGGTTATGCATTGAACAAGTGGGAGTCGACCTTGAACCCTGTGTTCATGCCCATGGACACGATGTATACCTTATCATGGAAGCTTCTCGTAATAATAACTATTTCCTTAAAATAATATCCTTTGGTATCGATGAATTTATCCGTCGCAACCATGTTTCCAACCATATGTTCTCTCTGATCCCATTTCACGGGCAAGTTTAAGCACTTGTCTTCTATGGATCAATACACCGGTCCAACCTTTACTTTGATCTACCGTCTAGCATTACACCCTGGTATCTCGAGAATATCATGGAACTACATAACTCCTTATGAGTTCTTCATCTACAATTAATTCTCACCGACTCCAACCTTTCATCGGGTTATGAGTTATTAGTCACTCAAGAACACCGATAATTGAAGCGAGTCCGCACTATGATTCAACAACTCTTATTAACCATCATTGCTTACGGGTTTGGACTCGATCACATCATTCCTAGCAGGGTTGGATATATCATTATTGTGCTGATTTTAACTATGCTACCTGGTCCTTATTCTCGGAGCACCAATTTGCGACGATAGCTAAGCTTACGTCAATCTTCCTCGTCATACCCTTCACCTTATACAACAAGCTTGATTTTGAGTTTGTGTCATAACTGTGGTTCCAATAACCTCTTGCTTCATCATTCCTTTGACTTGATGTCATCGCTAATCGATTACATCTTCATGAAATATCTCGACAAAATTTGTCGTGATCATCATCAGCATTTTGACTTCTTCTAGGATATCAATTGAATTCTTGATGAGAAATACCACCCTTGCCCCTCAAAGATTTGTGTTATCATCTGCAACTTTATTGCCCCCCTCCAACACAAACTTGTTCATGTTTTGTGTTATACCTTGAGTTCCTTGCTATCCAGCATTTGTTCTTCTTTAGCTTGGAATATTACCACCTTTTAGGTCAAGAATGTTGTTGGAATTTCACCACCTCTTGAGAGTTCTAGATACGAGTGATACTTCTCGCCATCACCATTCCTTTTTGGTCCCCGCATTGTTTCTAACTGGAATACCGACAAATGGACTGAGAGGTGTAAATTTCAAAACTTATGGAAACCCTATTGCTTTGAAGTTAATGGTTGATATTTTATTCTTAGACCATTGGTTATTGAATCACCATTCTAACATTGATCATGCTACCTAAGCCCATATTTCGGGTGCACCTTACAAGCAACGTTTAACTGTGTATGTTTTCCTCGAGCATACCTCATTATATCATTTGATCTGACAAATGTTATCTCCTTGTTCACATAAGTGTGGAAATCCATCTTTTGAAAATCTCAATGAATTGTCACTGAGTTCATCAGCCATCTCCTCGTCCTCTCCTTGGTTAAATGATGAACTCTTGTTTCAGAACTCGCTTCCATAGTTTGTTTCCCGAGAATTCTATAATGTCGTCTTGTCAATTGTGTTGCACCTCTTCTTCTCAGGCATCCTAAGTCTGAGGTATCCTGACCCCAATCAGATCTGAATTTCGGTCAGATATGATGGTTGGAACATATTTCCAGGAGTTACGACATCTTTACGGGACCCGTTAAGGTGATGTCGTGCCTAGCACACCTAACCGGAGGCCCTATTGTTATAGATTCATTTTCAGCAAGGTTATCCATTCTTCCATGAGGAAATTGTAAGGCTTATTCTATAAGTTGTTCCTGATCAATCCTTTGTGTATCCAAAGTCTGATCTTTACCGAGTGACCATGTCAATGCTATCTCGAAGCTTGTCTGTGGTACTCCGATTTTTCAATAAGAGCATTTGAAGAACAATGCTAAAAATTCTTTATTAATCATCCAAACACCGTTGTATGTGTCATCAAATTTCTCTCCCTTTTCCTAAAGGGTTTTCTACGATATATCCTGTCATGGATATCATACTTTGCTTGTACTTGGGAAGGATATACCCTTGAAATATGTGTTTAAACACATTTTCCTTTCCATTGTTCTGTTTAATCTGATAATCATATTTTTCTTCCCATTGGTTGGTTTAATGTTTCTTGTGATCTATATGATCTAAGCAGTAATATTCTCCTGCTTATGTAAACACCTCGGTGTACAATTCTGTCAGCAAGACCCTGTTACTATTGTTGATGACATTCCGGTAACCACCGATGGACGAGAACCTTGCCTATTGGTCCGCCTCATTTCAACGAGCAGGGAAATGGTTCTCTTCGTCCCTCGCCCTTGGTACCAACATTGTTGCCAACATAACTGACATGCTATCCTCTGACATACCTTGCTATCTTGACCGTGCACCTGATAGTGCTTTCCTGCTTTCAACTCACATGGTGGGCCCATAACCCACAGATCCCATGATCGAAACCTGACTCTCCTGTACACCCCCTGTTCCCAAAGATATTCCTTGCGCGTGGCCTCATATGTAATTCACGAGCCACCTTCCGATGAGATCATCAATTCCGGTATCAGACACAATACTTATTCTCGTTGCCCTGAAACCCTTTCACCTTCCGTTTAGGCATCAAACGATTGCCTATGCGCTTGAAACTTCTATTTTGCACCTTCTTACTTTACCCTTGATATTTCCTTAAGTTTCAATTCGAGAGTTACTTTCCGCCACCTTCCCCGATGCTATCACCCAGATAGTCGACCTTTTGGAGGTTCTTTTTCCGAAGTTACCCCTTGTCCTTCATACATACAATGAAGACTCCAAAGAAAGGATGACGACTTCATCATGATGACCTGAAGCCGAGGTATGAAGACTTCAACGTTATGGATTGACCTCTTCGAGAAGAGCATCTAAGACCGAGAACACCCGCTAGAATTTCGTAACCAGAACCTCCCCACCTTACGCCTCTTAAATCTTGGGACGAGATTTCTTGTAGTGGAGGATATTTGTGAGACACCGATAGTTACGCTACAGTAAACCCCTGTTAATGATGCCAAGTCATCATAATTAATTTTTTTTTGCTAAACCTCACTTGTTTCAAACTATGTTTAAATTCAAATTCAAATAACAAGTCAAATTATAATTTGTTAAAATAGTAAATTAAAAATGTTCAAAAGGTTGTAAATATTCACTAACTAGTTAACAAACACCAACCAACATTATTGGGAGTGTTTACATGCCTCTAGGATATTTAAAGGAGCAGCAAACAACATTTAACCTTAACCATTTAAAAATAACCAAATCTTTATCCTTTTCATAATGTTTTGAACCTTTGGTGTAACTCCATTATATGACCCAATATTTATGTGCCAATTTTTGTATTCAACATAATACATTCAATAAGCTGGAACTAAACAGAGAACAGAAAATATAAAAGGAAATAGTAAAACAATAAGAAAGGAGAAGAAAGCCCTCCCCTGGGGCCAACCAGCCCAGCTGGCCACTCCAGTCGGCCCGGCTGGACCAGCCCAACCCATCTCACCTACTAACCCCCCAGGGGACATCGAATCCTAGCCAACGAACGCCACTCCCCCCCGCACGATTCCTCCCGGTCTTCTCCCCGCTTCCCCGTTTCTGGATCTGGATCGGGACACTGCCCCGACCCTGACGCCACGCCCCATCACTCGCCGTCACCATCCCATTGTCGCTGGACCCAGTCGTCCCCGTCCTCAGCCCCGACGACCGCGCACGGCGCCGCCCTCGCCGGATTCTTCAAGCGCCTCCTCGCCGGACTACCTCCCCGACGAACTCCCTCACGCCTTGCCGCCCCCACTCCCCTTCAACGCCGATGAGGACCCCGGTCCTCCTCTCTCCCTCTGTCTGCCGACCACCGCACGCGCGCCCGCGCACGCATCGCCCCGCACGCGCCTCGCCCTGCTGCTGCTCGCGCTGCCTCCCGCTCCCTGGCACGCTCGCCGCCCGCGCACCGGGCCCTCCGCCTGCACCCGCGCCCGGAGCTCGCTCCGTTGTGGCCACCCCGCGCCCTTGCCCCGCCTAGCACTGCTTCCTCCCGCGCCCGGGCGCGCCCGCAGTTGCTCCTCTCGTTGCTTCTGCTCCGCTGCAGGCTACTTGCAGCTGTTATTGCGACCTACCGCAGGCCCTGCCGCCGCATCCGTCCGCACCCGTCGGCGCCTGGCCGCGCCAGTCTTCACCCGACTACGCCGGCGCCATCCACCGCGGGCTCACCACCCGCTTGTGCTGCATCTGCCCCGCGGCGCTCCCCAAGCGCTCCCTCCCGTGCACCCACCCCCCTTCACTGCCACCTCCGGTGCCCGGCACTGGAGCTGCGCCACCGCCTCCCCTCGCTCGTGCCCGTTCGGGCGAGCGCCCCTAACCGCGACCGCGTGCCCGCTAGCCCCTGACCCTATGACATGTGGGGCCCTGCCCCCAGAACGTTTACAAAAAAATTAAATTTAAAAAATATATAATAAACAAATAAATACTAATAAAATAATTAATTAATTAATTAACTTAATTATATTTAAATTAACTAATTAAGATTAATTAACCTAATAACTAGTTAACCTAATTAACTACTGTTAATTAGCCAAACAGTCGCTGACATGTGGGACCCACACATGAGTTTGACCGGTCAACGGTCACAGTTGACTACTAACGTCATGCTGACGTCATCATGCACTGTTCTGGATAATGTTGATTTAAATAATTAAATAAATCCTAGGAATGATTTAAATCTTTTAAAATTAATATAAAATAAACCGTAGCTCGGATGGAAAAACTTTGTACATGAAAGTTGCTCACAACGACGAGACGAATCCGGATACGTAGCCCGTTCGTCCGCCACGCATCCCTAGCATAGAGAACACGCAAGTTTCCCCCTCCGATTCATCTGTCCGAAAACGCGAAACACCGGGGATATTTTCCCGGATGTTTCCCCCCTTCACCAATATCACCTCATACCGCATTAGGGCACACCTAGCAATGTTACTTGTCATGTCATGCATCGTTATGCATCTGTTTGCTTTGCATTCATTGTTTCTTCCCCCTCTTCTCTCCGGTAGACTACGAGACTGACGCTGTTGCTGGTGCCCCGATCGACTACGCTGTTGACGACCCCTCTTTCCTGCCAGAGCAACCATGCAAGCCCCCCCTTGATCACCAGATATCGCCTACTCTTCTCTCTACTGCTTGCATTAGAGTAGTGTAGAATGTTACTGCTTTCCGTTAATCCTATTATGATGCATAGCCTGTCATTGTTGCTACAACTGTTGATACCTTACCTGCAATCCTAAATGCTTAGTACAGGATGCTAGTTCATCATCAGTGGCCCTACATTCTTGTCTGTCTGCCATGCTATACTACCGGGCCGTGATCACGAGTATATATTATATACTTTATACATATAAATGTTGTGACTAAAGTCGGGTTGGCTCATGGAGTACCCGCAAGTGATTCTGATGTTGGGGGCTGAAGGGGCAGTTGGTTCCACCCAGGTAGTGGTGGGCCTAGGTTCCCGACGGCCCCCGACTGTTACTTTGTGGTGAAGCGACAGGGTAGGTTGAGACCACCTAGGAGAGAGGTGGGCCTGTCCCTGGTCGTTGTTCGCGGTTATTTCAAACTAACACGCTTAACGAGATCTGGTTATTTGATCTGAGTCTGGCTACTGGCCTATACGCACTAACCAACTACGCGGGCACTCGACGTCGTGGTATCAGCCGAAGCCTTCGTGATGTCAGCGACTGAGCGGCGCGCGCCGGGTTGGACCATGTAACACAACTTCCTTTGTAATGGAGGTTGCTAGGTCTGCTCTCCGGCCGCCCTCGCAACGTGCAAGTGTGCAATGGGCGATGGGCCCAGACCCCTGCGCCATAGGATTTAGACCGGCGTGCTGACCTCTCTGTTGTGCCTAGGTAGGGCTGCGACGTGTTGATCTTCCGAGGCTGGGCATGACCCAGGAAAGTGTGTCCGGACAAAGGGGATTGAGCGTGTTGGGAAATGTGGTGCACCCCTGCAGGGAAGTTAATCTATTCGAATAGCTATGATCTTCGGTAATAGGACGACTTGGAGTTGTACCTTGACCTTATGACAACTAGAACCAGATACTTCATAAAACACACCCTTCCAAGTGCCAGATACAACCAGTGGTCGCTCTCTCACAGGGCGACGAGGGGAGGATCCTCGGTTAGGATTATGCTATGCAATGTTACTTGGTGAACTTACCATCTACTCTCTTCTTCTGCTGCAAGATGGAGGTTACTAGAAGCGTAGTCTTCGATAGGACTAGCTATCCCCCTCTTATTCCGGCTTTGTGTGGTTCAGTCCACATATGTTACCCCTTTTCTATTTGATACCAATGCATACATATGTAGTGTAGTTCGTTGCTTGTGAGTACTTTGGATGAGTACTCACGGTTGCTTTGCTCCCCCTTTTCCCCTTTCTATACCCGATTGTTGCGACCAGACGATGGAGCCCAGGAGCCAGACGCCACCGTCGACGACGACTCCTACTACACTGGAGGTGCCTACTACTACGCGCAGCCCGCTGACGACGTCCAGGAGTAGTTTAGGAGGATCCCAGGCAGGAGGCCTGCGCCTCTTTCGATCTGTATCCCAGTTTGTGCTAGCCTTCTTAAGGCAAACTTGTTTAACTTATGTCTGTACTCAGATATTGTTGCTTTCGCTGACTCGTCTATGATCGAGCTCTTGTATTCGAGCCCTCGAGGCCCCTGGCTTGTAATGTGATGCTTGTATGACTTATTTTATTTGTAGAGTTGTGTTGTGATATCTTCCCATGAGACCCTGATCTTGATCGTACACGTTTGCATGTATGATTAGTGTATGGTCAAATTGGGGGCGTCACAGGGGGGTTCCGGTAACCCCCTGGTACTCCGGTATATGCCCGAACTCACTCGGAACCATTCCGATGTCCAAACATAGGCTTCCAATATATCGATCTTTACAGCTTGACCATTTCGAGATTCCTCATCATGTTCGTGATCATATCCGGGACTCCGAACTACCTTCTGTACATCAAAAAACATAAACTCATAATACCGATCATCACCAAACGTTAAGCGTGCGGACCCTACGGGTTCGAGAACTATGTAGACATGACCGAGACACGTCTCCAGTCAATAACCAATAGCGGAACCTGGATGCTCATATTGGCTCCTACATATTCTACGAAGATCTTTTATCGGTCAAACCGCATACGTTGTTCCCTTTGTCATCGGTATGTTACTTGCCCGAGATTCGATCGTCGGTATCTCAATACCTAGTTCAATCTTGTTACCGGCAAGTCTCTTTACTCGTTCCGTAATGCAACATACCGCAACTAACTCATTAGTCACATTGCTTGCAAGGCTTATAGTGATGTGCATTACCGAGAGGGCCTAGAGATACCTCTCCGACAATCAGAGTGACAAATCCTAATCTCGATCTATGCCAACTCAACAAACACCATCGGAGACACCTGTAGAGCATCTTTATAATTACCCTGTTATGTTGTGACGTTTGATAGCACACAAAGTGTCCCTCCGGTATTCGGGAGTTGCATGATGTCATAGTCATAAGAACATGTATAAGTTATGAAGAAAGCAATAGCAATAAACTAAACGGTCATAGTGCTAAGCTAATGGATGGGTCATGTCATTCACATCATTCTCCAATGATGTGATCCCGTTCATCAAATGACAACTCATGTCTATGGCTAGGAAACTTAACCATCTTTGATTAATGAGCTAGTCAAGTAGAGGCATACTAGTGACACTCTGTTTGTCTATGTATTCACACATGTACTAAGTTTCCGGTTAATACAATTCTAGCATGCATAATAAACATTTATCATGATATAAGGAAATATAAATAACAACTTTATTATTGCCTCTAGGGCATATTTCCTTCAGTCTCCCATTTGCACTAGAGTCAATAATCTAGTTCACATCGTTATGTGATTTAACACCAATAGTTCACATCTTTATGTGGTTAGTTCACATCTCCATGTGACTAATACCCAAAGGGTTTACTAGAGTCAATAATCTAGTTCACATCGCTATGTGATTAACACCCAAAGAGTGATTATGTTTTGCTTGTGAGAGAAATTTAGTCTACGGGTCTGCAACATTCTGATCTGTATGTATTTTGCAAATTTCTATGTCTACAATACTCTGCACAGAGCTACTCTAGGTAATTGCTCCCACTTTCAATATGTATCTAGATCGAGACTTAGAGTCATCTAGAACGGTGTCAAAAGCTTGCATGGACGTAACTCTTTACGACGAACTCTTTTATCACCTCCATAACCGAGAAATATTTCCTTAGTCCTATAAGGATAATTTTGGCCACTGTCCAGTGATCTACTCCTAGATCACTATTGTACTCCCTTGCCAAAATCATGCTAAGGTATATAATAGGTCTGGCACACAGCATAACATACTTTATAGAACCTATGACTGAGGCATAGGGAATGACTTTTCATTCTCTTTCTATTTTCTGCCATGGCCGGGTTTTGAGTCTTTACTCAATTTCACACCTTACAACTCAGGCAAGAACTCCTTCTTTGACTGATCCATTTTGAGCTCCTTCAAAATATTATCAAGGTATGTAGTCATCGAAAGTCTTATCAAGCGTCTTGATCTATCTTTATAGATCTTGATGCCCAATATGTAAGTAGCTTTATAGGTAATTCTTTGTAGCGACCAAACCTCAAACAGTTTGATCTCTGTGCATCGGTGTCATCCCTGGATCAGTAATGCTGACACGCACAGTACTTGAGGATTTATAACAGAGTAGCAATCACACACCTATTACATCGAATGTCTCAAAAGAGAACTTATTACAATAAATATGGCTTAAGACCATCTAATACGATAACAGTGGAAGGCTTGGAAGATAAAGTGAGTCCATCAACTCCAACGGCATCATTGAGTGAAAGACCATGACCTAAGGCTCCTTACTCGTCGTCTGAAAAGTCTGCAACATGATATGTTGCAGCCCGAAATGGGTCAGCACATGGAATATGCTGGCAATGTAACACAAGAGAGTAATGAACAGAATAAAGCTATCACTACATGCATATATTGCTGGTGGAGGCTGTAGGGTTAATATGTTTTGCGGAAAGCCAATTTTCCCTACTGCAAAGGAATCGATTTTATTTAACTACAAAGTTGGTTGAAAATATTGAGAATGGTAAACCCCATCTCAATCCCAATTAAAAGTAATTTAAAAACCCAACAAAATTAATTTAGAGTGATGAGATCAACATGATAATTCAAGAACTAGATACTCAAGATGTCCATAACCGGGGACACGGCTAATCATGATTAGTTTGTACACTCTGCAAAGGTTTGTGCACTTTTCCCCACAAGACTCGATCTCCTCCGTTGGTTTTCTCGCACTACATAATGTTTGAGAAATGGATGACCGAGACACGGTCTTTCCGAAGAGGCCCCCTTAACCGATAGATAGGCCTATACACCTACAATCCCCTACATCTGCTAGCCCATCATGGAAAGGTTTCCCACAACTTACTCAACTATGCCAGAGCCCATAATGGCATGTGTCTGCGCAGGGAAGTTTCCAGCATGAATAATCTTATGATCCCTTTGAGCCTAGGTGGCAGTCCATAGGAAAATCACACGGTACCCCGGGATTTCCAAAAATACAGGCAATCACTGGGTTTCCCAGGTGCCTCAATCCACCCAGATGTGTATTAAAGTTGCCACCTCAAGTTAACCATTAATTAACAAAACTCACATCTGTCATGGATACACTCTCCCAATCCACGTCTACAAGCATAGAATAGCAATATAAGCAACATAGAAGTAACTCCCAAAGGTTTGGTAACAAACGGGTGAATAGGTACTACCTCATCTACTTCCCAAAACCCACAATTTAATTCAGATCCTAACCATGCAATTGTTTGAGGATTGATCTAATGCAATAAAACTGGGTAGTAAAGAGGTATGATCAAAATGTTACTTGCCTTGCTGATGATCCGTGAAACCTAGAGACTCGATGTAGCACGCTTCACACTCCGGATACTCTATCGCAATCAAACAAGCATACAATAAGCAATCAAGCAAAGATGCACGGGTAAAACTCAAATAAGAAGATCTAGCCAGAAGGTTCAACTTAAGAACTCCGGTTTGCAAAAAGAATCAAATCAAACGAAGCAACGAAACTCAAACTGTGAAAGAAACAAGCTTCGTTTACTAATCTGGACTAAAGTCAAATTTTACAATAGCAAAAACTTATTTAAGTTGATTAAACAGAAAGAGGGCTTCAAGATGAAACTCTAGGCGCTTGAATCGTCTGATTTCGATAAACGAGCGAAAAGTTAAACTAAAACGAAAATCGGATCAGAAATCGCGATTGAAAATAATCGCGAAAAATCCAGAAAAAGAAAAACTGACGTACAGTCTAACAAACAAACGTTCGCTACATGCGCTAACGGGCGAAAACCGTTCGTTAAAACGAACGTACGGACGAACGTCCGCTTTATAACTAAACCAAAAAAACAATCTAAAATAAAGAAGGGATCTAGGGTTTCGAAAAAACCGACCGGTTTTCTCGCAAAAATCGAGGATGGCGGCGGCGGCTACCTCCAACAAAGTCCGGCGAGACGACGGCGGCGGCGGGCTGCTCCAGTGGCGGCTCCGGCGGCGCAGGCGGTGGGGCGGCGGCGGGCTGGTGCGGGCGGCAGCTAGGGTTTCGGCGGCGGTGGGCTGGTGGGCTACAGGGCTTGGGCGGCTTAGCTTATAAAGCCTCCCCCGGGCAGAGTCCCGAGCGGATACGGCCCAAAGTCGGTTTCCCCCTTTTTTTAATATTCCACGCAGAAAAACAAATAAAAAGAATACTAAACGGACTCCAAAAATCCCGAAATAAATTTTCCCCGTCCTATAAAAATCTACCGGACAAGGTGAACATTTATTTGGGACTCTAATGCAATATTAAAGACGCATATTTTTCTTAATTCAAATAAAATAGCAATAAAACTCTGAATAAAAATCTTATTTGATTTTAATATTAAATCTCCAATATTTCTTTATTTTGAGGAAGTCATTTTATCCTCTCTTTTTTTAAAGAAATATTCGAAGATAAAATAATTAAAATCAAACGATCCTCTTTTCATAATTCGAGAAAAACTCAAATTTGAAAATAACGAAATCCCCAACTCTCTCTGTGGGTCCTTGAGTTGCGTAGAATTTCTAGGATCAAGCCAAAATGCAATAAAAATATGATATGCAATGATGACCTAATGTATAACATTCCAAATTGAAAATTTGGGATGTTACATTCTTTCTTTGAAAAATTCTTTTCAAATTCTCCTTTATGCTTTCTAGAAAATTCTACATCATTTCCGATCAACAATATGTCATTCATATATACTTATCAGAAAGGTTGTAGTGCTCCCACTCACTTTCTTGTAAATACAGGCTTCACCGCAAGTTTGTATAAAACTATATGCTTTGATCAACTCATCAAAGCGTATATTCCAACTCTGAGATGCTTGCACCAGTCCATAGATGGATCGCTGGAGCTTGCACACTTTGTCAGCATCTTTAGGATTGACAAAACCTTCTGGTTGCAACATATACAACACTTCTTTAATAAATCCATTAAGGAATGTAGTTTTGATATACATTTGCCAAATTTCATAAAATGCGGCAATTGCTAACATGATTCGGACAAACTTTTAAGGATCGATATGAGTGAGAAAATCTCATCGTAGTCAACACCTTGAACTTGTCGAAAACCTTTTACGACAATTCGAGCTTTGTAGATAGTAACACTACTATCAGCGTCCGTCTTCCTCTTGAAGATCCATTTATTCTGAATGGCTCACCGATCATCGGGCGAGTCAATCAAAATCCATACTTTGTTCTCATACATGGATCCCATCTCAAATGTCATGGTCTTAAGCCATTTCGCGGAATCTGGGCTCATCATCGCTTCCTCATAGTTCGTAGGTTCATCATGGTCTAGTAACATGACTTCCAGAACAGGATTACCATACCACTCTGGTGCGGAACGTACTCTGGTTGACCTACGAGGTTCGGTAGTAACTTGATCTGAAGTTTCATGATCATCATCATTAACTTCCTCACTAATTGGTGTATGAATCACTCGAACTGATTTCTGTGATGAACTACTTTCCAATTCGGGAGAAGGTACAATTACCTCATCAAGTTCTACAGTCCTCCCACTCACTTATTTCGAGAGAAACTTCTTCTCTAGAAAGGATCCACTCTTAGTAACAAAGATCTTGCCTTCGGATCTGTGATAGAAGGTGTACCCAGCAATTTCTTTTGGGTATCCTATGAAGACACACTTCTCTGATTTGGGTTTGAGCTTATCAGGCTGAAACTTTTTCACATAAGCATCGCAACCCCAAACTTTAAGAAATGACAACCTAGGTTTCTTGCCAAACCATAGTTCATACGGTGTCATCTCAACATATTTAGATGGTGCCCTATTTATCGTGAATGCAGGTGTCTCTAATGCATAACCCCAAAACAATAGTGGTAAATCGGTAAGAGACATCGTAGATCGTACCATATCAAATAAAGTACGGTTATGATGTTCGGACACACCATTACTGTCGTGGAATAGCCACGTGAGATGTCCTAGTGTGAGTACTTAGTCGTGGAGCCATCGCACTAGGTTAGCTTAGAGGAGTTAAACGGGACAAAGGACACGGGAGTTTATACTGGTTTGGCCCCTTGCGGTGAAGGTAAAGGCCTAATCCAGTTGGAGGTGGTATTGCTTAGGTTTCGATTACCAGGGAGTGATTACGCTTGACCTAGTTCTCGATTTGTTGTTTGTCTCCCTAACTCGCCGCCGGGTCGTCCCTTTATATACAGGTTGACACCTGGTGGCTTACAGAGTCCTGGTCGGCTCATAAACATGTTCGTCCCAGTGACTTAATTACAATTGCCTTATAATACAAGTCACATACATATGGCGGTTTACACCTACGGGCCTTAAGCCGCCTTTGGGCTTTGGGCTCTTCATAAGTCATCCTCATGAACCGCCATCTTTGATTACTTCATGGGCTTTGTCTTGTGAGTCACCAGGAGTACAACCCGGCCCCTCCCGGGCGGGTTAACTCAGTAGCTATATCCCCAACATTAGGCCCCAGGTTGATTTGAACTTGTTCACATCAATCTTCAACACTTCGAAAAATTCCTTCTTCATTACCTTCACGAAAATTTGTAACTCGCCATGACGTCATCCTCTGGAATCATGCTAACTCGCCATAACATCACCTGTCATCAATTTTACACAAAGCCAAAAAATTTAATGTATCTCCTCATTTTTAATAAATCTCCAAAAATCTAGGCGTTTGCACGGTCACAAATCCGTTTTTTGGCCTCCTCAATTCCCGTGCATGTCATTTATCCATTTGCTTTATAAATAGAGTCGGGGGTCTCTTTAGCTCCCCCCGTGCCTCTTCGTCTTGTCTTCTTCCTCGTGACGCCCTAGCACACGAACTCCGCCGCCGCCGTGGACCTTCACCTCTGCTCCGACAACGGCCGCTGCATCAACCTGTTCAGACCAGATCTCATCCGCGCACCTCTGCCGCTCAACAGCCCTGGTTAGTTCTTATTCTTCCTCTCCTCATAGATCCGTTAGGGTTTCAAAGAAGTTCATCGAAGGTCGTCCTTGTTCCTGGCTGTAGGATTTTTGATTCGCACTTGGTACTCCTCCTACACCGCGACAGTCCTAACAATCCCTTTTACTATTTAGAATATCTCCTTCCTAGATGAAAATCGATCTGTACCCATGAACTGCTCGAGTACTGATACCTTTAGGTCTGAATATTTTTGTATTTAACTGAAGTGCACTAGATCTTAAATTATAGCATCAATCTGTGAAAACTATTTTTCTGAACACTTAGCCATTTTGCTTCATCCGTAGATCTGCTCTTTCAACATCGGTATAAGCGGCTTAACTCAAAAATAATAACTCGCCAGGTATCATTAATCCCCTCTTAAGCCGCCAATAATTCTTTGGTTACCTTGTGATATAAAGCTCTGGCTTAATACCTAGTTGTGCTTCATTGTTATTTGTCCTTTAACCGTAAGCCGGCTTAACCATGTGACCTTAAACCGGCATAATATTTTTTCTAGAAATGGCTAAGACATATACTTCTTGCAATTGGGTCAAATCCCAGATTACCGAGGAGGAACTGAACAATCATGCCGCCACTGGCGCCTTAGCCAAAAAGGAGGATATCCACTGGAGAGCTCCTCGTGATGAAGTCCTTCCTCAACCCAAAGATGGAGAAGTAATTGTTTTTACTGATCACTTGGATTGGGGGTTTATCCCTCCCGGCTCAATTTTTTTTCGTGATGTGCTTCATTTCCTCCAACTGCACCCTCAAGACATCGGACCCAACTCCGTGTCTAACATTTGCAATTTTCAAGTATTCTGTGAAGCCTATCTTCAAGAGGAACCCAAGGTTGATCTATTCAGGGAATTCTATTATTTAAACCGCCAAACTGAATTTGTTGATGGGACATGCCAAGAACTTGATGGAGTCATTATTCAGAAGAGGAAAGATGTCAGTTTTCCTCATGCCAAGCTGCATAGCCACCCCAAAGATTGGAACCAAACATGGTTCTATGTTAAAGACACATCCCCAGCTGGTGAAAATCCTCTGCCGGGTTACCGCGAGCACCGTCTTAACAACAACCATCCACTTCCCCAACGTCTTGATGCCAAAGAACGGACCAAGTATGCACCTGCCTTCTCAAAACTCAGAGCCTTTATGGCCAACAGCTTAACTGGCGTCGATTTTTCCGGTGTTGGCTGTCTTGGAGTATCTTGCCATTAAGCCGTCGCCCTGGCTTAATGTGCGAATATACTAGTGATGTTAAAGATCCTTAGCACCATTGTGATATTCAGTTATCCGAGGAAAAAGTTACTGAAGCCACCAAAAAGTTGTTGAATGAACCTGTAAGAGTGCAACAAAACTGGACTTAGTCCCTTCTGCACTGTCAACAAGCCACCAGCCGTAAGAATTGCCCCACTCCTACTTAATCCACCTTCTTAATATTCTCTTATAATTTTTCCAATCTTTAACAGGCTGATGATCCATTTTGGAAGAGGAAACCGCAGGATAAACTAGCCAAAGCACCTCATGTCAAACATAAGGTCAACAAGAAGCCTACCAAAAAGAAAACCGCCGAGTTAAACATTGATGATGACGATGATAATCATGAGTCAGAGGTAGAACTTGATTCACTTGGCTCCTTTTTCATACATCTCATTGACAATAATTGTTATCAGGACGACGCAGAGGCTAGCTGGGCAGGTGACACAGAGGTAATTATTCTTTCCTCCGGCTCAGAACCTCTGCCAACATAGAAAACCCGACAAGCAAGCCAGAAAGTAAGATTTTCTCACCCTCTAGCTTACTTGGATCCAAACTTTCTTTTGAAGAAACAGCAACATGAAGCTCGCCGCACAACCCAGCATAGCGGCAACGTGATCACTACCTCCGGTTTACCAAACACTCCACGTCGCAAACGCCATCCAGAGGTCTTACATATTTCTGACATGCTTTACCCCAAGGCGGGTTATTTTTGACAACCTCTTAACCCGTCTGATTCAAACTATCAGGGGACTTCTCATTCCTCTTCTGGCGAGTCAATGGGAACACAAATTCTAGTTTTCAAGACTATACCTGGGTAAAACTATTTTCAACCATTACAATCATTGTTCTTGATCATCACCTTGACTTCTGTTTATTTCTTGTTTTTCAGGGGCCAAGCTAAGCCCAGTAAGAAGGCAAAACTGAATAAGCCGATCAATGATCCCAACTCGTCTGAGCCGGAAAATCAACAACTAGAATCTTCTCACCCAATTGCTGATAATATTGTTGATGATTGCCACCAGAGAGCCACAACGTTGATCTTGACCCGATGAACGCTAACCCTGGTGATACCAATCCGCCGAGCCCTACCAGAACAGCTAGTCGTGTTAAGCCGGCAGGAAAAGATGATGATGTTACCATTACTGGTCATGGCTTCACAACCCCCGGTCGTCCTACTTCTTTGTCCAGGCACAACACCAAAGAAGAAATTTCTGGTGAGGATAAAGGCAAGTGGAAGGTAGATTTAGAACACTATACCCAGTTCAGCGCCCAAGACATCCATTCTGGCTACTTAAACCGTTTATACACCAGTCGTGATTTTGAAGCCAGCTTAGTGAACTTGATGAAAGACCGCTATGACGTAAACACTGTCACTTCCTTTCATATAAGTATATTTCCATTAGCCACCAAGTTTACTGGACACGATAGAATGGAATGTGCTGTAAACTTCGATAGTTGCATAGATGCAAACCAGTAGCCCCCAAGGGCCGTTAATATTTTGAATATGAACCGGGACTTATGAGAATAGTATTTCAACTTTGCATCTGTAGCCCCCAAGGGTCGGCTTAACAATTATGTTAAGCCGAGACTTATTTTGTAGGAATTGCATAATACTGTTCATAGTCTTCATAAGCCGGATTACTATCTCTTGTCTGGGTCAACCAATATGCTCATCTTTTGATAAGAGCCGCATGCATTAGCCCCTAAGTGCTAAGGACAATACTTATATTGTGCTTGGGACTTTGCATTATTTTAAGAAGCAATATGTAACACCCTGAGACCGTTGTGCCAGGTGTCTTTGGGTGTTTTGTTGTTGTTGCCTTGTCTTTTGCTTGCGTGTTGCATCTTGCCATGTCATCATGTGCATTGCATCATCATGTTTTCAAAACTTGCATCCGTCCCGGTCTCCTCGTTCCTTCCGTTGTCCGTTCTGAGCCCAGACACATTTGCACACGCCCGTGGCATGTCCGAAATATTATTTTTTAAGTGGCGGGAAAATGTTCTCGGAATGAGATGAGATTTGACGTGTGGTCTTATTATAGTGTAGATAGACCGTATGTCAAGTTTCATCGCATTCGGAGATCGTTTGATGCCCCAACGGATAACTATAGCAACATTATAGTCGGTCTAACGTCGGACGTTTTCGGTCTCCAGAAATAGTCGTCAGGCATCTCTCTCTTCTAGTCTCTCAGCTCGAGCCCTTCTGCACAGCCCACAAGTTCCAACCGACCCCTCGCGTGCGTGTCCGAAACTTCCCCGGACGCGACCCGGACAGTCGTCACCGTTGGATTCGGATCATCCCCGAACATCTACAAAACATCACCATTTTCTTATTTGGGCTCCCTAGCCTATTTTTCCCGACCGTCCGATTTTGATCGAAGGGATGAGATAGCCCCTAATCTAACCCACTCACTATATAACTAGACCAACCCTAGATCATAGGCAGTTTGTCCCTTCCATCCATCCCATCCGCCGCCACTCTCCTTGTTTTCAACGCCGGCCAATCCCCACTGTTTTCAATCGATCTGTCCATCCAACTGCATCTCCCATCGCCAGCCTCATCCGCATCCCTGCCTCCTCTTTCCTCAGTCTTCCCCGCAGCCAGCCGGCGCCCGATCCAGGATGGATCGAGGCCACGGCTTAGCGCGCCTCTGCCTCGCTGGTGGTTGCCGGCCACTCAAACAGCAGCAGCAGCAGCCATTGGAGGTCCCAGCGCCGTCCAACCTCGACCCCGCCACCATGTCCTCGCCACCACGCTGGAGCAAGCCAGCAGGAATCCCGTTGTCGTCTTCCTCTGCCTCAACGTCGTCTTCACCCGTGGCCAGCCGCCGGAGTTCCAGGTCACCACTGTTTTGCGTTCCCTGCTCCCTTGTATTCTCCATCCCATCCCCTTCCCTAACCTCTCTCTCATGCCCCGGCCACTCTCTCGCTAAGCGCAGGAGCAGCAGAAGCCCCTCCATGGCCGCGCCTGACCTGCGCCAAGCTCCGCCAACCTCGTCCCGTGCGCGCCTCCGATCTTCCCCGCCCCGGATCCAGGCGCCCCACCGCTTCCTCCTTCTTGCTGCTTGCGACGATGTTAGCCGCGTCGCCGCCTGTCGGAGTTCCTGCCGCCATGTTCATCTTCTCCAGATTTTTGTTCCAGCCAGGATCCCGGATACGAGCGGCTCATTCCCTCCTATGCCTCGCTCCCCCAGCAACCACCATGCCCGGCCGCCGTTCGCCTCCACGCCGTCTTCATCGCCAAGCCGAGCTGCATCGAGCTCTGCTTCCTCTGTGACGAGCAAGAGCTCTCTCGTCCCATGCCTCTACATCATCCGCATCGAGCAGGTGGTCTCCTTGCTTGAGCCTCTGCCTCGCTCGCCCGTGTTGACCTCATCCCAGCGCGCGTGGACCGGTCAACTCCGTCCCTTGGGCCGGCCCTTCTCCTCCTCTTCTTCTAGCCAGGCCTTGGCCCGATGTGAGAAACTCCTCCAGCCTGATCCTGTTCGGCCCGATAGCTCAGATTCGGTCCATATATGTTTTTTTTGCTGTGCGCTGTGATTTTCCTAATTGTTCAGAAAACTGCAGTTTTACAGATGACCCCTAAGCTCCATGCATATTGTAACTCTCAAACCGTGCATCACATGTAAATAACTTATATATGGAAAATGCTTAAAATTGTGTCTAGTTTCATAATATGCAACTTTCATCTATGTTTAAAATGTTTAAAATGCCGTTTGGCTAAATTTGCTCCTATGCCATGCTAAAATGATTTAATTCATAACTATTTAACTGTAGCTCCGAATTTAATAAAATTTATATGTAAATGGGGTAGAATTTTGCCTAGTTTAACATGGTGGCTTTACTTTGCATGTTTAATAAGTATAAAATATGGGTTAGGGCAGAACAGTACCAAAACCTAAAACATGCACATGAGGAGTTTCCGGACTTGTTGTTTGTTGTTCCGGCCTCATTTAAATTTGCCTAGATAGGTAGTTTTATTATGCTTCACCTCTTGCCATGTTTAATAACATTTAATATTGATGGGTACATAGACGAGATCAAACTAAATAACTTGTTGTGGTGTTTCGTCCATATGCAACTCATTGCATATTGAGCTCTACTTAACTCGTAGAGTTGTTTGTGCACTTTGCCATGCCATGCTTCTTTAAACCGGACATGCATCATAATTGTTTGTGCATCATGCCGTGTCTATGTGGTGGTTGTTTACTATGTTGTGTGCTTCTTTCCGGTGTTTGCTTCTTCGGGTTGGTTCCGATAACGTCGCGTTTGTGAGGACCCGTTCGTCTATGCCCGTTTGTCTTCTTCATGGACTCGTTCTTCTTCCTTGTGGGATCTCAGGCAAGATGACCATACCCTCAAAATCACTTTTATGTTTGCTTGCTAGTTGCTCGCTCTTTTGCTATGCCTATGCTGCGATACCTACCACTTGCTTATCATGCCTCCCATACTATTGAGCCAAGCCTCTAACCCACCTTGTCCTAGCAAACCGTTGTTTGGCTATGTCACCGCTTTGCTTAGCCCCTCTTATAGCGTTGTTAGTTGCATGTGAAGATTGAAGTTTGTTCCTTGTTGGAACATGGAGATGTTGTTCCTTGTTGGAACATGTTTACTTGTTGGGATATCACAATACCTCTTATCTAATTAATGCACCTATATACTTGGTAAAGGGTGGAAGGCTCGGCCTTATGCCTGGTGTTTTGTTCCACTCTTGCCGCCCTAGTTTCCGTCATATCGGTGTTATGTTCCCGGATTTTGCGTTCCTTACGCGGTTGGGCTATAATGGGAACCCCTTGACAGTTTGCCTTGAATAAAACTCTTCCAGCAATGCCCAACATTGGTTTTACCATTCGCCACCTAGCCTTTTCTTTCCCTTGGGTTCTGCAGACTCAAGGGTCATCATTATTTTAACCCCCCCGGGCCAGTGCTCCTCTTAGTGTTGGTCCAACCTATCAGCTGCCGGTGGCCACCAGGGGAAACTCTGGGCTAGCCTACCCGTACCTAGGATAATCTGAGTGTGCCCTGAGAAAGAGATATGTGCAGCTCCTATCGGGATTTGTCGGCACATTCGGGCGGTGTTGCTGGTTTAGTTTTACCTTGTCGAAATGTCTTGTAACCGGGATTCCGAGTCTGATCGGGTCTTCCTGCTAGAAGGAATATCCTTCATTGACCGTGAGAGCTTGTGATGGGCTAAGTTGGGACTCCCCTACAGGGATTTGAACTTTTGAAAGCCGTGCCCGCGGTTATGGGCAGATGGGAATTTGTTAATGTCCGGCTGTAGAAAACCTGAAGTTGACCTTAATTAAAAATGCATCAACCGCGTGTGTAACTGTGATGGTCTCTTTCCGGCGGAGTCCGGGAAGTGAACACGGTGTTGGAGTTATGTTTGACGTAGGTTGTTTTAGGATCACTTCTTGATCATAGTTTCACGATCATGCTTTGCCTTCTCTTCTCGATCTCTTTTGCGTATGTTAGCCACCAAACATGCTAGTCGCTTGCTGCAGCTCCACCTCATACCTTTTACATTACCCATAAGCTTAAATAGTCTTGATCGCGAGGGTGCGAGATTGCTGAGTCCCCGTGACTCACAGATACTTCCAAAACCAGCTTGCAGGTGCCGATGAGTCTGTGCAGATGATGCAACCCAGCTCAAGGAGGAGCTCAATGAAGATCTTGTCCTTTGTGTTGTTTCGTTCTAGTTGATCAGTAGTGGAGCCCAGTTGGGATCGATCGGGGATCTGTGTAGCATTTGGGGTAGTCTTCTTTTATTTTGGCTCCGTAGTTGGGCCTTGATTGTATCTGGATGATGTAATGCTTTATTCTTGTATTTGTGTGAAGTGGCGATTGTAAGCCAACTATGTATCTCTTTCCCTTATGTATTACATGGGTTGTGTGAAGATTACCTCACTTGCGACATTGCTTTCAATGCGGTTATGCCTCTAAGTCGTGCTTCGACACATGGGAGATATAGCCGCATCGAGGGCATTACAAGTTGGTATCAGAGCAAGGAGACAAGAAACTTATTTCACCGTTGTTCCGGAGTGCTCAAGATATCTCGGAGATTCGTGTTTCCACTCTGCTTTCGTTCTAGCTTTTGCGAGGATGTTACCTCATTCAAGCCATTTATTTCAACCGGCGCAATCTCTCTTTTAAATTGTTCAACGGTGTTTCTTTTGAGTGGGCCCTAACCCGCAGGTCTTTTTCCAGAATCTTACCTGACTCTTCTAATTTCCGGAGTTATTCTCATATTCATCTCAAAGTTTGACGTAAGAATGATTTATCATCAGTCAAATGCCTTTCTCCAAGATCTGTTAAATTCTTTTCATCGTTGGCTCAACCTTTTCCATTCTTCATTCCGGTGTGCCTCAATAATTCTTGGTGGTGTTTTCTCGTCGTCATTTGAAGACCGAAGAAGAGTTTTACCTCCATATCTTGTCCGTTCTCTCAGAGATTCGTGGTTCTAATTCGAGGCCATCCTCTCATAATTGTTTGATTGTGAGAATTCTTTTCACCTATCCGAAGCAATTCAAGAGTCTTCTCAGTTTGATTATCCGGAGTCCATCATTTCAGGTTTTTCATTCTCAGCTTCTAGTTATCATTCTCCAATCTTACCGGTGCATCATTCAATATTCTCTAATCAGTTTGTGATCCCTTTGTTCACTTGTATCTAAATTCTCTCAAGTATCTTCGTTCATTTCATAATTCTTCCCGGTGTTTCTTTATCTCTACTTCGTTCATAACCGATTCTTACGGTGGTTCGTTCAAGATTTTCTCTTCTGTATCAATTTATTCGTTGTTTCAACCCTACCAGTGGTTCGTCGAAGACCTTCTCAAGTTTACGCTATGTCTATCTTAATCCTTTCTACGGGAATAAGTACTATGCCAAATCCACTATTTGTCATCAATTTAACTGATGAAGGATAAGCATAATGTAATTCTTATTCTTGTTTCATCGAGTAAATTCAATTCCTTATTCCGGAGGTTCATCAAATTCACGGTTTCACTTGATTCATCTTTCTTTTCCCGGAGTTCCAAGTTCTCTCAATTATTTCACCACGGAGATTCATCTAATTTGTTACAAGGATTCAACTTGTGTTTTCGACTTCTCTTTCCTTTCGTTTGACCATTCTTTTGTTTACCGGAGTTCTTCATGGAGGCTCTACATGACGGTTCATAAAGGATTTAATTCCTTCTCGAAGTGTTCATTGAGATTCTTTTCAGAGGAGTTCAAGCATTCTTCATCTTGTAATCCGGAGTGCAGTTCTTCCTATCTAATCTTTTGAGGTGGTGTTATGTCATTCTTGTCAATTTGAGTTCGTGTTTCATGATTCACATCTTGTCAAGAATGAGATATTTTAAATCCATCAATATCTTCATTGGAATTATCTTGGGTTACATTTCACCTAAAGCCTTCCCTAAGGTTTGTTGCTATCTATGGCGCTTATAAAGGACCCAAGTTCTTCTTTATCCTCCCGGTGAAATACTTCCTCGTCTCCTTGTTCTTATCAATCCAATTCTTTTTCCCGTGAGTGGCAGGTTGTCACCTCATAATTTTGAGATGTATTCCATAAGACCATATCAAGATTATTCTTTTCGTTGTTGGTGTTCCAACAACTCTGTTCGACCCTTCTCCTAAGGATGCCTTCTCAAACTCTTTTTGTGACAGAAGTTGGCATTTGCTTCTCCATTCTTTTATTTCAATTATCTATATTCTATTCTTTCGCTCCGGAGGCATTGTGATGTTGCTCTTTTCAACCCATCATCTCGTTTGTCAAAGATCATGTTCTTTTCGTGCTTATCCATTTAACCGGAGTGCTGTGTCCTCTGCTCAAGTTCTTTCATTTTATCAAGCCTTGCATATCTTTCCAACCGGAGTGCTGTTCGAATTTGTTCTTCCTTGTTCTTTTTTCCTAACGGAGTGCTTTCAACTTCGCTCTTTCTCGTTGCATTCTTTCTTTCAAGTTGCTCAACCTCGCAAGGTTCGTGGTTTCACTTGTTTGTCAAAGAAGCAACTTAGTTTTTACTTCTTCTCTTTCTCGTCTGTTCTCCCTCCGGTGCCATTCTAGATCTCGGGACGAGATCCTCTCGTAGTGGTGGAGTGTTGTAACACCCCGAGACCGTTGCACCAGGTATCTTCGGGCGTTTCATTGTTGTTGCCTTGTCTTTTGCTTGCGTGTTGCATCTTGCCATGTCATCATGTGCATTGCATCATCATGTTTTCAAAACTTGCATCCGTCCCGGTCTCCTCGTTCCTTCCGTTGTCCGTTCTGAGCCCAGACACACTTGCACGCGCCCGCAACATGTCCGAAATATTATTTTTTAAGTGGCAGGAAAATGTTCTCGGAATGAGATGAGATTTGACGTGTGGTCTTATTATAGTGTAGATAGACCGTCTGTCAAGTTTCATCACATTCGGAGATCGTTTGATGCCCCAACGGATAAATATAGCGACATTATAGTCGGTCTAACGTCGGACGTTTTCGGTCTCCGGAAACAGTCGTCGGGCCTCTCTCTCTTCTAGTCTCTTAGCTCGAGCCCTTCTACACAGCCCACAAGTTCCAACCGACCCCTCGCGTGCGTGTCCGAAACTTCCCCGGACGCGACCCGGACAGTCGTCACCGTTGGATTCGGATCATCCCCGAACATCTACAAAACATCACCGTTTTCTTATTTGGGCTCCCTAGCCTATTTTTCCCGACCGTCCGATTTTGATCGGAGGGACGAGATAGCCCCTAATCTAACCCACTCACTATATAACTAGACCAACCCTAGATCCTAGGCAGATTGTCCCTTCCATCCATCCCATCCGCCGCCACTCTCCTTGTTTTCAACGCCGGCCAATCCCCACTGTTTTCAATCGATCTGTCCATCCAACTGCATCTCCCATCGCCAGCCTCATCCGCATCCCCGCCTCCTCTTTACTCAGTCTTCCCCGCAGCCAGCCGGCGCCCGATCCAGGATGGATCGAGGCCACGGCTTCGCGCGCCTCTGCCTCGCAGGTAGTTGCCGGCCACTCAAACAGCAGCAGCAGCAGCCATCGGAGGTCCCAGCGCCGTCCAACCTCGACCCCGCCACCATGTCCTCGCCACCACGCTGGAGCAAGCCAGCAGGAATCCCGTTGCCGTCGTCCTCTGCCTCAACGTCGCCTTCACCCGTGGCCAGCCGCCGGAGTTCTAGGTCACCACTGTTTTGCGTTCCCTGCTCCCTTGTATTCTCCACCCCGTCCCCTTCCCTAACCTCTCTCATGCCCCGGCCACTCTCTCCCTAAGCGCAGGAGCAGCAGAAGCCCCGCCATGGCCGCGCCTGACCTGCGCCAAGCTCCACCAACGTCGTCCCGTGCGTGCCTCCGATCTTCCCTGCCCCGGATCCAGGCGCCCCACCGCTTCCTCCTTCTCGCCGCTTGCGACGATGTTAGCCGCGTCGCCGCCTGTCGGAGTTCCTGCCGCCGCGTTCATCTTCTCCAGATTTTCGTTCCAGCCAGGAGCCCGGATACGAGCGGCTCGTTCCCTCCTCTGCCTCGCTCCCCCAGCAACCACCTTGCCCGGCCGCCGTTCGCCTCCACGCCGTCTTCGTCACCAAGCCGAGCTGCATCGAGCTCTGCTTCCACTGTGACGAGCAAGAGCTCGCTCGTCCCATGCCTCTGCATCATCTGCATCGAGCAGGTGGTCGCCTTGCTCGAGCCTCTGCCTCGCTCGCCCGTGTTGACCTCGTCCCAGCGCGCGTGGACCGGTCAACTCCGTCCCCTGGGCCGGCCCTTCTCCTCCTCTTCTTCCAGCCAGGCCTTGGCCCGATGTGAGAAACTCCTCCAGCCTGATCCTGTTCGGCCTGATAGCTCAGATTCGGTCCATATATGTTTTTTTGCTGTGCGCTACGATTTTCCTAATTGTTCAGAAAACTGCAGTTTTACAGATGACCCCTAAGCTCCATGCATATTGTAACTCTCAAACCGTGCATCACATGTAAATAACTTATATATGGAAAATGCTTAAAATTGTGTCTAGTTTCATAATATGCAACTTTCATCTATGTTTAAAATGTTTAAAATGCCGTTTGGCTAAATTTGCTCCTATGCCATGCTAAAATGATTTAATTCATAACTATTTAACCGTAGCTCCGAATTTAATAAACTTTATATGTAAATGGGGTAGAATTTTGCCTAGTTTAACATGGTGGCTTTACTTTGCATGTTTAATAACTATAAAATATGGTTTAGGGCAGAACAGTACCAAAACCTAAAACATGCACATGAGGAGTTTCCGGACTTGTTGTTTGTTGTTCTGGCCTCATTTAAATTTGCCTAGATAGGTAGTTTTATTATGCTTCACCTCTTGCCATGTTTAACAACATTTAATATTGATGGGTACATAAACGAGATCGAACTAAATAACTTGTTGTGGTGTTTCGTCCATATGAAACTCGTTGCATATTGAGCTCCACTTAACTTGTAGAGTTGTTTGTGCACTTTGCCATGCCATGCTTATTTAAACCGGACATGCATCATAATTGTTTGTGCCTCATGCCATGTCTATGTGGTGGTTGTTTACTATGTTGTGTGCTTCTTTCCGGTGTTTGCTTCTTCGGGTTGGCTCCGATAACGTCGCGTTTGTGAGGACCCGTTCGTCTACGCCCGTTTGTCTTCTTCATGGACTCGTTCTTCTTCCTTGAGGGATCTCATGCAAGATGACCATACCCTCGAAATCACTTCTATCTTTGCTTGCTAGTTGCTCACTCTTTTGCTATGCCTATGCTGCGATACTTACCACTTGCTTATCATGCCTCCCATACTATTGAGCCAAGCCTCTAACCCACCTTGTCCTAGCAAACCGTTGTTTGGCTATGTTACCGCTTTGCTCAGCCCCTCTTATAGCGTTGTTAGTTGCAGGTGAAGATTGAAGTTTGTTCCTTGTTGGAACATGGAGATGTTGTTCCTTGTTGGAACATGTTTTCTTGTTGGGATATCACAATACATCTTATCTAATTAATGCATCTATATACTTGGTAAAGGGTGGAAGGCTCGGCCTTATGCCTGGTGTTTTGTTCCACTCTTGCCGCCCTAGTTTCCGTCATATCGGTGTTATGTTCCCGGATTTTGCGTTCCTTATGTGGTTGGGCTATAATGGGAACCCCTTGACAGTTCTCCTTGAATAAAACTCTTCCAGCAATGCCCAACATTGGTTTTACCATTCGCCACCTAGCCTTTTCTTTCCCTTGGGTTTTGCAGACTCAAGGGTCATCATTATTTTAACCCCCCCGGGCCAGTGCTCCTCTGTGTGTTGGTCCAACCTGTCAGCTGCCGGTGGCCACCAGGGGCAACTCTGGGCTGGCCTACCCGTACCTAGGACAATCTGAGTGTGCCCTGAGAAAGAGATATGTGCAGATCCTATCGGGATTTGTCGGCACATTCGGGCGGTGTTGCTGGTTTAGTTTTACCTTGTCGAAATGTCTTGTAACCGGGATTCCGAGTCTGATCGGGTCTTCCCGCTAGAAGGAATATCCTTCGTTGACCGTGAGAGCTTGTGATGGGCTATGTTGGGACTCCCCTGCAGGGATTTGAACTTTTGAAAGCCGTGCCCGCGGTTATGGGCAGATGGGAATTTGTTAATGTCCGGTTGTAGAAAACCTGAAGTTGACCTTAATTAAAAATGCATCAACTGCGTGTGTAACCGTGATGGTCTCTTTCCGGCGGAGTCCGGGAAGTGAACACGGTGTTGGAGTTATGTTTGACGTAGGTTGTTTTAGGATCACTTCTTGATCATAGTTTCACGATCGTGCTTTGCCTTCTCTTCGTGCTCTCTTTTGCGTATGTTAGCCACCAAACATGCTAGTCGCTTGCTGCAGCTCCACCTCATACCTTTTACCTTACCCATAAGCTTAAATAGTCTTGATCGCGAGGGTGCGAGATTGCTGAGTCCCCGTGACTCACAGATACTTCTAAAACCAACTTGCAGGTGCCGATGAGTCCGTGCAGATGACGCAACCCAGCTCAAGGAGGAGCTCAATGAAGATCTTGTCCTTTGTGTTGTTTCGTTCTAGTTGATCAGTAGTGGAGCCCAGTTGGGGTCGATCGGGGATCTGTGTAGCATTTGGGGTAGTCTTCTTTTATTTTGGCTCCGTAGTCGGGCCTTGATTGTATCTGGATGATGTAATGCTTGATTCTTGTATTTGTGTGAAGTGGCGATTGTAAGCCAACTATGTATCTCTTTCCCTTATGTATTACATGGGTTGTGTGAAGATTACCTCACTTGCAACATTGCTTTCAATGCGGTTATGCCTCTAAGTCGTGCTTCGACACGTGGGACATATAGCCGCATCGAGGGCGTTACACAATAGACATTAGCCCCCAAGTGCCAAATATAATACTTGTATTGTGGTTGGGATTTTGTATAAATTCATCGCCATCTCACAAATTTTTTGTCGCTTGCAGTCTAAGCTGAACAAGAAAGAATCCCAAATCGCCGACCTTCGAGAAAATACCAAGTCTCAACAAGAAGAGGCCTCCAAAGCCAAGGATGAAGTAACCAATATTTTAGCAATGATGAAAAAACTAAAGGAAAGCTTTAAAGCTAAAGAAACGGGTTGGGACACAGAGAGGTCAGCCCTGCTGACGAGAGCTGAGGATGCTAAAGCCGCACTTAAACCGGTAACTGAGGAGTTATCCAGCCTAAAGCAGCAGATTAATATTATATCATCAACCATCTTTGGTAAGGTCATATCCCCCTTTGTACTGTAAGAATCATATTAGAAACGTCTGCCAGCTTACCCATAACTTTATTGATGCAGGTTCTCGGAGCGCTAAGTTGGGCTCAGATATCCGCATCCGGCTTAAAGCTGTCTACACTCTTGTAGAGCAGCTATATACCGGTGCCCAACGAACCATCGCTGCTACAATGCATAAGAAAACTCCTTCAACACTTGTCCAAGACACTTTGAAGCAATTATCAGTGCTGCCCAAAAGAATTGACGACTTAAAACATGGAGCTGCCAGAGCTGGTGCTTTAACTGCTTTAAGCCGGGCCAAAGCATGGCAGACCGATCTTGACCCGGAAGATTTGTCCAACGGCTGCCCCAGTGTTAAAGAAGATGGATCGTACTTCAGTGCTGATGACTTCGCAAAAATAGCAAGAGCTATGCGTCCCTAAGTAAGTAAACTAGCTGACGAAACCAACTTATCCACATACCAGGCAGCTTATGATGCTGACAACAAGAAGATTGGCGCGCCAGTTCATGAGCCAACAGATCTTATTCCTCCGATTCGTAAGCACACCTTTGCCCCTGATATTGATCCATACAATCTTATCGATGATGAAGCTGTGTTCAGAGCGTTGACTAGTATCAACTGGGCTACGCCTGACTTCTAGCCGATAGATAAACAAGGAGTTGAAGATGAAGAAGAGGTGCAGGAAGATCCTGAAGCTCTAACCCGTCAATAATCATAAGCCAGTGTACTTATCAAAATACTTTATTGTATGGATAACTTTGATGAGTGCTTAGTCTCGTCGAGCCGTCAGATGCCTTGTAATAGGGTAGCTTGAACTCTTCGTCTACTATGCCATCGTGCATATTTTGCTTTGCATGACACTGTTGATCCGCCAATTTAAGATCTGCCACTTGTGCTTATGTTATTATTATTTTGAATCTGTTCCTGCATACAAACAGACACAAGTGTCCTGGCGGTTTATTGCAGGACGGGTCATAATGCCCAATATAAAACCACTAGTGACTAAAATGGTTCATAGCCAGGGCCGGTTTAATCATGATTGAATATATTCAAAAAAAATATCATACATGTGATATGTGATAAAAACTGTCGGCTTATTATGCCAATGCAGTACGGGTGATGATCCGAAACTTTAGAAGAGAATAATTCCAAGTACTGAATGCCATCATATGCTGCCGGGTCATCACAAACCTATGTTTGAGCTGTGCTACGCAGTCAGACTCTCTTTGGTCTGTCTAACCCGGTCATTAATCCACCAAGTAGGTCAGAGCTATGCCCATACGAAATTATAATACTAGCTTGAGAGCCGAAATCCCAAGGTAATCAGAGCTGTGCTCGCATGAAATTATCATATTGGCTTGGTAGCCGAATTATCAAGGTAACTAGAGCCGTGCTCTTATGAAATTATCATATTGGCTTGGTAGCCGAATTCCAAGGTAACCAGAGCTGTGCTTTGATGAATTTATCATATTGGCTTGGTAGCCGAGTTACCTGGATAACCAGAGTTGTGCTCTTATGAATGTTCATATTGGCTTGGTAGCCGAATTACCAAGATAACCAGAGCTGTGCTCTTATGACATTATCATATTGGCTTGATAGCCAAATTACCAAGATCAAGTGGGCAGTAACGCTATGTTCTCTTTGGTGAATACACCTATGTTTGAACAGGAAGCCCCCAAGTGACATATTCGGTCAAGAGGGTAGTAACGCTATGATTCGAATACGATCAGGAAGCCCCCAAGTAACCATAATTGTGGCGTTGCACCGGATCAAAAGGGTAGTGACGCTATGTTATCTTTGGTGAATGCACCTATGTTTGAACAGGAAGCCCCCAAGTGATCATGTTGTATGTAACAAAGACTCATTATTCTTGGAAATGAAACGGCAGAGGCCCTGCTTTCTCAGGGATGCCGACTTCATTAAAAATATAATATATACATTGTCAAAAATATGTACATTGGAAGAGCCGGTGGCTCAAGTATAGTAAGGCCGAAGATGAGCAACATTCCATGGCCGGCGGGTCTCCTCCTCTGACTTACGCGAATCCTTGTGTTCCCGAATGTCGATAAGTTAGTATGATCCATTGTTCAGATTTTTACTGACCACAAAAGGTCCTTCCCAAGGTGGGGATATCTTGTGCATGTCAGTTTGATCCTGGATGAGCCAGAGCACCAAATAACCTTCTTGAAAAGTTTTGGTTTTAACCCGGCGGCTGTGGTAGCGACGCAGATCTTGCTGGTAGATCGCCGAACGAGCCGCCGCAATGTCACGCTCCTCATCTAATAGGTCAAGTGCTTCCTGACATGCTTTTTCATTGTCAGCTTCAACATAAGCCGCCATACGGGGCGAATCATGACGGATGTCACTAGGGAGAACTGCCTATGCTGCGTAAACCATGAAGAAAGGCGTGTAACCCATAGATCTGTTAGGGGTGGTATTAATGCTCCATAACACGGAAGGTAACTCCTCCACCCAACAACCCGGCGTCCTCTGTAGGGGAACCATAAGCCGGGGCTTGACGCCTCTCAGGATCTCTTGATTGGCTCTCTTGGCTTTACCATTAGATTGGGGGTGAGCCACCGATGACACATCAAGCCGGATATGCTCATGTTGACAAAATTCTTTCATGGCACCCTTGGATAGATTAGTGCCATTATCAGTTATGATACTGTGGGGAAAGCCAAAACAGAAAATCACCTTTTTAACGAATTGAACTGCCGTTGCCGCGTCACATTTGCTGACCGACTCTGCCTCAACCCACTTTGTAAATTTGTCAACTGCCACTAGGAGCTGTTTTTTTATTCTTGGCCTTTTGAAAGGTCCAACCATATCAAGCCCCCAGACTTCAAACAGCCAAGTAATTGGAATCATCCTCAAATCTTGAGTCGGCACATGGGCTCGTCGTGAAAATTTCTGACATCCATCACACTTACTAACCAGGTCTTTAGCATTAGCATGAGCAGTCAGCCAATAAAATCCATGACGAAAAGCCTTAGCCACAAGAGATTTAGAACCGGCATGATGACCACAATCTCCTTCATGAATCTCTCGCAGAATCTCACGGCCTTCTTCAGGTGAAACACAACGTTGAAACGCCCCTGTGACATTGCGATGATGTAGCTCTCCATTGACAATGGTCATTGACTTGGACCAACGGGTTATCTGCCTGGCCAAAGTTTCATCATCAGGTAACTCGCCCCGGTTCATATAAGCCAAATATGGAACTATCCAATCAGGAATTACATGAAGAACCGCCACCAATTGTGCTACCGGGTCAGGAATAGCAAGGACTTCATCTGTAGGAAACTTGACTGAGGGGTTATGCATAATATCTAAAAAAGTATTAGGTGGCACCGGCTTACGCTGAGAGCCTAGCCGGCTTAAAGCATCAGTCGCCTCGTTCTTCCTTTGATCGATATGCTCAACCTGATAACCCTTGAAGTGACCCGCAATAGCATCAACCTGTCGACGATAAGCCGCCATGAGTGGATCCTTAGAATCCCAAGTACCATAAACTTGTTGAGCTACTAAATCTGAGTCGCCAAAGCACCTCACCTGGCTTAAGTTCATCTCCTTAGCCATCCGAAGACCATGGAGCAAGGCCTCATATTCAGCTGCATTGTTAGTGCAAGGGAACATCAGCCGGAGAACATAACAAAATTTATCACCTTGAGGGGAAGCTAGCACAACTCCAGCCCCCGAGCCTTCCAATTGCCTGGACCCATCAAATTGAATAGTCCAATACGTGTTATCTAGATTTTCTTCACGCATCTGCAGTTCTGTCCAGTCATTGATGAAATCTAGTAGTGCTTGAGACTTGATGGCCATGTCAGGCATATACTTCAAACCATGAGGTCCAAGCTCAATGGCCCACTTGGCTATCCGACCTGTGGCTTCCCTATTTTGAATAATATCCCCTAAGGGAGCAGAACTAACCACAGTGATGGGATGACCCAAAAAATACTGCTTAAGTTTCCGACTAGCCATGAACACCCCATATACAAGTTTCTGCCAGTGCGGATACCTCTGCTTGGACTCAATGAGAACCTCATTGATGTAGTAAACCGGCCTCTGAACCGAATATTCCTTGCCTGCCTCCTTCCGTTCCACCACAATAGCTACGCTGACAGCACGAGCATTAGCAGCCACATACAACAACAACGACTCCTTATCAATAGGAGCGGCAAGAACGGGCGGCTCATCCAACTGTCTCTTCATCCTCAAATGCTTCATTAGTGGCATCACTCCATACAAAATTATATGTCTTCTTCATCATCTGATACAGAGGGATAGCCTTTTCTCCCAACCGACTTATGAACCAGCTTAGAGCCGCAATACGACCCACCAGACGTTGAACATCATTGATACATGCCAGTTTAGCCAAAGAAGTGATGGCTTTTATCTTCTCCGGGTTAGCTTCAATGCCTCTGTTAGAAACCAGAAAACCCAAGAGCTTGCCTGCTGGCACACCAAAAACGCACTTGGCCGGATTAAGTATCATCTTATAAACTCGGAGGTTATCAAAGGTCTCCTTCAAATCATTTATCAAAGTTTCCTTCTTTCTGGATTTTACCACAATATCATCCACATAAGCATGAACATTGCACCCAATCTGATTATGAAGACAATTCTGCATACATCGCTGGTAAGTCGCCTGGGCACTCTTGAGCCCGAAAGGCATAGACACATAACATAAGGCTCCAAAGGGAGTAATAAAAGATGTCTTCTCTTGGTCCTTAACTGCCATTTTGATCTGATGATAACCAGAATAAGCATCCAAAAAACTCAAACGCTCACAACCCGCCGTAGCATCAATAATTTGATCAATGCGAGGGAGAGCAAAAGGATCAGCCGGACAAGCCTTGTTTAAATCCGTGTAATCCACACACATACGCCAAGTGCCGTTCTTCTTAAGGACCAGCACCGGGTTAGCCAACCACTTAGGATGAAAAACTTCAATAATGAACTCGGCCGCCAAGAGCCGGACCACTTCTTCACCAATGGCCTTTTGCCCCTCTTCATTAAAACGACGGAGAAAATGCTTCACCGGCTTAAACTTTGGATCAATATTAAGACTGTGATCATCGAGTTCCCTCGGTACACCTGGCATATCAAAAGGCTTCCATGCAAAGATGTCTCGGTTCTCACGAATGAACTCGATGAGCGCACTTCCCTATTTTGGATCCAGATTAGGACTGATGCTGAACTGCTTAGATGAATCGCCAAGAACGAAGTAAATTAGCTTGGTAGCATCCGCCGATTTAAACTTCAAGACCGGGTCATGCTCCGTAGTTGGCTTTTTCAAAGATGTCATGTCAGCCGGGTCAACATTGTCTTTGTAAAACTTCAACTCCTCTGTTGCGCAGATCGATTCAGCATAGGCTGCATCACCTTCCTCACACTCCAAAGCTATCTTCCGGCTTCCATGTACCGTAATGGTCCCCTTGTGACCTGGCATTTTGAGCTGTAGATAAACATAATAAGGCCTTGCCATGAACTTAGCATAAGCCGGCCATCCAAATAGAGCATGATAAGGGCTCTTGATCTTTACTACTTCAAAGGTCAACGTTTCAGATCTGGAATCATGATCATCCCCAAATGCAACCTCCAGCGCTATTTTCCCAATTGGGTATGCCGACTTACCAGGCACCACACCGTGAGAAACAGTGTTTGACGGCTTAAGATTTTTATCGGTTAACCCCATGCGATGGAAGGTGTAATAATAAAGGATATTGATGCTGCTACCTCCATCCATGAGTACTTTTTGTGAATTTATATCCTCCAACCTGGGGTGCTACCTGATACGTCTCCAACGTATCTATATTTTTTTATTGTTCCATGCTATTATATTATCTGTTTTGGATGTTTAATGGGCTTTAATATACCTTTTTATATTATTTTTGGGACTAACCTACTAACCAAAGGCCCAATGCAAATTGTTGTTTTTTTTGCCTATTTTAGTGTTTCACAGAAAAGGAATATCAAACAGAATCCAAATGGAATGAAACCTTCAGGAGAGTTATTTTTGGAACAAACATGATCCAGGAGACTTGGAGTGGACGTCAAGAAAGAAGCAAGGAGGCCACGAGGCAGGAGGGCGCACCCAGGGGGGTAGGCTCGCCCCCCATCCTCGTGGGCCCCTCGTAGCTCCACCGACATACTTCTTCCTCCTATATATACCCATATACCCCGAAAACATCCAGGAGCACCATGAAACCCTATTTCCACCGCCACAACCTTCTATACCTGTGAGATCCCATCTTGGGGCCTTTTCTGGCCCTCCGCCAGAGGGGGAATCGATCACGGAGGGCTTCTACATCAACACCACAGCCTCTCCGATGATGTGTGAGTAGTTTACCACAGACCTTCAGGTCCATAGTTATTAGCTAGATGGCTTCTTCTCTCTCTTTGGATATCAATACAAAGTTCTCCTTGATTCTCTTGGAGATCTATTCGATGTAACTCTTTTTGCGGTGTGTTTGTCGAGATCTGATGAATTGTGGGTTTATGATCAAGATTATCTATGAAAAATATTTGATTCTTCTCTGAAATCTTTTATGCATGATTTAATATCTTTGCAAGTATCTTCGAATTATCAGTTTGGTTTGGCCTACTAGATTGATCTTTCTTGCAATGGGAGAAGTGCTTAGGTTTGGGTTCAATCTTGCGGTGTCCTTTCCCAGTGACAGCAGGGGCAGCAAGGCACGTATTGTATTGTTGCCATCGAGGATAAAAAGATGGGGTTTACATCGTATTACTTGAGTTTATCCCTCTACATCATGTCATCTTGCCTAATGCGTTACTCTGTTCTTATGAACTTAATACTCTAGATGCATGCTGGATAGCGGTCGATGTGTGGAGTAATAGTAGTAGATGCAGAATCGCTTCGGTCTACTTGTCACGGACATGATGCCTATATACATGATCATGCCTAGATATTCTCATAATTATTCGCTTTTCTATCAATTGCTCGACAGTAATTTGTTCACCCACCATAGAATTTGCTATCTTGAGAGAAGCCACTAGTGAAACCTATGGCCCCGGGTCTATCTTCCATCATATTATTTTCATATCAACTAGCTATTTCTATTACCGTTTATTTTTGCAATCTTTATTTTCCAATCTATACCATAAAAAATACCAAAAATATTTATCTTATTATCTCTATCAGATCTCACTTTCCTAAGTGACCGTGAAGGGATTGACAACCCCTTTATCGCGTTGGTTGCGAGGTTCTTGTTTGTTTGTGCAGGTACTAGGCAACTTGCGTGTTACCTCCTACTGGATTGATACCTTGGTTCTCAAAAACCGAGGGAAATACTTACGCTACTTTGCTGCATCACCCTTTCCTCTTCAAGGGAAAACCAGTGCATGCTCAAGAGGTACCACTACCACCAAAGCCAGGTGACCCGGATTATCAACCTGGGGCGGGTGATCCTCACGGCTGCACACAATGGGTTGCTCCGACCAGCGCAAGTAACGGGGAACTGCCGGTTCAACGACATTCACTACCCTTTTATGAAGCTTCTGATCCCGCTTGCATAAACTTGTGGTGAAGACGTGGTACTTCCCACTATTCAACTGTTTCAGGTTACTCTGATACCCAGATTGTTGCTGCTGACTCCCCGAACCGGACTATTGATGAAAACCTCTCTGGTTACCTTGGTTACCCTGGTGACCCTGCAAACCAGAGTTAGAGCCACCACCACCATGACCCGGACCATAAGAATCGGAACCTGAGCCGCCACCTGGTCCATGATTGTACTGGAACAAGTTGGAATTTTTGAACTCCTTCATAATGTAGCAGTCCTTCCAAAGGTGCGTAGATGGCATGTCCCGTGAGCCATGCTTTGGACAGGGCTGATTCAACATCTGCTCTAGATTTATACCTGACCCTCCTGCCCGAGGAGGTGGTTTCCTTTATGATGCTGACCATTGTTCTGCATGTTGGTATTGGCCACAAAATCTGAATTATTATCAGCCTTACATTTACCGTTACTCCCCTGAGTCACCGGGTTATGATGTTGGTTTCTAGTGTTGCCACTCTTCTTTCCCTTTCCTGGCTTGTCATCATCAGACTCGGGGTCCTTGGTACCATCAAAGTCGGCATATTTAATTAGAGCTGCCATCAGCTCCCCATATCATTGTAGTGGCGCTTGAGCCACCCTAACTTCTGTTTAAGGGCCAAAAAACGACAGTTTTTCTCCAACATGAGGACTGCTGGGCCGGCATTGATGTTACCCGATGAGTGTAGGATGGCCTTAACCCGACACACCAAATGTGTTGTTGACTCGCCCTCCTCTTGGCCGCAGGCATCCAAATCCATGATCGACATGGGCTGCTTGCACGTATCCTTAAAATTCTGGATAAATTGGGCTTTTAACTTGGCCCATGACCCGATGGAGTTGGCAGGTAGTCCTTTTAACCAAGTACGGGCGGTCCCATCTAGCATCATGGTAAAGTACTTGGCACACGTGGCATCACTGACCTCCAACAGTTCCATGGCCATCTCGTAACTCTCAACCCACGTCTCAGGGGGTAAGTCGGCTGTGTATTTAGGCACCTTACAAGGTCCTTTGAAATCCTTGGGCAGACGCTCATTACGCAGAGCCAACACTAAACACGGCACACCCGTGCTTCGAGAGGTCACGCCTGCTTCCACCGAAGTTGATGGATAAACCGGCGATGGCTGATGAGCCGCGTACTGAGCCACCAGCTCAGCCCCCCGATGTGCTCTATCCTGATCTATCAGAGCCTGAGTATTACGGGGTGGGTCATGTCCATGGGGCGGGTTACGACGCCGCTCACTGCTTGACACTGCTAGGGAATCCATGTGTCTGCTATAACTCTGGCTTGGGCGGGGGGTTGAATGGATTCTCTCACGACTGTAAGAATAAGCCGGCTGCTGAACCAATGCTGTCTGAAGTAGCTGTCTAGCCCTTCGCGTTTCAACCGCTGCTGGTGACTCACCTTCAACTGGGAGAGCCGCCAATCGTGATGCTGCAGCGATCATGTTATCCAAAGGGTTAGAGTAATGACCCGGTGGCGTCGGCATGTGCTGTGGTGGGATATTGTTCTGGCGAGGCAGGTCCGTCGTGCGCGGCTGAGCCGGCGCTCCCGTCCCAGGTGCTTCAACCCGGGCTACCCCTGGCGGGTTACTGGTTCCCGCTCTAGGTGTATTAAAGCGATTTCTCGCCTTGTAGACCGAAGGAAGATGAGTCTGATGCCTCCTCCTCATGACTTCGTTTGAGGCGTTCTGATCTAGCATGAGCCGAAAAGACTCCGACTGAATCAGCTGCGCCTGAGCATCCAACGTTGCCCGCTCCGTGGCCATCCTAGCGTCCTCAGCTGCCAGGTCTTCCTTGGCTTGGGCTATCTGATCTCACAATTTTGTGACTTCTGCGTTATGCTGATCTCGGTTTTCTGGGTTAACCTTTGCTGTTAGCAATGCTGCCAAAGCGTTAGTAAGTCGGACAAAACCTGAGCCGGCGGGCGCGCATGACCTCCTGCCCTGGCTTCCATCGCCTCTGCTGACCCGGAAATCAACGCTGCTGCAGTTGAAGAATTCTGCACCGGTTGTGTACCGGCCATAAAGATTGCGTCCCGGTTTGGCGGCTCGTAGGAGTCCAGAATACTGTCACCATCGGAACAACCCCCAAGCCTGTCGTCCTGTAGTTGATACAACGAGGTAGTCTCGCCTGTGGACGACTCACCATCAGAATAAATGGCTGTCTCACCGCCAGACATGGATCCTTCCAACTCAGCCCCATGGATAAATCCAACAAAGGCATGCTTCACGGCGGGTTGAACTCAGGCGGGTCGTGCACGCTGAGCCGTCTCGATGATGTTGGTGCAGATGTCCGGCTCAGGGCCCGGCTCGCCGATCTTGCCGATGAAGACATGGATTCCGCCGAAGGGGACCCGGTACCCGTACTCAACTGAGCCGGCTTCGGGGCCCCAGCCTGCATCGTCGATGTAGAGCTTGCCGCGACGACTCTTGGTCATCCGGCCCACAACGTATCCCTTGACCCCTTCAAAGCCGCCCTGTAAGAGCTCGAAACCACCATGCGCTGACCCCACGGTGGTCGCCAACTCTCGTGGAATAGCCACGTCAGATGTCCTAGTGTGAGGACTTAGTCGTGGAGCCATCGCACTAGGTTAGCTTAGAGGGGTTAAACGGGACAAAGGACACGGGAGTTTATACTGGTTCGGCCCCTTGCGGTGAAGGTAAAGGCCTAATCCCGTTGGAGGTGGTATTGCTTAGGTTTCGATTACTAGGGATCGATTGCGCTTGACCTAGTTCTCGATTTGTTGTCTATCTTCCTAACTCACCGTCGGGTCGTCCCTTTATATATAGGTTGACGCCCGGTGGCTTACAGAGTCCCTGCCGGCTCATAAACGTGTTCGGCCCGGTGACTTAATTACAATTGCCTTATAATACAAGTCACATACATATGGCGGTTCACACCTACGGGCCTTAAGCCGCCTTTGGGCCTTGGGCTCTTCATAAGTCATCCTCATGAACCGCCATCTTCGCTTGCTTCATGGGCTTTGTCTTGTGAGTCGTTAGGAGTATAACCTAGCCCCTCCTGGGCGGGTTAACTCATTAGCTATATCCCCAACAATTACACTGTGGTGTTCCAGGTGGCGTGAGTTGTGAAACTATTCCACATTGTTTTAAATGAAGGCCAAACTCATAACTCAAATATTCGCCTCCACGATCAAATCGTAGAAACTTTATTTTCTTGTTACGATGATTCTCCACTTCACTGTGAAATGCTTTGTACTTTTCAAATGTTTCAGACTAGTGTTTCATGAAGTAGATATACCCATATCTGCTCAAATCATGTGTGAAGGTCAGAAAAAATTGATACCCGCTGCAAGCCTCGACACTCATCGGATTGCATACATCAATATGTATTATTTCCAATAAGTCAGTTGCTTGCTCCATTGTTCCGAAGAATGGAGTTTTAGTCATCTTGCCCATGAGGCATGGTTCGCAAGCATCAAGTGATTCATAATCAAGTGATTCGAAAAGTCCATCGGCATGGAGTTTCTTCATGCGCTTTACACCAATATGACCTAAACAGCAGTGCCACAAATAGGTTTCACTATCATTATTAACTTTGCATCTTTTGGCTTCAATATTATGAACATGTGTATCACTACGACCGAGATTCAATAAACCATTCACCTTGGGTGTATTACCACAAAAGGTTTTATTCATGTAAACAGAATAACAATTATTCTTTGACTTAAATGAATAACTGTATTGCAATAAACACGATCCAATCATATTATGCTCAACGCAAACACCAAATAACATTTATTTTAGGTTCAACACTAATCCCGAAGGTAAAGGGAGTGTGCGATGGTGATCTTATCAACCTTGGAATCATTTCCAACACACATCGTCAGCTCGTCCTCAACTAGTCTTTGTTTATTTTGCAACTCCCGTTTCGAGTTACCACTCTTAGCAACTAAACTAGTATCAAATACCGAGGGGTTTGCTATAAACACTAGTAAAGTACACATCAATAACATGTATGTCAAATATACCTTTGTTCATTTTGCCATCCTTCTTACCCGCCAAGTATCTAGGGCAGTTCCACTTCCAGTGACCATTTCCTTTGCAGTAGAAGCGCTTAGTTTCAGGCCTGGGTCTAGCTTTGGGCTTCTTCATGGGAGTGGCAACTTGCTTTCCATTCTTCTTGAAGTTCCCTTTCTTTCCCTTGCCCTTTTATTTGAAACTACTGGTCTTGTCAACCATCAACACTTGATGCTTTTCTCGATTTCTACCTTCACCGATTTCAGCATCGCGAAGAGCTCGGGGAATCGTTTTCATCATCCCTTGCATATTATAGTTCATCACAAAGCTCTAGTAACTTGGTGATAGTGACTAGAGAACTTTATTAATTACTATCTTATCTGGAAGATTAACTCCCACTTGATTCAAGCAATTGTAGTACCCAGACAATCTGAGCACATGCTCACGGGTTGAGCTATTCTCCTCCATCTTGTAGGCAAGGTACTGTCAGAGGTCTCATACCTCTTGACACGGGCATGAGTATGAAATACCAATTTCAACTCTTAGAACATCTTATATGTTCCATGACATTCCAAAACATTTTTGAAGTCCCGGTTCTAGGCCGTAAAGCATGGTGCACTAAACTATCAAGTAGTCATCATACCGAGCTTTGCCAAATGTTCATAACGTTTGCATCTGCTCCTGCAATAGGTCTGTTACCTAGTGGTGCATCAAGGACATAATTCTTCTATGCAGCAATGAGGATAATCCTCGGATCACGGACTCAGTCCGCATCATTGCTACTATCATCTTTCAACTTAGCTTTCTCTAGGAACACATTAAAATTCAACGGAACAACAACACGGGCCATCTATCTACAACAACATAGACATGCAAAATACTATCAAGTACTAATTTCATGATAAATTAAAGTTCAATTAATCAAATTACTTAAGAACTCCAACTTAGATAGACATCTCTCTAATCATCTAAGTGATCACGTGATCCATATCAACTAAACCATGTCCGATCATCACATGAGATGGAGTAGTTTTCAATGGTGAACATCACTATGTTGATCATATCTACTATATGATTCACGCTCAACCTTTTGGTCTCAGTGTCCCGAGGCCATATCTGCATATGCTAGGCTCGTCAAGTTTAACCTGAGTATTCTGCGTGTGCAAAACTGGCTTGCACCCGTTGTATGTGAACGTAGAGCTTATCACACCCGATCATCACGTGGTGTCTCAGCACGACGAACTTTAGCAACGGTGCATACTCAAGGAGAACACTTATACCTTGAAATTTAGTGAGAGATCATCTTATAATGCTACCGCCAAACTAAGCAAAATAAGATGCATAAAGGATAAACATCACATGCAATCAATATAAGTGATATGATATGGCCATCATCATCTTGTGCCTTTGATCTCTATCTCCAAAGCACCGTCATGATCACCATCATCACCGTCTTGACACCTTGATCTCCATCGAAGCATCGTTGTCATCTCACCAACTATTGCTTCTACGACTATCGCTACCGCTTAGTGATAAAGTAAAGCAATTACATGGCGATTGCATTTCATACAATAAAGCGACAACCATATGGCTCCTGCCAGTTGCCGATAACTGTGTTACAAAACATGATCATCTCATACAATAAAATTTAGCATCATGTTTTGACCATATCACATCACAACATGCCTTGCAAAAACAAGTTAGATGTCCTGTACTTTGTTGTTGCAAGTTTTATGTGGCTGCTGCGGGCTGAGCAAGAACCGTTCTTACCTATGCATCAAAAACCACAACGTGGTATAGTGATTATTTTTTATCTTCAAAAAGAACCCTGTTCATTGAATCCGATTCAACTAAAGTCGGAGAAACTGACACCCACCAACCACCTGTGTGCGAAGCGCGTCAGTGGATCCAGTCTCGCATAAGCGTACGCGTAATGTTGGTCTGGGCCGCTTCATCCAACAGTACCACCGAATCAAGAAACAACTAGTGACAGCAAGCAATATGTATATACCCACACCCACAACTCCTTTGTGTTATACTCGTGCATATAACATCTAGGCATAGACCTGGCTCGGATGCCACTGTTGGGGAACGCAGTAATTTCAAAAAAAATCCTACGCACACGCAAGATCTATGATGGTGATGTATAGCAACGAGGGGGGAAGAGTGTTGTCCACGTACCCTCGTAGACCATAAGCGGAAGCCTTATGACAACACGATTGATGTAGTCGTACGTCTTCACGATCCGACCGATCCTAGTACCGAAAGTATGGCACCTCCGTGATCTGCACACGTTCGGCTCTGTGACATCCCACGAACTCTTGATCTAGCTTAGTGTCGAGGGAGAGCTTCGTCAGCACGACGACATGATGACGGTGATGATGAAGCTACCGGCATAGGGCTTCGCCTAAGCACTACGACGATATGACCGAGGTGGATTATGGTGGAGGGGGCACCACACACGGCTAAGGGATCAATGATCAACTTGTGTGTCTATGGGGTGCCCCTCCCCCGTATATAAAGAAGAGGAGGAGGAGGGAGGGCTGGCCCTCTATGGGGCGCCCTGGAGGAGTCCTACTCCCACCGGGAGTAGGATTCCCCCCTTCCCTAGTTGGACTAGGAGAGAAGGAAGGGGGAGAGAGGGAGGAAGGAAAGGGGGGCACCCCCCTTCCTAGTCCAATTCGGACCAGAGGGGGAGGGGCGTGTGGCCTGCCCTGGCTTCCTCTCTCTCTCTCTCCACTAAAGCCCATTAGGGCCCATATACTCCCCGGGGGGTTCCGGTAACCCACCGGTACTCCGGTATATGCCCGAACTCACTCGGAACCATTCCGATGTCCAAACATAGGATTCCAATATATCAATCTTTACTTCTCGACCATTTCGAGACTCCTCGTCATGTTCGTGATCATATTCAGGACTCTGAACTACCTTCGGTACATCAAAACACATAAACTCATAGTACCGATCGTCACCGAATGTTAAGCGTGCGGACCCTACGAGTTCGAGAACTATGTAGGCATGACCGAGACACGTCTCCGGTCAATAACCAATAGCGGAACCTGGATGCTCATATTGGCTCCTACATATTGTACGAAGATCTTTTATTGGTCAAACCACATACGTTGTTCCCTTTGTCATTGGTATGTTACTTGCCCGAGATTCGATCATCAGTATCTCAACACCTAGTTCAATCTCGTTACCGGCAAGTATCTTTACTCTTTACGTAATGCAACATACCACAACTAACTCATTAGTCACATTGCTTGCAAGGCTTATAGTGATGTGCATTACCGAGAGGGCCCAGAGATACCTCTCCGACAATCGGAGTGACAAATCCTAATCTTGATCTATGCCAACTCAACAAACACCATCGGAGACACCTGTAGAGCATCTTTATAATCACCCTGTTACGTTGTGAAGTTTGATAGCACACAAAGTGTTCCTCCGGTATTCAGGAGTTGCATGATCTCATAGTCATAGGAACATGTATAAGTTATGGAGAAAGCAATAGCAATAAACTAAACGATCATAGTGCTAAGCTAACGGATGGGTCATGTCAATCACATCATTCTCCAATGATGTGATCCCGTTCATCAAATGACAACTCATGTCTATGTCTAGGAAACTTAACCATCTTTGATTAACGAGCTAGTCAAGTAGAGGCATACTAGTGACACTCTGTTTGTCTATGTATTCACACATGTACTAAGTTTCTGGTTAATACAATTCTAGCATGAATAATAAACATTTATCATGATATAAGGAAATATAAATAACAACTTTATTATTGCCTCTAGGGCATATTTCCTTCAGTTATTGCGACAACATCGTGGATGATGAGCTCAGACAACCCACATAGTTTTTAGGAAGTAAACATGTTGGATCAATGAACAATCACAGCCGACTTCCTCTGGACAACTATTTGCGTTAGACCACATTGCACAAACATTTTTCTCATAAAATGTGTGTGTGATGGACAACCTATGCCACACAGTTTCCTCTAGGCACCGTGTTTGATGCATTCAATAGCGCAAACGATAAAATTATAAATATCATCTGTAATTGCAACGCTATCACAAATGATGTGATGCCAAAAATTGTGTGTGATGTATATACGAATGGAGACGTTTGTGTGGGATGTACATACGAACAAAAAAGTTTGTCTAAGATTCACTGTGCGGCATGTACATACGAATAGAAATGATTGGACATGTATAATTGTCTGTGATGGCTCGCTCGATTGCACATGAGCTATTTTTGCCCCGCGTGTGTGGATAGAGGACCTGTCACCGATAGTTTCTGCGTCGTGTGCGATATACCCCCTATCGCACACACAGGTAAGGCGATGATTTAAACTCTGTCATGAAAAGGGGGTAAAAATCGTTTGTATAGCAGGTCGCTGCACTTGCGAGGGTCACAAGTTTAAGGTAATCACGATCTACTGAGCATTATTAGGATGAGAATATCAAGGATTTATTTCTATAATTGTTTCATTAATATTTGAAATAGTTTTGAGAGGGATCGAAAGCTTTGGAGGTCACTAGAAGGGTTTTAGAGTTTATCGGGCAATACAAGACATTACTGGTAAATAATATATAAGTGGAAAGTTTTTTCAGAGGTGTTAAACTAATAATAAAACGCTCTAGTAATTGTTAGGAGGCTTTTATATTTAATTTAATATCAACAGATCTTAAAAGGCCAAGAGGTGAAAGGAGTATTGGGACACAAGAACCCATAAGGAGTGGTGCCTCCCCTTTCCTATAGGGTAGGCCGAATTGGACTGGGGGGAGGAGTCCTCCTCACCCCTCTTGGCCGGCGCCCCAAGGAGGGGCTTTCCCTCCTTGGTGGCAGCCCATATCTCCCCCTCTAACCTATATATACTTGAGGTATTGGCCCCTTTGTGAACACAAGTTTGGAGCCTCCTCTAGTTCTTGTAGTTCTAGTTCTAGTTGATCCTAGTTGATCTAATTAGAGCTAGAATTAGTTCCTCTCATCCTCTTAATTAGAAATCTAGTGTAGTTCTAATTGAAGGAAATATGCCCTAGAGGCAATAATAAAGTTGTTATTTATATTTCCTTATATCATGATAAATGTTTATTATTCATGCTAGAATTGTATTAACCGGAAACTTGATACATGTGTGGATACATAGACAAAACACAGTGTCCCTAGTAAGCCTCTACTAGACTAGCTCGTTAATCAAAGATGGTTAAGTTTCCTAACCATAGACATGTGTTGTCATTTTATGAATGGGATCACATCATTAGGAGAATGATGTGATGGACAAGACCCATCCGTTAGCTTAGCATAATGATCGTTAAGTTTTATTGCTATTTCTTTCTTCATGACTTATACATATTTCTTTGACTATGAGATTATGCAACTCCCGAATACCGTAGGAATACCTTGTGTGCTATCGAACGTCACAACGTAACTAGGTCATTATAAATATGCTCTACAGGTATCTGCGAAGGTATTTGTTGGGTTGGCATAGATCGAGATTAGGATTTGTCACTCCGAGTATCAGAGAAGTATCTCTGGGCCCTCTCGGTAATGCACATCATAATAAGCCTTGCAAGCAATGTGACTAATGAGTTAGTGTGGGATGATGCATTACGGAACGAGTAAAGAGACTTGCCGGTAATGAGATTGAACTAGGTATGAAGATACCGAAGATCGAATCTCGGGCAAGTAACATACCGATGACAAAGGGAATAACGTATGTTGTCATTACGGTACGACCAATAAAGATTTTCGTAGAATATGTGGGAACCAATATGAGCATCTGGGTTCCGCTGTTGGTTATTGACCGGAGAGGTGTCTCGGTCATGTCTACATAGTTCTCGAACCCGTAGGGTCCACACACTTAACGTTCGATGACGATTTTGTATTATATGAGTTATGTGATTTGGTGACCGAATGTTGTACGGAGTCCCAGATGAGATCATGGAAATGACGAGGAGTCTCAAAATGGTCGAGAGGTAAAGATTCATATATAGGACGATAGTACTCGGACATCGGAAGTGTTCTGGGGGTACCGGGTACATATCGGGTCATCGAAAGGGGTTCCGGGCAAACCCCGACAAGCTATATGGGCCTAATGGGCCAAGAGTTGGACAGACCAGCCCCAAAAGGGGCTGGTGCTCCCCCTATAGGCCGAATAGGAGGAGAAGGAAAGGAAGGGAAGGGAGAAGGAAAGGGGAGGATTCGGCCTCCCCCTTTCCTTCCCCTCCCCCCTCTCTTTCCTTCCCCTTTGATGGATATGGAAGGGGGGAGGCCGACTTGGAGGAGGTGCCCAAGTAGGATTACTCCTACTTGGGGCGCCCCATGCAATCCCTCTCCCTCTCCCACATATATATATGTGTGGGGCACCACTAGAACACACAATATTGATTCCTAGCCGTGTGCGGCGCCCCCCTCCACAGCTTATGCCTCCGGTCATATTGTCGTAGTGCTTAGGCGAAGCCCTGCGCGGATTACTTGACCATCACCATCAACACGCCATCGTGCTAACAAAACTCTCCGTCGACAGTTTGCTGGATCAAGAGTTTGAGGGACATCATCGAGCTGAACATGTGCAGAACTCAGAGGTGTCGCACGTTCGATGCTTGATCGTTCGGAACGAGAAGAAGTTCAACTACATCAACCGCGTTATCAAACGCTTCCGCTTTCGGTCTACGAGGGTATGTGGACACACTCTCCCCCTCTCGTTTCTATGCATCTCCTTGATAGATCTTGTTTGAGCGTAGGGATTTTTTTGAAATTGCATGCTACGTTCCCCAACAGTGGCATCCGAGCTAGGTCTATGCATAGATGATATGCACGAGTAGAACACAAAGAGTTGTGGGCGGTGATAGTCATACTGCTTACCACCAACATCTTATTTTGATTCGGCGGTATTGTTGGATGAAGCGCCCTGGACCAACCTTACATGACCACGTTCATGAGACCGGTTCCACTGACAGACATGCAACTAGTTTTGCATAAAGGTGGCTGGCGTGTGTCTGTTTCTCCAACTTTAGTTGAATCAAATTTGACTACGGCCGGTCCTAGTTGAAGGTTAAAACAACAGACTTGACGAAACACCATTGTGGTTTTTATGCGTAGGTAAGAACGGTTCTTACTAGAAGCCCGCAACAGCCACATAAAACTTGCAATAGCAAAGTAGAGGGCGTCTAACTTGTTTTTGCAGGGCATGTTGTGATGTGATATGGTCAAGACATGATGTGATATACGTTGTTGTATGAGGTGACTTGTTTTGTAAAAGTTATTGGCAACTAGCAGGAGCCTTATGGTTGTCACTTTATTGGAAATGCAATCGCCATATAATTGCTTTACTTTATCACTATGCATTAGCGATAGTTGTAGAAGTAATAGTTGGCGAGACGACAACGACGCTACGATGGACATCAAGGTGTCAAGCCGGTGAAGATGGAAATCATGACGGTGCTTTGGATATGGAGATCAAAGGCACAAGATGATGATGGCCATATCATGTCACATATTTTGATTGCATGTGATGTTTATCTTTTATACATCTTATTCTGCTTAGTATGGTGGTAGCATTATAAGATGACCCCTCACTAAAATTTCAAGGTAAAAGTGTTCTCCCTGAGTATGCACCATTGCGACAATTCATCGTGTCGAGACACCACAAGATGATCGGGTGTGATAAGCTCTACGTTCACATACAACGGGTGCAAGATAGTTTTGCACATGCGGAATACTCATGTTAAACTTGATGAGCCTAGCATGTACAAACATGGCCTCGGAACACTGGAGACCGAAAGGTCGAACGTGAATCATATAGTAGATATGATCAACATAGATATGTTCACCATTGAAAACTACTCCATCTCACGTGATGATCGGACATGGTTTAGTTGATATGGATCACATGATCATTTAGATGACTCGAGGGTTGTCTATCTAAGTGGGAGTTCTTAAGTAATATGATTAATTGAACTTAATTTATTATGAACTTAGTCGTGATAGTATTTGCATATTTATGTTGTAGATCAATAGCTCGCGTTGTAGCTCCCCTATATTTTTGATATGTTCCTAGAGAAAACTAAGTTGAAATATGATAGTAGCAATGATGCGGACTGGGTCCGTGATCTGAGGATTATCCTCGTTGCTTCACAGAAGAATTATGTCCTTGATGCACCACTAGGTGACAGACCTATTGTAGGAGCAGATGCAGACGTTATGAACGTTTGACAAGCTTGGTATGATGACTACTTGATAGTTTAGTGCACCATGCTTTACGGCTTAGAACCGGGGCTTCAAAAACATTTTGAACGCCATAGAGCATATAAGATGTTCCAAGAGTTGAAATTGGTATTTCAAACTCATGCCTATGTCGAGAGGTATGAGACCTCTAACAAGTACTTTGCCTACAAGATGGAGGAGAATGGCTCAGCCAGTGAGCATGTACTTAGAATGTCTGGGTAGTACAATCGCTTGAATCAAGTGGGAGTTAATCTTCCAGATAAGATAGTGATTGACAGAGTTCTATAGTCACTATCACCAAGCTACTAGAACTTCGTGATAAACTATAATATGCAAGGGATGACAAAAATGATTCCCGAGCTCTTCACGTTGTTGAACTCGGCGAAGGTAGAAATCAAGAAAAATCATCAAGTGTTGATGGTTGACAAGACCACTAGGTTCAAGAAAAAGGGCAAAGGGAAAGAAAGGGAACTTCAAGAAGAATGACAAGCAAGTTTCCACTCCTGTGTAGAAGCCCAAAGCTAGACCTAAGCCTGAAACTGAGTGCTTCTACTGCAAAGGGAATGGTCACTGGAAGCGGAACTACCCCAAATACTTGGCGGATAAGAAGGATGGCAAAGTGAACAAAGGTATATTTGATATACATGTTATTGATGTGTATTTTACTAGTGTTCGTAGTAATCCCAGGGTATTTGATACCGGTTCAATTGCTAAGATTAGTAACTCGAAACAGGAGTTACAGAATGAGCAGAAACTAGTTAAGGGCGAGGTGACAGTGTGTGTTGGTAGTGATTCCAAGGTTGATAAGATCACCATTGCACACTCCCTCTACCTTTTGGATTAGTGTTGGACCTAAATAAATGTTATTTGGTGTTTGCGTTGAGCATAAATGTAACGCCCCGGACACACCCTCCGGTGGTCGTTACTCCTGGCGGGATCTAGACTGGCCCCATAGATCAATACTAGTCTTTTCTGCGCACTTTGTCCTCACTCGTGCGCACCCGGGAGCAACTTCCCGGTCGGTCACCCATCCTGAAATTACTCCAAGTTGAGCACGCTTAACTTTGGAGTTCTGTCTGAATGGGCTTCCAGAAAAAAAGGAATTGCTTATTGATATGAGTAGTCTATCATTCCTATTAAGTCAGGCTATCACATACACCCCCACTCAGAGGAATCGACGTCCTAGTCGGGCCACAGGAACGTTCGCTCTTGGCACATACGTCTGTGCATCCAGTCCGGTACATGTGCCATGCCGTGTGCCATGCGGGTCACAAACATCATGAACAACATGACCGCGCACCTGTCCGCAAACATCCGTGTAACCGCGAGGGTCGGCTCTGATACCAACTTGTAACACCCACAATGCGGCTATATCTCCCACGTGTTGGGGCACGACTTAGAGGCATAGCCGCATGGTAGTTTTGTCGCAAGAGGGGTAATTTTCACACAATCCCATGTACTGAATAAGAAAGGGATAAAGAGCTAGCTTACAATCGCCACTTCACACAATACATAAATAATGCATACAACATCCAAAGTACAATCAAAGGTCCGACTACGGAACCAAAATAAAGGAATACAACCCCAAATGATATATCCCCGATCATCCCAACTGGGCTCCACTACTGATCATCAGGAAAAGAAAGCATAGTAACGGACCGAATCCTCGTCGAACTCCCACTTGAGTTCGGTAGCATCACCTGCACTGGTATCCTCGGCACCTGCAACTGTTTGGAAGTATCCGTGAGTCACAAGGACTCAGCAATCTCACACCTGCGAGATCAAGACTATTTAAGCTTATGGGTAGGAAAGCGTAGTGAGGTGGAGCTGCAGCAAGCACTAAGCAAAATGGTGGCTAACATACGCAAATGGGAGCGAGAATAGAAGCAACGCAACGGTCGAGAAGCTAGAAGTGATCAAGAAGTGATCCTGAAACTACTTACGTTCAAGCATAACACAAGACCGTGTTCACTTCCCGGACTCCGCCGAAAAGAGACCATCACGGGTACACACGTGGTTGATTCATTTTAATTAAGTTAAGTGTCAAGTTCTCTACAATCGGATATTAACAAATTCCATCTGCCACATAACCGCGGGCACGACTCTCAAAAGTTTATACCCTGCAGGGGTGTCCCAACTTAGCCCATCACAATGAATATGATTGGATCATGTTTATTGCAACACAGTTATTCATTTAAGTAAGAGAATAATTGTTTTTTTGTTTACATGAATAAAACCTTCTATGGTCATACACCCAATGTAAATGGTTTACTGGATCTTGATCATAGTGATACACATATCCATAATATTGATGCCAAAATATGCAAAGTTGATAATGATAATGCAACATATTTGTGGCACTGCCATTTAGGTCATATTGGTGTAACGCGCATGAAGAAACTCCATGCAGATGGGCTTTTGGAATCACTTGATCATGAACCATTTGATACTTGTGAACCATGCCTCATGGGAAAGATGACTAAAACTCCGTTCTCCGGAACAATGGAGCGAGCCAATGACTTATTGGAAATAATACATACCGATGTATGTGGTCCAATTAGTGTTGAGGTTCGTGGTGGGTATCGTTATTTGCTGACCTTCACAGATGATTTGAGCAAATATGGCTATATATACTTAATAACACACAAGTCTGAAACATTTGAAAAGTTCAAAGAATTTCAGAGTGAAGTGGAGAATCATCGTAACAAGAAAATAAAGTTTCTATGAATTGATCGCGAAGGCGAATATTTGAGTTACGAGTTTGGCCTTCATTTAAAACAATGTGGAATAGTTTCACAACTCACGCCACCTGGAACACCACTGCGTAATGGTGTGTCCGAACATCATAACCACACTTTATTAGATATGGTGCGATCTATGATGTATCTTATCGATTTACCACTATCGTTTTGGGGTTATGCATTAGTGTTGGGGAACGTAGCATGCAATTTCAAAAAAAAAATCCTACGGTCACGCAAGATCTATCTAGGAGATGCATAACAACAAGAGGGGGAGAGTGTGTCCACTTACCCTCATAGACCAAAAGCAGAAGCGTTAGTTTATCACGGTTGATGTAGTCGAACGTCTTCGTGATCCAACTGATCAAGTACCAAACGTACATCACCTCTGAGTTCTGCACACATTCAGATAGATGACGTCCCTTGAACTCTTGATCCAGCAAAGTGTCGAGGGAGAGTTTTGTCAGCACGACGGCATGATGACGGTGATGGTGAAGTGATCCGCGCAGGGCTTCGCCTAAGCACTATGACAATATGACCGGAGGAGTAAACTATGGAGGGGGCACCGCACATGGCTGAGAACAATTGATGTGCTTTGGGGTGCCCCTGCCCCCGTATATAAAGGAGGAGGGGAGGAGGCCGGCCTAAGGGGGCGCGCCATGGGGGGACCGACTAGGACTCCTAGTACAAGTCCCCCCTTCCTTCTTTCGGAGGGGGAAAGGGGGAAGGAGAGGGAGAGGGGGAAGGAAAGGGGGGCCGCGCCCCTCCCCTTGTCCAATTCGGACTGCCCATGGGGGGATGCGCGCCACCCCTTGTGGACTTCCCTCTCTCTACCCTATGGCCCATGTTGGTCCATTACTTTCCTCGGGGGGTTCCGGTAACCTCCCGGTACTCCAATAAATACCCGAAACATTCCGGAACCATTCCTATGTCCGAATATCATCGTCCAATATATCAATCTTTACCTTCGACAATTTCGAGACTCCTCGTCTTGTCCATGATCTTATTCGCGACTCCGAACAATCTTCGGTCACCAAAACACACAACTCATAATACAAATCGTCATCAAACGTTAAGCGTGCAGACCCTACGAGTTTGAGAACTATGTAGACATGACCGAGACACATCTCCGATCAATAAACAATAGAGGAACCTGTATGCTCATATTGGTTCCCATATATTCTACGAAGATCTTTATCGGTCAAACCGTGATGACAACATACGCCATTCCCTTTGTCATCGGTATGTTACTTGCCCAAGATTCGATCGTCAGTATCCTCATACCTAGTTCAATCTCATTATTGGCAAGTCTCTTTACTCGTTCCATAATGCATCATCCCGCAACTAACTCATTAGTTACATTGCTTGCAAGGCTTATCATGATGTGCATTATCGAGAGGGCCCAGAGATACCTCTCCGATACTCGGAGTGACAAATCCTAATCTCGATATATGCCAACCCAACAAACACCTTCGGAGACACCTGTAGAGCATCTTTATAATCACCCAGTTACGTTGTGACGTTTGATAGCACACAAGGTGTTCCTTGATAACCCACAAGTATAGGGGATCGCAACAGTTTTCGAGGGTAGAGTATTCAACCCAAATTTATTGATTCGACACAAGGGGAGCCAAAGAATATTCTCAAGCATTAGCAGCTGAGTTGTCAATTCAACCACACCTGGAAACTTAATATCTACAGCAAAGTATTTAGTAGCAAAGTAATATGATAGTAGTGGTAACAGTAGCAAAAGTAATAGTTTTGGTTTTATAGTGATTGTAACAGTAGCAACGGAAAAGCAAATGAGCGAAGAACAATATATGAAAAGCTCATAGGCAATGGACCAGTGATGGGTAATTATGTCGGATGCGATTCCTCATGCAATAGTTATAACATAGGGTGACACAGAACTAGCTCCAGTTCATCAATGTAATGTAGGCATGTATTCCGAATATAGTCATACATGCTTATGGAAAAGAACTTTCATGACATCTTTTGTCCTACCCTCCCGTGGTAGCGCCCGTGGCAGCGGGGTCCTATTGGAAACTAAGGGATATTAAGGCCTCCTTTTAATAGAGTACCGGACCAAAGAATTAACACATGGTGAATACATGAACTCCTCAAACTATGGTCATCACTGGTAAGTATCCCGATTATTGTCACTTCGGGGTTAACGGATCAAAACACATAATAGGTGACTATAGAATTGAAAGATAGGATCAAGAACTCACTTATATTCATGAAAACATAATAGGTTTAGATCTGAAATCATGGCACTCGGGCCCTAGTGACAAGCATTAAGCATAGCAAAGTCATAGCAACATCAATCTCAGAACATAGTGGATACTAGGGATCAAACCTTAACAAAATTAACTCGATTACATGATAAATCTCATCCAACCCATCACCATCCAGCAAGCCTACGATAGAATTACTCACGCATGACGGTGAGCATCATGAAATTGGTGATGGATGAAGGTCGATGATGACGATGGCGACGGATTCCCCTCTCCGGAGCCCCGAACGGACTCTAGATCAGCCCTCCCGAGAGAGATTAGGGCTCGGCGGCGGCTCCGTATCGTAAAACACGATGAATCCTTCTCTCTTATTTTTTTCTCTCCCCGAAAAGGAATATATAGAGTTGGAGTTGAGGTCGGAGGAGCACCAGGGGGACCACGAGGCAGGGGGCACGCCCAGGGGGTAGGCGCGCCCCCACCCTCTCGTGGACAGGGTGTGGGCCCCCTGGCCTTGATTCTTTTGCCAGTATTTTTTATACATTCCAAAAATAATCTCCATTGATTTTCAGGTCATTCCAAGAACTTTTATTTCTGCATAAAAATAACACCATGGCAATTCTACTGAAAACATCGTCAGTCCGGGTTAGTTCCATTCAAACCATGCAAGTTAGAGTCCAAAACAAGGGCAAAAGTGTTTGGAAAAGTAGATACATTGGAGACGCATCAACTCCCCCAAGCTTAAACCTTTGCTTGTCCTCAAGCAATTCAGTTGACAAACTGAAAGTGATAAAGAAAAACTTTTACAAACTTTGTTTGCTCTTGTTGTTGTAAATATGTAAAGCCAGCATTCAAGTTTTCAGCAAAGATTATGAACTAACCATATTCACAATAACATTTAGGTCGCATGTTTACTCATATCAATGGCATAATCAACTAGCGAGCAATAATAATAAATCTGGGATGACAACACTTTCCCAAAACAATCATAATATGATATAACAAGATGGTATCTCGCTAGCCCTTTCTGAGACCGCAAAACATAAATGCAGAGCACCCCTAAAGATCAAGGACTGACTGGAAATTGTAATTCGTGGTAAAAGAGATCCAATCACAATCATACTCAATGTAAACTAATAATAGTACATGCAAATGGCAGCGGTGCTCTCCAACTGGTGCTTTTTAATAAGAGGATGATGACTCAACATAAAAGTAAATAGATAGGCCCTTCGCAGAGGGAAGCAGGGATTTGTAGAGGTGCCAGAGCTCGGTTTTGAAATGGGGATGAATAATATTTTAAGCGATATACTTTCATTGTCAACATAACAACCAAGAGATCTCGATATCTTCCATACTAGACACATTATAGGCGGTTCCCAAGCAGAGTGGTAAAGTTTATACTCCCCCACCACCAACAAGCATCAATCCATGGCTTGCCCGAAACAACGGGTGCCTCCAACTAACAACAATCCTGGGGGATTTTTGTTTGCAATTATTTTGATTTGATTTGAGCATGGGACTGGGCATCCCGGTGACCAACCATTTTCTCGTGAGTGAGGAGCAGAGTCCAGTCCTCTTGAGAATAACCCACATAGCATGGAAGATACAGACAACCCTAGTTGATACATGAGCTATTCGATCATACAAAACGGAATGTTTATTTGAAGGTTTAGAGTTTGGCACATACAAATTTACTTGGAACGGCAGGTAGATACCGTATATAGGAAGGTATGGTGGACTCATATGGAATAACCTTGAGGTTTATGGAGTTGGATGCACAAGCAGTATTCCCGCTTAGTACAAGTGAAGGCTAGAAAGAGACTGGGAAGCGACCAGCTAGAGAGCGACAACAGTCATGAACATGCATTAGAATTAATCAACACTGAATGCAAGCATGAGTAGGATATAATTCACCATGAACATAAATATTGTGGAGGCTATGTTGATTTTGTTTCAACTACATGCGTGAACATGTGCCAAATCAAGCCACTCGAATCATTCAAAGGAGGATACCACCCTATCATACCACATCACAACCATTTTAATAGCATGTTGGAACGCAAGGTAAACCATTATAAACTCCTAGCAAATTAAGCATGACATGGGCAACTATAATATCTAATTGTCATTGCAAACATGTTTCATTCATAATAGGCTGAATCAGGAACGATGAACTAATCATATTTACAAAAAGAAGAGAGGTCGAGTTCATACCAGCTTTTCTCATCTCAATAAGTTCATCATATAATCATCATTATTGCCTTTCACTTGCACGAACGAATAGTGTGGATAATAATAATAGTGCACGTGCATTGGACTAAGCTGGAATCTGCAAGCATTCAACTCAATAGAGAAGACAATGTAATATGGGCTCTTTGTTAGATCAACAATAATGCATATGAGAGCCACTCAACATTTTCATCGTGGTCTTCTCCTCTCGACCCCAAAGAAAAGAAAGGAACTATTTACACGGGAAAGCTCCCAACATGCAAAAGAAGAATGAGAAATCTTTTTGGGTTTTCTTTTTAATTACTACTACTACGGGAATGAAAAGTAAACTAGCTAAAAGCTACAACTAATTTTTTTGTTTTTATTAAGGTTTTTCAAACACACAATAAGAAAGCTTAAAAAGAAAATAAACTAGCATGGATGATACAATGAAAAAGTATGAGAACCGACAACTGGCATGAGTGTGTGAACATGAATGTAATGTCAGTGAGAAATACATGCTCCCCCAAGCTTAGGCTTTTGGCCTAAGTTGGTCTATGCCCATGGATCAAAGTTGTAGCTGGGGTCGTACTGAGGAGGGTCTTCAGGGTGCCACTGATTGGCGATCTCCTCTGGATCCCACTGATAAAAAGACTGACGGTGAGGATCAGATAGTGGCTCCGGCTCTGGAGCTGATGTCAGGCTCTGGTATGCCTGAACGGCCTCCGACAGAATAAGGTACGTGCCTGAAAATATGTTAAACAAAGAGGGAGCAGGCAAGGTAATAGTCTCAACGTGCTTCTTATCAAACATCAGTCTATAGTTAAGCATCTTCTTCTTATTCTTAACAATAAAATCATGTGCTACCATGCTCTTATAATCTAGCAAAATATGAGGAAGCAGCTTTTCCTCTTTCTCATAATGCCTAATAGGTATGTTAAAGTGTGTAGCAAGGCGCGAGGCGAAGATGCCTCCCAAGATGGGACCCTTTGTACGGTTCAGATTTAACCGTTTAGCAACAATAGCGCCTAAACTGAAAGTGGTATCACGAAACAAAGCATGGCGCAAAATAACAATATCAAGGCACTAAGATTTCCGCAGTTCCCGCGACCAATTAAGCATCTACTAGCAAATATTGCAAAGTAACATAGAACAAGAAAATGTATGCTAGTGATTCTTGCATCGGAAACTTTCCTCATTTCCCCTACAGCAATTGTATCAATAAATCCCTCCACATCACTACGATGTGGTTCCTCTATGTTGCCCTCAAAGGGTATCCTACAAACCCGGCAAAAATCATAAAGCAACATCTCCTTATGCTCATCATATAAATAAAATTCCACCGAAGGTGGTGATCTCCTAGCATGGAAATGAAAAATTTGCACAAAAATATTGGTGAGTAAGAGATACTGTTTGCGCTGGTCGTGGAGGAAGTCGGTGAAGCCTGCATTCTCAGCCAAATAATAAAAATCTTCATGAATCCCGGCTTCTCTCAAGAACTCATCACAAGGCCATTCACACGGCCGAACCTCCACAGCACGAGGGAGATTATACTTGGGCTTCTTATTCTCTTCACTTTGCTTATCCTTAGAGCTTCGACTCGATGAGCCCCTCAAAAATCTCTTCATCTTTTTCTGAAAATTTCTGAAATTTTTAGTAACTTAAAATAAAAGTGAATCCAACTCAACAAAATTGGTAGCAACTACTCCTGCAAGTGCCTAGAGGCTATATCATGCATTAAAACTACTTTTGACCACATAAATTTGACATGCAAGCTCAAGAACAGGGTCACCTAAGAAGCAAAAATTTACAATAAATAAAGCACTAGAACAAAAACTAATTGGACCATTGAAGGAGTCACATACCGAAGAACAATCCCCCAAAGCAGTTTTGTGAATGCATCTTTGAGCAAGGAGATCGAAAATGGCAACAAGATGAGCTAGAACACGGGTTTGAGCTGGTGGATGATTTTTTCTGGAGGAAGACGAAGTGTGTGGGTGCAAGGATAAGTGGAGGGGACCCACGTGGGATCCACGAGGCAGGGGGCGCGCCCAGGGGGTGGGTGCGCCCTCCACCCTCGTGGGCACATGGTGAGGCCTCCTGGTGTGTTCTCAATGCCAATAATTCTTAAATATTCTGGGGGGAAAATCATATTTCATTTTCAGGGCATTTGGAGAACTTCTATTTTCGGGGTATTTTTTATTGCAAGGATAATAAAGAAAACAGACAGAAAATATTTTTTTGGTTTATTTAATATAAATAACAGAAAGTAAAAAGAGGGTACAGAAATTTGTGCTTTCTAACTTACACCCATCTCATGCTCATCAAAAGGAATTCACTAACAAGGTTGATCAGGTCTTGTTAACAAATTCATTTCGAATAACATGAAACTGGAGAAATTTTGAATAACACTAGGTTACCTCAATGGGGATATGCACATCCCCAACAATAAGAATATCATATTTCTTCTTGACAGCAGGAAGAGGAAATTCAAAACCTCCAATGGTGATTGTTGAAAATTTTCCAATAGAATTGATAATGTAGACTTGAGGTTGTTTCCTCGGAAAGTGTACCGTATGCTCAATACCATTAACATGAAAAGTGACATTGCCTTTGTTGCAATCAATAACAGCCCCTGCAGTATTAAAAAAGGGCTACCAAGGATAATCGACATACTATCGTCCTCGGGAATATCAAGAATAACAAAGTCCGTTAAAATAGTAACGTTTGCAACCACAACAGGCACATCCTCACAAATACCGATAGGTATAGCAGTTGATTTATCAGCCATTTGCAAAGATATTTCAGTAGGTGTCAAATTATTCAAATCAAGTCTACGATATAAAGGGAGAGGCATTACACTAACACTGGCTCCAAGATCACATAAAGTAGCTTTAACATAGTTTCTTTTAATGGAGCATGGTATAGTTGGTACTCCTGGATCTCCAAGTTTCTTTGGTATTCCACCCTTAAAAGTGTAATTAGCAAGCATGGTGGAAATTTCAGCTTTTGGTATCTTTGTTTTATTAGTAACAATATCCTTCATGTATTTAGCATAAGGGTTCATTTTAAGCATATCAGTCAAACGCATACGCAAAAAGATAGGTCTAATCATTTCAGCAAAGCACTCAAAATCCTCATCATCTTTTTTCTTGGATGGTCTAGGAGGAAAAGGCATGGGTTTCTGAACCCATGGTTCTCTTTCCTTACCGTGCTTCCTAGCAACGAAGTCTCTCTTATCATAACGTTGATTCTTTGATTGTGGGTTATCAAGATCAACAGCAGGTTCAATCTCTACATCATTGTCATTGCTTGGTTGAGAATCAACATGAACATTATCACTAGGTTCATGTTCATTACCAGATTGTGTTTCAGCATCAGAAATAGAAATATCATTGGGATTCTCAGGTGTGTCAACAACAGGTTCACCAGAAGCATGCAAAGTCCTATCATTTTTCTTTTTCTTCCTTTTAGAAGAACTAGGTGCATCAACATTAGTTCTCTGAGAATCTTGCTCAATTCTCTTAGGATGCCCCTCAGGATACAAAGGTTCCTGAGTCATTTTACCCCCTCTAGTCATAACTCTAATAGCATTATCATTTTTCTTCTTATTTAATTCATTGAGAAAATCATTCTGAGCCTTAAGTACTTGTTCAAATTGAGTGGTAACCATAGAAGCATGTTTACTAATAAGTTTAAGTTCTCCTTTAACTCTAGACAAATAATCACTCAAGTGTACAACCATATTAGCATTGCGTTTCAATTGTCTACCAACATAAGCATTGAAGTTTTCTTGTTTAACAATAAAATTATCAAACTCATCTAAGCATTGGCTAGTAGACTTATAACGAGGAATATCACCTTCATCAAATATATAGAGAGAATTTACCTTTACTACCTGTGTCAGGTTATCAAGACCATGTATTTCTTCAATAGGTGGTAAATTCTTAACATCTTCAGCTTTAATACCTTTTTATTTCATAGATTTCTTTGCCTCTTGCATATCTTTAGGACTGAGAAATAGAATACCCCTTTTCTTCGGAGTTGGCTTAGGAGTTGGTTCAGGAAGTGTCCAATCATTTTCATTACTCTACATATTATTCAATAGCAATTCAGCTTGATCAACAGTTCTTTCCCTGAAAACACAACCAACACAACTATCCAGGTAATCTCTGGAAGCATCAGTTAGTCCATTATAAAAGATATCAAGTATTTCATTTTGCTAGAGAGGGTGATCAGGCAAAGCATTAAGTAATTGGAGAAGCCTCCCCCAAGCTTGTGGGAGACTCTCTTCTTCAATTTTCATAAAATTATATATTTCCCTTAAGGCAGCTTGTTTCTTATGAGCGGGGAAATATTAAGCAGAGAAGTAATAAATCATATCCTGGGGACTACGCACACAACCAGGATCAAGAGAATTAAACCATGTTTTAGCATCACCCTTTAATGAGAACGGAAACAACTTAAGGATAAAGTAATAGCAAGTTTTCTTATCATGAGTAAATAGGGTGGCTATATCATTTAATTTAGTAAGATGTGCCACAACAGTTTCAGATTCATAGCCATAGAAAGGATCAGATTCAACCAAAGTAATCAACTCAGGATTGACAGAGAAATCATAATCCTTATCAGTAATTAAGATAGGTGAAGTAGCAAAAGCAGGGTCATATTTCATTCTAGCATTCAAAGACCTTTCTTTAAGCTTAGCTAATAATTTCTTAAGATCATATCTATCATTGCAAGCAAGAAAGTCTCTAGTAGTTTCTTCATCCATAACATAACCCTCAGGCACAACAGGCAATTCATATCTAGGGGAGAATCTTCATCATCACTTTCATTAATATTATTAGTTTCAATAATTTCATTCTCTCTAACCCTAGCAAGTTGTTCATCAAGAAATTCACCCAATGGCATAGTATTATCAAGCATAGAAGTAGTTTCATCATAAGTATCATGCAAAGCAGAAGTGGCACCATCAATAACATGTGACATATCAGAATGAATAGCAGGTGTAGGTGTCGCAAGTTTACTCAAAACAGAAGGTGAATCAAGTGCAGAGCTAGATGGCAGTTCCTTACCTCCCCTTGTAGTTGAGGGAAAAATCTTGGTTCTTTGATCTTTCAAGTTCTTCATAGTGACCAGCAGAGATAAATCCCAAGTGACTAAAGAATAGATCTATGCTCCCCGGCATCGGTGCCAGATAATAGTCTTGATAACCCACAAGTATAGGGGATCGCAACAGTTTTCGACGGTAGAGTATTCAACCCAAATTTATTGATTCGACACAAGGGGAGCCAAAAAATATTCTCAAGTATTAGCAGCTGAGTTGTCAATTCAACCACACCTGGAAACTTAATATCTGCAGGAAAGTATTTAGTAGCAAAGTAATATGATAGTAGTGGTAACGGTAGCAAAAGTAATAGTTTGGGTTTTATAGTGATTGTAACAGTAGCAACGAAAAGTAAATGAGAGAAGAACAATATATGAAAAGCTCGTAGGCAATGGATCAATGATGGATATGTCGGATGCGATTCCTCATGCAATAGTTATAACATAGGGTGACACAGAACTAGCTCCAGTTCACCAATGTAATGCAGGCATGTATTCCGAATATAGTCATACGTGCTTATGGAAAAGAACTTGCATGACATCTTTTGTCCTACCCTCCCGTGGCCGCGGGGTCTTATTGGAAACTAAGGGATATTTAGGCCTCCTTTTAATAGAGTACCGGACCAAAGCATTAACACATAGTGAATACATGAACTCCTCAAACTACGGTCATCACCGGTAAGTATCCCGATTATTGTCACTTCAGAGTTAACGGATCATAACACATAATAGGTGACTATAGACTTGCAAGATAGGATCAAGAACTCACACATATTCATGAAAAATAATAGGTTCAGATCTAAAATCAAGGCACTCGGGCCCTAGTGACAAGCATTAAGCATAGCAAAGTCATAGCAATATCAATCTCAGAACATCTTGGATACTAGGGATCAAACCCTAACAAAACTAACTCGATTACATGATAAATCTCATCCAACCCATCACCGTCCAGCAAGCCTACGATGGAATTACTCACGCATGACGGTGAGCATCATGAAATTGGCGATGGAGGAAGGTTGATGATGACGATGGCAACAGATTCCCCTCTCCGGAGCCCCGAACGGACTCCAGATCGGCCCTCCCGAGAGAGATTAGGGCTTGGCGGCGGCTCCATATCGTAAATCACGATGAATCCTTCTCTCTTTTTTTTCTCCCTGAACATGAATATATAGAGTTGGAGTTGGGGTCGGAGGAGCACCAAGGGGCCCACGAGGCAGGGGGTGCGCCCAGGGGGGTAGGGGCGCCCCCACCCTCATGGACAGGGTGTGGCCCCCTAGCCTTGATTCTTTCACCAATATTTTTTATATATTCCAAAAATAATATCCGTTGATTTCCAATTCATTCCAAGAACTTTTATTTCTGCACAAAAATACCACCATGGCAATTCTGCTGAAAACAGCGTTAGTCCGAGTTAGTTCCATTCAAATCATGCAAGTTAGAGTCCAAAACAAGGGCAAAAGTGTTTGGAAAAGTAGATACATGTGAGAAGTATCATTCCTCCGGTATTCGGGAGTTGCATAATCTCATAGTCAAAGGAATATGTATACGTCATGAAGAAAGCAATAGCAATAAAACTGAACGATCAACATGCTAAGCTAACGGATGGGTCTTGTTCATCACATCATTCTCCTAATGATGCGATCCCGTTCATCAAATGACAACACATGTCTATGGTTAGGAAACTTAACCATCTTTGATTAACAAGCTAGTGTAGTAGAGGCTTACTAGGTACATAGTGTTTTGTCTATGTATCCACACATGTATCAAGTTTCCGGTTAATACAATTCTAGCATGAATAATAAAAATTTATCATGATATAAGGAAATATAAAATAACAACTTTATTATTGCCTCTAGGGCATATTTCCTTCAGTCTCCCACTTGCACTAGAGTCAATAATCTAGTTCACATCGCCATGTGATTTAACACCAATAGTTCACATATTTATGTGATTAACACCCGTAGATCACATCTCCATTTGACCAACACTTGAAGGGTTTACTAGAGTCAATAATCTAGTCCACATCGCTATGTGATTAACACCCAAAGAGTACAAAGGTGTGATCATGTTTTGCTTGTGAGAGAAGTTTTAGTCAATGGTCCTGCCACATTCAGATTCGTATGTATCTTGCAAATTTCTGTGTCTACAATGCTCTACATGGAGCTACTCTAGCTAATTGCTCCCATGTTCAATACGTATCTAGATTGAGACTTGGAGTCATCTAGATCAGTGTCAAATCTTGCATCTACGTAACTCTTTACGACGAATTCTTTATCACCTCCATAACCGATAAACATTTCCTTAGTCCTCTTAGGTAACTAAGGATAATTTTGACCGATGTTCAGTGATCTACTCCTGGATCACTATTGTACCCCCTTGCTATACTCTTGGTAAGGTACATAATATGTATGGTACACAGCATGGCATGCTTTATAGAACCTATGACCGAGGCATACAGAATGACTTTCATTCTCTCTCTATCTTCTGCCGTGGTCGGGTTTTGAGTCTTACTCAACTTCACACCTTGCAACACAGGCAAGAACCCTTTCTTTGACTGATTCATTTTGAACTTCTTCAAAATCTTGTCAAGGTATGTGCTTTTGAAAGTCTATATCTATAGATCTTGATGCCCAAAATATAAGTAGCTTCACTGAGGTCTTTTATTGAAAAACTCTTATTCAAGTATCCTTTTATGCTATCCAGAAATTCTACATCATTTCCAATCAACAATATGTCATCCACATATAATATTAGAAATGCTACAGAGCTCCCACTCACTTTCTTGTAAATACAGGCTTCACCATAAGTCTGTTTAAAACCATATGCTTTGATCACCACATTGAAAGTGCGTTATAGCGACTAGAGGGGGGTGAATAGGCGATTTTTACAAATTCGTCATGGAGGAATTTTAGGGTGAGGAAATTCCTAAGCAACGAACCTCTTAGCAGCGGAATAAGTACTCAGATGCAAGCATAACAGAGTAGTAGCACAGTCATCATGATGAAATGAAAACAAGCACAGAGTAGAAGTAGCATAAACACAGGATAAGCAGGCTGAAGACAAGGTGACTGAAGAATTAGGATTGAGGAAATTGAGAAAGTCTTCATTCAAAGTCTTCAAATAGTAATGATCAAGTACTTCTACAAAGAAATGAGGAAATGAAAGGGTTGAGGAAATAGAACCAGTAGCTTGGTGAAGACAGTGATTTGGTAGACATGTTCCAACTGTTGTGACAGTCGTATGTCTGGTTGGAGCGGCTAGGTATTTAAACCCCAGGACACACAGTCCCGGACACACAGTCTGAAGGAAATATGCCCTAGAGGCAATAATAAAGTTGTTATTTATATTTCCTTATATCATGATAAATGTTTATTATTCATGCTAGAACTGTATTAACCGGAAACTTAGTACATGTGTGAATACATATGAAAAACAGAGTGTCCCTAGTATGCCTCTACTTGACTAGCTCATTGATCAAAGATGGTTATGTTTCCTGACCATAGACATGTGTTGTCATTTGATGAACAGGATCACATCATTAGAGAATGATATGATGGAGAAGTCCCATCCATTAGCTTAGCATAATGATCATTAAGTTTAATTGCTATTGCTTTCTTCATTACTTATACATATTCCTCTGACTATGAGATTATGCAACTCCTGAATACCAGAGGAACACCTTGTGTACTATAAAACGTCACAATATAACTGGGTGATTATAAAGATGCTCTATAGGTGTCTCCGAAGAGGTTTGCTAGGTTGGCATAGATCGAGATTAGGATTTGTCACTCCATGTATCGGAGAGGTATCTCTGGGCCCTCTCGTTAATGCACATCACTATGAGCCTTGCAAGCAATGTGACTAATGAGTTTGTTATGGGATGATGCATTAAGGAACGAGTAAAGAGACTTGCCGGTAACGAGATTGAACTAGGTATGATGATACCGACAATCGAATCCCGGGCAAGTAACATACCAATGACAAAGGGAATGACGTATGTTGTTATGCAGTTTGACCGATAAAGATCTTCGTAGAATATGTAGGCACCAATATGAGCATCCAGGTTCCGCTATTGGTTATTGACCGGAGATGTGTCTCGGTCATGTCTACATAGTTCTCGAATCCGTAGGGTCCGCATGCTTAACGTTCGATGAGATTTTGTATTATGAGTTATGTGATTTGATGACCGAAGTTTGTTCGGAGCCCCGGATGAGATCACGGACATGACGAGGAGTCTCAAAATGGTAGAGAAGTAAAGATTCATATATTGGAAGGTTACATTCGGACACTAGAATGCTTCCCCCCTGGGAGGTTAATGGGCCACCATGGGCCTTAGTGGAGAACAGAGAGGGCCGGCCAGGAGGTGGCGTGCACCCCCCTTGCCTATCCGAATTGGACAAGGGGTGGGGGCGGTGCCCCCTCCTTCCTTCTCTCCTCTTCCTCCTTCCCTCCTTCTCCTAGTTGGAATAGGAAAGGGGGGGGGGGCGACTCCTACTGGGACCGGGAGTCCAAGTAGGACTCCCCCCTATGGCGCGCCCCCCTTCACTACTAGGGAAAACCTTATAGATAGGAGCTTACTAGTAGCGCTTTTTAAAAGGAAACATTGCTACTAATTATTAGTAGCGCTTGGCCGCAGAAAGCGCTGCTACTATGCGCTTAACGGTAGCGTTGTAGCTACAAAACACGCTACTACTATAATTTCCAAACCGTTGCTAGCAGGCGAGGCATACTAGTAGCGCTGGTGTGCAAAAAGCGCTACTGCTATTGTACGTAGCAATAGCGCTTTCCTCTGACCAGCGCTACTGCTAAATTTAGCCCCTCCTATGACCAAAGTTTAGTCCCACCTCGCTCCATGAACAGAATTTTTACCACCTTAAATATGGTGCTTCCCAAACTATCACAACCAGTTGGTCTTCCTTGAACTCTATGTGTAGGATTTGTGGCAATATGAATCTTCGCATGTACCTATACAGGCGAAGATTCATACTGACAATTTAGATTCTACACAAAAAGATCGAAGATGACCAATGCATTTTTTAATTTGATGCATTTTTTGCATGCTAACGATAGGAGTTCACCAGTAGCACTTGTTCAAGGAAAGAGCAGCAACGCTGAACCTATAAAACGCGCTACTACTACCGATCATAGAAGCAGTGCTTTTTCCCCGACCAGCGCTACTGATAAATTCAGTCCCCCTCCTAGCCCAAAGTTTAGTCCCACCTCGCTCCGCAAACAGAATTTTTACCACCTTAAATATGGTGCTTCTCAAACCATCACAACCACTTGGTCTTCATCGAACTCTATGTGTAGGATCTGTGGCCGCAATAGGAATCTTCGCCGGTTCTTAAACCGACGAGGATTCCTATTGACAATTCAGATTCTACACAAAAAGATCGATGATGACCAATGCATTTTTTAATTTGATGTCTTAATGATCATAGCCTTAGTAGTAGCGTTGGTTAAGAAAAACGCTATTGCTATTGATCGTAGCAGTAGCGCTTGTTAGAAACAAGCACTATCACTAAAGCCCTTATCCAAAACCGCCCCGCGCGCGTCCCCTCACTCCCCCCTCACACTCACATCGTACATCGCTCCGTCGCCGTCGCTGCCGTCCCTCCTCCTCCGTCATCGTCATCCTCCTCCACCCCCAAGGTGCCTCCCTCCTCCTCCCTCTCCCCCGGCGGCCCCCTCCCCCTCCCTCTTCCCCAGCGACCCCTCCTCCTCCTCCCTCTCCGGTGACCCCATCCTCCTCCTCCCCCTCCTGCTCTCTCCTCCTCCACCACCACCTCCTCCTCCTCCTCCCACCTCCACCTCTCCCTTTCTGTAAATAGAATAGGAAGTTTTTAGAATTTTTAGATTTTTTAAGTAAATGTAGGTTTTTAGTATATTCTATTTTTAGAAAATCTGAATAAGTAATTTGAATAGAAAAAAATGAAATTGATTTTTTTAGTAAATGTAGGTCTTTTGAATAGAATAGGAAATTTTTAGAAATTTTGAATAAGTAATTTTGAATAGAATAAGATATGAAATTGAAAAAAGGTAAATGTTGGTCTTTTGAATAGACTAGAATTTTTTTAGAAAATTTGAATAAGTAAATTTGAAAAGAATAGGAAATTATAAGTAAATTTGAATAAGAAAATTTGAAAAAAATAGGAAATTATAAGTAAATTTGAATAGAATAATTCAATGTATCTTATGGAGTTTCACTAAGTCCTAAGATTACAATGATAATGTTTTTGTTTATATTTTGTTTTTGCAGAGATCAAGGAGCCCCTGCATCATCCCCGCCCCTGTCCCCGTCACCAACCCCCTCCGACCTCGATCGAGGTGAGACCAGCCACCCCATGTTGTTAATTTAATTTAGGTATTTTAGGTGTTTAATCTTAGAATAACATAGTATGAACCCCAGTTATGATCGAAGCATGTTTAAAATGTAGGTTTTAATTAGGAGTAGTTAATAGAATCTAGGTGTATATCTTGAATGCTCATATGATGTAGATATAAACATGTATATCTTGTGTTGCTCAAATAGGATATGTGCTTGCCCAAGTGGCCGGCCATGTTTGCAGGTTACACCTCCTATAGCGGCCTATGTTTTGCCGGAGTGTTGATTAATTTTCGTTTCAACAAATTTCAGGCGCTCGATATGTCCTTTTTTAGCAAAGGTCATGCCGGATTATTCTGTGAATTCTGGCATGACTTGTGCTAGAATATGTAGGAAATATCGAGTGGCCTGGATTTTCTCGAAAAATAATTAAATGACATTTCAGGTTGACTTTAAGTCTGTCGAGGCTCCATCATCTAAGGTCGAAAAATCAGTGAGGGAGTGTATCCACCATATATGAGAGAGGACGAAGAAGCCCGACTGTTGTTGTGGGGGTCTTTTCTCCTTCTTTTCCTTGTGCTAGACCTTTGTTATGCACTAGGGAAAGGAGGAGCAACGACCAACACCGACGGTCGCAAATGTCAGAGAGGAATCAGTGAGGGAGAGTCTCCACCATATAGACTCGGCAGACCGATAGTCAACCCGTGATGAATAATAATGATCTAATTTAACTTTTATAGTACATATATTGAATTGTACAAGTTTAATCTTTGAATTATGAACGTAGGAAATGTCATCATCGGACAACGAAAGTCTCTCGGGGGAGTGCAGCTGGTGCCACGACGACCGAGGTCTGTGCGACAGGCCTCACCTAGACGAAGATCGATGCTTCAGCATTAAGCTCGAGGAGACCTACGATGTTGAAACGGCACGTAACGACGACAAGTGTGTTTTTTCGTAATTAAGCATGACTTCAACTATTTCAATGTGTAATTTTCATCTTTTACAATTTGAGTAGCTTATCCCATGCCATGCAAGACGCTATGTCTTGGAGAGGATGAGTTTTGAAGACCATGAAAATTTCGAAACAAAGAAAATTCACCTAAGGACCCATCATGATGTGGATTTTGAAGTAAATCTGTATAATTCTAAGAGCGTAACCCATTTTGGTTGCAAAAATTGGGAAGCACTTTGCAAGATGTATGGTTTTTATGAGGGTATGCTTGTCACCATGGATCTTGGTGATCCTAACATCGACCAAGACAATATGGACATTTGGGTCCTTGTTGATACGCTTCCAATTCTACTGCTATTTGAGTTTCTCAAACATAGTTATTAACTAACTTATATTGTTCATTTCAAAATAGTTGACAGCTTATTTCCATTGACAGCTTATTTTCATTGATCAAACAATGTGCGGAACATGGTAGACAGAACCTACTACACCGATGGCTCTGAGTTAACTTATCAGGAGAAAAATCATCTGGCCACATTTTGTACTGATCTTGAGAATTATAATATCTATTATAAAAGTCATCCACATTATGGTCAATACATGCCACTAGTGCACGTGTTGAACTACGGTAACATCCATGGAGATGTCATGGTAAGATTTTTAGTATTACGACATCCGTGCATCTTTTGCATAAATTCTTTTAAAACTTAACTACATTGCTACCTACAAAGTTATTACTATGTTTTTCAACAGAAAATCCTGAATGATTGTGTGCCCCATCTGATGTATCAGAATGGTTGCCTTGATGTTTTGAACATACAGCCAGGTCATCATACGAATCTCACCTGTCCATATTGGATTTCTAAAAGAAGCGGAGACATGAAAATCAAAGAATGGAAAAATGTATGGACAGTCGTAAGGAGGTACTTGGAAGCAAGATTGTGCGAAAGGCAAGAATTGAAGACAGGATAATCTCCATTCTCCATAATGGAGAGTCAGGGCCTATCTTGTTTTATGCTATTTTACATACGATAAGGTAGTAGGTCCTAGTTAATAATACTCATGATCATGTGCTAAGAACAACTAAGTAGGATTGGTTAGATGACTATGATGATGATGTGGTATCGAGTAGAAGTTGTATGATCGATGATGTTGAGTATGACTTGTTATTATGATACCAATGATGAGTTATTTATTATTATGATCGATGATACATGATGCTAAGTTGTTATATGAGTATGATTACTTATTATATATAACAGTGGGTGAAATGAACCTGGATTAGATTCAAGTGAAGCCAACATGTGGTGCACATCGAAAGTACTACTAATCCAAACTATATTAAGTTTGGATTAGTACTTTCGACATGCACCACATGTTGCCTCCACTTGAATCTACTCCACGTTCATTTCACCCACTATTATATATAATAAGTAATCATGGTCATAAAATCATATGATGAAAGTACTATATATAAAACCACACAATGAAAATAAGATGTATTTTTAAAAATACAGGAAAATTTAGCAGCGACACTTTTTAGAACAAGCGCTACTGCTACTTACAAGTAGTAGTAGCGCTCCCTTTCCAGCGCTACTGCTACTAGTTAGCTATAGCGCCTTAGTGGTAGCGCTGGACCCAGCGCTACTGCTATGCATATTTCAAGCGCTACTACTAGGGTTTTCCCTAGTAGCGCTTGGGCCGGCCTCCTCTTCCCCCCTCCTTTATATACGTGGGATGGGGGCACCCCAAAGGCACACCAAGTCTTCTCTTAGCCGTGTGCGGTGCCCCCCTCCACAGTTACACACCTCGGTCATATCGATGTAGTGCTTAGGCGAAGACCTACGCCAGTAACTTCATCATCACCGTCACCATGACATCATGCTGACAGAACTCTCCCTCGACCTCAACTAGATCAAGAGCTCAAGGGATGTCATCGTGATGAATGTGTGCTGAACAGGAAGGTGTCGTACGTTCGGTGCTAGGATCGGTTGGATCGCGAAGACGTTCGACTAGATCAACCGGGTTACTAAATGCTTCCGCTTTCGGTCTACGAGGGTACATGGACACACTTTCCCCTCTTGCTACTATGCATCTCCTAGATAGATCTTGCGTGATCATAGGAATTTTTTTGAAATACTGCGTTCCCAGACAGTGGCATCCGAGCCAGGTCTATGCGTAGATGTTATATGCACGAGTAGAACACAAAAAGTTGTGGGCGATAATAGTCATACTGCTTACCAGCAACGTCTTACTTTGATTCAACGGTGTTGTTGGATGAAGCGGTCCGGACCGACATTACATGACCGCGTTCATGAGACTGGTTCTACCGACGTGCTGTGCATAGGGGTGGCTGGCGGGTGTCTGTTTCTCCAACTTTAGTTGAATCGAGTTTGACTACGCCCGGTCCTTGTTGAAGGTTAAAGCAACACACTTGACGAAAAATCGTTGTGGTTTTGATGCGTAGGTAAGAACGGTTCTTGCCAGAAGCCCGTAGCAGCCACATAACACATGCAACAACAAATTAGAGGACATCTAACTTGTTTTTGCAGGGCATGTGGTGATGTGATATGGTCAAGACGTGATGAGATATAAATTGTTGTATGAGATGATCATGTTTTGTTAAAATTATCGGCAACTAGCAGGAGCCTTATAGTTGTCTCTTTATTGCACAAGATGCAAGCGTCGTATAATTGCTTTACTATATCGCTATGCGATAGCAATAGTTGCAAAAGCAATAGTTGGCGAGACGGCCATGTGACAACACGTTGATAGAGATCAAGATGATGGAGATCATGGTGTCATGCCGGTGACGATGGAAATCATGACGGTACTTTGGAGATGGAGATCAAAGGCACAAGATGATGATGGCCATACCATGTCACATATTTTGACTCCATGTGATGTTTATCTTTTATGCATCTTATTTTGCTTAGTACAACGGTAGCATTATATGATGATCCCTCACTAAATTTCAAGGTATAAGTGTTCTCCCTGAGTATGCACCGTTGCTACAGTTCATTGTGCCGAGACACCATGTGATGATCGGGTGTGATAAGCTCTACGTTCACATACAATGGGTGCAAGCCAGTTTTGCACACGCGGAATACTTGGGTTAAACTTGACGAGCCTAGCATATGCAGATATGGCCTCAGAACACTGAGACCGAAAGGTCGAACGTGAATCATATAGTAGATATGATCAACATAGTGATGTTCACCATTAAAACTACTCCATCTCACGTCATGATCGGACATGTTAAGTTGATTTGGATCACGTGATCACTTAGATTATTAGAGGGATGTCTATCTAAGTGGGAGTTCTTAAGTAATATGATTAATTGAACTTTAATTTATCATGAACTTAGTCCTGATAATATTTGCAAATTATGTCGTACATCAATAGCTCACGTATAGCTTCCCCGTTTTATTTATGATATGTTCCTAGAGAAAACTGAGTTGAAAGATGATAGTAGCAATGATGCGGACTAGGTCCATGATCTGAGGATTACCCTCATTGCTGCACAGAAGAATTGTGTCCTTGATGCACCGCTAGGTGATGGTCCTATTGCAGGAGTAGATGCAGACGTTATGAACGTTTGGCAAGCTCAGTATGATGACTACTTGAAGTTTAGTGCGCCATGCTTTACATCTTAGAACCGGGACTTCAAAAATGTTATGAATACCAAGGAGCATATAAGATGTTCCAAGAGCTGAAATTGGTATTTCAGACTCATGCCTGAGTCAAGAGGTATGAGACCTCTGACAAGTATTTTTCCTACAAGATGGAGGAGAATAGCTCAACCAGTGAGCATGTGCTCAGAATGTATGAGTACTACAATCACTTGAATCAAGTGGGAGTTAATCTTCCAGATAAGATAGTGATTGACAGAGTTCTCTAGTCACTATCACTAAGTTACTGGAACTTCGTGATGAACTATAATATGCAAGGGATGACGAAAACGATTCCCGAGCTCTTTGCGAGGCTGAAATCGGCGAAGGTAGAAATCAAGAAAAGCATCAAGTGTTGATGGTTGACAAGACCACTAGTTTCAAGTAAAAGGGCAAGGGAAAGAAAGGGAACTTCAAGAAGAATGGCAAGCAAGTTGCCACTCCCTTGAAGAAGCCCAAAAAGCTAGACCCAATCCTGAAATTGAGTGCTTCTAATGCAAAGAAAATGGTCACTCGAAGTGGAACTTCCCCAAATACTTGGCAGATAAGAAGGATGGCAAAGTGAACAAAAGTATATATGATATACATGTTATTGATGTGTACTTTACTAGTGTTCATAGTAGCCCCTGTGTTGGGGACTATCAGGCATGACCCGCCTAGGACGGGCCGGGTCAATCACCATGGCGGGTCATTTGAAAGAAGCCCAAAGAGTATATAGAAATGACGGTTCACGATAAGGCTTATAGTAGGCCCAAGCCCAGAGGCGGCTTAAGGCCCGTGAGTATAAACCGTCATGTATGAATAAGACTTGTAAAATAAGGCATGTAATAGACGTCACCGAGTAGGACACGTTGTGTGAGCCGGCCGGGACTCTCTAGGCCGCAGGGCGTCAACCCGTGTATATAAGGGGATGACCCGACAGTGGCTTAGGGCAAGAAACAACAGATCGAGAGCCAAGCAAGCGTATTTCATTCCTTGGTCATCAAAACCTAGCAATACCACATCAAGTGGACTAGGCTTTACCTTCACCGTAAGGGGCCGAACCAGTATAAAAACCTCTCGTGCCCTTTGTCCTGATTAACCCCTTTAAGATTCCTAGTTGCGATGGCTCCACGACTAAGTCCTTTCACTAGGAATCTGCCGTGACAATTCCACGACAGTTGGAGCCCACCGTGGGGCCAGCACATGGTGGATTTGAGTTCTTGAAGGGAAACTTCGAAGGGCTCAAGGGATATGTTGTGGGCCGGATGACCAAGAGTCGTCGTGGCAAGCTCTACATCGACGACGAAGGCTGGGGCCCCGACACCGACTCAATTGAGTACGGGTACCGGGTCCCCTTCAGCGGAATCCATGGCTTCATCGGCCGGATCGGCGAGCCAGGCCCTGAGCCGGACATCTGCACTGACCTCATCGAGACGGCTCAGCGTGCGAGACCCGCCCGGACTCAGTCCACCGTGAAGCATGCCTTCGTGGGCTGCATCCATGGAGGGGAGTTCTTTGAAGGATCTGTGGATGGCGGTGAGATGGCCATCTACTCTGACGGTGAGTCATCCACAAGCGAGACAGATTCATTGTATCAACTACGGCTTGGGGGCTATTCCGATGGCAGCAGTATTCCGGACCCCTTTGAGCCACCGAACAGAGCGGGGGTCTTCGTGACTGGTACACAGCCCGCACAAAACTCTATAGCTGCGGTAGCAATAACCTCCAGGACGGCCATGACCGTGTCAGGAGACCCTGTGCTCCCGCCAGCTCAGGTGCTGATGGATCTTATGGATAAGATGACGGCCCTGTTGACCGCCGTGGTTGAACCGGCGGATAAGGCTCAGCATGATGCGGAGGTGGCACTGCTACGTGAGGAGGTAGCTCAAGCCAAGGAAAACTTGGCGGCGGAGGATGTCCAGATGGCTGCGGAACAGGCGGCTTTGGACGCCCGGGCTCAACAGCTTCAATCAGAGGCTTTTCATCTTTCGATGAATCTAAACGCGTCGAACGAGGTCCTGAGGAGAAGGCACCAAAAGACTCAATCACGTCTGCCCCTGACTTATGATCCTAGGAATCTCTTCCACACACCCAGGGCTGGTCCGAGTAACCCGCCAGAGGCCAAACAGATTATAACACCCAGGGCGGGGGTGCCGGGTTAGCCGCGAGCTATGGAACCCCCTCGAGTGAATACGGCTCCGCCTCGTCATACACCAACACCGCCGGGTCATTTTTCTAACCCTTTAGAGAATCTGATTGCTGCATCAGCATGTCTGGCGGCTCTCCCAATGGAAGGCGATTCCCCAACGGCGATGCAAACGCGAAGGGTCAGAGATCTTCTTCAAACAGCTCTGGCACAGCAGGAGTCATACTCTTATAGTCGAGACATGATCCATTCAACCCCTCGCCCAAGCCGGAGCCCAAGCTATAGCAGACATATGGATTCGGCAGCCATGTCCAGCAATGCTCAGCGCCGTAACCAGCCACGCAGGTATGACCCGGCGCATGATGAGGCTCTTAACTTGGTGGACCAGGAGAGGATCCGCCAAGAGGCTGAGCGGGCGGTTCAACAGGCAGCGGAGCAGGCGGCTCACCGGGCTTTTCCGGTTTATCCAACGACCTCTGTTGAAGCACGTGTGGCCACAAAGACATGAGGTGTCCCTTATCTGGTGCCGGCTCTGTGTAATGAGTGTTTGCCAAAGGACTTTAAGGGGCCTCACAAGGTGCCTAATTACACAGCCGACTTACAGCCTGGGGCATGGATTGAAAGTTATGAGATGGCCATGGAATTGTTGGAGGTCAGTGATGCAGCAATGGCCAAGTACTTCACTATGATGCTGGATGGAACAACTCACACTTGGTTAAAGGGGTTGCCACCCAATTCCATCGGCTCATGGGCAGAGTTAAAAGCCCGGTTAATCCAGAACTTCAAAGATACATGCAAGAAGCCCATGTCAATTGTAGATCTGACTAATTGCAAGCAAGAGGAAGGTGAATCCACAACCCATTGGGTGCGCCGGGTGAAGGAAATAATACATTCATCTGATAAGATGGATGCCGGCTCCGCAGTCTTAATGTTGGAGAAAAATTACCATTTTGAACCTCTAAAATAGAAGCTGGGGCGGCTCAAGCGTGATTGTAATGACAAGGGCCAACTGGTGGCGGCTCTGGTCAAATACACCGACTCTGATAGTACCAAGGATCCCGCATCTGACGAAGAGAAGACAGGGAAGGGAAAGAAGAACGGAAACGGCAAGGGTCACCAGCATAACTCGGCAAATCAAGGAGGTAACAATAAACGTAAGGCTGATGGTAGTCTAGAGTTTGTGGCTAATACCAACGCATAGGGAAACAATCAACGGCGCAAGGGGAGGCCACCTCCTCGGTCACGAGGGTCAGGTCCCACCCTAGAACAGTTGCTAAATGAACCATGTCCGAGACACGGCACCCGGGAGAAGCCGGCCACCCATCTATGGAAAGATTGTACGATCATGAAGGCTTTCAAGAATTCTAACATGTTCGACGGTAATCACGGACCTAGCAGTGGCTTAGGCGGTGGCGGTTTCCATGGCCTGGGCGGCGGCTCAAGTGGTGGAGGTTTTCATGGCCAGGGCCCTCAGGGAAATCAAGGCGGCTATAATCAGCAATTTGGCCAAGGTAGTCAACAGCAACAGCAATCTGGGTATCAGAGTAACCCAAAGCAGCTAAACAGTGGGCAGTACCACGTGTTCACCATCAGTTTATGCAGAAGGGACCAAAAACTTCATAAGAGGGCTATGAATGTGGTTGAACCAGCGGTTACACGTTATTTGAGATGGTATGAGCAGCCTATTTGTGGAGTAGGGAAGATCACCCTCCCCGGGTCGATAATCTGGGTCACCTGGCTTTGGTGGTGGCCCCTCAGGTTGGTGGATACAAATTCACTAAAGTACTCATGGACGGAGGCAATAGCATCAACATCCTCTATTATGAGACGTTCCGACGGATGGGGTTGACTGACAAAAGCCTTAAGACATCCAACACCGTTTTCCATGGAGTAGTGCCTGGCAAGTCGGCATATCCAATTGGTAAGATTGAGTTGGAAGTAGCCTTTGGAGATGAGCATGATTCTAGGGCGGAGAAATTAACCTTTGAAGTGGTCAAAATCAAAATCCCATATCACGCCCTGTTTGGACGGCCGGCTTATGCAAAATTCATGGCACAATCGTGTTATGTTTATCTGCAGCTCAAGATGCTGGGTTGCAAGGGTACTATCACAATGCATGGAAGTCGGAAGATAGCTTTGGAATGTGAAGAAGGTGATGCTGCTTACGTTGAATCTGTTTGCGCGATGGAGGAATTGAAGTTTTACAAGGATAATGTCGACCGGGCGGACATGACGTCTTTGAAAAAGACAACCATGGAGCATGAGCCGGCACTGAAGTTTAAGTCAGCTGATGATACCAAGATGATTGATTTTGTGCCTGGCGACTCATCCAAACAATTCACTATCAGTGCTAACTTGGATCCAAATAGGAAAGTGCGCTCATCGAGTTCATCCTTCTGACATGCTGGGTGTACCGAGAGAACTCACTGAGCAAACTCTCAATATTGATCCCAAGTTTAAGCCGGTCAGGCAGTTTCTTCGGCGGTTCAACGAGGAAAGGTGCAAGGCTATCGAAGAAGAGGTGGCCCAGATCTTGGCGGCCGGGTTTATTGTTGAAGTTTTTCACTCAGAGTGGTTGGCTAACCCGGTGCTTGTGCTCAAAAAGAACGGCACTTGGCGTATGTGTGTGGATTACACAGATTTAAACAAAGCTTGTCCAGCTGATCGTTTTGCTCTCCCTCGTATTGATCAAATCATTGATGCTATGGCGGGTTGTGAGCGTTTGAGCTTTTTGGATGCTTATTTGGCTATCATCAGATCAAAATGGCAGTTAAGGACTAGGAGAAGACGGCTTTCATTACTCCGTTTGGAGCCTTCTCCTATGTGTCTATGCCTCTGGGGCTTAAGAGTGCCCAGGAGACTTATCAGCGGTGTGTACAGAATTGCCTTCATAATTAGATTGGGCGTAATATTCATGCTTACGTGGACAATATAGTGGTGAAATCCAGAGAGAAGGAAACCTTGGTAGCTGATCTGAAGGAAACCTTTGATAACCTCCGGGTCTACAAGATGATGCTTAACCCGGCCAAGTGCGTTTTTGGAGTCCTAGCTGGCAAGCTTTTGGGCTTTTTGGTGTCTAACAGAGGCATTGAGGCTAACTCGGAAAAAATTAAGGTGATTACATCTTTGGCTAAACCGGCGTGCATCAATGACGTTCAGCGGCTGGCGGGTCAGGTTGCAGCTTTGAGCCGGTTCATAAGCCGGTTGGGTGAGAAGGCTATGCGGTTGTATCAAATGATGAAGAATACAGATGATTTTGTCTAGAGTGACGCTGCTAATTCTTCCTTTGAAGATCTGAAAAGATAGCTCGCCGAAGCGCCGGTCCTTGCTGCTCCGATTGAGAAGGAGCCACTGTTGTTATATGTGGCTGCTAACACACGTGCTGACAGTGTGGCCATCGTTGTCGAGCGCAAGGAGGCTGGCAAGGAACATCTGGTTCAATGGCCGGTTTATTACGTCAGTGAAGTGCTCATTGAGTCCAAACAGAGATATTCACATTGGCAGAAGCTTGTTTATGGGGTGTCCATGGCAAGCCGGAAGCTTAAGCATTACTTTCAGGGTCATCCTATCACTGTGGTTAGCTCTGCCCCTTTGGGAGATATTATTCAAAATAGAGAAGACACAGGACGAGTCGCCAAGTGGGCCATTGAACTTGGGTCTCATGGTTTAAAGTATGTGCCACGTACTGCCATCAAATCTCAAGCACTGGTGGACTTCATTAATGATTGGATGGAGTTGCAGATACTTGAAGAGAAGCCAGACAACCCATATTGGATGATTCATTTTGATGGGTCCAGACAATTGGAAGGCTCGAGGGCTGGAGTTGTTTTAACTTCTCCTTTGCCGGCATTCTGGGAACGGGGGTCCCCAGACTTGCCTGCCTGCGGCCTGCGGCATGGCTCAAGTGGGGGCCCAGCACGACCCATCTTTATCAGCTCAAGCTCAAGACCCTCGCGAGGGGCCGAGCCTCGTGGGGCGGATGACAGGAAGCTTCCTCAGAGGCAGCCTCATCAGGCAGGTTCGCGAGGAGGAGGAGAGATCAAGGCAGTGATACCTCGCGAGGAGCCCGTGATGCAAGCCATGACGATCGAGACCAGGCGGGCGCCAGGCGGGCGCCGGCCTGCGCAATGTCCTTGTTTCCCCTTTGGTGCAAAGGGGGAAAGCACAGGCCAAGGCATCGGGCAAAGGTTACCATTCCGGTGCAACGAGACCAAGACCAACAGAGCGACAGGACGGAGGTCACCGTGGAGCCCAAGACGGCGTCACCACCAGTGCTTTTGGCAGCCGAAGACCACCTTTGGTCAGGATAACTTGTACTAGATGTTCCCCTTCAAAATGGCCAATTGTTGGCGCCCTTCCCGCTCATTATTTGGGGAGAGGCCCAAGGCCTTTATAAATAGAGCTAGCCACCGCAGATTGGAGAGAGAGAGAAAAAAAGGGAGAGACGTCGAGGGATCGACACACCTAGACATCTAGAGATCTGATAGAGCCCTAGCAGAGAGAGAGGCGACTGAACTCACCCCAACAGTTCATCGCACCAGCTCAAGAACACCTCTCGCGAGGCTGTTCTTCCCTTGTACTGTTCATCATCAACCCCTGCGGCAATCCACCACACCACACACTGGAGTAGGGTATTACACCACAACGGTGGCCCGAACCAGTATAAACCTCATGTCCCTTGTGTTGTTCGTTGTTTCCAGCTTAGATCACGCGAGGAGATTGGACTTAGATCGGTAGGGGAGAGATCTCCACGCGCACCCCAGTGTTCGAACCTCAAGGGTCTGCCGGAACCCGAAATCCGACATTTGGCATGCCAGGTAGGGGTGCGCCGGAATATTTCTTCCGCTGTTTGCGCGTGATCTTCCGTCGTGTCCATGGCCGACGCTCGTCGGGCTCGCGCCGAGCGCCGGCTGCTCTCTCCACCCGCGTCGCCCAGACGGCGCCCGTCGGCGGACGCCCTCGTCGTTCCCTGTCGCCTGCCACCAACGCCGCCACCGACCCGGCGGGGAACGAGTAGCAGGCCTCGTCCCAGCATCCTTCGGTGCGGCGGGAGGGCCGTACCGCCACACCGTTGCTAACTCCACCTGCTTCGTCGTCCCACGCCCGTCGCACCCCCATGGACGCGCACGCCGTGCTGCTCCTGGCAGGAGAGCTCCTACACTACCGCCCTGTCGATGACCTCTACGAGGACTGGCTCACCTTCATCACCGAGCTCGTCAGCGCTGCAGGGGGCTCCCCCTTGCCGTCCCTCTTGCTGCCTCGCCCACCATTCCGCGCAGGAGGCGAGGATCAGGAGGTGCCTCCACCACCTCCTCTCCAAGAAGGCACCCTGGCTCCAAGGCGCGCAGCCCCAGGGCGAGACCCTCCGCGTCCGGCGCCTGCGTAGCAAGAAAGGAGCTGCCAAGAGATCCCTCGTCCCCAAGAAGGTGCTCGCGTGCTCCCAGCGTCGGCGCGCCAAGATCGCGTCCCTGCACCTTCACGCCAAGACCCTGCGCTGCTCCAAGCGGCGGCACGCGGTAATCCCCAGGAACAAGCCCAGCACCAGCAAAAGGCGCCGGTGGCCACAACAGGCTGCCGTGCCCTCACCCCCGAGCTACGCGGCGACGCATGGCCAGGAAAGTTCAAGCCTGACCTGCCCCCTCGCTACGATGGCACGGCGGACCCCGCGGAGTTCCTACAGCTCTACGAGCTATGCATCGAAGCCGCCAACGGAGACGAAAGGGTCATGGCGAACTGGTTTCCCATGGCACTCAAGGACGGGGCTCGCACCTGGCTCCTCAACCTGGCTCCTGGCACAATCTCCTCCTGGGACGAGATGCGCACTCGCTTCATCGCCAACTTCTAGGGCACTCGCGGCTGGCCCCCGGCCATGAGCGATCTGTGCCGCATCAAGCAGCAGCAAGGGGAAACCTTGCAGAAATACATCTAGCACTTCAACAACGCTCGCCTCAAGATCCCCCGGGTGACTGAAGAAGCCATCATCTCGGCCTTCTCCGATGGCGTACGCGACATCAAGATGAAGGAGGAGCTAGCAATCCATGAAGACCTGTGCACATCCCTGGAGCTCTTCAACTTGGCAACCAAGTGCGCGAGGGCTGAGGAAGGGCGCCTTTCCCTCCTCGAACTCTCGGCTGCCGACCCAAAAGAGAAGAAGCCCAAGGCCAAGGACGTGAAGCGCAAGGGGGCTGCCGTGCTTGCAGCGGAACCAGACACCAAGAGAGGCGGGGATTAGCCTGAGTCATCCAAGGGCAGCCGGTACTGCGTGTACGACGACCTCCACACCCACAACACCAATGAATGTCAAGAGCTCAGGGCCGTGAGAGAGGGACGTGTCGACCGACGCCCCGAGCACAACGATAGGGGCTATTGCCGAGGAGGAAGAGGTGGAGGACGATGGGAAGACCGTGGCCCTCGCCAAGGGTGGCGTGACCGACCTCGCGAGGATCGCTGGCAGGACCAGCCTCGCGAGGGAGGCTGGAGAGATCAGCCTTGTGAGGATTGCCCGCACAGCAACGCATGCCTTCCTCCTCTGCCGCCACCGCCAAGGAGGAACGAAGACCAACATCAAGACGAGGGAGCTGGGGGCTTCCAGGAGCCGCGTGCAATCGCTTGCATCTTGGGTGGAGCGCAGGCCCTAGCCTCACATCGCATCTTCAAGCAGTTTGCTCCCGAGGTGAATGCAGTCCTCCCCAAGATTGAGGCCACACGCCCTCTCAGGTGGTCTACGTGTGCTATCACATTCAGCTCAGCGGATCAGCTCAAGTGCGAGGCAACGGCCGGAGTCCTCCCGATGCTTTGTTCCCCAGTCATCAGCAACGTGCAGGTCAGCAGGACCCTCATTGACGGCGGAGCAGGACTCGACGTCCTGTCCGTCGAGACGTTCGACAACCTCCAAGTGCCGTACGAACATCTTCAGCCGACCAAGCCCTTCTCAGGAGTCACCGATGGTTCCACTGTTCCAATAGGGCAGGTTCGCCTTCCAGTCACCTTCGGGCAGCGCAACAACTACCACACCAAGCTCATCGACTTCGACGTCGCCCACATTCGTCTGTCATACAACGCCATCCTCGGGTACCCAGCCCAGGCCAAGTTCATGGCAGTGACTCACCATGGGTACAACATCCTCAAGATGCCAAGAAGCGGTGGAGTCATCACCGTACCCTGTGAAGAAAGGGAAGCAGTGTGTTCACTTGAGCGCGCATTCCAAGACGCAACAATCAAAGACCCAGACCACAGGAACGGAAGGCTTCCTGAGGCAACCCTTAAGAAGAAGAAGGTTTCGCCTGGCCCAAGCCACAAGGAGGCAGGCACCTCCGGAGGTGTTGCATCAGGATCTGCGCCCAATCAGGGAGCGCCACCCTCCCTCGCATAGGAAGGCGCGCCCGGTGCCCTCCTCAGGCGGGGCTCGGGGGCTCTTTCTTGGAGAGCCACCGACTTTGCCAAGGTCGCGAGGGAGGCGCTCGGGTGCCACTTGGAGGGGTGCTTCCAGGCACGTTTCCCTCAGGAAGGTACAAGGCAAGGAAGACCAAACCCTCAGGAGTTCATCGCAAGAAACACCCAGGAGCTACAGGAGTCGAGAGTCATGCGCGGCAGCCGTCGTTTGCCCACCGTGGCCCCACATCCTAGCGAGGATGGTGGGCTGCGCGTCTGCATCGACGTGCCAGGGCTCAACCGAGCCGCGTCTCAGGAGCGCCTCTGGCCTTCGCGCATGGGGCATTGCGAGGGTCCACCTCACAGCTATGTTCGCATGCCTTTCGGCCTGCCGAACGCGGTTGCCGCTCATCAGCGCCTGCTGAGGAGCATTCTGGAGGCTCAGGAGGTCAGGCATCATGCAGTCCTAGCGGAGATGGAGATGGCCCCCGGAGACCCACCTGTGCCCCCAGAGCCTCCCGAGGCTCCTGGGCCTGGGGGCTCGTGAGGATCGACGTCTTCATCGCGCATCGCCCGCTTCTTCAGCATCACTTCATCTTCAACGGCACCAGGTGACATCTTTCTAAGTTCCGTTTTTAGCTGGGAGCACCCATAGGGCCGCATCATTCCCAGGTCGCGTGGGTCCGTCCCTGCGGCATGTATCCGTTTTGCTTATGCTATTTACTTACCTTGTTGGGGGCGCCCCTCGGGTTGCATCATCGCCGAGATGCTCGGGCCTGGCCCAGCGACGTTTGCTTTTCTCGCGTCTATTTAAATGAATTTCCTCCTGCGTGCTTAACATACCCGACCTAATTTCCTGCTCGATTGACGCCTACCAATGGAGCCGCTTGCTCTGGCATGGCATTTGTGCATGGGTCCGTCCCTGCAACGCCGATAAACCTGAGTGGTCGAGCTCTGGCCGCGGCAGCCCCGCAAGGTGCCACCTCACCAAGCCCTCAGTGCCCCAATCACTTGCCCGGAGCGACAAAGGTTGGCTGGCAACCGTAACGACAGGTATTGTTTCTCTTCATTATTGGTGTGCAGGACCTACTCCAGGAGCAACGCTGTGGACCTCGCGAGCTGTCTCTCCCTCTCTCCGGCACAGACTGCTTGCACGTTAAAAGGGGAGCACCTGAGCATCGCGACTTATGGGCTCCTACTGGCTCTCCAGCCCTCACCACCTGGCCTTGACCCACGGCATCGCGACCTGTCATACCGGCGGCGGATGAGCTCGCTCGAGGGCCGGGACCTGAGGACGTAGAGCATTAAGGAAAGTGCGGGGGAGTGGGAAGAAGCTCGCGAGGACCTAAGCCAGCAGCGCCTCAGCTGCCACCACTCGGGCCGGGCGCTTCATCGAGGAACTACACCAAACTCAAGAGATAAGTCACCCCCTTACAAGAGTTGGATCAACGAAGCGCCAAACCCTCGCCCAGTGCGGCTCTTTCATGGCGATGTTGCCTTCCTTTCTCGCACAGCGAGGGCTGCTTGAGCGCTAAAGGGGACCTCCCGAGCATCGCGACTCGGGGGCTCTTATCGGACCTCGGGCCGCTCACCTCCTGGCCTTACCACGACAACATGACCTGGCATACCAGCGACGGGTGAAGCCTGCTTGGGGACTAGGACCTGTCAGCGTAGAGCGCCAAGTCCTCATGAGGATAGAAAGGGGGAGCCAAGCCGGGACAGGACAAGCACCTGGCATTGATTCATATTAAGATATAATGTTCACAAAAGACATGGCAAACACCTTACATGCCCCCACGGGGTGTTGCTTCGATTCCTCGTAGGGAACAAAAGTACTAATCCTAAGGAACGCTAATCGCCCGCACCTCCGCAAGGGATGCCATCATCAACAGTGGGCTGCCCAACGCCGGCGCCAACCCCATCCAGATCAGTGGCGTCGGCGGCTGGACGCAGCTGCCCCGCTCCGAGCACAACGCGAGCTCGGGGGCTCATAGTTGTCGTCGCTCGTCTTCGGAGTCGCCAGAAGCTCGGGGGAGCCGCTGGATTCCCCAGCTCCTCCGCTGCTGCCTGAGGAGCTGCTGGAGGGCCGATAGGCGGGCCAGGTCCTCGCCGGTTCGTTGCCCCTGCCGCTCTCCCTAGGGCAGCACTCCAGCCGGCGTCCTTCGGCATCGAAGACCTTGAAGAACATCAGGGAGGCGCCGTCGTATTCAAGATGAATTACGAGGGCACCTACCGTCCAGCAGACCCGGGCGATTTTCGCCCCAGCCCCGGGTCATGAAGACCTTGCCCGGAGCGACGACCGCGACCTCCGCTCCGGTCGCTAGGGTACTGCAGTCGGCGTGCTGCAGCCAGAGCTCCAGATCCCCGCTCGGAGGCATCTCGAAGGCAAAGGAGGGAGGAAGGCGAATCCAAGAGCTCGGAGGCATGGCGGTGTGGAGCACGAGCTCGCGAGAGGAGCGCTCGGCGTGGACTGCAAGAGGAACGACACGCACCACCGTCACTCGCCGGCGTCGATGGTGGCACCGTCGGTGTCGCTCGACGCCTTCTCCCCAGGACCCACGACGCGGGCATACAAGGGTAGCGGATACCCAGGCGGCGGCCACTCATACCAGGGCCTCGGTGCCTCCTGCTGAGCATCCTCATCTCGGTGGCAAAGGACGAGCCGCTTCTTCGGCGGAAGTGGGTCAGGACCCTCTCGGGGGGGCTTTCCCTTCTCTTCTGCAGAAAACTGGCGGATTGGTGCCATTGACGTAAGGAGAAGCAAGAACAAGGAAGAAGGAAAGGAGCAGCAGCAAGGGATGGACTGAAGGGGCTCGCGCAGCCCCGTATTTATAGCCGAAGGAGGCCAACCACCGAGCACCACGATCGCACGTAATCATGACCGGTTTCTGTGCATGCAGGGACTTGTCAAGTCGTGCGGTCGCCGAGGCATCATGCGGAAGCGCAGACGCCCACGACCAGTCAATCGCTACGCGGCGCCCAAGGCCACAGGCTATTGGGGCCCGTGGTGCTTCGCGCTTGCGTCTTCGCTTCCCTGCCAGGCCAAGCCCGGGCACGCCTTGGTCCCGGGGGCTACTGTCGGCGTTCTGGGAACGGGGGTCCCCAGACTTGCCTGCCTGCTGCCTGCGGCGTGGCTCAAGTGGGGGCCCAGCGCGGCCCATCTTCATCAGCTCAAGCGCAAGACCCTCGCAAGGGACCGAGCCGGGCGGACGACAGGAAGCTTCCTCAAAGGCAGCCTCATCAGGCAGGCTCACGAGGAGGCGGAGAGATCAAGGTAGGGGTACCTCGCGAGGAGCCCGTGACGCAAGCCATGACGATCGAGACCAGGCGGGCGCCGGCCTGCGCAGTGTCCTTGTTTCCCCTTTGGTGCAAAGGGGGCAAGCACAGGCCAAGGCATCGGGCAAAGGTTACCATTCCGGTGCAACGAGACCAAGACCAACAGAGCGGCAGGACGGAGGTCACTGTGGAGCCCAAGACGGCGTCACCACCAGTGCTTTTGGCAGCCGAAGACCACCTTTGGTCAGGATAACTTGTACTAGATGTTCCCCTTCAAAATGGCCAATTATTGGCGTCCTTCCCGCTCATTATTTGGGGAGAGGCCCAAGGCCTCTATAAATAGAGCTAGCCACCGCAGATTGGAGAGAGAGAGGAAAAAAGGGAGAGACATCAAGGGATCGACACACCTAGACATCTAGAGATCTGATAGAGCCCTAGCAGAGAGAGAGGCGACTGAACTCACCCCAGCAGTTCATCGCACCAGCTCAAGAACACCTCTCGCGAGGCTATTCTTCCCTTGTACTGTTCATCATCAGCCCCTGAGGCAATCCACCACACCACACACTGGAGTAGGGTATTACACCACAACAGTGGCCCGAACCAGTATAAACCTCATGTCCTTTGTGTTTTTCGTTGTTTCCAGCTTAGATCACGCGAGGAGATTGGACGTAGATCGGTAGGGGAGAGATCTCCGTGCGCACCCCAGTGTTCAAACCTCAAGGGTCTGCCGGAACCCGAAATCCGACATCCTCGAGGTGACAAATTTTGTTATGTGTTGCGATTGATGTTTCCTTGTACTAACAATGCAGCTGAGTATGAGGCCTTACTCCATGGGCTTCGAATGGATAGAGAGATGAGTTTAAGCCATGTACGGTGCCTCGGCGACTCAGACCTGGTGGCTCAGCAAGTATCAGGCAAGTGGGATTCCAAGGACCCTCTCATGGCGGCTTATCGCCGTGAGGTTGACGCTGTTGCTGGACACTTCAAGGGTTATCAGGTGGAGCACATTGACCGCAGAAAGAATGAAGCGGCCGACGCTTTAAGCCGGTTGGGATCTCAGCGTAAGCCGGTGCCACCTAACACCTTTTTAGATGTTCTGCATAACCCTTCTGTCAAGTTGCCTACAGAAGAGGACTTGGCTATTCCAGACCCAGAAGCACGATTGGTGGCGGCTTGGCTTACATGACCCGGGGTGAGTTGCCGGAGGATGAGACTTTGGCTCGACAAATAACCCGGCGGTCTAAGTCAATGACAATTTCCAATGGAGAGTTGTATCATCGCAGTGTCACTGGAGCGTTTGAATGTTGTGTCTCTCCTGAAGAAGGTCAAGAAATTCTTCATGAGATTCATTAAGGGGATTGTGGCCATCATGCCGGTTCAAAGTCTCTTGTGGCCAAAGCTTTTCGTCATGGTTTTTACTGGCTAACGGCTCACGCTGATGCGGAGGATCTGGTCAGTAGGTGCGATGGGTGTCAAAAATTTGCACGACGAGCGCACGTGCCGGATCAAGAATTGTGGATGATTCCAATCACTTGGCCGTTTGCAGTCTGGGGGCTTGACATGGTTGGACCTTTCAAAAGGTCCAAAGATAAGAAGACACACCTTTTGGTGGCAGTGGACAAGTTCACAAAGTGGGTTGAGGCAGAGCCGGTCAGTAAGTGTGATGCGGCCACGGTGGTTCAATTCATGAAAAAGGTGATCTTTTGTTTTGGCTTTCCACACAGCATTATCACTGACAATGGCACCAACCTGTCCCAAGGAGATATGGAAGAATTCTATCAACGGGAGCATATTCGGCTTGATGTCTTGTCAGTAGCTCACCCCCAATCCAATGGTCAAGCTGAAAGAGCCAATTAGGAAATCCTGAAAGGTCTAAAGCCCCGGCTTATGGTCCCTTTTCAACGGATGTCAGGTTGTTGGGTGGAAGAATTACCCTATGTGATATGGAGCATCAATACTACCCCAAACGGACCTATGGGTTATACGCCTTTTTTCATGGTTTATGGAGCAGAGGCAGTTCTGCCCAGTGACATCCGTCATGACTCGCCCTGCGTGGCGGCTTATGTTGAAGCTGATAACAAGCAAGCCCGACAGGATGCGCTTGACTTACTAGATGAAGAGCGAGACGTGGCAGCAGCCCGATCAGCAATTTACCAACAGGACATGCGCCGTTATCACAGCCACCAGGTTAAGTCCAGAACCTTTCAAGAAGGTGACCTGGTGCTCCGGCTCACCCAGGATCAGTCTGATGCACACAAGCTATCCCCACCTTGGGAAGGACCCTTTGTGGTCAGCAATAACTTAAACAACGGGTCATATTACCTTATCGACGTTCGAGAGCACCAAGACTCACGTAAATCGAAGGAGGAGACCCGCCGGCTGTGGAATATTGCTCATCTTCGGCCTGACTACACTTGAGCCACCGGCTCTCATAATGTACATACTTTGACGTTGTATATATTATGATAAGTAATAAAGCAGGACCTCCGTCCTTTTTTGATCATATATCTTTATCATTCTAATTATTCAAAATGACCAGTTGGGGTCTGGTCGTATTCAAATCTAGCTTAACCCTTTTGGTCCGGCTCATGATTGTATTTGAATCTAGCCGTTAAACCTCATGGTCACCAAGGGGCTTCCTATTCAAACATAGGTTGTATTCGAACCAAAGAGAACATAGCTGTCGTAACCCTTTTGATCGGCGCAAAGACGAACTCACTAGGGGCTTCTTGATCGTATCCGAATCATAGCTTAACCCCTTTTGGGCCTGACTTGGATCGTATTCGAATCAGGGTCATTAAAAACCACTCAAGGTCATTTTGGGGCTTCCTATTCAAACATAGGTCGTATTCGAACAAATGAGAACATAGCTGTCGGTACCCTCTTGATCGGCGCAACGCCAAAGCCACTGGGGGCTACATGATCGTATCTGAATCCTAGCTTAACCCCTTTGGTCCGGTTTACTGATCGTATTCGAATCAGAAGCCTCCAAATTTTTCTTACTGCTTGATTTACATCATTTGAAACATACTATTTTCTTTTACTGGTTTTTTGTTGTCTCAAATCTAACTATAAGTATGGTTTTAATTTAAACCGGCTCGGTTATTGGACAATGAGTTGCTAAGGCATAACAAATCATCAGGCATATGGAGGTATTGACTTCTACAAAGATTTGATTGTCAACCTTACTGTCCGGGTCATATAAGTCGGCAGTTCCGAATCAAAGAACACAATTATGTATCGGGTGTTTTGACCCGTCCAGCATAAACCGCCAGGACAGTTTTTTCATCTTTTGCATACAGGAACAGATTTAAACACTGCAAATGTGATAAAGGATATAATGCATATATTAACATGACGGGTAAAACAGTCATATGCAACATAATATGCATGACGACATCGGCAAAACATGCAGTTTTCAAGCTAACCTATTACAAGGCATTGAGAGCCTAAAAGGTTAAAACTGTTTTCTCTCCTAAGCAGATGTTAAGCTAAAGGCCGGATTATTCGGACGGTTATGACTCCTCCCTCGCCGCTTCACCTCCTTCCACTGGTTGGAAGCTGGGTTTGGATCAATCAAAGCCATCCAGAGCAACGAACTCAGCTTCATCGTCAATTGGACATGCCGGGTCAATTTCTGGGGCAAAGGTCTGTTGGTGAACCGGCGTGATAAGATCTGTCACTTTATACGAGGGAGTCGCCATCTTCTTATTATCAACATTGTCGGTGTTCTGGGAACGGGGGTCCCCAGACTTGCCTGCCTACGGCCCGTGGCGTGGCTAAGCCAGCAGGCCGTACGGCCCATCTTCATCAACAAGGCATCCAAGACCCTCGCGAGGAGCCAAGCCTCGCGAGGCGGACGACACAAGACCTCCTCTGGAGTGGCCTACTCGGGCAGGCTCACGAGGAGCGGAGATATCAAGGCGAGGCAAACCTCATGAGGCTCTTGTGACGTGAGCCATGACGATCGACACCAGGCGGGCGCCAGCGCGCGTAACGTCCTTGTTTCCTCTTTGGTGCTAAGGAGGCCTGCGCAGGCGAGGAGTAACGAGGCATCAGGCAAAGGCTGCCATATCGGTGCAACAAGACCAAGACCGGAAGGGTGGCAAGACGGAGGTCATCGTGGAGCCCAAGACGGCGTCACCACCAGAGCCTTTGGCAGGCGAAGACCACTTTTGTCAGGATGGCTTGTACTAGTTGTCCCCCTTCAAATTAGCCCGCCGTTGTTGGTCCCTTCCCGCTCAGTATTTGGGAAGAGGACCAGGGCCTCTATAAATAGAGTTAGCCACCACCATAGGTAAGGGGAGAAGGACACAGAGAGAGAGAGATAGAGAGAGCCTGAAGGTCATCCCCACACACACAAGTTAGCCAGGCACAAGAACACCTCAACCTCAGGAGGTTGTTCTTCCCCTTGTATTGTTCATCATAAGCCCTGGAGGCAATCCACCACCACCACACTGGAGTAGGGTATTACACCACAATGGTGGCCCAAACCAGTATAAATCTTGTGTCTTTCTGTATTGCGAGTTCGTCCGCGAGATCTTAGCGAGCTAGGGCGTAGATCGTGGGAGGAAAAGACTTCGCATGCACCCCAGTGTTCAAACCTTAAGGGTTTGCCGGAACCCCACATCCGTCATTTGGCGCGCCAGGTAGGGGTGCGCCACAGCTTCCCTTCCATTAGTTCATCGCTCCGTCGCTCCATCGTCTTCATGGCGGCCGCTCGCCGTGCTCGATGTAACACCCCGGTGTAATGATGCTACAGTAACCCCTGTGGTTAAGTTAATCTTTTTGCTAAACATGTGCCTGATCATTATTGTCTCATGTTCTTTCACATTCCAGTTGAATTCAAATTCAAATTTTGTCTGAAATTCAAAATGCTCAGACATGAAAACAAAAATGTTCATCATGTGCAGAATAATCCACAGCTAATATTGGTGGTGAACCAACATTTTTGCAAAAAGGTTTGAGTGGCCTAAGCTACTTCAAACAGTGTCCTAAGCAATAAATTAAATGCCCTTTTTGATTTATAAAATTGGCAACTATTCCAAAAGCCACCCAACCTTTTTGAGGCAGTGCACTTTAATTCTTTGAGTTTGTTTTGGCCAGTGGCATAATTTTGCAAAGTCAATTGTGGCAAAAGAAAAATGCAAAAGCTGCTGGAAAAGAAAAAAAAGGGAAAAGGAAAGAAGAAGGGGTGGGAGAGCCCCTGGCCTCCCCTTGGGCTTCGGCCCATCCCAGCAGGCCGGCCCACCTCACCAGCCTGGCCGGCCCAGCTCCCCGAAGCGCGCCCCCTTCCTGTTCCCCTGGTGCGCGCCGCTACAGGGGCGCCGTCCCCGCCGAACCACCTCGCCGGCGACGACCCCCGCGAGAGGATAAGGCCTCCATGCCCCCGGACGCCTCGAGTCCTCCCCCCTCACCTACCGCCACTCCCGCCTCTCCGTTCTCCTCCCTCTCCCTCTCGGCCTTCTCTCCTCCAGATCCGCGGCCCAAGCACAGTCGCCGCCGCCCTCCGTCGTTGTCGCGGCCACCGGCGGCCCCGCGCCCGCTGACCTTGATGGTGAGCTCTGCCGTCGTCCTCTCCATCGACCGGTGGCCTCAGCTGGAGTTGGGGAGCACCGAAGCGCCGGATTCCTTTCGTCCATGTCTCCGGTCGTCGCCGCCCTTCTTCGTCTCCGGCGCCGTCTCTGCTGCTACTAACCCTTCGAGGGCCACCGTGCGTGCCGCAAGGTGAGCCCCTTTCCCCCCCCCCCTCTCTTTTGCTCCCGTACGCGCCCAGAATGGCTGGACCCGCCATGGCCGAGCCGAGCTCCGCCGACGAGCTCGTTGCCGTTGTGGTGACCGTCCACACGCTCGCCAGAGCTCACAGTTGTGCTCCTGGGGTTCCCAGGGGCCCAACGCGCACGCGCACGCTCCCTCCCGTGCCTCCTAGCGTAGTTTCCGTCGAGGTCCCGTACGCGCGGCCGCCGTATCTCGTCGCCGACCCGTCTCCGGTGACCGTTTGGTCACGGGCTCGTGCCCATTGGACTCGCCGCACCACGAAGATCCTCCCCAGCCTCCTCTTTTGCTCAATAGCGCGCTGCCTCGCCGTTTCTTCCTTCGGCCAAAGCCGCTCCGCCGCTGGCCTCGACGCCGGCGCCGATTCCGGCCAACTCCGGCGACGCCATCGTCCCTAGTGGACGCGCCTTCGTGCGCTCGTTCGAACGCCCCTAACCGCGACCTCCCCCGTGCCTTATAGCAGAATCCCGATTCCCCCCTGTATGCGCCGCCGTGTTTTTAGTCGCCGGTGGCGAAGCTCCGGCACCGCTGACGTGGCACCACCTGGGGCCACCCCCCCGGGTCGCTGACCAGTGGCCCCAGGTGCCCCGGTTGGCCAGTTGACCAAGTCAGCTACGCTGATGTGGCAGTTACTTCCACTGACATGTTGGCCCCCACGCTAATTAAACTAAATTAATTAGTTAATCTAATTAGGCATTGACATGTGGGGCCCAACCTCTAATTAACTCTGTTTAGCTAAATTAAACTGCTGTTAGACCCACTGTCTATGACAGGTGGGACCCAGCTGCCAGGTTTGACCTGACCAGCTGCGGTTGACCTGCTGACCTCTTGCTGACATCATGCTGACGCAATAATTCCATTTATGTTAATTTAAATAATTTCTGGAAATGCTAAAATCTTTAGAAATTCATAGAAATTAAACCGTAGCTCAGATGAAAATGTTTTCTATATGAAAGTTGCCTAGAAAAATCCAACGAATCCGAATACGCGGTCCGTTCATCTGTCACATGCCCCTAGCATGCTGAACATGGAACTTTCCCCCTCCGGTCATCTGTCTGACACAGGTCCGGAACCGGGAACACCTTCCCGGTTGATTTCCCCCTTCACCTATAACGTCTAGGACCGTATTAGAGCACGCTTAGCGCTACGTATCGTCATGTCATGCTTAGTGTTACCTCTGTTTGCTATGTATTTACTGTTTCTTCCCCCTCTTCTCTCCGGTAGACCCCGAGGCCGCTGATGCCCCGGTGATCGACTACGTCGTTGACAACGACCCCTCCTTGCCAGATCAACCAGGCAAGCCCCCCCTTTGATCATCCCGATATCGCCCATTCCATTCTCTCATGCTTGCATTAGATTTTGCTAGTGTTATTGTTTGCACCTATTCTGATGCATAGCCTGCTTTTGTAACCTGCTTATTGTTACCTTACCTGCTTATCCTAAACTGCTTAGTATAGGTTGGTTAGTGATCCATCAGTGACCCCCGCCTTGTCCCGACTGCCCCGCTGGATAATCAGAAGACCCGATCAATGGGATCGAAGACCAGGCCCCGACACCGCACCTCACTTTCCCCTTAGTTGCTCGACACTACTGGGTTACTATCGAGTGCCGAGGGTGAGACCTCTACAACACTTCTGATGTTAACCCTGTAGTGTAGCTATTCGGTCGTGGTCATCGAGGGTGATTTCCTCTTTAACCACTTCCGGTACGACTCTGTCGTGCAACCCCTCAAGTGTGAACCTCGAGGGTGATTCCTCTACGTTCACCTTGATGATTACATTGAGTGGAACCCACCGAGGGTGATTCCTTGGGTTTTCCTCTTGATGTTTGGACACACGGATACTTGGACTTTACAACTGTTACTTGGAAAGTGATGTGGAGACGGGTTGACCTGGAAGGTGCCCGTGAGGTAATTACGAGGCGTGGCCGGGCATTCTTAGCCCTTGCCGCAAGTCCTCGAGACGGGGCAACGGGGTCACATCTTTCGTGAGTCTCTGCTTGTTACCGCGCGTTCCTAATCCACTACGATTTGGATATTTGATCCGAGGGGCCTCTGGCCTGATAGCACTAACCATCACGTGGGCATAGTATGGGCGTTCTGCGTCGTGTACATCAGCCAAAGCTTAATAGACGTCAGCGACGGAGCGGCGCGCGCCGGGTTGGACTGGTAAGCTCCTGCCTTTTTAGGGAGGTAGCTAGGTCTGCTCACCGGCCGCCCACGCAACGTGCAGGAGTTCCCGGGGAGATGGCCCATGACCCCTGGGGGCATAGGTTTAGTCCGGCGTGCTGGCCTCTCTATTAAGCCTAGGTCGGGTTGCGGCATATTGTTTGGCCGAGGCCGGGCATGACCCTGAAAAGTGTGTCCGGCCGGAGTCAATCGAGCGTGGTGGGTAAGTTGGTGCACCCCTGCAGGGAAGAAAACATCTATCGATAGCCTGTCCTACGGTAACGGACACTTGGAGTTGTATCCCGATCGATACAACTAGAACTGGATACTTGTGATGAGAACTGGATGGTGATGAGGATTTGATTGTGTTGATAACTGGATAGTATGGCTCTGGGATTTCTTTCTCGCAGGGAGTCGAGAAAGGATCTCCGGCCGAGGTTGATAACACCACTGCTACTTACTTTATGCTACTCTACTCCCTCCTGTTGCTGCAAGATGGTGGGTTTGAGAAGATGCTAGTCTTCGATAGGACTAGGCCTTCTCTCTATTCTGGCTTTTCTGCAGCCCAGTCCACATATATAGCCTTCCTTTGATAATGTTGCATATGTAGTGTAGATCCTTGCTTGCGAGTACTTTGGATGAGTACTCACGGTTGCTTTGCTCCCCCTTTTCCCCCTTCTTTCTTCTTTCTGGTTGTTGCAACCAGATGGTGGAGTCCAGGAGCCAGATGCCGCCTTTGACGACTGCTACTACCCCGAGGGTGCCTACTACCACGTGACGGACGCCGACGACCAAGAGTAGTTAGGAGGCTCCCAGGCAGGAGGCCTTGCCTTTTCGATCGATGTTGCTTTTGTGCTAGCCTTCTTAAGGCAAACTTGTTTAACTCATGTCTGTACTCAGATATTGTTGCTTCCGCTGACTCGTTTGTATTCAAGCTGATGTATTCGAGCCCTCGAGGCCCCTGGCTTGTAATATAAAGCTTGTATTATTTTAAATTGTGTCTAGAGTTGTGTTGTGATATCTTCCCGTGAGTCCTTGATCTTGATCGTACACATTTGCGTGTATGATTAGTGTACGATTGAATCGAGGGCGTCACAAGTTGGTATCAGAGCCGACTGCCTGTAGGTAGCCCCCTTTCCAACTCCTTGGCCGAAGTTGAGTCTAGTCACTGAAAAACTTTTACTAACATTGGCTGTGTGGCTTACGGGCCCACGTCGCCATTGGGTGGTATTAGGATCTTTTATTCCTCGTCTATACTCTAGGACTCTGAACTCTCTTCTATTCGGGTTAAAGATTTTACTAACTCTGACTCTAGGATCTCGTAACCACTTCCTCCCGGAGAGCCCCTTCACTGCAGATGATCGCTTGCTTCGCCAGAAGATTCTGCAGATACTCCTCGATGTTTTCCCAAGACCCTTGTGCCCTTTGCCATTGCATTTCTCTACCACCGATAAATCCCCATGGATAGCTACATACACTTGCCATCCATACAATCATTCCTCGATGCTCTTGTTATTACAAGATGCCCCGAAATTCTCTATTGCTTCAAGAATCCGTTGAGCTTACTGCCTTGCAGTTCTTTGCCCCATGAATACACCCCCCCCTTCGGATAATTCCTCGCACTCACCGAGGATCCGTTCATCCTCAGTTGTTCGTGTGATTCACAAAATTCTTCGAAATACTATGTGATCTTCCGAAAATCCTCTGCAGCCTATTGCTCTTGATTCTCCTTGCCTGCTTGCACTACGATTAGCTCCGTATGTCGAGCAATATTCTTTAAAATTCTTTGTGGTTGTACTTCTGTTCCTATGGATTCAACGTGTGAGCGAATACTGGCAATCACCAATTAATCCTTGGAAATTTTCTTTCCATCTCCGACATCGCTCCGGTTATGAGCTGGTTCTTGCCCAATCAAGTTTTGATCAGGTGCACCTCTAAGTCTATTCAGCTTATCATCTTTTGATCAGAGCCTCTGCTTCCGATCCTTCGTCTTGAAATCATAATTCCTTTGTACCCAAGCATCGAATCATTCAGACGTTTCTATAAGCCAATGCCTTTGCATCCCCTTCTTCATCTGATTGATTACCGATAATCACATCAACTCTGTCGTGAATCGCCAGATCCATTGCTGGGTTGTTATCCGACTGTGTCCTTCACATCCAAAGTCTTGTGAGTTTTTCCCTGATACATAACACCTTCGGTAAATTGTATCATCTACTTTGACTCCGATACTCTTCTTTTGAACTCGTATCTTTGCTTGGTTGATGGTTCTATAGATTCGTAAAAATGCCCCGATGGGTTAAACTTATGCCTTCCATAATCCGTGTGAACCCGAGAGTTCTCACGAGTCTTACTCTTCTGGTACTTCGCCAGATAAATCCTCGGCACAACATTTTCTCCGAAAAAACGAGGAGTGAATGAAAGGTTATGCATTGAAGAAGTGGTAGTCGACCTTGAACTTTGTGTTCATGCCCATGGACCCGATGTAGAACTTATCATGGAAGCTGCTCGTAAAAATAATAATCCCCTTGTTATAAGTTCATCTGGTAACTATGTTTGGTCCTTTGCAACCGTGGTTCTGACCACGATTGTTCCCCTTTGATTCCATTTCTCGGACAAGTTAAAGCACTTGTCCTCTACCGATCAATGCATCTCCGCAACCTCTATTTTGATTTTCCTTCGAGTATTACCCTTCGGTACCTCGAGAATAACAAAGAACCGTGTTGCTTCCTACGAGTCTTCATTTGGTATTGCTTCTCATCGATTTCATATTTCCCCGGGTTTTGAGTTGTTAGTCACTCGAGAACGCCGATAAGTGAATCGATTCCACACTCCGATTCTATAACTCTTAAGTAAATTTTGTTGCTTACGAGTTTAATAATCCTTCAAGTCATTCCTAGCCTGATCAGCTGTATTGTTACCGTGCTAAATTTCAACTGTGCTACCAGGTCCTTTCCGGAGCACAATCTTCGACGACGAGCTAAGCTTATGTCGATCTTCCTCATTATACCATTTTGCCATGAACAACAAGCTTGCTATCGAGTTTGTGTCGTACTCGTGGTTTCAATAACCTTTCGCTTCATCCTTCCTGTTGCTTGATGGCATCGCTCCTCGATGGCATCTTCATAGAGCCTCTCGACAAATGCGTCGTGATCAGCATCAACATTTTGACTTTCATTGAAATGACAATTGAATTCATGGTGAGGAATACCATCCTTGACCTTCGATGATTTGAGTTATCATCGACAACCCCTTTGTCTTCTTTCCAACACATGTTTGGTCATGTATTGGTTATACCTTGGACTCCTTGCTATTCCTGCAATTTTTCTTGAGTATTTCTTGTGATCTTCAACTCCAACCCCTACTTGGAACACCTTGTTAATGCTACCTCGAAATATGACAGAGGTATTCCGAATATCAACAAGAACATTGGAAGCACATTGTCGAATGTTTCTTGATCTATTATCCAAACACCGTTGTCTGGGTAATATCATGATTCTTCCCTCTCCCCATTATCTAAATGCTTTTGAACTTGCTGTCCTATCAGGTATATCCTGCTCCGCTTCCCCTTGGGAAGGATATACTCCCAATTCTTGTGTATAAGCACCTTTTCCTTTCCATTGGTCTGGTTAAACTAATAACCACATTTTCCTTTCCATTGGTTTGCTCAACCTTTCTTGTGAACTATATATGTTATAAGCAGAAATAATTCCCTGCTTATGGAAACACCTCGGTTTACAACTCTGTCAGTGTGACCCTGTTACTATTGCTGACGACATCCTGGTAACCCCCGATGGACGAGAACTTCGCCTACTGGTCCGCCTCGTTCAACGAGCAGGAAAATAGTTCTCTCTGTCCCTCGCCCTTGGTACCAACGTGTTGACAACATAACTGACAGTCTATCATCTGACATGCCTTGCTATCGACCCCCTTTCTACCTTTAACCCGCATGGTGGGCTCATAACCCACAGTTCCACAGGATCGGAACCTGACTCTCCTGTATATCCTTTTATTCCGGAGTATCATTTGCTCTTGGCTTTGTGTTTTGTCACGAGCCACCTTCCGAGATATAATCTATTCCCGATGCTCTAAACCCCCTTCTCACACTCTGTTCAGGTATCGATCGTTTGTCCATTCGCTTGAAACTTCCTATTGTACTTCATGTTTTGCTCTCGATGTTTTCTTAAGTTTCAACTCGAGAGATACTTCTGCCACATTCCCTGAATTATTCACTAGATAATTAACCCTAAAAGGGTCAGTTCTCCCGAAGTTACTCTTTACTTCCCCACTTAAATCTCGGGACGAGATTTCTTGTAGTGGAGGAGATTTGTAACACCCCGGTGTAATGATGCTACAGTAACCCCTGGGGTTAAGTTAATCTTTTTGCTAAACATGTGCCTGATCATTATTGTCTCATGTTCTTTCACATTCCAGTTGAATTCAAATTCAAATTTTGTCTGAAATTCAAAATGCTCAGACATGAAAACAAAAATGTTCATCATGTGCAGAATAATCCACAGCTAATATTGGTGGTGAACCAACATTTTTGCAAAAAGGTTTGAGTGGCCTAAGCTACTTCAAACAGTGTCCTAAGCAATAAATTAAATGCCCTTTTTGATTTATAAAATTGGCAACTATTCCAAAAGCCACCCAACCTTTTTGAGGCAGTGCACTTTAATTCTTTGAGTTTGTTTTGGCCAGTGGCATAATTTTGCAAAGTCAATTGTGGCAAAAGAAAAATGCAAAAGCTGCTGGAAAAGAAAAAAAAAGGGAAAAGGAAAGAAGAAGGGGTGGGAGAGCCCCTGGCCTCCCCTTGGGCTTCGGCCCATCCCAGCAGGCCGGCCCACCTCACCAGCCTGGCCGGCCCAGCTCCCCGAAGCGCGCCCCCTTCCTGTTCCCCTGGTGCGCGCCGCTACAGGGGCGCCGTCCCCGCCGAACCACCTCGCCGGCGACGACCCCCGCGAGAGGATAAGGCCTCCACGCCCCCGGACGCCTCGAGTCCTCCCCCCTCACCTACCGCCACTCCCGCCTCTCCGTTCTCCTCCCTCTCCCTCTCGGCCTTCTCTCCTCCAGATCCGCGGCCCAAGCACAGTCGCCGCCGCCCTCCGTCGTTGTCGCAGCCACCGGCGGCCCCGCGCCCGCTGACCTTGACGGTGAGCTCTGCCGTCGTCCTCTCCATCGACCGGTGGCCTCAGCTGGAGTTGGGGAGCACCGAAGCGCCGGATTCCTTTCGTCCACGTCTCCGGTCGTCGCCGCCCTTCTTCGTCTCCGGCGCCGTCTCTGCTGCTACTAAGCCTTCGAGGGCCACCGTGCGTGCCGCAAGGTGAGCCCCTTCCCCCCCCCTCTCTCTTTTGCTCCCGTACGCGCCCAGAATGGCTGGACCCGCCATGGCCGAGCCGAGCTCCGCCGACGAGCTCGTTGCCGTTGTGGTGACCGTCCACACGCTCGCCCGAGCTCACAGTTGTGCTCCTGGGGTTCCCAGGGGCCCAACGCGCACGCGCACGCTCCCTCCCGTGCCTCCTAGCGTAGTTTCCGTCGAGGTCCCGTACGCGCGGCCGCCGTATCTCGTCGCCGACCCGTCTCCGGTGACCGTTTGGTCACGGGCTCGTGCCCATTGGACTCGCCGCACCACGAAGATCCTCCCCAGCCTCCTCTTTTGCTCAATAGCGCGCTGCCTCGCCGTTTCTTCCTTCGGCCAAAGCCGCTCCGCCGCTGGCCTCGACGCCGGCGCCGATTCCGGCCAACTCCGGCGACGCCACCGTCCCTAGTCGACGCGCCTTCGTGCGCTCGTTCGAACGCCCCTAACCGCGACCTCCCCCGTGCCTTATAGCAGAATCCCGATTCCCCCCTGTATGCGCCGCCGTGTTTTTAGTCGCCGGCGGCGAAGCTCCGGCACCGCTGACGTGGCACCACCTGGGGCCACCCCCCCGGGTCGCTGACCAGTGGCCCCAGGTGCCCCGGTTGGCCAGTTGACCAAGTCAGCTACGCTGATGTGGCAGTTACTTCCACTGACATGTTGGCCCCCACGCTAATTAAACTAAATTAATTAGTTAATCTAATTAGGCATTGACATGTGGGGCCCAACCTCTAATTAACTCTGTTTAGCTAAATTAAACTGCTGTTAGACCCACTGTCTATGACAGGTGGGACCCAGCTGCCAGGTTTGACCTGACCAGCTGCGGTTGACCTGCTGACCTCTTGCTGACATCATGCTGACGCAATAATTCCATTTATGTTAATTTAAATAATTTCTGGAAATGCTAAAATCTTTAGAAATTCATAGAAATTAAACCGTAGCTCAGATGAAAATGTTTTCTATATGAAAGTTGCTCAGAAAAATCCAACGAATCCGAATACGCGGTCCGTTCATCTGTCACATGCCCCTAGCATGCTGAACATGGAACTTTCCCCCTCCGGTCATCTGTCTGACACAGGTCCGGAACCGGGAACACCTTCCCGGTTGATTTCCCCCTTCACCTATAACGTCTAGGACCGCGTTAGAGCACGCTTAGCGCTACGTATCGTCATGTCATGCTTAGTGTTACCTCTGTTTGCTATGTATTTACTGTTTCTTCCCCCTCTTCTCTCTGGTAGACCCCGAGGCCGCTGATGCCCCGGTGATCGACTACGTCGTCGACAACGACCCCTCCTTGCCAGATCAACCAGGCAAGCCCCCCCTTTGATCATCCCGATATCGCCCATTCCATTCTCTCATGCTTGCATTAGATTTTGCTACTGTTATTGTTTGCACCTATTCTGATGCATAGCCTGCTTTTGTAACCTGCTTATTGTTACCTTACCTGCTTATCCTAAACTACTTAGTATAGGTTGGTTAGCGATCCATCAGTGACCCCCGCCTTGTCCCGACTGCCCCGCTGGATAATCAGAAGACCCGATCAACGGGATCGAAGACCAGGCCCCGACACCGCACCTCACTTTCCCCTTAGTTGCTCGACACTACTGGGTTACTATCGAGTGCCGAGGGTGAGACCTCTACAACACTTCTGATGTTAACCCTGTAGTGTAGCTATTCGGTCGTGGTCATCGAGGGTGATTTCCTCTTTAACCACTTCCGGTACGACTCTGTCGTGCAACCCCTCAAGTGTGAACTGTCGTGGTTCTAAGCCTGACAGTAGAGTGGGGGGTAGGTATGGAGAGGCAAGGTCCTAGCTATGGAGAGGTTGTAAGCACAAAGGATGTACGAGTTCAGGCCCTTCTCGGAAGAAGTAACAGCCCTACGTCTCGGAGCCCGGAGGCGGTCGAGTGGATTATGAATGTATGGATTACAAGGTGCCGAACCCTTCTGCCTGTGGAGGGGGGTGGCTTATATAGAGTGCGCCAGGACCCCAGCCAGCCCACGTAGGAGAGGGTTTAAGGTGAGTTAAGTCTGGGGCGTTACTGGTAACGCCCCACATAAAGTGCCTTTACTATCATAAAGTCTACTTAATTACAGACCGTTGCGGTGCAGAGTGCCTCTTGACCTCCTGGTGGTCGAGTGAGTCTTCGTGGTCGAGTCCTTCAGGCCAGTCGAGTGTGTCCTCGTTGGTCGACTGGAAGGCGACCTCTTCTAGGGATGTCCTAGGGTAAGTTACTTGGGACAGGTCCGTGACCCTACCCTAGGTACATAACCCCATCATTAGCCCCCGAATGGATTGAGGCTTCGAGTGAAGAAGGAGTTGATGTCGTTTCCGATTAACCTTTGCGCTCTAGTTGTGCGCTGTTCTGGATCAAAGAATCTCTTCGTTGACAGGGAGCAATCTGTCTTCGGTCGACTCGATCCGTTCTATTTTTGCGTCGAGTGATCTTTCGAGCTTCGTCGATCTCCGAGCGACGGATCGCCGGAATCACCGCGTCTGACAGGCTGATTTGTTGCTCGCGGATTCTGCGGGGTGCGAAATTTGGGGGCGCGCGCGAAGCGGGGCAGACCGCGGCGTTCGGATGGGACGGGGCGTAGACGCCTCGATCTCCGCGCCGCCTTTTTCGCCACGTATCCAGTCCTCATAACTGCTCACAGATATGATTAGATCGATCGGGCCCACATGCCAGCCACTCGGAAGGGACCTTATAAATGTGCCCGGCGAGGATTTCTGTGCTGCGCCTCAGCATTCTCCCTCTCTCCCTCTGCTTCCTTCCTCCCTGCTCAGCGTGCTCGCCCTCGCCCCCGCACCACTTCCCTTCGTGCATCTCACCGGCGACCATGGCCAAGGAGAAGACGGCGGCGCTGGAGCGTGCCAAGAAGGCGTCGGCATCGGAGAAGGCGAAGGGGAGATCCACCAGCCGCAGAGGGTCCTCGTCCAGATCCCGCCTGCCGAAAGGCTGGGTCCAAGGAGACTGGATCCAGTCGACCATCACGGAGAAGGACCTCCTCGACATGGCCAACGAGGGCTTGATCCCTCACGGAGCTGCGAGGTTGCCGGGGAAGGAGTGGCAGCCACAACCAGAAGAGGGTGAGTGTGTGCTTCTGGCCACTCATGTTGACCGCGGGTTTTCCTTGCCGCCAAGCATTTTCTTCCGTGGCTTCTTGAATTTCTTTGGAGCGCAGCTCCACCACTTTACCCCAAACTCCATTGCCTATCTTGCTGCATTCGTGTCCATGTGTGAGGGTTTTTTGGGCTGTCGACCGCACTGGGGCTTGTTCAAACGTATCTTCACGTGTCGCTCTCAGACCGTGAAGAAGGCGAGCCCAGGTGACGAGAAGACCCGAGTCGTCCAAATGTGTGGGGGCCTGGGGATTCAGGTGAGGAATAATAGCACCTTCCCGCCCATGTCCTTTCCCGAGTCCGTCAGAGGCTGGCAGTCGACTTGGTTCTACTGCCAGGTCCAGTCGACGCCAGGGCAGTCGAGTGGACTCCCTCCGTTTACCATGGACCGAGTGAACAAGCCCTCCCCTCTGAAGCTGATTCCGGAGGAGAAAGCCGACGTGAAGATGTTGATGGAGCGCGTGGTGCAGCTGGTTCGGGAGGGTGTGACAGGCATGGACCTCTTGGAGGTTTTCCTCAAGCGTCGCATCCAGCCTCTCCAGTTCCGGAGCCACTGCATGTGGTTGTACTGTGGGCCCGAAGACGAGACTAGAGTCCATCCAGAAGAAGTCGACGACGCCACTCTGGAAAGGTGGATGGTAGCCGTTACTGGGAACAGGGACAACCCGCGCGGAGCCAGAAGGATTCCTCCACTCGACCACGACAGCGTCCCAAACAAGGTACACTTGCTCTGCTTTCCATTGTGTCCTTGTTGTATTCATTTCTGCTAACCCTGCTGACTGGTCGACTGACCCTTGTTTGGGCATCTGCTAGGCCTTCACCGAGCTGTACTCGATGCCCAATGGGGCGCAAGCTCCGACTGAAGAAGGCGAGGCGAGCGGGGGCGAGGCGAGCGGGGGCGAGGCGAGCGGGGGCGAGAGCCAGGAAGAGGAGGAATGGGACTCGGATGCTGCAGGGGATGACGACGACGATGATGATGAAGGTGATGAAGATGACATCGAGGACGAGGAAGAAGAGGAGGAGGAGGTCGTTCCACCGCGCTCAGAAAGGCGGTCGAAGCTTGTCCACGACCCCTCGACCGAACGTGGTAAGGGGGTTGCGACTGCCGCTCAGTCGACCAAGCGCCCTCGGACCACCTCTCCGGCGCCGACTGAAAAGGCGCCGAAGCAGCCCAGGGCGGCCTCCTCGAAGCCGACCAAGCTCCTGCCGAAGATGAAGGTGTCCATCCCCACCATATCAGGGTAATTGTGTTGCTCATATTTTCTTATCCTTGTGCGAACTTTATCTCTGGTCGACGCTGAGGTTAGTCGACTGATCCTTTGGAGTTGCAGTGCTGCTACTTCTGAGACCTCGGCCCGGGCCGATGACCACGAGATGGAGGATGCAGCAACTTCGAATCCAGGTACTGTGTTCTTAATACCATTCTTAGTCGACTGACTCGCTATCTCTGATCCTGACCCTTCTCCGCAGCTCCACCCAACACTGTTATCGATCTTCCTGATGATGATGAGGATGAAGAGCCGCTGAAGCACAGGAGGAGTCGAAAAGCGTCCGTCAGTAAGGTGTCTCAGGATGTGTCAGCGCCTGAAATTCTGACTGTGGAGGAAGAGAACACCACTCGACACACGGTGACCTTCGCGACCCCACTGACGAGTGCTCAGCAGCCCTCCCTCTTCACGACTCACCACGTCCCAGAGGACCAAGCTGGTGCAGCGAAGGAGGCAATACGCCAGGCGGGACTCATGATGGAGCAGCTGAAGACCATCCGGGATGCGAGCCAGGCAGCTTATGACGCCAGCTCTGCCCTCCAAAGCAATGTCCAGGTCAGTCGACTGCTGTTTGTTCTGTTGGATATGCTACCAAAAACTTTTCTTTTCCGGGATTTATATTAGTCACCCAGTGGGTGTGTCGAATAAACTCCGTGTTAGCGGGGGCACGCTGAGTGCACTCGCTGGGTGTAGTCCCCAAGGCTAAGGTCGACTGCTGGCAGTCGGCCTTAGGCTTTATAATGTCAATCTTTCTGTCAGTCGACTGGTCGACTGGATTTCGCAAACCAGTGGGGGCACGCTGAGTGCACCCACTGGGTGTAGTCCCCGAGACTGTGGTCGACTGCTTGCAGTTGATCACAGTCTTAGAGAATGCGTCTCGCACACTGTTTTTTTTTTTTTGAGGTCGACTGGTCGACTTTGTCTTCAACAGGATTAGTGGGGGCACGCTGAGTGCACCCACTGGGTGTAGTCCCCGAGGCTACGGTCGAATGCTTGTATTCGGCTGTAGTCTTAGAAACTTGTGTTTTTCCCTTTTTCACTCGGAAGTGAGTTACATTTGACGTTTAGTCAATTGGTTCTTCGCAGAACTCCTGTGATCTCGTGGCTCGCTACTCAGAGCTGGAACAAAAACATACTCAAGTCGAGCTGAGCTTGAAGCTGGTTCAGGAGAAGCTGACAAAGGCAAAGGAGGAGACCGAAGGTATGTTTAGTGAGACCCTGACGACTGCTTTTCCCCTTGCTTGTTTCGGCATCTGATCTCGCTGTAACTTGCAGGTAAGGTAAGGGAGGCCCAGCAGAAGAAAGACCTTGAGCTAGCTGATAAGATCAAGCTTGCTGACGAAAAGTTGGCTTCAGTCACCAAGCTCGAACAAGACAATACCAATCTGAAAACTGCTCTTGGGATTGCCAACAAGGAATTCAGTCGACTGAGAACTGACAAAGCTGCCTTGACCGACCAAGTCAGCAAATTGACTGAGAAGAAGACTGAACTGGAGGCTTTCCTGAGTGGCCTTGCCAAGAAGCTGTTTCTTATGCTTGAAGGTAAACCTCCATGTTTGGCAAATATTTCCAACTGTGGCTTCTTCCATTCGACTATTCCCTTGACTTAGTGATCACCCTTGCAGAATTTTGTCAAAACTTTGAAGAGGAAACCAGCCGACTGGAGCCGAACCTTGACCCCGTCAATTCTCCGGTGAACGACGAAGTTGCCATGGATGTTTTCCGACTAGAGTCTCGTGTCGCAGCTGTCGTGGACTATCTCGCAAGGCTGAAGGCCGCCACATCTCGCATCGACTCGACGCTCTGGCCTGAGGAGACACTTCAGAATGACCTTGAGTCGCTGATGGCCCGCTTGAACGCGATTCCTGGTCGAGTGCAGGAGTGGAAGAAGTCCTCGGCTCGGTGTGGTGCAGATGTCGCTCTGTGTCTGGCCCGAGTCCACTGCAAAGATGCACGAGAAGAGAAGCTGGCGGCCCTTCGGGTGGCCAATACCAAGAAGCATGACTTCAGGTCCTTTATGGAGACTTTCCTTGCAGCTGCCACTCGGATCGCCGACGGAATTGACCTTGATGAATTCGTTGCACCTTCCAGCCCTCCACAGGAGGGGTAAAAAACTTCTTCTGGCTCGACACTTTAAATTTGCCTCGGTATGCCGAGTGGAATTGTAACCGACAAACCTTAACAGGCTTGACGCCTGAGCACTTTCGGTTCCTTTAGATATCGATTCAAACTTGAATTTGGCGCTTGAATATGATTGCCTTCGGCTCAAAATGTCTTTTGCAGGTTCAAAGCAAGGTGCTTGTGCTTAGGCGAGCAGTTGGACTGCAGCTAAGCCTCCGAGTGAGAGGATCGCTCTTCACTCGGTAGGATTTTTGTAACTTAGGCGAGTGCTTGGACTGCAGCTAAGCCCCCGAGTGGAAGGCTGGCTTACCACTCGGTAGGATTTTGATAACTTAGGCGAGCACGAAGCTGCAGCTAAGCCCCCGAGTGAGAGGATTGCTCTTCACTCGGTAGGATTTTTATAAACTTAGGCGAGCACGAAGCTGCAGCTAAGCCCCCGAGTGAGAGGATTGCTCTTCACTCGGTAGGATTTTGATAAACTTAGGCGAGTGCTTGGACTGCAGCTAAGCCCCCGAGTGAGAGGATTGCTCTTCACTCGGTAGGATTTTTATAACTTAGGCGAGTGCTTGGACTGCAGCTAAGCCCCCGAGTGAGAGGATTGCTCTTCACTCGGTAGGATTTTTATAACTTAGGCGAGTGCTTGGACTGCAGCTAAGCCTCCGAGTGGAAGGCTGGCTTACCACTCGGTAGGATTTTGATAAACTTAGGCGAGTCCTTGGACTGCAGCTAAGCCCCCGAGTGAGAGGGTTGCTCTTCACTCGGTAGGATTTTGATAACTTAGGCGAAACGGATTCGCAGCTAAGCCTCCGAGTGGGAGTCTGGCTCACCACTCGGTGGGATTTTTATAACTTAGGCGAGTGCTTGGACTGCAGCTAAGCCTCCGAGTGGAAGGCTGGCTTACCACTCGGTAGGATTTTGATAAACTTAGGCGAGTCCTTGGACTGCAGCTAAGCCTCCGAGTGGAAGGCTGGCTTACCACTCGGTAGGATTTTGATAAACTTAGGCGAGTCCTTGGACTGCAGCTAAGCCCCCGAGTGAGAGGGTTGCTCTTCACTCGGTAGGATTTTGATAACTTAGGTGAAACGGATTCGCAGCTAAGCCTCCGAGTGGGAGTCTGGCTCACCACTCGGTGGGATTTTTATAACTTAGGCGAGTGCTTGGACTGCAGCTAAGCCTCCGAGTGGAAGGCTGACTTACCACTCGGTAGGATTTTGATAAACTTAGGCGAGTCCTTGGACTGCAGCTAAGCCCCCGAGTGCGAGGGTTGCTCTTCACTCGGTAGGATTTTGATAACTTAGGCGAAACGGATTCGCAGCTAAGCCTCCGAGTGGGAGTCTGGCTCACCACTCGGTAGGATTTTTACAAACTTAGGCGAAACGGATTCGCGGCTAAGCCACCCACTGAGGGGGAGTTTTTATGTGGGCAAAAATAAAAAGTGATGACACAATTATTTCTAAACCCATGGACTACAAAAGTATTTTATTGCAACTCATCCGAGTGATAAAACTTAAGTGTAAAATGGGCGGAGTAGCTCCGCGTTCCAAGCTCGGGGCTCGTCGATATTATGCTCGACGTTGTAAAGACAGTACGCCCCGTTGTGGAGAACCTTGGTGACGATGAAGGGGCCTTCCCAAGAAGGAGCAAGCTTGTGTGGTTTGAGCTGATCCACTCGGAGAACCAAATCCCCTTCCTGGAAGGCTCGACCTCTCACATTTCGGGCGTGGAAACGGCGCAGATCTTGTTGGTAGATGGTCGACCGGATCAGAGCCATCTCCCTTTCTTCCTCTAAAAGGTCGACTGCGTCCTGCCGCGCTTGTTCAGCTTCTGCTTCGTTGTAGATTTCGACTCGAGGAGCATTGTGGAGAAGATCACTCGGCAAGACTGCTTCGGCTCCATAGACCAAGAAGAATGGAGTTCTTCCGGTCGACCGATTGGGCGTGGTCCGCAGTCCCCAGAGTACAGATGGAAGTTCGTCGACCCAAGCTCCAGCCGCGTGTTTGAGATCACGCATTAGTCGCGGCTTCAGTCCCTTGAGAATCAGTCCATTAGCTCGCTCTGCTTGTCCATTCGACTGCGGATGGGCGACTGATGCGTAGTCGACCCGTGTGCCCTGGGAGTTGCAGAAGGTTCTGAATTCCTCTGAGTCAAAGTTCGACCCATTATCCGTAATGATGCTGTGCGGGACTCCATATCTGAATATTAGTTCCCTGACGAAGCTAACAGCAGTACCGGTGTCGAGGCTCTTGATTGGTTTAGCTTCGATCCACTTGGTGAACTTGTCGACTGCCACCAGTACATGCGTGAAGCCACTTCGTCCTGTTCTCAAAGGACCGATCATGTCCAGCCCCCAAACTGCAAAAGGCCAGACGAGTGGGATGGTCTTCAAAGCTGACGCAGGCTTGTGCGACATATTCGAGTAGAACTGACATCCCTCGCACTTATCCACTATCTCCTTTGCCATCTCATTCGCCTTGGGCCAGTAAAATCCGGCTCGGTATGCTTTGGCCACGATGGTCCGGGAGGACGCGTGATGACCACAGGTCCCCGAGTGAATATCATTGAGGATGAGTCGACCTTCTTCTGGTGTTATGCACTTCTGAACGACTCCAGTCGTGCTCTCTCTGTATAATTGTCCTTTGATGACGGTAAAGGCCTTAGATCTACGGACGATCTGTCGAGCCTCTTCCTCATCCTCCGGAAGCTCTTTCCTCAAGATATATGCGACATACGGAATCGTCCAGTCGGGAATGACTACCAAAACCTCCATGATCAAGTCGACCACCGCTGGGACTTCAACTTCAGTCGGATCTGTGGCACTCTTGGGCTGCGGAGTTTCTTCGGTGAAAGGATCTTCTTTGACTGACGGAGTATGTATATGCTCCAAGAACACACCACTCGGAATGGCTTCTCTCTTGGAACCTATCTTTGCTAGGTCATCAGCTGCTTGATTTTTCAGTCGGGGTATATGATGGAGCTCCAACCCCTCGAACTTTTTCTCCAGCTTCCTCACTGCACTGCAGTATCCAGTCATGGCTGGGCTTCTCACGTCCCACTCTTTCATCACCTGATTGACCACTAAATCTGAGTCGCCGTAGACCATTAGGCGACGGACGCCGAGTGAAATGGCCATGCGCAACCCATACAGGAGGGCCTCATATTCTGCCTCATTGTTGGAGGAATCAAAGTGAATCTGGAGCACATATCTGAGCTTATCTCCTCTGGGGGAAACCAGGACAACCCCAGCACCGGAACCATTCAACATCTTAGAACCATCGAAAAACATGGTCCAATGCTCCGAGTGAACTTCAGTCGGCTGCTGTTGTTCGATCCACTCGGCGAGGAAATCTGCTATTGCCTGGGACTTAATGGCTTTCTTTGCCTCAAACTTGATATCAAGGGGAAGAAGTTCAATCGCCCATTTGGCCACTCGACCAGTTGCATCTCTGTTATGCAAAATCTCTGATAGTGGAGCGTCGCTGACGACTGTGATTGAATGGTCAGAGAAATAATGAGCAACCTTCTTTGTGGTCATGTATATTCCATACACAAGCTTCTGATAATGAGGATATCTCTGCTTGGATGGAGTCAAGACTTCAGACAAATAATACACTGGGCGCTGAACTTTGAGAGCTTTTCCTTCTTCTTCCCGCTCGACCGTTAGCACAGTACTGACGACTTGTCCTGTGGCTGCGATGTAGAGCAACAGAGGCTCTTTGCTGATTGGAGCAGCAAGCACCGGCTGGGTGGAGAGCAGAGCTTTTAGCTCGGCAAACGCTGCATCAGCTTCCGGAGTCCACTCGAACTTGTCAGCCTTCTTCATCAGTCGGTAAAGAGGCAGTGCCTTCTCACCGAGTCGTGAGATGAATCGACTTAATGCGGCCAAGCATCCAGTAAGCTTCTGGACATCGTGCACTCGCACAGGGCGTTTCATTCGGAGAATAGTGCCAATCTTTTCTGGGTTGGCGTCGATTCCCCGTTCGGAAACGAGAAAACCGAGTAACTTGCCACCAGGAACTCCAAATGTGCACTTTGATGGATTGAGCTTGATATCATACCTTCTGAGGTTGGCAAATGTTTCGGCGAGGTCAGCGAGCAGGTCGGAACCTTTTCGTGACTTGACAACAATATCATCCATATAAGCTTCCACATTCCGACTGATTTGAGTGAGTAGACACTTCTGGATCATTCGCATAAATGTGGCTCCGGCATTCTTGAGGCCGAATGGCATGGTGATATAGCAGAAGCACCCGAATGGAGTGATGAAAGCTGTTTTTACTTCATCGGGCCCATATAGACGGATCTGGTGGTACCCAGAGTAAGCATCTAAAAAAGACAACCTCTCGCATCCCGCGGTCGAGTCAACAATTTGATCTATGCGAGGGAGAGGAAAGTGATCTTTCGGGCAGGCCCGGTTGATGTGCTTGAAATCAATGCACATTCGGAGTGACTTGTCCTTCTTAGGAACCATGACGACATTAGCGAGCCACTCGGAGTGGAATATCTCTCGGATAAATCCTGCCGCCAACAGTCGAGCCACTTCTTCACCAATGGCCTTTCTCTTCTGGACGGCGGACCGCCGAAGATGTTCTTTGACTGGCTTTGCAGACTTGTCGACTCTTAGGCGATGCTCAGCCATTCCCCTGGGAACACCTGGCATGTCAGCGGGCTTCCATGCAAAAATGTCCCAGTTCTCACGGAGGAACTGGATGAGCGCTTCTTCCTATTTTGGGTCGAGTGTTGTGGAGATGCGGGTCGGGGCTGCTTCGGGGTCGGTCGGGTGAATGTGAACAGGCTTCGTCTCACCGGACGACTGGAATGCAGATTCTGTGGCGGGCTTCTTGGACCGCAGCAAGTCACTCGGATCTGCGTTTTGCTTGTATTCTTCGAACTCGACCGCTGTCACTTGGGAATCGGCAATTTTGGAGCCCTTCTGAAAGCACTCCTCTGCCTTTTTCCTATCTCCGGTGACAGTGATCACACCTTTGGGACCGGGCATCTTCAATTTGAGGTACACGTAACATGGTCGAGCCATGAACCGTGCATAGGCTGGCCTCCCCAAAATGGCATGATATGCACTTTGAAAATCCACGACCTCAAACGTCAACTTTTCTTTGCGAAAATGCTTTGAATCGCCAAACACTACGTCCAAAGTTATTTGGCCGAGTGACTCGGCCTTCTTCCCTGGTATAACTCCATGGAAGCTCATGTTACTAGTGCTCAGTCGGGACATCGGAATGCCCATACCTTTCAACGTGTCTGCATATAACAGATTCAGGCCACTTCCACCGTCCATCAGCACCTTTGTCAGTCGAGTGCCTTCGACAACTGGATCGACCACCAAAGCTTGCCTCCCAGGGGTGGCAATATGAGTCGGGTGATCAGATTGGTCGAATGTGATGGGTGTCTGAGACCACTTCAGATAATTTGCCTTTGCTGGGGCAACCATGTTAACCTCTCGGTTAATCACTTTCAGTCGACTTCTGCTTTCCACATCTGCGAAGATCATCAGAGTGGAGTTGATATGCGGATATCCTCCCTCACTGTCCTCTTTGTCTTCGGCTTTGTCCGACTCCTTCTCCTTGTCCTTAGACTGTTTTCCCTGAAACTGCTGGATCAGGAGTCGACATTGGCGAGTGGTGTGTTTTGGGTAAATGATATTCCCCTCTTCATCTTTCTTTGTGTGAATATGACACGGCATATCCATCACGTCGTTCCCTTCTTTATCCTTCACCTTCTTGGGGTTCCAGGATCCTTTTGGTTTCCCCTTAAACTTTCCTTGAGTCACGGCCAGAGCCTCTCCAGGAGCTGCCGGTTCAGCCTTCCGCTTCTGTTTCCGACTGGTGTTTCCTTTTTCCGACTGACTCGGCTTGTGCTTGCCGCTTCGGAGTCGGTCTTCTTCTTCGCCATTGGCGTACTTGGTAGCAATCTCCATCATCCGACTCAAGGTCATGTCACCGGTTCGACCAAATTTCAAACTCAGTTCTCTGTTCTTGACGCCATCTTTGAAGGCGCATACTGCCTGATGGTCAGAGACATTTTCCACAGTGTGGTGCAAAGTGATCCACCTCTGAATATACTCTCTGAGAGTCTCATTGGTTTTCTGCACGCAGACTTGCAACTCTGTCAACCCCGCTGGTCGCTTGCAAGTCCCTTCGAACGTTCTGACGAACACTCGGGACAGATCTTCCCAAGTGTAAATGCTGCTAGGAGGCAATTGAGTCAACCATGCCCTGGCAGAACCTTCCAACATGAAGGGCAAATGCTTCATGGCCACCTCGTCGTTCCCACCACCGATCTGAACTGCCACTCGGTAGTCTTCAAGCCAAGTTTCAGGCTTAGACTCACCGGTGAACTTGCTGACTCCTGTTGCCAACCTGAAATTGGGGGGGATAACAGCGGCTCTGATAGCTCTGCTGAAACATTCAGGACCAGAAACATGTACTCGACTGCTCGTGGGCACATCTCTGTCGAGTGCACCTCGATGGGCTCTGTTCCGGTCGACCAATCCTTGCATGATAATGGATCGTGCGTCGAAGCCTGGCTCTCTGGGGTCAACTGGAACCCTACGCCCTGTACTGTATTGACGCCTATCATCTGGCTACCGAGGAGCATAAGACCCACCCCTCGGAGGGGAATAGGGCACTCGACGCCTATCGTCTCGGTCGAGTCTGTCGCCATATTGATCTCGTCGATTCTCACGCCCTTCGCGCCGCGGAGGCGATCTGGGGCTGTGAGCCGACTGAACCGTATTCACAGTGACAGATCGACTGTGAATTCTGTTGCGCGACTGAGACACGGCTGAATTCTGATCTCCTGCTGCCCGGAGCAGATCCCTGATCTGCAGCAAACCTCTGCCAGCTTCTGACTGCGAAGGCTGAATGGACTCTGCTATACGGGTCGCAGCTGCTAAATTCTGAATTGGGGTTCGATATACCTAAGTCAGCGGGAAGAGTTGACGTCGACTGGTGTCGGGAACTCGCTGCCGCGCGCGCTCGTCGAGTGCTCGCTGAAGGTTCTCCAGTCGAGTGCGCTCGGCCAAATTGGCCAGACGCGCCTCCTCCAAGGCACGAGCCTCGGGGGTTTCTCCTGCGATGGGAATACGCAGGGGATCCTCGTTCCTGCGGCGAAGCTCTTCTCTTTGCAGAGAGTCGAGTGGCTCGGGCTGGTACTCTTCGTAGCCTCGTGCAGGGTCGCTGTCGTCGCCTGCTCCACCACCGCGGGCGAAGCCAGGAGGGCTGTGGGGCCCGTCGACCATCAAGATTTCCGCCGCTGGATCACTGCTTCCGCACTCGGATGCAGTCTCTCCGGAGCCAGTCGACTGATCGAACAAGCCGTAGAGAGATTCGTTGGGCTCGATTGCCGCAACTTGTGTAGTGGTCGACTGGCGAGCCACCGCGTGACTCACCCATCGCTGAAGCCTCGACCGGCCTGAGCGCTTGCGCTGGCGGGAGACTGGGAGGGTGGAAGACGGAGGAGCCGACCGATACTGGGTCGATGGTTGCCGCAGCAGAACGCCGCGGACACATGCGCGAAAATGCGTCGCACCGCGGACGGGGAGCGCATCTACGTCGAGTGGAGCCTCTTGGAGCCATGCGGAGTCGTCAGCGATGAAGGTGAGAGTGCCGAGACGGATCTCTTGACCCTCGATCAAAACTCCAGCAGACACCATGATGAAAATAATCGGAAGAATCGCAACTTCTCCACAAATCGCTAAAACACCTGCCCCAAGGTGGGCGCCAACTGTCGTGGTTCTAAGCCTGACAGTAGAGTGGGGGGTAGGTATGGAGAGGCAAGGTCCTAGCTATGGAGAGGTTGTAAGCACAAAGGATGTACGAGTTCAGGCCCTTCTCGGAAGAAGTAACAGCCCTACGTCTCGGAGCCCGGAGGCGGTCGAGTGGATTATGAATGTATGGATTACAAGGTGCCGAACCCTTCTGCCTGTGGAGGGGGGTGGCTTATATAGAGTGCGCCAGGACCCCAGCCAGCCCACGTAGGAGAGGGTTTAAGGTGAGTTAAGTCTGGGGCGTTACTGGTAACGCCCCACATAAAGTGCCTTTACTATCATAAAGTCTACTTAATTACAGACCGTTGCGGTGCAGAGTGCCTCTTGACCTCCTGGTGGTCGAGTGAGTCTTCGTGGTCGAGTCCTTCAGGCCAGTCGAGTGTGTCCTCGTTGGTCGACTGGAAGGCGACCTCTTCTAGGGATGTCCTAGGGTAAGTTACTTGGGACAGGTCCGTGACCCTACCCTAGGTACATAACCCCATCATGAACCTCGAGGGTGATTCCTCTACGTTCACCTTGATGATTACATTGAGTGGAACCCACCGAGGGTGATTCCTTGGGTTTTCCTCTTGATGTTTGGACACACGGATACTTGGACTTTACAACTGTTACTTGGAAAGTGATGTGGAGACGGCTTGACCTGGAAGGTGCCCATGAGGTAATTACGAGGCGTGGCCGGGCATTCTTAGCCCTTGCCGCAAGTCCTCGAGACGGGGCAACGGGGTCACATCTTTCGTGAGTCTCTGCTTGTTACCGCGCGTTCCTAATCCACTACGATTTGGATATTTGATCCGAGGGGCCTCTGGCCTGATAGCACTAACCATCACGTGGGCATAGTATGGGCGTTCTACGTCGTGTACATCAGCCAAAGCTTAATAGATGTCAGCGACGGAGCGGCGCGCGCCGGGTTGGACTGGTAAGCTCCTGCCTTTTTAGGGAGGTAGCTAGGTCTGCTCACCGGCCGCCCACGCAACGTGCAGGAGTTCCCGGGGAGATGGCCCATGACCCCTGGGGGCATAGGTTTAGTCCGGCGTGCTGGCCTCTCTATTAAGCCTAGGTCGGGTTGCGGCGTATTGTTTGGCCGAGGCCGGGCATGACCCTGAAAAGTGTGTCCGGCCGGAGTCAATCGAGCATGGTGGGTAAGTTGGTGCACCCCTGCAGGGAAGAAAACATCTATCGATAGCATGTCCTACGGTAACGGACACTTGGAGTTGTATCCCGATCGATACAACTAGAACTGGATACTTGTGATGAGAACTGGATGGTGATGAGGATTTGATTGTGTTGATAACTGGATAGTATGGCTCTGGGATTTCTTTCTCGCAGGGAGTCGAGAAAGGATCTCCGGCCGAGGTTGATAACACCACTGCTACTTACTTTATGCTACTCTACTCCCTCCTGTTGCTGCAAGATGGTGGGTTCGAGAAGATGCTAGTCTTCGATAGGACTAGGCCTTCTCTCTATTCTGGCTTTTCTGCAGCCCAGTCCACATATATAGCCTTCCTTTGATAATGTTGCATATGTAGTGTAGATCCTTGCTTGCGAGTACTTTGGATGAGTACTCACGGTTGCTTTGCTCCCCCTTTTCCCCCTTCTTTCTTCTTTCTGGTTGTTGCAACCAGATGGTGGAGTCCAGGAGCCAGATGCCGCCTTTGACGACTGCTACTACCCCGAGGGTGCCTACTACCACGTGACGGACGCCGACGACCAAGAGTAGTTAGGAGGCTCCCAGGCAGGAGGCCTTGCCTTTTCGATCGATGTTGCTTTTGTGCTAGCCTTCTTAAGGCAAACTTGTTTAACTCATGTCTGTACTCAGATATTATTGCTTCCGCTGACTCGTTTGTATTCAAGCTGATGTATTCGAGCCCTCGAGGTCCCTGGCTTGTAATATAAAGCTTGTATTATTTTAAATTGGGTCTAGAGTTGTGTTGTGATATCTTCCCGTGAGTCCTTGATCTTGGTCGTACACATTTGCGTGTATGATTAGTGTACGATTGAATCGAGGGCGTCACACTCGAGCTGAGCGTCGGGCTGCCCTCACCACCCGCGTTGCTCAGACGGCCCCCATCGGCGGACCACCTTCTCATTCTCCATCTCCCGCCGCTAATGCTGCCACTGGCCTGGTGGGGAATGAGCAGCAAGCGTCGGCAGCACCGCCACTCCATCGCTGACCCCGGCTGGTTCTTCATCCCATGCGCGCCACGCTCCCATGGAGGCATGGGCCGCACTCCTCGCCGCAAACGAACTCCTCGCTACCGCCCAGTCGACGACCTTTACGAGGAGTGGCTCGACCGCGTCGCCGAGCTCGTCCGCGTAGCAGGGGGCTCCCCGACGCTATCCGTCTCTCTGCCTCACCCTCAGCCGGCCACGGGCGATGAGGCCCGAGGCGCGCCTCCACCACCCCAGCCCAAAGACGGCGCCTTGGCACGAAGGCGCGCGGCCCCGCGGTGTGATATGCCACGTCCAGTGCCTGCACGCGAAGAGAGAAGCTGCCAAGAAATCCCTCGGCCGCGAGGAGCTGCACCCGCGCTCCCCGCAACGCCTCGTCAAGACCGCGTGCCGCCCACAGTGGCGCCGCACGGACCTCATCAAGACCAAGCTCCACCTCCGAAGCGGGCCCCAATAACTACGGCCGACTGCCACGCCTTCACCCCCGAGCAGCGCAGCATCGCCTAGCCAGGCAAGTTGAAGTCGGATCTGCCTCCTCGCTATGACAGCACCGCCGACCCCGCGGAGTTCCTGCAGCTCTACGAGCTGAGCATCGAAGCAGCCAACGGCGACGGGAAAGTCATGGCAAACTGGTTTCCCATGGCTCTCAAGGACGGGGCCCGCTCCTGGCTCCTGAACCTGCAGCACGGCTCGATCTCCGCCTGGGACGAGATGCGCGACTGCTTCGTCGCCAACTTCCAGGGCACTCGCGACTGCCCGCCGGCCGCGGGCGATCCGCGCCGCATCAAGCAACAGCCAGGGGAGACCCTCCAGAAGTACATTCAACGCTTCAACAACACCCGCCTCAAGATCCCCAAGGTCACGAATGCGGCCATCATCTCTGTGTTCTCCGATGGTGTCCGTGACGTCAAGATGAAGGAAGAGCTCACTATCCACGAGGAGCTCTGCACGTCTCAGGAGCTGTTCAACCGGCGACCAAGTGCACAAGAGCTGAGGAGGGGCGCCTTTCCCTCCTTGAGCTGCCAGTCGCAGGAGCAGAGGAGAAGAAAGCCAAGGCCAAGGACGTGAAGTGCAAGGAAGCGGCAGTGCTAGCTGCAGAGCCTGACACCAAACGGGGCAGAGATCAGCCCGAGTCATCCAAGAACAGCCGACCGTTCTGCGCCTTCCACAACCTGAACACCCACAACACTAGCGACTGCCAAGAGCTCCAAGCCCTACGCGAGGGACGCTACGGTCGACGCCCCGAGCGCAGCGACCAGGGCTACGGCCACGGAGGAGGACGAGGAGGCGGACGCTGGGACGACTGTGGCCCGCGTCAGGAATGGTGCGAAAGGCCTCATGAGGACCAACCTCATGAGGATCGCCCCCAAGGCAACGCCGGTCTTCCCCCGCTGCCGCCACCAAGAAGGAACGACGATCATCATCAGGACGAGGGGGCCGGGGGCTTCCAGGAGCCGCGTGCAATCGCCTGTATCATGGGCGGCGCCCAGGCCCCAGCCTCTCAGCGCATGTTCAAACGGTTCGCTCGCGAGGTGAACGCGGTGCTCCCCAAGCTTGAGGCCGCGCGCCCGCTCAGGTGGTCCCAGTGCGCCATCACTTTCAACTTGGCAGATCAGCTCAAGTGCGCGGCCACCGCCGGCGTCCTCCCGATGTGGTGTTCCCCGGTCATCAGCAATGTGCAGGTTACCAAGACCCTCGTCGACGGTGGTGCAGGGCTCAACGTCCTGTCCGCCGAGACATTCAACAACCTCCAAGTGCCATACGAGCAGCTCCAGCCTACCAAACCTCGCTCAGGAGTGACCGACGGCTCCACCACATCGATAGGGCAGGTCCGCCTACCTGTCACTTTTAGCACACGCAACAACTACCGCACCGAGCTCATCGATGTTGACGTCGCCCACATCCGCCTGTCGTACAACGTCATCCTTGGGTATCTGGCCCTGGCCAAGTTCATGGCGGTCACCCACCACGGCTACAACGTCCTCAAGATGCCTGGAAGTGGCGAGGTCATCACAGTCCCATGTGAGGAAAGGGATGCGGTGTGCTCCCTCGAGCGCGCCTTCCAAGCTGCAGCAATCGACGACCCCGACAGCAGAAGGGAGGGCCCTCCGGAGGCCATCTCCAAGAAGAAGCAATTGCGCCGCGCAGGACCTCAGGAGGATGGCGTCGCGGCAGGAGCCTCGTCAGGATTAGCGTCCGTCCCAGGGGCGCCTCCCTCCATCGCATAGGAAGGCGCGCCCAGCGCCCTCCTCGGGCAGGGCTCAGGGGCTCTCTTCTGGAGGGCCTCAGGCCTTGCCAACCTCACGAGGGAGGCGCTTGGGCACCACTTGGAGGCGTGCTACGCGACACGTTTTCCTCAGGAGAACGCAGGGCAAGGGGTGCCCACTGCTCAGGAGTTCATCGCCAAGACCACACAGGAACTGCAAGACGCAAGAGCCATGCGCGACGACAGCCACTCACAGGGCGCGGCTCACCACCTAGGTGAGGGTGCTGAGCTGCGTGTCTGCATCAATGTCCCAGGGCTCAACAGGGCCACGTCTCAGGAGCGCTTCTGGCCTTCGCTTGTGGGCCATTGCAAGGGCCCGCCACACAGCTATGTTCGCATGCCGTTCTGCTTGCCGAGCGTGGTGTCGACCTATCAGCACGCCATGCGGCGTGACCGGGCGGCTCAAGAGGCCGGGTACCGCGTCGTCCTGGAGGGAATGGAGACGGTCTTCAGGGAGCCTCCTAAGCACCCAGAGCCTCCCGAGGCTCAGGGCTCCAGTGGCTCATGAGGAGTCGTTTCTTCGACACGCGCCTTCAGCTGCACCAACTCTGCTTCGTCTACAGAACCATGTGACATCTTCCAAGCTCGTTAAGCTGGGAGCGCCCCTTGGGCTGCATTATTCCTAGGGCGTGTGGGTCCGTCCCTACGGCATGTATCCCATTTGCTTATGTCTTTAGCTTACCTTGCTGGGGGCGCCCCTCGGGCTGCATCATCCCCAAGCCGCTCGGGCCGGACCCAGTGGCATGTATCTTCCTGCACTTACCCAAGCTGATTTGCCTTCCCTGCTTAACCTTCCTATGGTTATCACCTGCTCGATCATTGCCTCCCACGGGGCCTCCTCACAGGCACGGCGGTGGTGCATGGGTCCGTCCCTGCCACGTCAACAAATCTGAGCAGTCGAGCTCTGGCTCGCGGCACGCCCCACGCACGTCACCTCACCAGGCCCTCAGTGCCTTCACTTCATCCAGACCAACCAACGGCAGGCTGACGGCTATAACGGCAAACCATGTTCTTCTTGTGCCTGTTCATAGGGACCCCGCAGGGAGGATAGCAGGCGGCACCACGAGTCTCCTTTTCTCTCATGCAATTCGCTTGCGGTTAAAAGGGGGGCTCCTGAGCATCGCGTCTCAGGAGCTCTTACTGGCTCTCCAGCCCTCACCCCTGGCCTTGACCACAGCCCCGCGGCCTGGCATACCAGCGGCGGCTGAGCTCGCTCAAGGGCTGGGACCTGAGGACACAGAGCACTAAGGAGAGCATGGGAGGAGGGAAACTCGTATGGGCCGGCCTGGCTATGCCGCACAAGTTGGTGCACAGCCCCAGCACAACGTCAGGAATCACCACGAGGTTCACAAGATAAGTCTCGCCCTCGGATTGGCTAAATGTCTGAGCCTTATGGACACCCACGCCTTGCCGCAATCCCGTTGCGGCCACGTCAACTCCCTTTCTTCCCTTACCATGGCCGCTTGAGCGCTAAAGAGGACTTCTTGAGCATCGCGCCTCAGGGGCTCTTACTAGACCTCGGGCCGCACACCTCCTGGCCTTGACCACGGCACGCGACCTGGCATACCAGCGACGGCTGTAGCCTGCCTAGGGACTGGGACCTGTTGGCGTAGAGCAACAAGCTATCGCGAGGAAAGAAAGGGGGACCGAGCCTTAACGGGACGCGCGTTCATCAAATCTTCATAACAGGGAAGATAAGCACAAAAGACATTACAGACCCTTACATGCCCTCACAGGGCGCTTCATGATTCTTCGCAGGAAACAAAAGCTAAGACTAAGAAGGACCCTATCTACACCCTCTTGTGGCAGACGCCATCATCAGCAGTGGGCCACGGGAGGCCGGCGCCAACCCCATCCAGATCAGTGGCGGCGACGGCCGGACGCGGCAGCACTGCTCTGAGCGCGGCGAGAGATCGGGGCACGTAGCTGTCGTCGCTTGTCTCCGGAGTCTCGTAGAGCTAAGGAGAGCTGATGGACTCCCAAGGGCTGCTGCTGCTGGAGTGGTCGCGAGCGGGAGCGTGCATCAGCCTCGCGCTCCTCTCTGGAGCAGTACTCCAGGCGGCGGCCCTCGGCATCGAAGACCTTGAGGAAGAGCATGGAGACGTCGTCGTACTCAAGGTGGATCGCGAGGGCGCCCCCCGCGCGGCAGACCCGCGCGATCTTGCCCCAGCCACGAGTCATGAAGATCTTGCCGGTGGGGACCGCTTCGATCTCCGCTCCAGTCGCCGGAGCACCGCAGTCGGCGTGCTGCTACCAGAGCTCAAGAGGCCCCCTCGGCGGCATCACGTTGGTGAAGAACCGCGGGAAGCGGATCCAAGAGCTTGTGGGCATCAGCGCTCATAGCACCAGCTCGCGCGAGGAGTCCGCGACGTGGATTCCTGGGGCGACGGCGCGTGTCGCCGCGGCGGGACGACCCCGGAAGCGGCGCCGGTAGCGCTGCTCGTCGCTCCGCCTTCATGAGTCCTCGGCTTGGGCGTACAGGGGTAGCGGATACCCTGGGGGAGGCCGCTCGCACCAAGGCCTCGATACCACCTGCATCGCTGCTTCTTCACGGCGGTAGATCGACCTCTTCTTCGGCGGAAGTTGCTCCGGGACATCTCAGGGGGGCCTTCCCCTTTTCTTTGGCGGAGAACCTTCTGATAGGCGCCATTGGTGCTAGCAACGAAGAGAGGAAGAAGAAGCTAGCAGTGGAGCAAGGAAGAAGAAGCAAGCGAGCAAGGAAGAGATGGGCAACGGGGGCTCCGCCCCCGCCCCATTTATAGCAAGAGAAGGCCAACCGGCACCTTTCATGATCGCAGGTAATGATGGTTTTCCTTGCATGTCGCAGGGACTTGTCAAGTCGTGCAGTTGCCGAGGCAGTGTGGGAAAGCGGAGACGCCCACGTCCAATCAACCGCCACGCGTCAACCGAGGCCGCAGGCTTTTGGGGGCCCGCGGTGCTCCGTACTTGACCCTTGGCTTCGCCGTGAAGCCAAGCCCGAGCACACCTTGGGCCCGGGGGCTACTGTCGGCGTTCTGGGAACGGGGGTCCCCAGACTTGCCTGCCTGCGGCCCGCGGCATGGCTAAGCCAGCAGGCCGTACGACCCATCTTCATCAACAAGGCATCCAAGACCCTCGCGAGGAGCCAAGCCTCGCGAGGCGCACGACACAAGACCTCCTCTGGAGTGGCCTAGTCGGGCAGGCTCACGAGGAGCGGAGATATCAAGGCAGGGCAAACCTCATGAGGCTCTTGTGACGTGAGCCATGAAGATCGACACCAGGCGGGCGCCAGCGTGCGCAGCGTCCTTGTTTCCTCTTTGGTGCTAAGGAGGCCTGCGCAGGCGAGGAGTAACAAGGCATCAGGCAAAGTTTGCCATATCAGTGCAACAAGACCAAGACCAGAAGGACGGCAAGACGGAAGTCATCATGGAGCTCAAGACGGCGTCACCACCAGAGCCTTTGGCAGGCGAAGAGCACTTTTGTCAGGATGGCTTGTACTAGTTGTCCTCCTTCAAATTAGCATGCCGTTGTTGGCTCCCTTCCCGCTCAATATTTGGGAAGAGGACCAGGGCCTCTATAAATAGAGTTAGCCACCACCATAGGTAAGGGAGAAGGACAGAGAGAGAGAGAGATAGAGAGAGATCCTGAAGGTCACCCCCCACACACAAGTTAGCCAGGCACAGGAACACCTCAACCTTAGGAGGCTATTCTTCCCCTTGTATTGTTCATCATCAGCCCTGGATGCAATCCACCACCACCACACTGGAGTTGGGTATTACAGCACAACGGTGGCCCGAACCAGTATAAATCTTGTGTCTTTCTATGTTGCGAGTTCGTCGAGTTCGTCCGCGAGATCTTAGCGAGCTAGGGCGTAGATCGGTGGGAGGAAAAGACTTCGCGCGCACCCCCAGTGTTCGAACCTTAAGGGTTTGCCGGAACCCCACATCCGACAAACATCAAAACCCGGCTGATATTTATCAATGTTGGTTTCCTCGCCAAGGATGGTAGCATGAGGACGAACTCCCCTCACACAAGCAACAAAGTCATCTTGATCAAACGGAGTCCCGTCTTCCTTCAATGGGGGGTACCCCTTGGCTACGTCCGCCGGGTCTAGCTCCGGCACCCAGGCTTAGGGCAGTGAGGGCTCCGGCTCTTGCACAAGACCGCTTGACCTCTTGGAATCTGGCGGGTAAAATAGATAGCTTCTTCAAAACGCCACTCAAGAGGTTGGGTCCTTGGTTGGCTGGGGAGATAATAGAAAGGGCCCGTTGAGCCCCAGTATAGTTGCTCCACCAAGGTGTATGTGACGCCCGGATAATTAAGCTACATTCATCCTCTGCTAATGATGCCATGTCACCATGATTACTGTTGTGAAACTTATGTTGATTCGAAACTAGGTCAAATTCAAATTTAAAATGCAAGTCAAATTATTATCTCTTCAAACTTTCAAACAAAAATGTTCATTGGGTTGCAAATATTCACTAACTAGTTATCTTGTAGAAACCAACGTCATTTGACTCACCATTTAATTCCTAGAATAATATAAAGTGTCCAGCAGCTACCAAAATAGCCGATTACAAAATAAATAAATGTTTATGTATTTTTCTATTAACTTGAAACTTTGTGGGTCTCCTCAAAATATTGTGTTTGATTTATGTGACAATTTTTGTATTCAACAAAATTCAATTGGTAGTTATTTACAATGCAGAACATGAAGAAAATGCGAGGCAGAAAAGTTTTTCTTTAAAAAAGAAGGGAAAAGAAGTTAAGCAGGTCCTAAACTACTGAGCACAACGGCCCATCTAGAAAAGAGGCTGGCCCAGCCCACCTCCCCTCTCCTTCAACCTCGCTACAGGAGTCAGGGGAGGCGTGGCAGCCATCCGTGGCCGCGCCTGGAGGCGTGGAGGCCATCTAGCCTCCCCCAACCCCCCTACAAGCGGACACCGCGGCCACCCCCAAAACCCTAGACCACCCACATCGATCCCCCTCTCTCCCTCTTATTTCTCGACTTGGAGCTCGCACCCGAGGGAAGCCGCCGCTCACCATTAACATGGCCACCATCATCACCTTCACAGGGAAGAACGTCCAGGTGGACCGCCGCCACCTACTTCGTCCATCCCGAGCACCAAATCGAACGGAGCCGCCTCGTACCCTCGCAATCGAGCCCCTTTTCACCACGTACTTCACCGGCCGCCGTCATCGATTGCCTTGTCTTCAGCCCATCCCCGACCACCTCAACCTCACCTTCGGCATCGAGGTGAGCCCCTCCTCCATTTTCCCTTTTTCTTGAGCTCGATCCGTGCCCGTATTGGTCATCTCATGAGCTCCTTCCGCCATGGCCCCTCGAGCTCGGCGTCCGCACGTGTCCCCGCGTACTGCTGCTGTTGCTCCTAGTTGCGGCCGCCGTGGCTCTTCATCGTGCCCCGTGCCCAGCCCGCGCGTCCCTGCTGCTCCCCTGCTACGCTGTACTGCTTCTACCAACTGCTGCTGTTGTGTGCTGCCTCACCGGGCTTGCTGCTCTTGCTGCTACAGCCGCACCCTGCCGGTGCAGCTCGCTGCCGCCTCCGCCCAGCCACACCCACCACTGCTCGCTGCCCCCTATGCAGCCACTCGTGGCTGGCCATGGCTGCCATGGCCGTGTGCCTGTGCGTGCTTACCATGACAAGCACAACCGTGGCACAAGCACTCCACGATCAGGGCCGGCCGTGTTAAAAGGGATTAGCCCCTGTTGATTACTAGAGATTAGTTACATGGCCCCATGACCAGTGGCCCCACTTGTTTAGTTGTTTTATTTAGTAGTTTAAGTTAAGTTCTTTTAGCACTTGTGTGTATTACATGCGGACCCTGCCGTATATAAAAAACAATTAAATCATCTAATAAAAGCAAAGAAAATGACATGCGGGACCCAGATGCACTATTCACACCTTTGACTAGTCAATTGTTAACTGAGTCAACTGGGTCCCCTGGCCCCACAGGTCATAGGCTGTGGCTGGCCTGTGCTATGTACACATAGCGTTTTACTATTTAAATTGTATTAAAATAATTTCAGAATAACAATTAATTTTTTTAAATTTAATATAAAATAAACCGTAGTTCGGATGGAAAAACTTTGTACATGAAAGTTGCTCAAAACGACGAGACGAATCTGAATACACATTCCGTTCGTCCGCCACACATCCCTAGCATAGCGAACACGCAACTTTCCCTCTCCGGTTCATTTGTCCGAAAACGCGAAACACCGGGAACACTTTTCCGGATGTTTCCCCTCTTTGTCGGTGTCACCTACTATTGCGTTAGGTCATCTCTAGCACCACGTATAGCCATATTATGCTTTGTGTTGCTTTTAATGCTCTGTTATTTATTGTGTTCTCCCTCCGTTACTTCTTTTTGGTAGACCCCGAGACCGCGGTTGAACCAGTGATCGACTACTTCACCTTCGAGGTTCCGTTTCTGTCTGCAGAGCAACCAGGCAAGCCCCCCCCCCTTTTGATCACCAGATATCGCCAACTCTTCTCTATACTACATGCATTAGAGTAGTGTAACATGTTACTGCTTTCCGTTAATCCTATCCTGATGCATAGCCTCTCATTGTTGCTACCGTTGTTGATACCTTACCTGCAATCCTACATGCCTAGTATAGGTTGCTAGTACTTCATCAGTGGCCCTACATTCTTGTCCGTCTGCCATGCTATACTATCAGGACGTGATCACTCGGGAGGTGATCACGGGTATATACATACTTATATACATGCTATACAGGTGGTGACTAAAGTTGGATCGGCTCGTTGAGTAGCCGCAAGTGATTCCGATGTGGGGGCTGAAGGGGCAGGTGGTTCCATCCAGCTAGTGGTGGGCCTGGGTTCCCGACGGCCCCCGAATGTTACTTTGTGGCGGAGCGATAGGGCAGGTTGAGACCACCCAGGTGAGAGGTGGGCCTGGCCTTGGTCGGCGTTCGCGGTTACTTCAAGATAACACGCTTAACGAGATCTTGGTATTTGATCTGAGTCTGGCCACTGGCCTATACGCACTAACCAACTACGCGGGGACAGTTATGGGCACTTGACGTCGTGGTATCAGCCGAAGCCTTCGTGATGTCAGTGACTGAGCGGCGCGCGCCGGGTTGGATCGCGTAACGCAACTTTGTAATGGAGGTTGCTAGGTCTGCTCTCCAGCCGACCTCGCAACGTGCAGGTGTGCAATGGGCGATCGGCCCAGACCCCTGCGCCATAGGATTTAGACCAGCGTGCTGACCTCTCTGTTGTTCCTAGGTAGGGCTGCGACGTGTTGATCTTCCGAGGCCGGGCATGACCCAGGAAAGTGTGTCCGGACAAAAGGGATCAAGCGTGTTGGGAAATGTGGTGCACCCCTGCAGGAAAGTTAATCTATTCGAATAGCCGTGATCTTCGGTAACAGGACGACTTGGAGTTGTACCTTGACCTCATGACAACTAGAACCGGATACTTAATAAAATACACCCTTCCAAGTGCCAGATACAACCGGTGATCGCTCTCTCTTAGGGCGACGAGGGGAGGATCATCGGTTAGGATTATGCTATGCGATACTTGGTGAACTTACCATCTACTCTCTTCTTCTGCTGCAAGATGGAGGTTACCAGAAGTGTAGTCTTCGACTGGACTAGCTATCCCCCTCTTATTTTGGCATTCTGTAGTTCAGTCCGCATATGCTACCCCCTTTTCCAGTTGATACCAATGCATACATATGTAGTGTAGCTCCTTGTTTGCGAGTAATTTGGATGAGTACTCACGGTTGCTTTGCTCCCTCTTTTCCCCTTTATATCCCCGATTGCTGTGACCAGACGATGGAGCCCAGGAGCCAAACGCCACCGTCAACGACGATTCCTACTGCGCTGGAGATGCCAACTACTACGTGCATGTGGTATGGGGCTTTCAGTGATCTTGCCCATGTGGAATGATTTGCATGTCTCAAGTGATTCAAAATCAAGTGAGTCCAAACGGTCCATTTGGATGGAGTTTCTTCATGCATATACACCAATAGACATGGTTCGCATGCCTCAAACTTTTCAAAAACGAGTGAGCCCAAAGATCCATCAACATGGAGCTTCTTCATGCGTTTTATACCGATATGACTTGCGTGGCAGTGCCACAAGTAGGTGGTACTATCATTACTATCTTATATCTTTTGACATGAACATGTGTATCACTACGATGAGATTCAATAAACCATTCATTTTAGGTGCAAGACCATTGAAGGTATTATTCAAATAAACAAAGTAACCATTATTCTCCTTAAATGAATAACCGTATTGCGATAGACATAATCCAATCATGTCTATGCTCAACGCAAACACCAATCTCGATGGTAGAGGGAGTGTGCGATGCTTGATCACATCAAGCTTGTGAAAAACTTCCAACACATATCGCCAGCTCACCTTTAGCTAGTCTCCGTTTACTCCGCAGCCTTTTATTTCGAGTTTACTAACATTTAGCAACCGAACCGATATCTAATACCATGGTGCTACTAGGACTACTAGTAAAGTACACATTAACACAATGTATATCCAATATGCTTCTATCGACCTTGCCAGCCTTCTCATCTACCAAGTATCTAGGGTAATTCTGCTCCAGTGGCTGTTCCCCTTATTACAGAAGCACTTAGTCTCGGGTTTAGGTTCAACCTTGGGTTTCTTCACTAGAGCAGCAGCTGATTTGCCGTTTCATGAAGTATCCCTTCTTGCCTTTGCCCTTCTTGAAACTAGTGGTTTCACCAACCATCAACAATTGATGCTCCTTCTTGATTTCTACTTTTGTGGTGTCAAACATCGCGAATATCTCAAGGATCATCATATATGTCCCTGATATATTATAGTTCATCACGAAGCTCAAGCAGCTTGGTGGTAATGACTTCGGAGAACCATCACTATTTCATCTGGAAGATCAACTCCCACTCGATTCAAGCTATTGTTGTACTCAGACAATCTGAGCACAAGTTCAACAATTGAGCTTTTCTCCCTTAGTTTGCAGGCTAAGAAAATTATCGGAGGTCTTATACCTCTTGACGTGGGCACGAGTCTGAAATCCCAATTTCAGCCCTCGAAACATCTCATATGTTTCGCAACGTTTCAAAAACGTCTTCGGTGCCTCAACTCTAAGCCGTTTAACTGAACTATCACGTAGTTATCAAAATGTGTATGTCAGATGTTCGCAATATCCATAGACAACGTTCGAGGTTCAGCACACTAAGCGGTGCATTAAGGACATAAGCCTTCTATGAAGCAATGAGGACAATCCTCACTTTACGGACCTAGTCCGCATAATTGCTACTATCAACTTTCAACTAAATTTCTCTAGGAACATAACTAAACAGTAGAACTGAAGCGCAAGCTATGACATAATTTGCGAAGACCTTCTGACTATGTTCAAGATAATTAAGTTCATCTTATGAACTCCCACTCAGATAGACATCCCTCTAGTCATCTAAGTGATTACATGATCCGAGTCAACTAGGCCGTGTCTGATCATCACGTGAGACGGACTAGTCAACATCGGTGAACATCTTCATGTTGATCATATCTACCATACGACTCATGCTCGACCTTTCCGTCTCTTGTGTTCCGAGGCCATGTCTGTACATGCTAGGCTCGTCAAGTCAACCTAAGTGTTTTGCATGTGTTCCGAGGCCATGTCTATACATGCTAGGCTCGTCAACACCCGTTGTTTTCGAACGTAAGAATCTATCACACCCGATCATCACGTGGTGCTTCGAAACGACGAACTTTCACAACGGTGCACAGTTAGGGGGGACACTTTCTTGAAATTTTAATGAGGGATCATCTTATTTACTACCGTCGTTCTAAGCAAATAAGATGTATAAACATGATAAACATCACATGCAATCAAATAGTGACATGATATGGCCATCATCACTTTGCTCCTTTTGATCTCCATCTTCGGGGCTCCATGATCATCATCGTCACCGGCATAACACCATGATCTCCATCATCATGATCTCCATCATCGTGTCTTCATGAAGTTGTCTCGCCAACTATTACTTCTACTACTATAGCTAACGGTTAGCAATAAAGTAAAGTAATTACATGGCGTTGTTTAATGACACGCAAGTCATATAATAAATAAAGACAACTCCTATGGCTCCTGCCGGTTGTCATCCTCATCGACATGCAAGTCGTGATTCCTATTACAAGAACATGATCATCTCATAAATCACATATATCATTCATCACATCCTTTGGCCATATCACATCACATAGCATACCCTGCAAAAACAAGTTAGACGTCCTCTAATTGTTGTTTGCATGTTTTACGTGGCTGCTATGGGTTTCTAGCAAGAACGTTTCTTACCTACGCAAAAACCACAACGTGATATGCCAATTGCTATTTACCCTTCATAAGGACCCTTTTCATCGAATCCGATCCGACTAAAGTGGGAGAGACAAACACCCGCTAGCCACCTTATGCAACTAGTGCATGTCAGTCGGTGGAACCAGTCTCACGTAAGAGTACGTGTAAGGTCGGTCCGGGCCGCTTCATCCCACAATGCCGCCGAATCAAGATTGGACTAGTAACGGTAAGCATATTGAACAAAATCAACGCCCACAACAACTTTGTGTTCTACTCGTGCATAGAAACTACCCATAGACCTAGCTCATGATGCCACTGTTGGATAACGTTGCAGAAAACAAAAATTTTCCTACGGTTTCACCAAGATCCATCTAGAAGTTCATCTAGCAACGAGTGATTGGATTGCATCTACATACCTTTGTAGATCACGCACGGAAGCATTCAAAGAATGGGGATGAGGAAGGCGTACTCGACGTGATCCAAATCACCGGAGATCCTAGCGCCGAACGGACGGCACCTCCGCGTTCAACACACGTACGGTAAGCGTAACGTCTCCTTCTTCTTGGTCCAGCAAGGGGGAAGGAGAGGTTGAGGAAGATGGCTCCAATAGCAGCACGACGGCATGGTGGTGGTGGAGCTGCAGTACTCCGGCAGGGCTTCGCCAAGCACTATGGAGGAGGAGGATGTGTTGGAGAGGGAGAGGGAGGCACCAAAGGCGTGGATTGAGAGGCCCTCCTTCCCCCACTATATATAGGGAGACTAGGGGGGTGCCGGCCCTAGGAGATCCAATCTCCTAGGGGGGGCGGCGGCCAAGGGAGGAATCCCTCCTCCCCAAGGCACCTAGGAGGTGCCTTCCCCCTTTGGGACTCTTCCCTTCCTCATCTCTTGGCGCATGGGCCTCTTGGGGCTGGTGACCTTGGCCCATATAGGCCAAGGCGCACCCCTACAGCCCATGTGCCCCCCCGGGGCAGGTGGCCCCACCCGGTGGACCCACGGGACCCTTCCGGTGGTCCCGGTACAATACCGGTGATCCCGAAACTTGTCCTGATGGCCGGAATAGCACTTCCTATATATAATTCTTTACCTCCGGACCATTCCGGAACTCCTCATGATGTCCGGGATCTCATCCGGGACTCCGAACAACATTCGGGTTACTGCATATACATATCCCTACAACCCTAGCGTCACCGAACCTTAAGTGTGTAGACCCTACGGGTTCGGGAGACATGTAGACATGACCGAGATAGCTCTCCGGTCAATAACCAACAGCGGGATCTGGATACCCATGTTGGCTCCCACATGCTCCTCGATGATCTCATCGGATGAACCACGATGTCGAGGATTCAAGCAACCCCGTATACAATTCCCTTTGTCAATCGGTATGTTACTTGCCCGAGATTCGATCGTCGGTATCCCAATACCTCATTCAATCTCGTTACCGGCAAGTCACTTTACTCGTACCGTAATGCATGATCCCGTGACCAGACACTTGGTCACTTTGAGCTCATTATGATGATGCATTACCAAGTGGGCCCAGTGATACCTCTCCGTCATACGGAGTGACAAATCCCAGTCTTGATCCATGTCAACCCAACAGACACTTTCGGAGATACCCGTAGTATACCTTTATAGTCACCCAGTTACGCCGTGACGTTTGGTACACCCAAAGCACTCCTACGGTATCCATGAGTTACACGATCTCATGGTCTAAGGAAAAGATACTTGACATTGGAAAACTCTAGCAAACGAACTATACGATCTTATGCTATGCTTAGGATTGGGTCTTGTCCATCACATCATTCTCCCAATGATGTGATCCCGTTATCAACGACATCCAATGTCCATGGTCAGGAAACCGTAACCATCTATTGATCAACGAGCTAGTCAACTAGAGGCTTACTAGGGGCATGGTGTTGTCTATGTATCCACACATGTATCTGAGTTTCCTATCAATACAATTCTAGTATGGATAATAAACGATTATCATGAACAAGGAAATATAATAATAACTAATTTATTATTGCCTCTAGGGCATATTTCCAACAGTCTCCCACTTGCACTAGAGTCAATAATCCAGTTCACATCGATATGTGATTAACACTCAAGGTCACATCCCCATGTGACTAACACCCAAGAGTTTACTAGAGTCAATAATCTAGTTCACATTACCATGTGATTAACACTCGATGAGTTCTGGGTTTGATCATGTTATGCTTGTGAGAGATGTTATAGTCAACGGGTCTGAATCTTTCAGATCCGTATGTACTTCGCAAATTTCTATGTCATCTTGTAGATGCAACTACTACGCTACATTTGGAGCCATTTCAAATAACTGTTCTACTTGGAGCTATACTAAATTGTTGCTCCATTATACGTATCCGGTATCTCTACTCAGAACTATCCGGATAGGTGTTAAGCTTACATCGACGTAACTCTTTACGTCGACTCTTTATCACCTCCATAACCAAGAAACATATCCTTATTCCTCTAAGGATAATTTAGACCGCTATCTGGTCATCTACTCCTAGATTACCTTTGTACCCTCTTACCAGATATGTGGCAAGGCACACATCAGGTGCGGTACTCAGCATGGCATACCGTATAGAGCCTATGACAAAAGCATAGGGGACGACATTCGTCCTTTCTCTTTCTTCTGCCATGGTCGAGCTTTAAGTCTTAACTTCATACCTTACAACTCAGGCAAGTACTCCTTCTTTGACTGATCCATCTTGAACCCCTTCAAGATCATGTCAAGGTATGTGCTTATTTGAAAGTACCATTAAGCGTTTTGATATATCCTTATAGATCTTGATGCTCAATGTTCAAGTAGCTTAATCTAGGCTTTCATTGAAAAACACTTTCCAAATAACCCTATATGCTTTCCAGAAATTCTACATCATTTCTGATCCATAATATGTCAACAACATATACTCATCAGAAATTCTATAGTGCTCCCACTCACTTCTTTGGAAATACAAGTTTCTCATAAACTTTGTATAAACCCAAAATCTTTGATCATCTCATCAAAGCGTACATTCCAACTCCGAGATGCTTACTCCAGTCCTTAGAAGGATTGCTGGAGCTTTGCATACTTATTAGCATCTTTCAGGATCGACAAAACCTTCCGGTTGTATCACATACAACCTTTCCTCAAGAAAATCGTCGAGGAAACAATGTTTTGACATCCTATCTGCAAGATTTCGTAAATAATGCAGTAATCGCTAATATAATTCCAACAGACTCTTAGCTACGAGTGAGAATGTCTCATCGTAGTCAACTCCTTGAACTTGTCGGAAAACATCTTAACGACAAGTCGAGCTTTCTTAATGGTGATACTTACCATCATTGTCCGTCTTCCTTATAAAATCCATATGTACCTAACAGCCTTACGACCATCAAGTAGTTCTTCCAAAGTCTACACTTTGTTTTCATACATGGATCCTATCTCGGATTTTATGGCCTCGAGCCATTTATCGGAATCCGGGCCCACCATCGCTTCTCCATGGCTCGTAGGTTCATTGTTGTCTAGCAGCATGACTTCCAAGACAGGATCACGTACCACTCTGAAGTAGTACGCATCCTTGTCATCCCACGAGGTTTGTTAGTGACTTGATCTGAAGTTTCATGATCACTATCATAAGCTTCCACTTCAATTGGTGTAGGCGCCACAGGAACAACTTCCTGTGCCCTGCCACACACTAGCTGAAGAGACGGTTCAATAACCTCATCAAGTCTCCACCATCCTCCCACTCAATTCTTTCGAGAGAAACTTTTCCTCGAGAAAGGAACCGATTCTAGAAACAATCCCTTATTGCTTTCGGATCTGAGACAGGAGGTATACCCAACTGTTTTGGGTGTCCTATAAAGATGCATTTATCCGCTTTGGGTTCGAGCTTATCAGCCTGAAACTTTTTCGCATAAGCGTCGCAGCCCCAAACTTTTAAGAAATGATAGCTTAGGTTTCTCTAAACCATAGTTCATACGGTGTCATCTCATCGGAATTACGTGGTGCCTTATTTAAAGTGAATGTGGTTGTCTCTAATGCCTAACCCATAAACTATCATGGTAATTCGATAAAAGACATCATGGTATGCATCATATCCAATAGGGTGCAGTTATGATGTTCAGACACACCATCACACTATGGTGTTCCAGGCTGTATTAGTTGTGAAACAATTTCCACAATGTCTTAATTCTATGTCAAACTCGTAATTCAGATATTCATCTCTATGATCATATCATAGATATTTTATCCTCTTGTCACGACGATCTTTCAACTTCACCCTGAAATTACTTGAACCTTTCAATAATTCAGACTCGTGATTCATCAAGTAAATATACTCAACATCTACTCAAATCATCTGTGAAGTAAGAACATAACGATATCCACTACATGCCTCAGCACTCATTGGACTGCACACATCAAAATGTATTACTTCCAACAAGTTGCTTTCTAGTTCCATTTTACTGAAAATGAGGCTTTCAGTGATCTTACCCATGTGGTATGATTTGCATGTCTCAAGTGATTCAAAATCAAGTGAGTCCAAACGGTCCATTTGCATGGAGTTTCTTCATGCATATACACCAATAGACATGGTTCGCATGCCTCAAACTTTTCAAAAATGAGTGAGCCCAAAGATCCATCAACATGGAGCTTCTTCATGCGTTTTATACCGATATGACTTGCGTGGCAGTGCCACAAGTAGGTGGTACTATCATTACTATCTTATATCTTTTGACATGAACATGTGTATCACTACGATCGAGATTCAATAAACCATTCATTTTAGGTGCAAGACCATTGAAGGTATTATTCAAATAAACAGAGTAACCATTATTCTCCTTAAATGAATAACCGTATTGCGATAGACATAATCCAATCATGTCTATGCTCAACGCAAACACCAATCTCGATGGTAGAGGGAGCGTGCGATCCTTGATCACATCAAGCTTGTGAAAAACTTCCAACACATATCGCCAGCTCACCTTTAGCTAGTCTCCGTTTACTCCGCAGCCTTTTATTTCGAGTTTACTAACATTTAGCAACCGAACCGGTATCTAATACCATGGTGCTACTAGGAGTACTAGTAAAGTACACATTAACACAATGTATATCCAATATGCTTCTATCGACCTTGCCAGCCTTCTCATCTACCAAGTATCTAGGGTAATTCTGCTCCAGTGGCTGTTCCCCTTATTACAGAAGCACTTAGTCTCGGGTTTGGGTTCAACCTTGGGTTTCTTCACTAGAGCAGCAGCTGATTTGCCGTTTCATGAAGTATCCCTTCTTGCCTTTACCCTTCTTGAAACTAGTGGTTTCACCAACCATCAACAATTGATGCTCCTTCTTGATTTCTACTTTTGTGGTGTCAAACATCGCGAATATCTCAAGGATCATCATATATGTCCCTGATATATTATAGTTCATCACGAAGCTCAAGCAGCTTGGTGGTAATGACTTCGGAGAACCATCACTATTTCATCTGGAATATCAACTCCCACTCGATTCAAGCGATTGTTGTACTCAGAAAATCTGAGCACAAGTTCAACAATTGAGCTTTTCTCCCTTAGTTTGCAGGCTAAGAAAATTGTCGGAGGTCTTATACCTCTTGACGTGGGCACGAGCCTGAAATCCCAATTTCAGCCCTCGAAACATCTCATATGTTTCGCAACATTTCAAAAACGTCTTCGGTGCCTCAACTCTAAGCCGTTTAACTGAACTATCACGTAGTTATCAGAATGTGTATGTCAGATGTTCGCAATATCCATAGACAACGTTCGAGGTTCAGCACACTGAGCGTTGCATTAAGGACATAAGCCTTCTATGAAGCAATGAGGACAATCCTCAGTTTCCGGACCTAGTCCGCATAATTGCTACTATCAACTTTCAACTAAATTTCTCTAGGAACATAACTAAACAGTAGAACTGAAGCGCAAGCTACGACATAATTTGCGAAGACCTTCTGACTATGTTCAAGATAATTAAGTTCATCTTATGAACTCCCACTCAGATAGACATCCCTCTAGTCATCTAAGTGATTACATGATCCGAGTCAACTAGGCCATGTCCGATCATCACGTGAGACGGACTAGTCAACATCGGTGAACATCTTCATGTTGATCGTATCTACCATACGACTCATGCTCGACCTTTCGGTCTCTTGTGTTCCGAGGCCATGTCTGTACATGCTAGGCTCGTCAAGTCAACCTAAGTGTTTTGCATGTGTTCCGAGGCCATGTCTGTACATGCTAGGCTCGTCAACGCCCGTTGTATTCGAACGTAAGAATCTATCACACGCGATCATCACGTGGTGCTTCGAAACGACGAACTTTCGCAACGGTGCACAGTTAGGGGAACACTTTCTTGAAATTTTAATGAGGGATCATCTTATTTACTACCATCGTTCTAAGCAAATAAGATGTATAAACATGATAAACATCACATGCAATCAAATAGTGACATGATATGGCCATCATCACTTTGCTCCTTTTGATCTCCATCTTCGGGGCTCCATGATCATCATCGTCACCGGCATGACGCCATGATCTCCATCATCGTGTCTTCATGAAGTTGTCTCGCCAACTATTAATTCTACTACTACAGCTAACGGTTAGCAATAAAGTAAAGTAATTACATGGCGTTGTTTAATGACACGCAGGTCATATAATAAATAAATACAACTCCTATGGCTCCTGCCGGTTGTCATACTCATCGACATGCAAGTCGTGATTCCTATTACAAGAACATGATCATCTCATACATCACATATATCATTCATCACATCCTTTGGCCATATCACATCACATAGCATACCCTGCAAAAACAAGTTAGACGTCCTCTAATTGTTGTTTGCATGTTTTACGTGGCTGCTATGGGTTTCTAGCAAGAACGTTTCTTACCTACGCAAAAACCACAACATGATATGCCAATTGCTATTTACCCTTCATAAGGACCCTTTTCATCGAATCCGATCCGACTAAAGTGGGAGAGACAGACACCCACTAGCCACCTTATGCAACTAGTGCATGTCAGTCGGTAGAACCAGTCTCACGTAAGAGTACGTGTAAGGTCGGTCCGGGCCGCTTCATCCCACAATGCCGCCGAATCAAGATTGGACTAGTAACGGTAAGCATATTGAACAAAATTAACGCCCACAACAACTTTGTGTTCTACTCGTGCATAGAAACTACGCATAGACCTAGCTCATAATGCCACTGTTGGGTAACGTGGCAGAAAACAAAATTTTTCCTACGGTTTCACCAAGATCCATCTAGGAGTTCATCTAGCAACGAGTGATTGGATTGCATCTACATACCTTTGTAGATCACGCGCGGAAGCGTTCAAAGAACGGGGATGAGGAAGGCGTACTCGACGTGATCCAAATCACCGGAGATCCTAGCGCCGAACGGACGACACCTCCGCGTTCAACACACGTACGGTAAGCGTAACGTATCCTTCTTCTTGGTCCAGCAAGGGGGAAGGAGAGGTTGAGGAAGATGGCTCCAACAGCAGCACGACGGCGTGGTGGTGGTGGAGCTGCAGTACTCTGGCAGGGTTTCGCCAAGCACTATGGAGGAGGAGGATGTGTTGGAGAGGGAGAGGGAGGCACCAAAGGCGTGGATTGAGAGGCCCTCTTTCCCCCACTGTATATAGGGAGACTAGGGGGGCGGCACCGGCCCTAGGAGATCCAATCTCCTAGGGGGGGGGGGCGGCGGCCAAGGGAGGAATCCCTCCTCCCCAAGGCACCTAGGAGGTGCCTTCCCCCTTTGGGACTCTTCCCTTCCTTATCTCTTGGCGCATGGGCCTCTTGGGGCTGGTGCCCTTGGCCCATATAGGCCAAGGCGCACCCCCTACAGCCCATGTGGCCCCCCGGGGCAGGTGGCCCCACCCGGTGGACCCACGGGACCCTTTCGGTGGTCCCGGTACAATACCGGTGATCCCGAAACTTGTCCCGATGGCCGGAATAGCACTTCCTATATATAATTCTTTACCTCCGGACCATTCCGGAACTCCTTATGACGTCCGGGATCTCATCCGGGACTCCGAACAACATTCGGGTTACTGCATATACATATCCCTACAACCCTAGCGTCACCGAACCTTAAGTGTGTAGACCCTACGGGTTCGGGAGACACGTAGACATGACCGAGATAGCTCTCCGGTCAATAACCAACAGCGGGATCTGGATACCCATGTTGGCTCCCACATGCTCCTTGATGATCTCATCGGATGAACCATGATGTCGAGGATTCAAGCAACCCCGTATATAATTCCCTTTGTCAATCGGTATGTTACTTGCCCGAGATTCGATCGTCGGTATCCCAATACCTCGTTCAATCTCGTTACCGGCAAGTCACTTTACTCGTACCGTAATGCATGATCCCGTGACCAGACACTTGGTCACTTTGAGCTCATTATGATGATGCATTACCGAGTGGGCCCAGTGATACCTCTCCGTCATACGGAGTGACAAATCCCAGTCTTGATCCATGTCAACCCAACAGACACTTTCGGAGATACCCGTAGTATACCTTTATAGTCACCCAGTTACGTTGTGACGTTTGGTACACCCAAAGCACTCCTACGGTATCCGTGAGTTACACGATCTCATGGTCTAAGGAAAAGATACTTGACATTGGAAAACTCTAGCAAACGAACTATACGATCTTATGCTATGCTTAGGATTGGGTCTTGTCCATCACATCATTCTCCCAATGATGTGATCCCGTTATCAACGACATCCAATGTCCATGGTCAGGAAACCGTAACCATCTATTGATCAACGAGCTAGTCAACTAGAGGCTTACTAGGGACATGGTGTTGTCTATGTATCCACACATGTATCCGAGTTTCCTATCAATACAATTCTAGCATGGATAATAAACGATTATCATGAACAAGGAAATATAATAATAACTAATTTATTATTGCCTCTAGGGCATATTTCCAACAGATATATGTTCCTAAGATGCCCTGATGGGTTGAATCTATGCCTTCCCTAAACCGTGTGAACCCGAAAGATTTCATGGGCCATACTTATCTAGTATTGCACCAGGTAAAACTTTCGACAACTAATGTCATTTTCGAAAAGCGAGAGATGAATGGAAGGTTATACATTGAAGAAGTGGGAGTCGACCTTGAACTTTGTGTTCATGCCCATGGGCACGATGTAGATCATATCATGGAAGCTTCTCTTATATTAATTATTACCTTTGTATAAGTTCATCTTATATCTGGGATCTGGTCTTTTGCAATCATGGTTCTGACCATGATAGTTCTCCTTTGATTCCATCTCTCGGACAAGTTAAAGTACTTGTCTTCTGCAGATCATTTCACCTGTTCAACCTCTACTTTGATCTATTGTCGAGTGTTACCTCCCTAGCATCTGGAGATTATCACGGAACCACATAACTTCTTATGAGTTCTTCATCAAGTACTACCTTCTCACCGATTCCAATTTTCCTGGATTCTGAGTAGTTAGTCACTCAAGTACACCGATAACTAAATCGCATCTGTTCTACGATTCAAAAATTCTTAGCAATCTTCTTTGCTTACGAGTTTAATAATCATTTAAGTCATTCCTAGCCTGATGGGCTATATCATTAGTGTGCTAAATTTTAACTATGCTACCTGATCCTTCTTCCCAGAACACAAATTTCGACGGTGAGCTAAGCTTACATCGGCCTTCCTCGACTTATCGTTCACCTCGAACAACAAGCTTGATTCCGAGTTGATGCCTTATCAATGGTTCCAATAACCTTTCGCTTCATCATTCCTTTGACTTGAAGTCATCGCCATCGATTACATCCTCATGAAATCTCTCGACAATGCCATGATCATCATCAACGGTCTGAGCTCTTCCAGGATATCAATCAAATTCGTGATGAGGAATACCATCCTTGCCCTCGATGATTTGTGTTATCATCGACAACATTATTGCCTCCCTTCCGACACAAACTTGATCTTGTTATGGAGCTCCTTGCTATCCAGCTTATGTTATGTTCTACCTTGGGTACCACTATCCTTTATGTCAAGAATGTCACGAGAATTTCACCACCCCTTAAGAATTCTTGATACAAGTGATATTTATTACCATCACCATTCTTTGCTTGGTCCCCATGATGTTTCTAACCGGAATACCGACAAATGGTCAGTGATGTGTAAATTCAAAACTTCTAGCAACCCTATTGCTTTAAAACTAATGTTCGATAGCTCCATTCTAAGTCTATTTCTTATTGAATCATCATTCGAACATTGATCGTGCTACTTAGTCCAGATTTCCGGGTGCACCTTTCTATCATTGTTCAATTGTGTATGTTGTCATCGAACATACATCATTATATCATTTGATCTGACTAATGTTATCTCCTTGTTCACATAATTGTGGAAATCATCTTTTGTTAATCTTGATGAATTGTCGCCGAGTTCATCAGCCACCTCCTCATCCTCTCCTTGGGTTATTGATGAACTCATGATTCGAAACTTTCTTCCATAGTTCATTTCCTGAGAATCTTACAATGTCATCTCGTCAATTTGTGTCGCACCTTTTTCTTCCCAGGCATCCCGAGTCTGAGGTATCCTGACACCTATCATATCCGAATCTTGGTCAAATATGATGGTTGGAACATATTCCCAAGAGTTATAACATTAGTCTTTGACCCGATAAGGTGATGTCATGCCTAGCACACCTGGCCGGAGGACCTATTGTTATAGTTTCCATTTTAGTAAGGTTATCCATTCTCCCATGAGGAAATTGTAAGACTTATTCTATAAGTTGTTCCTGGTGGATCCTTTGTGTATCCTTAGCCTGATCCTTACCTGATGACCATGTCAGTGCTATATCGAAGCATGTCGGTGGTACTCCGATTTTCAACAAGAACATTTGAAGCCCAGATGCTAAATGTTTCCTGCTCAAATATCCAAACACCGTTGTATGGGTAAAGTCATGAAATTTCGCTCACCTTACCTAAAGAGTTTTCTACATTATATCCTGCCATGGATATCATGCCCTGCTTGTCCTTGGGAAGGATATACCCCTGAAATATGTGTTTAAACAATTCCATTCTTCTGTTTAATATGATAATCATTTTTCCTTTCCATTGTTTTGTTTAAACTTTCTTGTGATCCATATGATCTAAGCAGTAATATTCTCCTGCTTATGTAAACCCTCGCTATACAACTCTGACAGTAAAACCCAGTTACTATTGTTGATGACATTCCGGTAACCACCGATGGACGAGAACTTTGCCTATTGGTCTGCCTCGTTTCAACGAGTAGGAAAATGGTTCTCTTTGTCTCTCGCCCTTGGTACCGACGTTGTTGCTGACATATAACTGATAGGCTACCCTCTGACATGCCTTACTTGCATGATCGTGCAAGACATCAGCACCTTCTTACTTTTAACCCACATGGTGGGCCCATAACCCACAGTTCCACAGGATCGAGACCTGACTGTCCTATACACCCTCTGTTCTTAAGGTTATTCCCCGCGCGTGGCCTCGTATGTAATTCATGAGCCACCTTCCGAAAGATCACCAATTCTGGTATCAGACACAATACTTATTCACATTGCTATGAACTCTATCACATTTTGTTTCAGGCAATGAACGATTGCCTATCCTCTCGAAACTTCTTATTGCACTGTCTTACTTGCTCTCGGTGTTTTCTTAAGTTCCAATCCGAGAGTTACTTGCTCTCGGTGCTCTCTACCTTCCCCGATGTTATCGACCAGATAGTCAACCTTGTGGAGGTCCATTCTCCTGGAATACCCACCCCTTTATTCTTTCGTAAGTACGATGGAGTTCCCGAAGAAAGGATGCCGACTTCATCATGATGACCTGAAGTAGAGAAATGAAGACGCCAATGTAATGGATCGACCACTTCGAGAAGAGCAACCAAGACCGAGAAGATTCGTTAGAATTTCGTAACCAAATCCCCTCCCCCTTACTCCACCTCTTAAATCTCGGGACGAGGTTTCTTGTAGTGGGGGAGAATTGTGACGCCCGAATAATTAAGCTACATTCATCCTCTGCCAATGATGCCATGTCACCATGATTACTGTTGTGAAACTTAGGTTGATTCGAAACTAGGTCAAACTCAAATTTAAAATGCAAGACAAATTATTATATCTTCAAACTTTCAAACAAAAATGTTCATTGGGTTGCAAATATTCACTAACTAGTTATCTTGTAGAAACCAACGTAATTTGACTCACCATTTAATTCCTAGAAAAATATAAAGTGTCCAGCAGCTACCAAAATAGCCGATTACAAAATAAATAAATGTTTATGTATTTTTCTATTAACTTGAAACTTTCTGGGTCTCCTCAAAATATTGTGTTTGATTTATGTGACAATTTTTGTATTCAACAAAATTCAATTGGTAGTTATTTACAATGCAAAACATGAAGAAAATGCGAGGCAGAAAAGTTTTTTCTTAAAAGAAGGGAAAAGAAGTTAAGCAGGACCTAAACTACTGAGCACAACGGCCCATCTAGAAAAGAGGATGGCCCAGCCCACCTCCCCTCTCCATCAACCTCGCTACAGGAGTCAGGGCGGGCGTGGCAGCCATCCATGGCCGCGCCTGGAGGTGTGGAGGCCATCCAGCCTCCCCCAACCCCCCTACAAGCGGACACCGCGGCCACCCCCAAAACCCTAGACCACCCACATCAATCCTCCTCTCTCCCTCTTATTTCTTGATTTGGAGCTCGCACCCGAGGGAAGCCGCCGCTCACCATTAACACGACCACCATCATCGCCTTCGCGGGGAAGAACGTCCAGGTGGACCGCCGCCACCTACTTCGTCCATCCCGAGCACCAAATCGAGCGGAGCCGCCTCGTACCCTCGCAATCGAGCCCCTTTTCACCGCGTACTTCACCGGCTGCCGTCGTCGATTGCCTTGTCTTCAGCCCATCCCCGACCACCTCAACCTCACCTTCGGCATCGAGGTGAGCCCCTCCTCCATTTTCCCTTTTTTGAGCTCGATCTGTGCCCGTATTGGTCGTCTCGTGAGCTCCTTCCGCCATGGCCGCTCGAGCTCGGCGTCCGCACGTGTCCCCGCGTACTTCTGCTGTTGCTCCTAGTCGCGGACGTCGTGGCTCTTCGTCGTGCCCCGCGCCCAGCCCGCGCGTTCCTGCCGCTCCCCTGCTACGCTCCGGCCATGGCCGCGCCCGTACTGCTTCTGCTAACTGCTGCTGTTGTGTGCTACCTCGCCGGGCTTGCTGCTCTTGCTGCTACTACCGCACCCTACCGCTGCAGCTCGCTGCCGCCTCCGCCCAGCCACACCCACCACTGCTCGCTGCCCCCTATGCAGCCACTCGTGGCTGGCCATGGCTGCCATGGCCGTGTGCCTGTGCGTGCTTGCCATGGCAAGCACAACCGTGGCACATGCACTCCACGATCAGGGTCGGCCGTGTTAAAAGGGATTAGCCCCTGTTGATTACTAGAGATTAGTTACATGGCCCCATGACCAGTGGCCCCACTTGTTTAGTTGTTTTATTTACTAGTTTAAGTTAAGTTCTTTTACCACTTGTGTTTATTACATGCGGACCCTGCTGCATATAAAAAACAATTAAATCATCTAATAAAAGCAAAGAGAATGACATGCGGGACCCAGATGCACTATTCACACCTTTGAGTAGTCAATAGTTGACTGAGTCAACTGGGTCCCCTGGCCCCACAGGTCATAGGCTGTGGCTGGCCTCCGCTGTGTACACATAGCGTTTTACTATCTACATTGTATTAAAATAATTTCAGAATAACAATTAAATCTTTTAAAATTAATATAAAATAAACAGTAGCTCGGATGGAAAAACTTTGTACATGAAAGTTGCTCAAAACGAGGAGACGAATCCGAATACACATTCCGTTCGTCCGCCACACATCCCTAGCATAGCGAACATGCAACTTTCCCTCTCCGATTCATTTATTCGAAAATGCGAAACACCGGGAACACTTTCCCGGATGTTTCCCTTCTTTGTCAGTGTCACCTAGTACTGCGTTAGGTCACCTCTAGCACCGCGTATAGCCATGTTATGCTTTGTGATGCTTTGATTGCTCTGTTCTTTATTGTGTTCTCCCTCCGTTACTTCTTTTCGGTAGACCCCGAGACCGCGGTTGAACCAGTGATCGACTACTTCACCTTCAAGGTCCCGTTTCTGTCTGCAAAGCAACCAGGCAAGCCCCCCCTTTGATCACCAGATATCGCCTACTCTTCTCTATACTGCTTGCATTAGAGTAGTGTAACATGTTACTGCTTTTCGTTAATCCTATCCTGATGCATAGCCTGTCATTGTTGCTACCGTTGTTGATACCTTACCTGCAATCCTACATGCCCAGTATAGGTTGCTAGTACTTCATCAGTGGCCCTACATTCTTGTCCGTCTGCCATGCTATACTATCGGGACGTGATCACTCGGGAGGTGATCACGGGTATATACATACTTATATACATGCTATACAGGTGGTGACTAAAGTCGGATCGGCTCGTTGAGTACCCGCAAGTGATTCCGATGTGGGGGCTGAAGGGGCAGGTGGTTCCATCTAGGTAGTGGTGGGCCTGGGTTCTTGACGGCCCCCGACTGTTACTTTGTGGCGGAGCGATAGGCCAGGTTGAGACCACCCAGGTGAGAGGTGGGCCTGGCCCTGGTCGGCGTTCGCGGTTACTTCATGATAACACGCTTAATGAGATCTTGGTATTTGATCTCAGTCTGGCCACTGGCCTATACGCACTAACCAACTACGCAGGGATAGTTATGGGCACTCGACGTCGTGCTATCAGCCGAAGCCTTCGTGACGTCAGCGACTGAGCGGTGCGCGCCGGGTTGGATCGCGTAACGCAACTTCCTTTGTAATGGAGGTTGCTAGGTCTGCTCTCCGCCCGCCCTCGCAACGTGTAGGTGTGCAATGGGCGATGGGCCCAGACCCCTGCGCCATAGGATTTAGACCGGCATGCTGACCTCTCTGTTGTGCCTAGGTAGGGCTGCGACGTGTTGATCTTCTGAGGCCGAGCATGACCCAGGAAAGTGTGTCTGGACAAAGGGGATCGAGCGTGTTGGGAAATGTGGTGCACCCCTGCAGGGAAGTTAATCTATTCGAATAGTCGTGATCTTCGGTAACAGGACGACTTGGAGTTGTACCTTGACCTCATGACAACTAGAACCAGATACTTAATAAAACACACCCTTCCAAGTGCCAGATACAACCGGTGATCGCTCTCTCTCAGGGCGACGAGGGGAGGATCATCGGTTAGGATTATGCTATGCGATACTTGGTGAACTTACCATCTACTCTCTTCTTCTGCTGCAAGATGGAGATTACCAGTAGCGTAGTCTTCGACAGGACTAGCTATCCCCCTCTTATTCTGGCATTCTGTAGGTCAGTCCGCATATGCTACCCCCTTTTCCAGTTGATACCAATGCATACATATGTAGTGTAGCTCCTTGCTTGCGAGTACTTTGGATGAGTACTCACGGTTGCTTTGCTCCCTCTTTTCCCCTTTCTATCCCCGATTGCTGTGACGAGACGATGGAGCCTAGGAGCCAGACGCCACCGTCAACGACGACTCCTACTACGCTGGAGGTGCCAACTACTACGTGCAGCCCGCTGACGACGACCAGGGGTAGTTTAGGAGGATCCCAGGCAGCAGGCCTACGCCTCTTTCGATCTGTATCCCAGTTTGTGCTAGCCTTCTTAAGGCAAACTTGTTTAACTTATGTCTATACTCATATATTGTTGCTTCCGCTGACTCGCCTACGATCGAGCTCTTGTATTCGAGCCATCGAGGCCCCTGGCCGTTAATATGATGCGTGTATGACTTATTTTTATTTGTAGAGTTGTGTTGTGATATCTTCCCATGAGTCCCTGATCTTGATCGTACACGTTTGTGTGTATGATTAGTGTACGGTCAAATTAGGGGGGGGGGCGTCACAGTGTAAACCGCCTTGAGTTTGGTCACGCTGTTTTGACTCAGATTGTTGCTCCATAGACCTATGAGTATTTTAGAAAAGGTTAAGCAGGCGGTTTATCTTTCTGGCAAAAATAGAGTGCAAGGAACTAATGCAAATGATTCACCAAAGATTGCAGAGACCATCTGAGACACAAGGTTTTTTAAGCTGGTGAGCTCCGCGGTAATCTCCTTGAGAGACGCCTCCGGTGTCTCAGCACGCTGTATCAGCAAGGTTTTCTCATTGGGCCAGGATTTCTTCTTCGCATCAAAACTGGTCTTCTGTTTTTCAGCTTTAGAGAGGCTCAAGTGGAGTTTGGAGTCAGCGTTCTTTATCTCCACCTCTTGATCCTCCAGTCGGGTCTTTGCATTAGTTAATTGAGAACCCAATTCAGTTAGGGTGGTCTACAAACATGCACAAGTGTGTTAAAATTTATTTAAATAATGGTTATAATGATTAAAGTCCCAAGTGCTTTGCAACGCAACACCACTCGGCACTTGGGGGCTAATGTCTGCCAAAGCAATTTTTTAAATGCAAAATGGCTCTTCTATGTTTAAAAGTCCCAAGTGTTTTACAAGTAACAACGCTTGGCACTTGGAGGCTAATGCATGATATTAAGAAAGTTTTTTCATGTTGAGCCGGATCACACTATTTGTTTGGACTGATTCAAGACAGTTATGAAGTCAAGTACCGGCTCATACATGATAAATTGAGCCGACCCTTGGGGACTACAGGTAAAAATTTATGTTGGACTTAAGGAAAATCTAAGACAGAGCATCAACCTATATCACAAGTGTACAGATCATTCAGGTTCATCATAATCCGAAGACTTGGGGGCTGACAGAGCATATGTAAGCTAGTGAAAGCCGGAGAACGTACCTCATATTTTAGTTGCAGTTGCTTGACCATCTCAATTTCCGAGTCACGGCTGGAATGCACATGACTGAGGTATCTAGATAGCACGTCACTAACATTCAAGTGAGCGTAGTGAGAAACGTCAAACCGCACCTTCTGCCTTTCTAAAGCCTCTTGCTTGGCAGAGTGCCAGGCTACTATAGTTGGGTTGCCCGACTCAACGAATCGACTACCAGTAATCAAGACATCATTGTTAGAAGTCGTCAGCGGGTTAGCTGAGCTAGATGGCTCAGCGGTAGACGGATTGAGAATGGTCTCATCAACTGACGACTCAGGAGGGTCTGATTGAACGTGGACAGCAGGGTCTTCTGGTGCTTCAGATTGTTCAGGAGGAGTTGGTATTGCCGGTTCAGGAGCAGGGTCTTTCGGGTCTTCCGCCGGCTTAGCCACCTTGGTTTTCTTCGACTTTGCTTGACCACTAAAGAAGGATTTCATGAGTTAGTATAATGATGCAGATTTAAAGATGCAGAAGAAAGATAATTTCCCTTACCCAGGGGCAGTCTTGAAAGCCGGGAATTGAGTTTGTGAAGAATCGCCAGAAGAGCGAGAACCCTCCTGCAAAAGTAAAATAAAGTTAAGAGCGTAAGGAAATGGATTCATTGATAAAAGCAAGAGTCAAAGGTGAAAGAAACCTCATTTTGGCGTTTTCAAGGAGTTTTTGGTAAGCAGGAGGGCAGTTCATTATCGTCATTAGTCCGGGCCTGACGGCGGCTCTCATGTTGCTGTTTTTCAAAAGAAAATGAGGATCCAAATAAGCCAACGGGTGTGAAATCCTTACTTTCCGGGTTACCAATCGAGGTTTCGGTCTTGGCAAAGGTTCTGAGTCGGAGGAAATAGTTACCTCTTCTTCTACTGCTTGGCTGGCCCCCGTGTCGTCCTGGCAATAGTCAGTGTCAATAAGGTTGTTAAAAACAGGCCAAGGGAGTCAAGGGCTACCTCCGACTCGGAAACATCATCCAGCTGGAACATATCAGAAGCAGTCTTTTTCTTCTTGGACTTTTGGGTTGTCTTCCTGGCGGCTATGGCAGCGGCTCTAGCCTTCTTGGCGGCTTCATGATCATATTTGGACTTCCAGAAGTCAGATTTGGCCTATAGGCAAATAACAGGTTAAAAGTCATGCAAGTATTTAACTACTGAAGAAAAAAGGAGGTCAAGGGGGTTCACCTCTGGTGCCGGGTTAAGTTTGCAGAAAGGATTTAATCCAACCTTACTGCAGTCCTCATATTTTCCGTTCACGAGGATGGTTGACATTGCAACAATGTCCTCTTCAGTCAGTTGTAGAGAACTATGACGCAGAGGGTCATCTGGTCCTCCGCCATATTTATACAGCAAGTTGGATCGGCGGCTCAGAGGGATGACCCTCCATGCGATCCAGCAACGGATCAGGTCAACTTTAGTTAGGCCGTTTCCCAATAAGGCTTGAATCCTTTTGATAGATGGGATAAGCTTCTTGCGTTCAGCAGCAGTAAGCTTGTCAGGGAGCACAAACTTAGAATCAAGACGCTCCGTGCGATAACCCGGCAGTGGTTTTTCATCAGCTGGTGACGTGTCTTGGCAATAGAACCAAGTTTGGTTCCAATCCTTAGGATAGCTTGGTAAGACTACTAAAGGAAAGACAACACCCTGTCGGTGCTGAATCGAGATTCCACCAAGTTCCAAGCTAAGCCCGTTGGTGCATTCATTCTGGTGGTTCAAATAGAAGTACTCTCTGAAGAGTTCCACAGTAGGTTCTTCTTGAAGGTAAACCTCACAGAGAACTTGAAAATTGCAGATGTTGGATGTGGAGTTGGGTCCAAGATCTTGTGGATGAAGCTTGAAAGAATGCAAAACGTCTCTGAAGAACTTTGAGCCAGGTGGTGAAAAACCCCGATTCATGTGGTCAGTAAAGATGATAACTTCACCGTCTTTGGGCTGAGGCCGTTCTTCGGCCGGGTCAGGAGCACGATAGGACATAATGGTCTTCTCCGGCAAATATCCGATGGTGACAAAATCTTTCAAGGTGTCTTCAGTAACTGTGGAAGGGACCCAGTTGCAGACTGTTGGCGCTTTTGACGACATGATGAAAAAGGACAAGCTGAAAAGAAAGCAATTTGATGGTTCAAACTAATTGGTGGAGTTCTAGGTTAATGATTATGGTACAGATGAGTAATGGCGGCTTAAGTAAGGGCTAATGATATATAAAGGAAAAATGAGCCAGCATGATAAGCCGCCATGACTAAAGATACTCAAAGGTTGCCTGAGTCAGAATTGGTTAAGTGCTGAGATAAAACATGTTTCACAAGTTGTTGCTATTATTTTGGATCAAGATGGTTCAAAAAAAAGGAAAATAAATCTAGACCTAAAAACCAACACAGAGGAGTTCGTCAGTTCTAAAGAGGCTTTTGGACAAGAGAAAGGGATCTGCTGGCATCAGAAATGGATGCAAAACAACTACCGCATAGGTTTTATATTTCTTTTAGATCAAAGGAGGGTACGATCAAGAAACTGCAAGGAATCTGCGATGAACAGCGAAGAACACCGACGAACTTGCAACCCTAATGCAGATCTAATGGTGCGGAAAGGTAAGAGCTTACGGGTGCAGATCTACTGCGGAGGGTCGTCGTCGTTCTCTGGTCAAGCTCAGGGTGATGCAGCGGCCAAAGTTGAGGATGACGGTGAGCGCTGCGGCGGGGGAGCTCGAGCGGAAGAGGGGTTGCGAGAGGAAGAAGGAGAAGACTGAGGAAGGCCGGTCGTGCCTATTTATAAGGAGATAGGTGAACAGGCAGGCACGAAAATCGAGGAAGGCTAAAAGTAATGATTATCCAACTAAACGGACGCCTCGATTTTTGGAAGACATTTAAGATAAGGATCCGTTAAAAGATACGTTGTGGCGGTTTTCCGAAAAATCCGGAGATGATGTCATGGCGGGTTACAAGGCTCTCGCAGCAGTAATAGATGGATTTTTTGCTAAGTGTTGGAGATTGACAAGAACAAAGTTCAAATCAACTTGGGGCCTAATGTTGGGGATATGACTATCAGGCATGACCCGCCAGGAGGGGCTAGGTCAATCACCATGGCGGGTTATTTGAAAGAAGCCCAAAGAGTATACAGAAATGACGATTTATGATAAGGCTTATAGTAGGCCCAAGCCCAGAGGCGGCTTAAGGCCCGTGAGTATAAACCATCATGTATGAATAAGACTTATAAAATAAGGCATGTAATAGACGTCACCGAGCGAGACACGTTGTGTGAGCCGACCGGGACTCTGTAGGCCGCAGGGTGTCAACCCGTGTATATAAGGGGACGACCCGGCAGCGGCTTAGGGCAAGAAACAATAGATCGAGAGCCAAGCAAGCGTATTTCGCTCCTTGGTCATCGAAACCTAACAACACCACATCAACTGGACTAGGCTTTACCTTCACCGCAAGGGGACGAACTAGTATAAAAACTTCTCGTGTCCTTTGTCCCGATTAACCCCTTTAAGCTTGCTAGTTGCGATGGCCCACGACTAAGTCCTTTCACTAGGACATCTGCCATGACAATTCCACGACACCCTGGGTATTTGATACTGGTTCAGTTGCTATGAGTAGTAACTTGAAACATGAGTTACAAAATGAATAGAGACTAGTTGAGGGCGAGATGACGATGTGTGTTGGAAGTGATTCCAAGGTTGATAAGATCACCATCACACACTCCCTTTACCTTCGGGATTAGTGTTGAACCTAAAATAAATGTTATTTGATGTCTGCGTTGAGCATAATATGATTGGATCATGTTTATTGCAATACGGTTATTCATCTAAGTCAAAGAATAATTGTTATTCTATTTACATGAATAAAACCTTCTGTGGTCATACACCCAAGGTAAATGGTTTATTGAATCTTGATCGTAGTGATACACATATTCATAATATTGATGCCAAAAGATGCAAAGTTGATAATGATAGTGCGACATACTAGTGGCACTGCCGTTTAGGTCATATTGGTGTAAAATGCATGAAGAAAGTCCATGCGGATGGATTTTTGGAATCACTTGATTATGAATCATTTGATGCTTGCGAACCATGCCTCATGGGCAAGATGATTAAGACTCCGTTCTCTGGAACAATGGAGCGAGCCAATGACTTATTGGAAATAATACATGGCGATGTATGCGGTCCGATGAGTGTTGAGGCTCACAGCGGGTCTCGTTATTTTCTAACCTTCACAGATGATTTGAGCAGATATGGGTATATCTACTTAATGAAACACAAGTCTGAAATAGTTGAAAAGTTCAAAGAATTTCAAAGTGAAGTTGAGAATCATCATAACAAGAAAATAAAGTTTTTATGATCTAATCGCGGAGGCGAATATTTGAGTTACGAGTTTGGCCTTCATTTAAAACAATGTGGAATAGTTTCACAACTCACGCCACCTGGAACACCACAGCGCAATGGTGTGTCCGAACATCGTAACCATACTTTATTAGATATGGTGCGGTCTATGATGTCTCTTACCGATTTACCACTATCATTTTGGGGTTATGCATTAGAGACAGCTGCATTCACGTTAAATAGGGCACCATCTAAATCCGTTGAGACGACACCGTATGAACTGTGGTTTGGCAAGAAACCTAAGCTGCCGTTCTTAATGTTTGGGGCTGCGATGCTAATACGTCTCCAACGTATCTATAATTTTTGATTGTTCCATGCTGTTATATTATCAATCTTGGATGTTTTATAATCATTTTATATCATTTTTTGGTACTAATCTATTGACATAGTGCCAAGTGCCAGTTCTTGTTTTTTTCATGTTTTTTACATCGTAGAAAATCAATATCAGACGGTGTCCAAATGCCACGAAACTTTACGGAGATTTTTTATGGACCAGAAGGAACATGTTGGGCCCTGGTTCCACCTGGGGGAGTCCCGAGAAGGGGACAACCCACCAGGGGGCGCCCTGGTGGGTTGTGCCTACCTCGGGTGCCCCATGGACCGCCTCTTTACTCATTAAATACCCAAATATTCCCAAAACCCTAGGGGAGTTGACGAAATATTCATCCAGCCACCACAGAGTCCAGAACCACCAGATCCAATCTAGACACCATCTCAGATGGGGCTCGCCACCTCCATTGGCGCCTCTCTGATGATGCATGAGTAGTTCTTTGTAGACCTTTGTGTTCGTAGTTAGTAGCTAGATGGCTTCATCTCTCTCTCTCTTGATTCTTAATACAATGGTGTCTTGGAGATCCATATGATGTAACTCTTTTTGCGGTGTGTTTGTTGGGATCTGATGAACTTTGAGTTTATGATCAGTCATATCTTTTTATATCCATGAAAGTTATTTGAGTTTCCTTGATCTCTTATATGCATGATCTCTTATAGCCTCGTATTTCTTCTCTGATATTTGGGTCTTGTTTGGCCAACTTGATCTATTTATCTTGCAATGGGAAGAGGTGCCCGGTAGTGGGTTCGATCTTGCGGTGCTTGATCCCAGTGACAGAAAGGGAGCCGACGCGTATGTATCATTGCTACTACGGATCTTGTCTACATCATGGTCATCGTTCTTATTGCATTACTCCATTTTTCCATGAACTTAATACACTAGATGCATGCTGGATAGCGGTCGATGTGTGGAGTAATAGTACTAGATGCAGGAAGGAGTCGGTCTACTAATCTTGGACGTGATGCCTATGTAATGATCATTGCCTGGATATCATTATAATTATTTGAGGTTCTATCAATTGCCCAACAGTAATTTGTTTACCCATCGTTTGCTATCTTTCTCGAGAGAAGCCACTAGTGAAACCTACGGCCCTCGGGTCTTCTTCCTCATATATTTTCTTGCGATCTACTTTCCCTTTGCATTTTTATTCAGATCTATTAAACCAAAAATACAAAAATACTTTGCTGCACTTTATTTTATTTGCGATCTATTATTTCAATCTACTACAATTGTCTAGCATCGTTACCCGAAAGGGATTGACTGACGAGGACATGTACCTAGGGTAGGGTAATAGACCTGATCTTGACACCTGTCCCAAGGACACCACCCTACAGTCAAAGACATTCAAAGGATAACAAATTCTACCGACTGAAATCACCTCAGGATGTAACTCACTCGCCCATGAGTTCCACTCGGACAACCCAATTCTATTCGACTAGGATATAATCATTCGACCATATCAGAAACCACTCGGAGTACAGAAGATCTAAGGTCACTCTGGATGGCAACGGTCAGGCGTTCACTCCATAGTCTTAATGATCATTTATATGACTTTAATGCTGACGTTACCAGTAATGTCCCCTCTTTATGTATATTGAACCTTATGTAACGGGGGATGGTTGGGGACCTGGCGCACTCTATATAAGCCACCCCCTCCTCTGAGACAAGGGTTCGCATCCCCTGTAACTTCACCCATAATCCAATCGACCAGCCTCCGGGCACCAAGACGTAGGGCTGTTACTTCAACATAGCTAGGATCTTGCCTCCTCATACCTACCCCCATTCTACTGTCAGACTTAGAACCACGACAGTTGGCACCCACCATGGGGAAGGTGTCTTAGCGACTTTCTGGTGAGGTTGCGATTTCTCCGAGTCCTATCATCATGGTTTCCGGCGGAGGTTTGGCTGAGGGCCGCGAAATCCGTCTCGGCACGCTCATTTTCATCGCCGATGACTCCGCTTGGCTTCAGGAAGCTCCCCTCGACGTCGAGACACTCCCCGTCCGCGGGGCAACGCACTTCCGCGCGTGCGTTCACGGCGTCCTTCTACGGCAGCCGTCGACCCAGTATCGGTTGGCTCCCGCGGTGTCTTCGCTCCCCGCTGTTCGCTGTCGCAAGCGATCCGGTTGGTCGTGACTTTGGCGGTGGGTGAAACATGTGGTGGCATGTCAGTCGGCCACCCCTCAAGTCGCGGCAATCGAGCCTGACAAATCTTTCTACGGCATGTTCGACTGGCTCCGTCGAGACCCAATCCGAGTGCAACAGCAGCGACCCTGCGACGGAAGTCCTGATGGTCGACACGCCGCATAGCCCGCCTGGCATGCATCGCAACGGTGGCGGCGACGGTGGTGGTGATCCATCGCGCATTCACGAGGAGTACCACCCGAAACCCTCTCTTCTCAGCAGAGGGAAGAACTTCACTGCCGCAACATGGAGGCGCTTCACACTCCCATAGTTGGAGAGACCTCTGAGGCTCGGGCCTTCGAGGCAGTGCGCCTGGCCACTTTGGCTGAGCATAGTCGACTGGAGAACCTTTAGCACGCACTCGACGAATGTGCTCGACGGCAGATTCCTGAGTCCAGTTGACGGCAGCGACAACTATTCTCGCTTGAACCACGGGTATACCGCACTCCGATTCAGAATATTACAGCTGCAACTCGTATAGCAGAGTATATTCAGCCGTCCCAATCGAAGGCTGGAAGAGCTTTGATGCAGATCAGAGCGTTGCTCCGGGCAGCAGGAGAGGAGAACACTGTAGTGTCTTAGTCACGTAACAGAATTATAGCAGATCTATGGTGGTAGACACAGTCCAGTCGGCTCACAGCCCAAGATCGCCTCCGCGGCATGAGGGACGTGGGCATCACCAAGGACATTACTTGGGTCGGAACCACGAACAACATGATCATCGGCTCGACCGTGATGACCGTCGTCGAGTGCCTACGCCCCCTCTGAGAGGCGGATCATATGTGCCCCGGCATTATGATGATAGGTGCCCGTACAACGAGGAGCAGAGGATGCCAGTCGACCCAAGAGAGCCAGGGTTTGATGCGAGGTCAATTCTGGTGCAAGGTCTGGTGGACAGGAACCGAGCACAGAGAGAAGGGCAAGACAGAGATCGCCCGACTGGAAGCAGAGTGCATGTTTCTAGTCCCGAGTGTTTTAGCAGAGCCATCAGGGCTGCAGAGATCCCTCCTAACTTCAGGTTGGCGACTGGAGTTAGTAAGCTCACTGGTGAATTGAAGCCTGACACTTGGCTTGAGGATTACTGAGTGGCTGTACAGATCGGTGGTGGAAACGATGAGGTGGCCATGAAACACCTTCCCCTGATGCTTGAAGGGTCAGCTAGGGCTTGGTTGAATCATTTGGCTCCGGGCAGTATATTCAGCTGGGAGGAGTTAGCCCGAGTGTTTGTCAGAATGTTCGAGGGCACATGCAAACGACCTGCAGGGTTGGCAGAATTGCAGCATTGTGTGCAAAAACCGAATGAAACTTTGAGGGATTACATCTAGAGGTGGACCACTTTGCATCACACTGTGGAGAATGTGTCTCAGCATCAAGCAGTTTGTGCCTTCAAGGAGGGCGTTCGGTATCGGGAGCTCAACCTGAAATTCGGTCGGACAGGAGACATGACCCTGACCTGAATGATGGAAATAGCCACTCGGTGCGCAAATGGCGAAGAAGAAGACCGACTCCGCAGCGGCAAGGGCAAACCACTCGGCCAGGATACTGGAGGAGGTAATTCCAATCGTAAGCAGAAGCGCAAAGCGGAACCTGCGGGTCCTGGAGAGGTTGCGATCGCGACCCAAGGAAAATTTAAGGGAAAACCTAAAGGGCCCTGGATCCCCAAGAAGGTGAAAGATCAAGCAAGAAACAATGTGTTGGATTTGCCGTGTCACATTCACATCAAGAAGGATGAAGAGGGTAATCTGATTAATCCCAAACATACCACTCGATAGTGTCGAGTCCTTATACAGCAGTTCCGAGAAAAACAACCTAGTGAGAAAGAGAAGGAATCTGATAAAGATGAGGACAAGGAAGAGGATGATGATGGATTTCTCAATGTCAATTCCACTTTGGTGATTTTTACTGACATTGAAAGTAAAAGTCGACTGAAAGTCATCAACAGAGACGTAAACATGGTTGCTCCGGCAACGATGACGTATCTGAAATGGTTAAAGACTCCCATCACATTCGACCAGTCCAACCACCCGCCGCACGTCACCACCCCTGGGAGGCAAGCGTTCGTGGTCGACCCAGTCATTGGGGGCACCCGATTGACCAAAGTCTTGATGGATGGCGGCAATGGCTTGAACATTTTGTATGCCGAGACCCTCCGAGGGATGGGCATTCCGATGTCCAAGCTCAGAGAGAGCAAAATGCGGTTCCACGGAGTTATCCCTGGAAATAAAGCTGATTCGCTCGGCCAGATCACTCTTGAAGTGGTTTTAGGTGATTCAAAGAATTACCATAAGGAAAAGGTGACATTTGAAGTTGTGGATTTTCACAGTACCTATCATGCTATCCTGGGCAGAACTGCGTATGCTCGTTTCATGGCTCGACCATGTTACGTGTACCTCAAACTCAAGATGCCTAGCCCCAGGGGCGTGATTACAGTCACTGGTACTCGGCAGCGAGCAGAAGAGTGCTTCCAAAAGGGCTCGAAGATTGCTGATGAACAGATGGCAGCAGTAGAAATGGAAAGAATACAAGAAGACTGCAGATCCGAGTGATTTGTTGAGAGCTAAGAAGCCTACTTCAGAATATGCATTTAAGTCGTTTGGTGAAACAAAGTCAGTTCATATTCACTCGACTGATCCCAATGCTTCTCCAACTCATATCTCAACGACACTCGACAGCAAATAGGAAGAAGCGCTCATCCAGTTCCTCTGTGAGAACTGGGACATCTTCGCATGGAAACCTTCTGACATGCCATGTGTACCCAGGGGACTGGCTGAGCACCGTTTACGAGTCGACCCAAAAGCAAAACCTGTCAAAGAGCATCTCTGACGGTCCGCCGTGGGGAAAAGAAAGGCAATTGGCGAGGAAGTGGCTTGGCTTCTGGCAGTTGAGTTCATCCGAGAGATTTACCGCTCCTAGTGGCTCGCCAACGTCGTCATGGTCCTTAAGAAAGATGATTCACTCTGTATGTGTATTGACTTCAAGCATATCAATCAGGCCTGCCCGAAGGATCACTTCCCTCTCCCCCACATCGATCAAATAGTCGACTCGACTGCGGGATGTGAGCGATTGTCCTTTCTGGACGCATATTCCAGGTACCATCAGATCCGACTGTATGGACCCGACGAAATAAAAACAACTTTTATCACCCCATTCGGGTGCTTTTGCTATGTTACTATGCCCTTTGGTCTCAAGAATGATGGTGCCACATTCATGTGCATGATATAGAAGTGCCTGCTCACTCAAATCAGTCAGAATGTGGAAGCATACATGGATGACATCATGGTTAAGTCACGTAAAGGTTCTGACCTCCTGACTGACCTCGCTGAAACCTTTGCCAATTTGAGAATATATGATATCAAGCTTAATCCGTCGAAGTGTACATTCAGAGTTCCAGGTGGAAAGTTACTCGGTTTCCTTGTTTCGGAATGTGAGATCGATGCAAACCCAGAGAAAGTTGGCGCAATACTCTGAATGAAATGCCCTATGCGCATACACGATGTTCAGAAGCTTACTGGTTGTTTGGCCACTTTGAGTTGATTCATCTCTCATCTCGGTGAAAAGGCATTGCCTCTTTACCGATTGATGAAGAAATATGATAAGTTCGAGTGGACTCCTGAAGTTGACGCAGTGTTTGCAGAGCTCAAAACCCTGCTTTCCCCCCAGCCGGTGCTCGCTGCTCCAATCAGCAAAGAGCCTTTATTGATTTATATTGCAGCCACTGGACAAGTTGTCAGTAGAGTACTCATGGTCGAGCGGGAAGAAGAAGGTAAAGCCTACAAGGTTTAGCGCCCAGTGTACTATATTTCTGAAGTCTTAACTCCGTCCAAGCAGAGATATCTGCATTATCAGAAGCTTGTCTATGGATTTACTTGACCACGAAGAAGGTTGCACATTATTTCTCACATAACTCTATCACAGTCGTCAGCGATGCTCCATTGTCAGAAATTCTGAACAATAGAGATGCAACTGGTCGAGTGGCAAAGTGGGCGATTGAACTCCTTCTGATGGATATCAAGTTTGAGGCAAAGAAAGCAATCAAGTCCCAATCAATAGCAGATTTCCTCGTCGAGTGGATCGAACAGCAACAACCGACTCAAGTTCACTTGAATCATCAGACTATGTTCTTTGATGGATCCAAGATGCTGAATGGTTCTAGCGCTGGAGTAGTCCTGGTATCCCCGCGAGGCGACAAACTCAGTTATGTCCTTCAGATTCACTTTGATTCCTCCAACAACGAAGCTGAATATGAAGCACTTCTATATGGGTTGCAAATGGCCATTTCACTCGGCGTCCATCACCTAATGGTCTACGGCGACTCAGATTTGGTGGTCAATCAAGTGATGAAGGAGTGGGACGTCGGGAGCCCAGCTATGACTGGCTATTGCAATGCAGTGAGAGAGTTAGAAAAGAAATTTGAAGGGCTAGAGCTCCACCACATTCCCCGACTAAAGAACCAGGCAGCGGATGACCTGGCAAAGATAGGTTCCAAGCGGGAGCCCATTCCCAGCAATGTGTTCTTGGAGCATCTTCACACACCATTAGTTCAAGAGGATCCCTTCACGGAAGAGCCCCCGCAGCCTAAGAGTTCTACTGATTTGACTAAAGTTGAAATCCTATCCGTGGTCGACTTAATCATGGAAGTTTTTGTCATCATTCTTGATTGGACAGTGTCGTATATCGCATATATTCTTAGGAAGGAGCTTCCAGAAGACGAAGATGAAGCACGTCAGATTGTCCGTTGATCCAAAGCCTTCACTGTGATAAGTGGTCGATTGTACAGGGAGAGTGTGACTGGAGTTGCTCAACGATGCATTACCCCAGAGGAAGGTCGAATGATCCTCAATGATATCCACTCGGGAACCTGTGGTCACCATGCGTCCTCTCGGACAATTGTGGCCAAAGCATACCAAGCAGGTTTTTACTGGCCACGTGCAAATGAAATGGCAAAAGAAATAGTTGACAAATGTGAGGGATGTCAGTTCCACTCCAACATGTCTCACAAGCCCACTTAAGCTTTCAAGACCATTCCACTCATCTGGCCATTCGCTGTTTGGGGGTTGGATATGGTTGGACCCCTGAGGACTGGCAGAAGTGGTTTCACCCACCTGCTTGTTGCAGTCGACAAGTTCACTAAATGGATTAAAGCCAAACCCATCAAGAACCTCGACTCGGGTACCGCCGTCAGCTTCATCAGAGAGTTAACATTCAGATATGGAGTCCCACACAGCATCATCACAGACAACGGTTCAAACTTTGATTCAGATGAGTTCAGAGCTTTTTGTGCTTCCCAAGGCACGTAGGACGACTATGCTTCAGTCGCTCACCCACAATCGAATGGACAAGCAGAAAGAGCAAATGGTTTGATCCTCCAAGGGTTGAAGCCCAGATTGATGCATGACCTCAAGCATGCGGCTGGTGCCTGGGTAGATGAGTTAGTTACCATCAGTACTGTGGGGTCTGAGAACAATGCCAAATCGATTGACTAGACGGACTCCCTTCTTCATGGTCTATGGAGCCGAAGCCGTGCTGCCGACCGATTTACTCCACAATGCCCCGTGAGTGGATCTTTTCTCAGAGGCAGAAGCAGAACAAGCCCGGCAAGACGTTGTTGATCTTATGGAAGAGGAAAGAGAGATGGACCAAATCAGGTCGGCCATTTATCAGCAAGATCTTTGTCGGTTCCACGCTAGAAACATAAGAGGTCGAGCATTTCAGGAGGGGGACCTGGTTCTCCGAGTGGATTAGCAACGACCACACAAGCTTGCTCCCGCCTGGGAAGGCCCCTTCATAATCACCAAAGTGCTCCACAACGGAGCATATCACCTGTACGATGTGGAACACAAGAAAGATGAGCCACGCGCTTGGAATGCAGAGCCACTCTGCCATTTTTGTACTTAAGCATTCAGACTGTTGAGATGTAATAAGAAGTACCTTTCAGTTTGTTTATCAAAGACATGGTTTTATAGTCTCCTAAATGATTGTTATTACTTATACATGTGTTCAAAATCCCCCAGTGGGTGGCTTAGTTGCGAATTCAATTCGCCTAAGTTTCAAAAACAAAATCCTACCGAGTGAAGAGCATGCCTCCCACTCGGGGGCTTAGCTGCGAATCCGATTCGCCTAAGTTTAAAAAATCCCACCGAGTGAAGAGCAAGCCTCTCACTTGGGGGCTTAGTTGCAGTCATGTACTTGCCTAAGTTTAAAAAAAATCCTACCGAGTGGAGAGCAATCCTCCCACTCGGGGGCTTAGCTGCAGTCCCGTACTCGCCTAAGTTTAAAAATCCTACCGAGTGGAGAGAAATCCTCCCACTCGGGGGCTTAGCTACAGTCCCGTACTCGCCTAAGTTTAAAAATCCTACCGAGTGGAGAGCAATCCGCCCACTCGGGGGCTTAGCTGCAGTCCCGTACTCGCCTAAGTTTAAAAAATCCTACCGAGTGGAGAGCAATCCTCCCACTCGAGGGCTTAGCTGCAGTCACATACTCACCTAATTTTAAAAATCCTACCAAGTAGAGAGCAATCCTCCCACTCGGGGGCTTAGCTGCAGTCTCATACTCGCCTAAGTTAAAAACCATCCCGATCCGCAAGGATGACAAGGTGCAGGTCGTGCACAGCACCAAGTGCTCTTGTCCATGACCCACTCGACGAAGCTGTGACACAAGTATAACGCCCGCTCCATCCTGATCCGCAAGGACGACGAGGTGCAGGTCGTGCACAACACCGAGTGCTCTTGTCCATGACCCACTCGACGGAGCTGCGACACAAGTACAATGTGCGCTCCATCCTGATCCTCAAGGACGACGAGGTGCAGGTCGACTGTGATTTTCTCCTTGGAGCTGCGCCACAAGTACAATGTGCACTCCATCCCGATCTGCAAGAATGACGAGGTGCAAGTCGTCCATGACCCCCTCCTCAGAGTTGCATCACAAGAACAAAAGTCTGCTCCGAGTGAAGATACAAGTTCCATTCGGAAATAAAGACAAAATATTTAAGGAAAAACCAAGTTTAGATAAATCCCACAAGGTTTCGGACCATAGATTAAAGTACTCGGGCATCAAGCCTGAAGGAGTATAACAGTTACAAAACCACTCGGCATACCGAGGCAAATTTAATCGGATCGTAAAAGTTTGTTCACTCCACAGGAGGAGGACTGGCAGGCTCAACGAACTCATCTAGGTCGATTCCATGTGCAATTCGAGTAGCAGCAGCAATGAAGGTCTCCATAAAAGACTGGACGTCAAGTCTCTTGGTGTTGGAAACCTTGAATGCTGCTAACTTCTCTTCTTTGGCCTCCTTGTAATGGACGTGAACAAGAGACAGAGCTACGTCAGCACCGCACCATGCAAAAGATTTCTTTCATTCCCGCACTCGACAAGGGATGTCATTGGGTCGAGTCATCAAAGACTCGAGGTCATTTTGGAGCATCTCCTTTGGCCAAAGCGTCGTGTCAATCCGCGACATCGCAACCTTCAGTCGAGCGAGGTAGTCTGTAACACTAGCAAGACGGGATTCCAGTCGAAGAACGTTCATGGTAGAATCATCCTTAACAAGGGCATTGATGGGGTCCAATCCTGTCTCGCCGCCCAGTTTCTTCCTCAAAGTTTTGGCAGAATTCTGCAATCACAAAGAACTAATGAGTCGACGGCTTTATGGTGAATCGACGATAGCGAAACAGTCGGACAAGGAAAGGTACCTTCAAGCATAAGAAATAACTTCTTGGCAAGTCCCACCAGATAAGCCTCCAGGTCATTTCTCTTCCGAGAGAGATCTTCAATCTTGTCCTTCATGGCTACTTTGTCCTTCTTCAGATGGGTCACTTCTTTATTAGCTTCGGCAAGAGTAGTCTTCAGCTCGGCGTTGTCTTCCTCTAATGCCTCGACTGAAGCTAGCTTCTTGTCGGCGAGTGATGTTTTCTCCTGAGCCTCCTTCTGTGCTGCGGCAAGGTCAAGATCCTTCTGTGCCAGAGGCTGCCTCATTTTCTCTAAATATATATATATATATACAACAAACAGCACTCGGTTCAGAGGGAAGAATGAGGAGATGACTCGAGAGACAGCCCAATCCCATAGTCGACAAGTTTTTACCTTCCATACCAGCCGTTTCGTCTTTGGCCTTTTGCAAGTTCTGCTTGGACAACTCCAAGTCAAGATTGAGCTGGATCCGCTTCCTCTCGAATTCAGCAAATTGGGATATGAGCTCACAGGATTTCTGAAGTCAGTAAAAAAGATATATCAGTGGACAGAGTCAAAGATTATTCGCTTCCGAGTGAAAAGAATTCTAAGACTACTGCAGAATCAAACATTCAACAGTAGTCTCGGGGACTACACCCAGTGGGTGCACTTAGCATGCCCCCACTGGTCCAGGTTCCACTCGACACGGTCCGTCCGTATCGAGTGGAAGAATGTTAAAAAAAGGAAGAAGCAACAGTTATTCTCATACCACAACCGACTGCCCGCAGTCGACCGCGGTCTCGGGGACTACATCTAGTGGGTGCACTCAGCGTTCCCCCACTGGTTCAGGTTCCACTCGACATGGTCTGCCTAGACCAAGTGGAAGAAGTGAAGAACAAGATATTTTTATCAAGACCCCCGCCGAATCACACATTCGACGGCGACCTCGGGGACTACACCCAGTGGGTGCACTCTGCATGCCCCCACTAGTCCAAAGATACAATCGACACAACCTAGTATACTCAATTGGAAAAACTACTCAACATAAATTGAAACACCCACTGGGTGTGCAGATGCGAAGTGCAGACTGACAAATGGATGTACAATGAAAGTTTTCAGGTAGCATATCCTAACAGAACAAGCATCAAGTTGGAGGGTCAGTCGGAAATCAACTAACCTGGACATTGGCTTGGAGAGCTGCACTAGCATCATAGGCAGCTTGGCTGGTCTCATGCACCGTCTTCATCTGCTCCCTCATCAGGCCTGCTTGGCGTATGGCTTCCTTAGCAGCGCTTGCCTGATCCTCCAGAACGTGATGGGTGACGAATAGCAGAGATGGTGGAACAGATGCAGCAACTTGAGAGTCTGAGGCATGAGGTTGAACAAATGAAACAGGGACATGTGCAGTCAACGATGAAGGGTGTTCACTCAACACTGGAACGATAAAAGTAACAGAAGCCTGGTTGAGGTCTCCGGAGTGCTGAATCACTGGTTCCGTTGCCGGCGTCGACTGGGACGTCTTGCTAGCTGGTGCCTTCCTGCTCGAAGTCCTGCCCCTTGATACGTCTCCGTCGTATCTACTTTTCCAAACACTTTTGCTCTTGTTTTGGACTCTAACTTGCATGATTTGAATGGAACTAACCCGGACCGACGTTGTTTTCAGCAGACTTGCCATGGTGTTATTTTTGTGCAGAAATAAAAGTTCTCGGAATGATCTGAAAATCAACGGAGAATTATTTTGGAATATATAAAAAATACTGGAAGAAAGATCCACGTCAGGGGGCCCACCACATGTCCACGAGGGTGGGGGCGTGCCCCCTGCCTCGTGGGCCCCCGGACGCTCCACCGACCTCAACCTTGACTCCATATATTCACTTTCAGCGAGGAAAAAAATCAGAGAGAAGGATTCATCGCGTTTTACGATACGGAGCCGCCGCCAAGCCCTACACTCTCTCGGGAGGGCTGATCTGGAGTCCGTTCGGGGCTCCGAAGAGGGAATCCGTCGCCATCGTCATCATCAACCTTCCTACATCACCAATTTCATGATGCTCACAGCCGTGCGTGAGTAATTCAATCGTAGGCTTGCTGGACGGTGATGGGTTGGATGAGATTTATCATGTAATCGAGTTAGTTTTGTTAGGGTTTCATCCCTAGTATCCACTATGTTCTGAGATTGATGTTGTTATGACTTTGCTGTGCTTAATGCTTGTCACTAGGGCCCGAGTGCCATGATTTCAGATATGAACTTATTATGTTTTCATCAATATATGAGAGTTCTTGATCCTATCTTTCAAGTCTATAGTCACCTATTATGTGTTCTGATCCGTTAACCTCGAAGTGAAAATAATCGAGATACTTACCGGTGATGACCGTAGTTTGAGGAGTTCATGTATTCACTATGTGTTAATGCTTTGGTCCGGTACTCTATTAAAAGGAGGCCTTAATATCCCTTAGTTTCCAATAGGACCCCGCTACCACGGGAGGGTAGGATAAAAGATGTCATGCAAGTTCTTTTCCATAAGCACGTATGACTATATTCGGAATACATGCCTACATTACATTGATTAACTGGAGCTAGTTCTGTGTCACCCTATGTTATGACTGTTACATGATCGATCGCATCCAGCATAATTCTCCATCACCGATCCAATGCCTACGAGTTTTTCCTATATTGTTCTTCTCTTATTTACTTTTCCGTTGCTACTATTACAATCACTACAAAACCCAAAAATATTACTTTCGCTACCATTACCTTTTGCGATCGTTACCACTACTATCATATTACTTTGCTACTAAACACTTTGCTGCAGATATTAAGTTTCCAGGTGTGGTTGAATTGACAACTCAGCTACTAATACTTGAGAATATTCTTTGGCTCCCCTTGTGTCGAATCAATAAATTTGGGTTGAATACACTACCCTTGGAAACTGTTGCGATCCCCTATACTTGTGGGTTATCAAGAACATTTTCTAGCACCATTGCCAGGGAGCATAACTCTATTCTTTGAGTCACTTGGGATTTATATCTGTTTATCACTATGAAGAACTTGACAGATCAAACAACCAAGATTTTTCCCTCAACTACGAGGGGAGGTAAGGAACTGCCATCTAGCTCTGCACTTGATTCACCTTCTGTTTTGAGTAAACTTGCGACACCTAAACCTGCTTCTGCTATTAATTCTGATATGTCACATGTTATTGATGATGCCACTTCTGCTATGCATGATACTTATGATGAAACTACTTCTATGCTTGATACTACTGTGCCACTTGGTGAATTTCTTGATGAACAACTTGCTTGGGCTAGAGAGAATGAAATTATTGAAACTGATAATATTGATGAAAGTGATGATGAAGATTCTCCCCCTAGATATGAATTACCTATTGTTCCTGAGGGTTATGTTATGGATGAAGAAACCGCTAGAAACTTTCTTGCTTGCAATGATAGGAGTGATCTTAAAAAACTATTAGCTAAGCTGAAACAAAAATCTCTGAATGCTAGAGTGAAATATGATCCCGCTTATGCTACTTCACCTATCTTTGTTACTGATAAGGATTATGATTTCTCTGTCGACCCTGATATAATTACTTTGGTTGAATCTGATCCTTTCTATGGCTATGAATCTGAAACTTTTGTGGCATATCTTACTAAATTAAATGATATAGCTACCCTGTTCACTAATGATGAGAAAACTCGCTACTATTATATCCTTAAATTATTTATGTTCTCATTAAAGGGTGATGCTAAGATATGGTTTAATTCTCTTGATCCTGGTTGTGTGTGTAGTCCCCAGGACATGGTTTATTACTTCTCTGCTAAATATTTCCCCGCTCATAAGAAACAAGCTGCTTTAAGGGAATTATATAATTTTGTGCAAATTGAAGAAGAGAGTCTCCCACAATCTTGGAGGAGGCTTCTCCAATTACTTAATGCTTTGCCTGATCATCCTCTCAAGAAAAATGATATACTTGATATCTTTTATAATGGACTAACCGATGCTTCTAGAGATTACCTGGATAGTTGTGTTGGTTGTGTTTTCAGGGAAAGAACAGTTGATCAAGCTAAAATTTTATTGAATAATATGTTGACTAATGAAAATAATTGGACACTTCCTGAACCAATTCCTAAGCCAACTACGAAGAAAAGGGGTATTCTATTTCTCAGTCCTGAAGATATGCAAGAGGCAAACAAATCTATGAAAGAAAAAGGTATAAAAGCTGAAGATGTTAAGATTTTACCGCCTGTTGAAGAAATACATGGTCTTAATTCATCACCTATTGAAGAAACACACGGTCTTGATAACCCGACAAAGGTAGTAAAGGTAAATTCTCTCTATAGATATGATAAAGCTGAAATCCGTCCTGCTAAGTTTGCTATCCAATGTTTGGATGAATTTGATAATTTTATGTTTAAGCAAGAAGATTTTAATGCTTATGTTGGTAGACTATTGAAACATAATGCGTATATGATTGGACACTTGAGTGATTATATGGCTAATGTTAAAGGTGAACTTAAACTTATTAGTAAACATGCTTCTATGGTTACCACTCAAGTAGAACAAGTACTTAAAGCTCAGAATGATTTGCTCAATGATTTGAATAATAAGAACAATGACTTTGTTGTTAGAGTTGCAACTAGAGGAGGTAAAGTGACTCAGGAACCTTTGTATCCTGAAGGCCACCCTAAGAGAATTAGCAAGATTCTCAGAGAACTAATGTATATGCACCTAGTCCTTCTAAAAGGAAGAAAAAGAAAAATGATAGGACTTTGCATGCTTCTAGTGAACCTGTTGTTGACACACCTGAGAATCCCAATGATATTTCTATTTCTGATGCTGAAACACAATCTGGTAATGAACATGAACCTAGTGATAATGTCAATGATGATGTTCATGTTGATGCTCAACCTAGCAATAATAATGATGTAGAAATTGAACCTACTGTTGATCTTGATAACCCACAATCAAAGAATCAACATTATGATAAGAGAGACTTTGTTGCTAGGAAGCACGGTAAGGAAAGAGAACCATGGGTTCAAAAACCCATGCCTTTTCCTCCTAAACCATCCAAGAAAAAGGATGATGGGGATTTTGAGCGCTTTGCTGAAATAATTAGACCTATCTTTTTGCATATGCGTTTGACTGATATGCTTAAAATGAATCCTTATGCTAAATGCATGGAAGACATTGTTACTAATAGGACGACATTAACGCCTCCCTCAACACTTTGCTGGATACGATGCTCCCACTTCCCACCACAGCGCTGACCTCACCACTGGCGATCTCCATCCTCCTCCACTATCCCTTCCGATCATCCTCTCCGGCGTCTCCTATGGATCAAGGCAATACCCATCTCTTATGGGTTCCTCTCGTGGATCTACCATTGGCTTGGACTTCTCCAAGGGTAGGGTTTTTTCTGATGAGGTTTTCAGATCTACTGGTCAAACGATCCATCCAATGGGACGAAGGAGGGCTTTCACATTGATTGTGTCCTTTAGCCGCCATGCTTTCCGGTTGTCGGAGGATTCGGTGGCGGCAGCTCCGGAGGCTGTGATTGGTGGATCGGCCATCGATCTTCGGGTTCTTCATGTCAAAGACAAGGTTTTTTCTTTCCAAGTCTCATGCAAGCAAGTTGGCTTTATTATTATGGATCTGCGTTCATTTGCTTGTGGTCTATTCATATGGTATTTCAATCTTTGGGGCAATGGAGGGCCTAATTGGGTTCGGGAACTTAAGATCTGGCGTAAGGAATGCGATGCTGAGTAGATTTTGATTAGTCCTACTAAACGTAGATCTTCTTTAGGTCTATTGGCCATGCATAAGCCTCCGATTAGATCTTCTCTTAAGTCAGCTACCACTGTTTAGAAGAAATTTTCTTTTGCCACGTTTGAATAGTATTCTTCTTGCAAAGGTTATAGATATCCTGCTTCTCAACATTGCATTGATACTATTATGGATGGGGGATATGATATATCCGCTCATGAGCATGTTGTTATTCGACAAGCTCCCCCCCCCCCTTGACTTGCATTGGACGGTGGCTCGGCCACCTATCGTGTTTGGTACTGTTGAGCCGTTGCCGGAGTTGCACCGGTCGACCATGTCGCCCACACTGGATCTGGTACCTGTGGATCCGAGGCCCGTGGTTTCTGGTAATCTTGCTGCACAATTTGCGGAAGCGGGAATTTCTCCAGTTCAAAATGGTAGCTTGGGATCTGGCCCATCACCTTCGGAGGCACTCCAATCTGGCCTAGTGTCTCAAGATTTTTCGGTTGGGCCAATCTCTGGTTCAGTTGTTATTGAGCATGCCTCGTCTCAAAATACCCCAGTTTCTGAGATGCTGGATGCACCTACTGACCCAAGCCCACCAACCCCTCTGCAGGAAATACCCACCACGCAACAAACCGCACAACAATTTGAAGCTATGGTAAATGACATGCTGGACCGTATTTTAACATGTACCCTGTGTTCTCATAGGGGCCACCTTGTAGCCTCTTGTGGAATGCAAGCGATCTGCTCGGCTTGCTCACACATGGGTCACTCTAGCAAGGATTGTAATGATTTCGCGCGCACCAATGGATTGGCTTGGACACCAATTTCTCTACAACAAAGCACGAGCATATCAGAAAACCCTGCCGGTCAGGGGAACGGTGCCGGAGTTATAGGGATAGCTTGCCCAGGCACATCATCGCCGCCCACATTGTGCCAATCCCCCCTTCCTCTTCCCAAAGAAAACCCCATCCCCTCCCCGCAGCTTTCGGCCATGGCGAACTTTGAGCTTGATCCACAGCGCTTCTTGCCGGCAGGCCATCACATCATTGATGGTGAGGACAGGGGCTTCCATGCACCTTCATCACGCCTTTGGCTCGTCCTCCTCGCCACCATGAGGATTACATGGTCGCTGAGGTCATCCCTACTCCGGAGGGACCGCTCGGGCCGGTCAGGGAAGAGATTGTTTAGTTCCTTCAAAATAGAGGTACTCTGTTTCGCTCTGCTCAGCCTTGGTTCCATGGTGTTGGGTTATTTCAAGTCAGGGATCCATCTGTCAGATATATGTTGATTCAGCATGCCCCATTTCCTCTGGGTGATGATCGTTTTGTTAGATTTATGAAGCATGATGAGGGAGAGAATTTTAAGGGGAATCATGGGTTCCGTAAGGGCTGGCTCATGTTCATTGGTATTCCTCTTGACTATCGCAATACGGAGTTCATATCACAGGCGGTAGGCACCTTTGGAAAATTTCACTCTTGGGATAGTGGGGATCCATATTTGGTTCGTACTTTAGTAGAGGCAAATTTTCCGGATACACCATTGGTGCCATGTGATGTGGTCTTTGGAGACTATGCAGAATGGGGAGGAGCTCAGGTCTCGTGGACCGCTGCTTGCTATGTATTGGGAGCTGACTTCACTGACCAGATGCCAAATGATGAAGATCCAATGCCTCTGGATGGTAATCCTCACCCATTGCCTGGAAACCTGCTGCAAGACAATCTGATGTTTGTTCTTCCACCATATCCAATGCTGGGATGGAACGATGCGCCTGTAGCCCCTCCATTGCCTCCGGAAAATAACATTGGGGATGCTGGATGGGGAAATGCCAACTGGGGGGACGATGAGGATGAGCTTCAGCAGCCGCCACAGCCTGTGGTGCCAGAGAAGGATCAGGTCTCTATTGTGATTGATCAGCCTGAGGGTTCTAGGTCTGTTGAACAGCATGTGAGGTTCAGTTTGAGGAGCAACTTCAGTTTCAGCCTGACCAACAGTTACGGGACAATGTGCAGCCGGCCGTTTTGGAAAATCCTTTGGCAATTGTACCATATCAACCTCCTGTCATTCAGCAGCATCAGATCTTCATTGGCATGGCAAGGATTGTGGCTGGGCCACCGCTTCCTCCAGAGATGATTTGGAAGAGATCGTTTGAAAATCTGCTACCTGAATTTGCTGTCACGGAGGTGCCTAGACCTATCTTCTTTAAGCCACTTGGGATAGTGACATACTCCAAGCGCACGTGGACCATTGCCTTTGATGATTCTCAGATGATGTCTTCATTGGTGCCAAGCTTGCCCAGCAGCCTTGCTCTGAAGAAATCTATTGTGGCTAAACGCCCAGTTGTCAGAGCTCTTTTTGGAGGTTCACCTGATGAGGTTGTCAGTGCTAATGATAATGCAGTGTCTAAATTTGCCATGTCTGGATAGGAGTTCTCTGAAGATATTGTGTCTGGCAGCCTGGAGGAGAACTCTTTTTCCTCTTCTGTGGTTTTTTCTTCTATGCAGGCCAAGGAGAAGAAACAGACAAGAAGAAGGAAGACCGTGGCTCCTTTACTGGATACTTCTATACGGAGATGTACGAGAAGCGCGGCAAAACTAGATGGGTTCAAGCCTGTGAGTTTTGAACAACTTTCTCTCCAGGCCACTAAAAGGCATCCCCGGTCCAAGCCCATTCAAGTGAAGGCCCAGCCCAATCCTGACGATGCTGATAATGGCAAGTCTGAAGATATCCCTCCATCCACGCGTCTCAACGTGCTGCAAACAATTGGAGCAGAGCTGGAGATCGACCCCAACCTGCTGTCCAAGGATAAGATTATGGACAATCCAAAAGACTCCTCCTCCAGTGGTGTTTAAATGTTGTAGTTTCAAACTTTATCTAGGTGTAGCGAGCCTGTTAAATTTGTTGCCGTTTATGTCGTGCTAAACTTTATGCTGTGTGGTCAGAACTGGATGCATTTTGTTTCATATGACGTGGGGTGTATGGCATTGTATGTTATGCAGTTTTTGCTACTTTGCTTTTGGTTATCTCATGAATCAAATGTCTATGCATAACAGGAAGGTGCTTTGTTGGAATGTTCGTGGTCTCAACTCTGAAACACGACGGTGTTTTGTTAGAGAGAAAATTACTGAAAGTCAGTGTGCGGTTGCTTTTTTGCAAGAAACTAAGTTATCAGATTATCCTCGTTCATTAATTAAGAGCATTTGCCTTGTGGGTTTTGACCAGTTCATTGAATCGCCCTCGAGAGGAGCCTCGGGAGGTATTCTGACAGTGTGGCGTTTAGATGTTTTTAAGGGTGTCTTAATTGAAGTAAAGCCTTTTGGAATTGTCATCAGTTTCACATTGGTGCATAATAGTGACCAGTGGTTTTTAGTAAATGTTTATGGGCCTTGTCAGGGTATAATGAGGGATGAGTTTGTTAACTGGTTGTACAATCTTTAGGTGGAACCCAAGCAAAAATGGTTGTTATTGGGAGATTTTAATTTCATTAGGTCCATGGACAATCGTAATCTTCCTGGTGGGGATGTTAATGACATTTTTATCTTTAATGAGATCATTGGTCACTTAGGATTGCTGGAACTTCCTTTAAAAGGTAGAAGATTCACCTGGTCAAACATGCAGGATGTTCCACTTCTTGAGCAATTGGACTGGTTTCTTACTTTTGCCAGTTGGATAAATCAGTATCCCATGACACAAGTTGCACCTCTTGCTATAACTGCGTCTGATCATGTTCCTTGTGTTATATCTATCTGCACCTCAATTCCAAAAGCTCATATCTTTAGAGGTTTGGAACAAACCTTCACATAAGATTCATATAACTGCAGTTATTATGGACAAATTGAAATCCTTGAGGTTTGCACTCAAAAAATGGCAAAAGGGGCTATCACATATCAAATCACTGATTGAAAAGTGCAATTGGGTAATTCTGTGGCTCGATGATTTGGAGGATTGGAGGCCTCTATCCATACCTGAATACAACTTCAAGAAGATAGTTAAGATGCATCATGAGCACCTTTTACACTTGCAGTTTTTATGCTGGAGGAAAAGGTGCACTATCAGGTATATTAAGGTGGGAGAAGAAAATTCAAAATTCTTCCAGGCCATGGCAACAGGGAGGTATAGTAAGAATTCTATTGCTAGGCTGCAACTGTCTGATGGAACAGTTTCTTCAGATCATGGGGAAATAGCTAAGGAATTTTTGGATGCTTTCAAGGGCAGAATGGGAACTGTTAAGCCAATTCTGTTGGGCAATGACATTCTCTCACTTATCCCAAAAGTGCAGGGTCTTGAGGTGCTCACAAAACCTTTTCAGCTACAAGAAATTGAAAAGGTCATCAAAGAAATGGCCGTTGATAAGGCACCAGGGCCAGATGGTTTTAATGGCCTTTTTATAAATAAATGTTGGTCTATCATATCCAGTGATTTCATTAGGCTGGTGAAGGAATTTCATGCAGGAACTACTCTTTTGGAAAATCTCAATGAAGCTTTCATTACTTTAATCCCAAAAAAGCAAACACCTGAGGGTGTAGGAGATTTTAGGCCAATCTCCTTGACAAGTGTGGGACTAAAATTTCTGACTAAACTGGCAGCTAACATGTTTCAAGAGGAAATCACCAACTGTGTTCATAAGAATCGGTATGGCTTCATTAAATCAAGAACAATTCAAGATTGTATTGCTTGGACTTTTGAGTATATTCATCAATGCAACCACTCAAAGAAGCCAATCATATTGCTCAAGCTTGACCTTCAAAAAGCTTTTGACTCTATTCAGCATGAGGCAATTTTGAAAATTCATGTGGCAAAAGGTTTTGATAGCAAATGGATCACCTTTGTTCAACAGCTACTATCTTCTGTAACCTCATCTATCCTGTTAAATGGTGTGCCTGGAAAACATTTCAAGTGCAAATGTGGTGTAAAGCAAGGCGATCCTATCTCTCCTTTGCTTTTTGTGATTGCTGCTGATCTTTTGCAGACCATGATCAATGATCTTTTGTGTAAGGGCCAGCTAACCTTGCCATTGCCAAAACATGATCCTGATTATCCAGTGGTGCAGTATGCTGATGATACTTTGCTGTTTGTGAATGCTGACTCAACTCAGTTGGAGGTCCTCAAATCAGTGTTGAACTCCTTTTCTTTGGCAACTGGACTACAAATTAACTTCCACAAATCTTCAATGTACCCAATCAATGTGGAAGCCTCTGTTGCCGCTGCACTTGCTGCTCAGTTTGGTTGCCAGATAGGTTCAATGCCCTTCACTTATTTGGGACTTCCTGTTGGAACCGCTCGGCCCAAAATTGTTGATTTGCTACCTTTGGTGGATTGCATGGTAAGAAGGCTAACTGCTAGCTCTTGGTTTTTACCACAAGGAAGTAGGTTGCAACTGGTAAATTCAGTGATATCTTCACTGCTTATTTTCTTCCTTTGTAGTCTATCTTTGCCAAAAGGTATTCTAAAGTAGTTAGAAAGGATTCAGAGACAGTGCCTCTAGAGGAAATATGGTCAGGAGAAGGGGCACTCTTTGGCTGCTTGGCCCCTTGTCTGCAGGCCTAAGATGAAGGGGGGCTTGGAATTTTGAATCTGGGACTACAGAATGATGCACTACTTCTTAAGTACCTGAATAAGTTCTATAATAAAGCAGACGTGCCATGGGTTCGTTTGGTGTGGGATTCATACTACTTTCAGAGAATTCCTCATGACACTACTCTATGTGGCTCTTTCTGGTGGAGGGACATTTGCAAATTAATGGATAAGTTTAGGGTTGTTACCTCTGTCACTGTTAGCAGAGGAGATTCTGTGCTATTTTGGTCTGATCATTGGGAGATTGAACAGTCTTGCATTCCTCTTCAAGAAAGGTTTCCAAGGCTTTTCTCTTTCTGCATGCAGAAGAACCTCTCTGTCATGCAAGTGGTACAGGCAGGAAATTTGCAGCAAATGTTTTCTTTACCATTGTTTGAACTGGCTTTTAGGGAGTTCGATCAGTCATCAAGCTTGTTAGCTGTGACCTCCTTGGACAATGGTTGTAATGATATCTGGACTTGGAGGCATGGAAAAAAGGCGGAGTACTTAGTAAAAAAGTATTATGATTTTGCCCATCAGCATGTTCCTGCCAATCCCATTCTGAGCTGGGTTTGGAAGAGTTGATGTACCATGACAATTAAAATGTTTGCCTGGCTGGTAATTATGGACAGAGTTAACACCAAGGATATGATTCAACGACGCCATTGGAAAATTGATGATGGACCTAGTTGTGTCCTATGCCCGACTGGAGTAATTGAGGATAGGAACCATCTGTTCTTCCAATGTAACTTCAGTATGAGAATCTGGAACTATCTGCAGGTTTCCTGGTTGGATAGCAACGATATGGTGCAAATTGCCTTACATGCCAGGAAGGAGTTTAATAAGCCTTTTTCTCAGAGGTGGTATTTCTTACATGGTGGAATATTTGGAAACTTCGGAATGACAGGGCTTTTAGGCATGTCAAACCAACTTTTAGGTAGTGGAGAAATGGGTTTATCCACGATATTACTCTTCTTTCACACCGTATCAAGACCAGATACAAGGAAGCTCTACTCAAATGGATTGATTTCTTGCCCCCTTGAGGGCCATCTTATATGCATCTTCTTTCTTTCCTAGTTATAGATTTTAGTGCCTCTCCTTTATTTTTAGATTTATATAGCCTTTCTTGTATAGTTTTCTACTATTTCTTCGTTCCTCCTCTTGAGGAACCTTGTATTTGTACCCTATTTTTTCTAATAAAATGTTGTGGGGTGTAAGCCCTGCAGTCTTCCAGGTCAAAAAAGACATTGTTACTAATAAAAGAAAGATACCGGAAGCTGAAATTTTCACCATGCTTGCAAATTATACTTTTAAAGGTGGAATACCTAAGAAGGTAGGAGATCCAGGAGTACCAACTATACCATGCTCCATTAAAGGAAACTATGTTAACACTGCTTTATGTGATCTTGGAGCCGGTGTTAGTGTTATGCCTCTCTCTTTATATCATAGACTTGATTTGAATAAGTTGACACCTACTAAAATATCTTTGCAAATGGCTGACAAATCAACTGCTATATCTGTCGGTATTTGTGAGGATGTGCCTGTTGTGGTTGCAAACGTTACTATTTTAATGAACTTTGTTATTCTTGATATTCCCGAGGACGATAGTATGTCCATTATTCTTGGAAGACCCTTCTTGAATACTGCAGGGGCTATCAGATGTGGGGCTCCGGCAAACCCTTAAGGTTCAAACACTGGGGTGCACGTGAAGTCTTCCCCTCCTACTGATCTACGCTCTAGCTCGCTAAGATCTTGCGGACGAACTCGACGAACTCACAACACAGAAAGACATGGGGTTTATACTGGTTCGGGCCACTGTTGTGGTGTAATTCCCTAATCTAGTGTGGTGATGGTGGATTGCCTCTTGGGCTGATGATGAACAATATAAGGGGAGAACAGCCTCCTGAGGTTGAGGTGTTCTTGCGCGTGTGATCTTGTGGTGTGTCTCTTGATCTCTGATGATCTCCCGGGATGTCCGGCCCTCTCCCCTACTATGGTGGCTAGTCCTATTTATAGAGCCCCTGGTCCTCTTCCCAAATATCGAGCGGGAAGGGAGCCAACAATGGCGGGCTAATTTGAAGGGGGACAGCTAGTACAAGTTATCTTGACAAAAGTAGTCTTCGCCTGCACAAAGCTCTGGTGGTGACGCTGCTTTGGGCTCCACGATGACCTCCGTCTTGCAGTCCGTGGTCTTGGTCTTGTTGCACCGGAATGGCAACCTTTGCCTGATGCATCAGTACTCCGTGGCTGCGCTTGCCCCCTTTGCACCAAAGAGGAAACAAGGACGCTGCGCGCTGGCGCCCGCCTGTTGTCGATCGTCATGGCTCACGTCACGAGAGCCTCGTGAGGTTTGCCTTGCCTTGACATCTCCGCTTCTCGTGAGCCTGCCTAGCTAGGCCACTCCAGAGGAGGTCTTGCATCGTCTGCCTCGTGAGGCTTGGCCCCTCGTGAGGGTCTTGGTTGCTTTGTTGGTGAAGATGGGCCGTACGGCCTGCTGGCTCCGCCACACCGTGGGCCGCAGGCAGGCAAGTCTGGGGACCCCCGTTCCCACAACACTAACAGTAGCCCCCAGGCCCAAGGTGCGCTCGGGCTTGGCTTCGCGGCGAAGCCAAGGGTTAAGCTCGAAGCGTCGCGGGCCCCAAAAGCCTGCGGCCTTGGTTGACGCGTGGCGGTTGATTGGACGTGGGCATCTCCGCTTCCCCACACTGCCTTTGAATCTGCCTGGCTATGCGGCACTGCTTCTTGCACAGTTATTCTTCCCTCTCCGCGCCTGGCTCTTCCAGTCTTCCAATCTCCCTGCTTCCTCGATGCCCTGCTCCGCTCCTTAATCCGACCAGCGCTCCGCCCGCTTCACCGTCATGGCGTCGAAGCAAGCCATCAAGGGGAAGAAACCTCTGCCCTCGCCAACTGCGCCCCCATCCTTCGAGCCGTCGCTCGGCCGGCCTAGGGTGATCAACGATGAGGCCATGGGGAAGGTGCGCCCCATGCTCGCCTCCGGCTTCAACGAGTGGGGAGAGACGCCGGCCTGGCCTGCGTCTCGCCCCAGCATGGCCCGGGCAATCACCGAGGTTCCAATCTTCATCGACGCCCTCTGGGCTGGCCTGCTTCCTCCCTTCTCCGCCCTCTTCAACGCGGTGCTCGAGCACTATCAGATCCACATGCTCCATCTCGACCCTCAATCTGTGACCCTTCTTGCCGTCTTCTCTTTCGTGTGTGAGGCCATGGTGGGCATTTCCGCTCCGTGGCGCTCCTCCGCCACTTCTTCTCGCTGCATCTCACCAGTGCCCGGCAGAGCTCAGGGTGTGTGGGCTTCCAGGCCGTGGCTGCGACATCAGGCATGGGGATCGACTTCGAGCTCCCTTCATCCGCGAGCGAGTTCCGCACGCGATGGGTGTTTGTTGATGTCGGTGTGCTCAACCCTCTGCTCCAAGCTCCGGTGGGGCCTGCCATTCCAAACCCTGGCTGGTGCCATCAGAAGCTCACGAGCCCCTGCCTTGCCCCCGTCTGGCCAGGCTGCATTGGTTGAAGGACCTTGGTGTGACCGCGCCCATGGTGGTGAGGGAGTTCGTCAGGCGTCGAGTTGCTCCGCTTCAGCACCATTCTCGCCCGATGTGGGACTTGCTCAACAGTCAGGACAACATGAGGGTTCAGGAGGAGGGGATCCCTCTCGATGTGCGGCAAACGGTGCTCATGGTCCTATCTGGTGTCCCTCTACCGGATGAGATGCCCATGAAAAGCTGCATGTTGTACCACTGCGAGAACAAGGTCACCTTTGCCATGAACATGCCTTCCTTTGATGAGTGGGGGCTGCGCCCAATTGGCTTGGTGGGGCCCCTGCGAGAATCCTGTCATCGTGGTCCCATTCTTCGCCGCCGGTACCGAGCTCGCCCTAGGTGACGGTGTGGGGGAGCGAGCGGCGACGGGTGCCGACTGCTCAGATGTTGAGGAGCACATGTCGAGCGGTGATACGGGGGCGTCGTCCTCGGGAGATTGCGGCGCCCCTCCTGAGGCGCCGGTTGCTAACGAGATGCGGCATGCGGCTCTCGAGGCCGAGGCTCCAGGGGCCTCGGGAGGTCGCAGCGAGGAAGAGTCAGGTTGTTCGCCACAGCCGGGCTCCCCTAAGGCTATCCCTCTTGGTTCTTCTTCGGCTCCTCCGTGCGCCGGTCTTCACGTCCAGCGCTTTGGTCGCCTTTGCATGGACTTCGAGGAGCTCCGCAAGAGGAAGGGATCCCCCAGCGGTAGCAACATCTTCGGGCCGTTGAAGCGACGGAAGTACATCTCTGTTGATGAGTAAGTACCTTATCTTGGTGATCTTCTATGTGCCTCCTTCCTTTCCTGACGATTCTCCCCTCAGGTCCCCTTCTGCTAAGGCCGCGAAATCTCCAGAGAAGCAGCTCCCTCTCGTCCCATCGCACTCGCCAAGCTCCAGTGCTTCAGGTTCGGACGCTGCACACGGCGTGGGGTCAGCCTCGGGAGCTGGTCCGTCATCAAGGCGCCCCGAGCTTGTGCCTTTGCCGTCCTTTCTTCGCGGTTTTGCTCGGAGTGCAGCAGGCGTTCCAATGGCTCCTCCCTTGGTCACGGTTGGTAGATGGCTAGCCTCGATGCTGGAGCCTCCTTCAAGCAGCGGGCCTTGTTCGGTTTGGGCCCCTCGCGAGGGTCAGCTAGCGCCTGGGGCCGCGCCAGCCCCCAGCCCCCAACCGGGAGATGGCGCGCCACTTGATGCTCCACCCGCAGCCCCCGAGGCGGAGGACGAGGTGAGCCAAGCGTTGGAGCGCGGGCGCAGCGTGGTTCGCCACGAGATCTTCTAGGAGGCGATGGGCGCGATGAACCGTCTTGGTGAAGAGCTTGCTAGTGTCGACTCGCGTCTTGAGGCTGAAGGTCTTCGGTTGGTGGAGGAGCAGCGCAAGCCGTGAGTGGCCATCAACCTTGGCCGTTATCATCGTGACCTCGAGAACACGAAGGCTGAGGCGTCCCTCGAGATTGCCAATGAGGCCCGCTCGCGAGCTTTGGAGGAAGCTCACGAGGCCGATCGCTGCCACAAGGCTGTGGAGGAGCACACGTGGGAGCTCCAGGCCTGGAGCGCGTCCCATGAGCAACAAGTCGAGGCGCGCGGGGCCGCCCTTGTGTCGATGAGGGGGATGACTGCGGAGGAAGAGGAGGTCCGGCGGCGTGAGGAGACGCTGGCCCTGGAGGCCGTGGAGCACAGCCTCGAGCTCGAGCGACTGGAGACGAGGGAGCATCAAGTCGCTCAAGCTAAAGATACCGTCGGGGCCCGCGAGGCCAGAGTCGAGGAAGAGATCAATCGCCGGGTGGCCGTGGTTCGCGCTGATCTGGAGGGCAGGTACGGCTTGAGGCTGGAGCTCGCCGGACAGGAGGGTGCGGGCAGGGCCGCCGCCCTCGGTCCCAGGTTGGACGCAGGCCGAGAGGCGTGCTGAGGCCACAACCGTCGCCCTGGTTACGGCGCAGGCGGACCTGGCCTCCGCCTGCGCCGAGCTTCTTTCCCTCCGGAGACGAATTAACGACACCGAGGCCATCTCTCGACAAAATAGAGAGGAAGTGCTCCAACGCCAAACGCTGGAGCGCAAGCATGCTCCTATGCTTCGAGACCTTCAGAACAAGGCCAACACTGCCCTGGGTTATATCTGCGACGAGAACACCCCGACCCCTCACTCAAGTGACTACGCCGGCCACCTGACCTTCACCGAGGTGGTGACGTGCCTGGAGGCTCAATCTGCCAGAGCTCGGCAGCTTGTGGAGGAGAGGGGTCGTGGCCTGCTTCAGCGCGCCTTCTCCCGTGTCTTCGGCCACCTTCTGAACGCCGACCCCAACTTCGACTTTGATGCCGCCATTGTTCTTGTGCCCATTGCCGTCCGGGGCGACTTGGCGCGTTGGGTAGAGGACCATGTTGACGCGTTGGTCAGGGCCTTCAACTCGGAGAACGATGGGGGGGTGGTCGTCGCAGACGAAGGTGACGTGGTCAACGATGGCGATGGGGGTGTCGCCGACGGTGGCGACGATTCCGACGAAGGTGATGATGATGCGAGCGATGCGTCCCTGGACGACGTAGCGAGCGATGTCTCTGGCTGATCCCAGATACTCCTATTGTTTTATTCTACACGCAAAACTCGGACGTGGCCCTTGGAAAAGTTGTAAGAGCATTTTGAGAGGGGGAGCCCCTCGTGCAAGCAAACCGCAGTTTTTACTTTCCTATGTGATGTGGGTATGTGTCCTCGTGAGCTCATGGAGCTGGGGGTGAGTTTTCCGACGTGGATTACCTTAGTCAGCGCCAACTTAGGGCTGGGTCATGCAGCGAAGAATTCCTGAGAATCCTGCGGAGCTTATTGCCCTGTTTGAGGGGGACCCGCAAGGGGTGAGCACCAGGCATAGTGCTCGCGCATGCTCTGTGCGGTCCGGCTCGCGAGGAGCTTTGCGAGGGAGAGGCGACGGACGTTAGTCCCAAACCAAACAAGATCCAGAAGGCGAAAAACGGCTCGAACGAGAAAAGGCACCCCGTGCGCAACGATAAAAATTCAGCTTCAACTTAAGTCCAGAATCAGACAGCAAAGCCACAGAAAGAGAGATCCAAAGCAAAAGGCCGCGTGCGGCACCTAGTCTAGTCTTCGGGTCTTCAAGTCTTCTCACCAGCGCGGAGCTAAGTGCTGTCCACTTGGCGTGGGAGGGAGCCCCAGGGCCTGAGGCCGGCGCTCCTGAGGCTCCGGGGCGTGTACAACCCCAACTCATTATTACGTGAGAGTGTCACGGGCAGCGAGCTTCACAGGCACCGGGCCTTCTTCACAGGTACCGGCCTTGCTTCATATCGCCAGACGAGGGCCCCGCCTTGCGCCACTCTTGACCTCCTTTGAGCCGGCCGGAGACCAGGATGACACAAAGGAGGGAAAGAGGACGCCAGCGGTTCCCTCGGCGACCACGGGTCCTCTGTCGGAGGAAGGGTCATTGAAGCCACCCCGGCATAGGGCCTACCTGCGGGTGTCCCCTAGTTTCGCGTGCCTTGGGGAGGGGCCTTGCTCCTGGCTCCCTCTCGGCGGCCCCCAGTGTGTCTCCCTTGTTGAGACGGGTGCCGCCGTGCCGGGGTCGTTGATCAGTGCTGCAACATGATTCATCTATAGCCCATGGTTAGCATAAGCCTGTTCTTGAGAGGTTAGCGGTAACATGTAGTTGCCGTCGCCAGCGCGATCGCTGTGGTTTTCCGCGGGCTCTTGGAAGGCTTCGACTCCTAGCGCCCCTTCTCCCCAATCTTCTCCAATGAATGAGCCAATGTCGTCCTCTAGTGCGTACCCTTGGTCCATCATGCGGGGCACGTAGCCTTCCGGGGCCGTCACCCCGAACACCTCGCCGTGGTGCCCCACACTCCATGTTGCTCCGCCCATGATGGCGTCCTGGGGATGATACTATGGCATTCGGTCGGGACCATGGGGGGTGACGCTTGCGCTCGTGCTTGTCGAGGGCGGCATGGGGGGGTTGGATCCCCCTACACCGCCAGCCGTGCCGATGTTGGCGAAGCCCCCAGGCGTAGTTGACGACACGCAGATGTGGTGAGGCTCGCCGCACGACCTTGCATTAGCCTGGGGGGAGTCGATAGCTGAAGGGTGGCGCTCCCGACACCATTGCGTCCAGTAGCTCAGCAACACGCTCAAGCAGCGTGTCCCGGCTGCTCTCCATCAGCCTACATCGCAGCAGCTCCCTTGCCACTGTGAGTGCCGCCCGCATGTTCGCTTGCTCCCGCCGTGAGTGCGGCACCATTGCTGCGGCGTGACTCGCTGCTCTCGTCGCGGCTCGTGCTTGCCGCGGGGTGAGGGTGGATGATGTCTGGCCGCGCTGTCCACACCCGGTGGAGCTTGGTGGCACCCGCGCCGCCTGGGGTGCGGGGTCGAGATCTTCATGGGCAGGTGGCGCCGTCCGGGCCGGCCAGGCTGCCCAGTGGTCGGATCCGGTCCTTGGGTCGCCAGACATCATAGCCGGTGAACGTCGGAGAGCTGATTGGCGGAGAAGAGGCTCCGGCACCCCCCCTACCTGGCGCGCCAAATGTCGGATGTGGGGCTCCGACAAACCCTTAAGGTTCAAACACTAGGGTGCGCGCGAAGTCTTCCCCTCCTACCGATCTACGCTCTAGCTCGCTAAGATCTTGCGGACGAACTCGACGAACTCACAACACATAAAGACACGGGGTTTATACTGGTTCGGGCCACCATTGTGGTGAAATTCCCTACTCCAGTGTGGTGGTGGTGGATTGCCTCTTGGGCTGATGATGAACAATACAAGGGGAGAACAGCCTCCTGAGGTTGAGGTGTTCTTGCGCGTGTGAGCTTGTGGTGTGTCTCTTGATCTCTGATGATCTCCCGGGATCTCCGGCCCTCTCCCCTACTATGGTGGCTAGTCCTATTTATAGAGGCCCTGGTCCTCTTCCCAAATATCGAGCGGGGAGGGAGCCAACAATGGAAGGCTAATTTGAAGAGGGACAACTAGTACAAGCTATCCTGACAAAAGTAGTCTTCGCCTGCACAAAGCTCTGGTGGTGACACTGCTTTGGGATCCACGATGACCTCCGTCTTGCAGTCCGTGGTCTTGGTCTTGTTGCACCGGAATGGCAACCTTTGCATGATGCATCGGTACTCTATGGCTGCGCTTGCCCCTTTGCACCAAAGAGGAAACAAGGACGCTACGCGCGCTGGTGCCCGCCTAGTGTCGATCGTCATGGCTCACGTCACGAGAGCCTCGTGAGGTTCGCCTTGCCTTGATATCTCCGCTCCTCGTGAGCCTGCCTAGCTAGGCCACTCCAGGGGAGGTCTTGCCTCCTCCGCCTCGCGAGGCTTGGCCCCTCGCGAGGGTCTTGGATGCTTTGTTGGTGAAGATGGGTCGTACGGCCTGCTGGCTCCGCCACGCCGCGGGCCGCAGGCAGGCAAGTCTGGGGACCCCCGTTCCCAGAACGCCGACAGGGGCTGTTATTGATTGCACCAAAGGCAATGTCACTTTTCATGTTAATGGTAATGAGCATACGGTACACTTTCCAAGGAAACAACCTCAAGTCCACAGTATCAATTCTATTGGAAAATTTTCAACAATCACTATTAGAGATTTTGAATTTCCTCTTCCTACTGTCAAGAATAAATATGATATTCTTATTGTTGGGGACATGCATATTCCCGTTGAGGTAACCTAGTGTTATTCAAAAATTATCCAGTTTCATGTTATTCGAAATGAGTTTGTTAACAAGACCTGATCAACATTGTTAGTGGATTCCTTTTGATGAGCATGATATGGATGAATTTAGAAAGCGCAACTTTCTGTACCCTCTTTTTACTTTCTGTTATTTATATTAAATAAAGCAAAAATAGTATTTTCTGTCTGTTTTTCTGAATTATCCATGCAATAAAAATACCTCAAAAATAAAAGTTCTCCAAATTCCCTGAAAATTAAATATGATTTTTTCTAGAATATTTTAGAATATCTAGCACTGAAAACACAACCGGGGAGCAGACACGTGCCAACGAGGGTGGAGGGCGCGCCCTACCCCTTGGGCGCGCCCCCTGCCTCGTGGGCCCATGGTGGCTCCCCTCCACTTATTCCAGCTACCACACACTCCTTCTTCCTCCCACAAAAATCACCAACCAGCTCACACCCGAGTTCATGCTCATCTTGCTGCCATTTTCGATCTCCTAGCTCAAAGCTCCATTCACAAAACTGCTTTGGGGGATTGTTCTTTGGTATGTGACTCCTCCAATGGTCCAATTAGTTTCTGTTCTAGTGCTTTATTCATTGCAAATTTTTGCTGCTTAGGTGACCCTGTTCTTGAGCTTGCATGTCAAATTTATGTGGTCAAAAGTAGTTTTGATGCATGATATTGCCTCTAGACACTTGTAGGAGTAGTTGCTATCAATATTGTTGAGTTTGGTTCACTTTTATTTTAAGTTACTAAAAATTTCAAAAAAAATTCAGAGGAAGAAATATGTTTAGGAAAATGCACCAAGGTGGTTCTTCAAGGAATCAAGGACCCAAGCCCGCAATACGCGATGCGGACGAGGAACCACCAAGAGACGCTCAAGTGCGGCCTTGTGAATGGTCGTCAGAGGACTTCATGATCCAAGCAGGAATTAAAGAGGAATTTGATGCATATGTGTGTAATGCTGATCTAGAGAGCTTGGAGGCAGATAAGTTCCGTCAATACCTCTATTTAACTGATTCATTTGTGAGAAGGTTTAAATTCTCATCATCACGCAATTCTCAAACTGTCCTTTTTGATCTTTATGATAAATCTTATACCATGGACTTAGAAGATTTTAACATTGCTTGTAAACTCCCACAGTGGGGTAATGTTAGTGAACCTCGCAAATATGAATTTAGAGATTTTCTTGCTAGTATTACAGTGGGGGAATCTAGAGATGTAACACAAGCCACCATAGGGAGCATTCATTTTCCTGCTATACATTATTTTGCTCTCTTCATAAGTAGATGCATAAATGGTAAAGATGAAGCATGTCACATGTGTGTACCTGACCTTAGCGTTCTCAGGAGCGCTGTTTTAGGAGATAAACAATACAACTTGGGGGCTATTGTTGCACGTAGGTTGCATAATAATCGTATTCATGGAGATTTCTTTGGTGGAATTTATGCAACTCGTATAGCTAACTTTCTTGAGATACCCATACGTGGAGATGATATTGAGTTGCCTCCTTCTTATCTAGATTATGATGCTATGGTTCGTCGTCAGTTTGTTGAGAGGAACGATCAGTTCCTCCAGTACCGACTAATCTTTGACAGACGACGCACCTATCACGTCGCTCTCCCTGCTCCTACTTTCTTTGACTTTTAGGCAAAGGGTAGATATGTTATAACTAGGGAGGAGGCGACCGAGTACGAGAGGAGGGCGGAGACAGCTCGCCTCCAAGCTACAGCTCATCAGGCAATTGCCGCTGCATCTCAGTACGACCCCAGCTACAACTTTGGATATCCGTCAGGCCAGCCGTGGCCATAGACCAACTTAGGCCAAAAGCCTAAGCTTGGGGGAGTACGTATCTCTAACCAACATTGTATTCGTGTTCACACACTCATGCTAGTTGTCGGTGCTCATACTCTTTCATTGTAATATTCATGCTAGTTTATTTCCCTTTTTATGCTTTCTTCTTGTGTGTCTAATAAACCTTAAGAAAAAAACAAAAAATTAGTTGTAGCCTTTAGTTAGTTTACTTTCCATGCCTGTAGTAGTAGTAATTAAAAAGAAAACCCAAAAAGATTTCTCGTTCTTCTTTTGCTTGTTGGGAGCTTTTTCGTGTAAATAGTTTTATTTCTTTTGTTGTTCTTTGGGGGTCGAGAGGAGAAGACCATGATTAAAATGTTGAGTGGCTCTTAAATGCATTATTGTTGATCTAACAAAGAGACCATATCACCTTGTCTTCTCTCTTGAATTGAATGCTTGCAGATTCCAGCTTAGTCCAATGCACGTGCACTATTATTATTATCCACATTATTCGGCCGTGCAAGTGAAAGGCAATAGTGATGATTATATGATGAACTTATTGTAACGCCCTCGATGCGGCTATATCTCCCACGTGTCGAAGCACGACTTAGAGGCATAACCGCATTGAAAGCAATGTCGCAAGTGAGGTAATCTTCACACGACCCATGTAATACATAAGGGAAAGAGATACATAGTTGGCTTACAATCACCACTTCACACAATACATGAATAAAGCATTACATCATCCAGATACAATCAAGGTCTGACTACGGAACCAAAATAAAAGAAGACTACCCCAAATGCTACACAGATCCCCGATCATCCCGACTGGGCTCCACTACTGATCAACTAGAACGAAACAACATAAAGGGCAAGATCTTCAATGAGCTCCTCCTTGAGCTTGGTTGCGTTGCCTGCACGGTTCAACGGCACCTGCAAGCTGGTTTTGGAAGTATCTGTGAGTCACGAGGACTCAGCAATCTCACACCCTCGCGATTAGGACTATTTAAGCTTATAGGAAGGTTAAAAGGTATGGTGTGGAGCTGCAGCAAGCGACTGGCATATTTGGTGGCTAACATACGCAAGTGAGAGTGAGAAGAGAAGGCAAAGCACGGTCGAGAAACTATGATCAAGAAGTGATCCTAGAACAACCTACGTCAAGCATAACTCCAACACCGTGTTCACTTCCCGGACTCCGCCGAGAAGAGACCATCACGGTTACACACGCGGTTGATGTATTTTAGTTAAGATCAACTTCAGGTTTTCTACAACCGGACATTAACAAATTCCCATCTGCCCATAACCGCGGGCACGGCTTTCGAAAGTTCAAATCCCTGCAGGGGTGTCCCAACTTAGCCCATCACAAGCTCTCATGGTCAACGAAGGATATTCCTTCTCCCAAGACAATCCAATCAGACTCGGCATCCCGGTTACAAGACATCCTCGACAATGGTAAAACAAGTCCAGCAACACCGCCCGAATGTGCCGACAAATCCCGATAGGAGTTGCACATATCTCGTTCTTAGGGCACACTCAGATGAGCGCTCCATACAACTAAAACCAAACCTCGAGTTTCCCCGAGGGGGCGCTGCACAGGGCTCTAGTTTGGACCAACACTCAGAGGAGCACTGGCCCAGGGGGTTAAAATAATGATGACCCTTGAGTCTGCAGAACCCAAGGGAAAGAAAAGGCTAGGTGGCGAATGGTAAAATCAATGTTGGGAATTACTGGAGGAGTTTTATTCAAGGCGAACTGTCAAGGGGTTCCCATTATAACCCAACCGTGTAAGGAACGCAAAATCCGTGAACATAACACCGATATGACGGAAACTAGGGCGGCAAGAGTGGAATAAAACACTAGGCATAAGGCCGAGCCTTCCACTCTTTACCAATTATATAGATGCATTAATTAAATAAGAGATATTGTGATATCCCAACAAAATATCCATGTTCCAAACATGGAACAAGCTCCAATCTTCACCTGCAACTAACAACGCTATAAGAGGGGCTGAGCAAAGAGGTAACATAGCCAAACAACGGTTTGCTAGGACAAGGTGGGTTAGAGGCTTGGCTTAACAATATGGGAGGCATGATAAGCAAGTGGTAGGTATCGTAGCATAGGCATAGCAAAAGAGCAAGCAACTAGCAAGCAAAGATAGAAGTGATTTCGAGGGTATGATCATCTTGCCTGCAAAGTTCTCGGAGTTGACTTGATCCTCGTAAGCAAACTCAATGGGCTCCTCGTTCGCAAACTCGTCTCCCGGCTCTACCCAAGCAAGACAACAAGCAAAAGGAACACAATCAACCACGTGCGATGCTCAAGCAACATGATGCAAACATGGTATGATATGCGGGATGCGATATGGGATGCATATGCATGATTTGACAAGGAATGATTGAACCTGGCCTCAACTTGGAAATCCAAGAGTGCCACTGGAAAGGTGAGGTGATTTCAGTTGAAATCGATATAAAGATCACCGGAATCGGATGCACAGTTTGGAAATGGCAAGCAAAACAAATATGGCACCGGTCTGCGATAATCAGCAAGTGACCAACTAAATGCATCAAGATAAATATGCTACATCACTCAAACATAACAACAAAATACATGGCAGGGATCCACTCATGAAGCTTGACAAAAGATGAACATTGAGCTACGGCTAATTCATCCACTAACAGGTTCAAACAAGCACGGCAAAAGAGCAAATGATAACAAGTTTCAGACTTAGTGAAATCAACACGAGTCTGGAATTTATCATCAGGAAGCACACTTTAGAGCATGAAAACTACATGCTACATGAACTTAACATGAGCATGAAAACTACATGCTACAGGAACTTAACATGGCAAAGCAAGGCATGGCATGAAGCTACTCAAAGCACTTAACAGAAGTCCCTTAGTGACCTTGAGCCAAAAAGGGATCAGAAAATACAATTGCAAGCATGTGAACATAGCAAAAACATAAACAGATTCAGACTTAGTGAAAAACTGGAGCATGCAAAACAGTTAACGATTAGGCATGTTTACGAGCTCGATGCACTCACTACAGAGCATGGCATGACAAACTAATGCTCACTACAGAGCATGCACCCATCAAGAATACATGGCATATGAGCTATACATGGCAAGAACAACATCATAGCATGCACGGATCAATAGCAACATCCTCGGTAAAATCGCTAAACATGTCAACAATCTACCAGGATCATTTTATAGCAAAAGTAGAGCTCGATTGACTCAAGCTAGGGTGCTCCATAAATTCAAACAAAGACATGGATGGATAGAGCACCACAATGTTAAAAAAACATCCTTACTGATCATCCTCAAACGAGGCACAGATCACTAGGAAACAATAAGAACATATGGCATAACAACAAAATCAGGACAAGGACTTGGTGAAATTCTAAGTCCCTGAAATCAGCATTACCGATTATGCTACTTTGCAAGCTTGTGCTAGTCACCAAAAATATCACTAAAATACATGGCTTACACCCCTGTAAAGATGGCATGGCATATAACAAAACACATGTAGAACTCAGGATCATAGCATGCACACATTAATCATGGCACAAATGACAAAATGCCATTTGCTGAAATAGATCTGACAAATTCATCACATAGCCCTCTTCCAACAACATTTCGGGCATCAAGATGAGCTCAAATTAAAATGATGCAATGAGATGAAATGATGTACTCGTCCAGACGAACATTTCGATATGCTACACGCAGGAATCGGAGCTACGGATGCAGAGTTATGATGCGTTGAAAAATGCAAAATATTAGGGTTAGGAGGGAAAAAGTCAACCGAGTGGAATCTCTAGATCTAGATCTGGATCGCACGCGGACCAAGGTGCTCGCCGGAGAAATCGCTGAAAACGAAGATGGTGGTGGTCGGAGCTGCACCAGCTCGCCGGAGAGGAGGGCTCGCCGGCCGGAGCTCACGCCGGAGCTCGCCGGCGAGGTGGCCGGAGTGGAGGCGCGATGGAGGAGGAGGCCTGCGGCGGCGGCGGGGCCATGCCGGCGAAGGGCGGCGCCGGCAGGAAGGAGGCGAGGCGCGGTGGCGAGGGGTCGCGGCGGCGGCCTTGGGTGGCGCGCGGGGCGCAACGTCCTCGGGAGCTGGGCGGCGCGGCGGACCTGGCGACTCGGGCGGCCGACCGGGTCGGGAGGGCCGAGCGCGGGCCGCGATGGGCCAGTTGGCAGGGAGGAGAGAGAGAGGGAGCGGCGCGGGTGAGGTGGCGGGTTGTGGTTGGCTCCGGCGGCGGCGACGCAGAGGTGGCGGCCGGCGATTGGCCGGGGTGAGGTGGCCGGCGGACATGTCCGGCGGCGGAGTGGACATGTCCGGCGAGCGGAGGAGGAAAATCTAGGTTTAGACCCGGATTTCGGGGGAGATGCACATATATATAGGTAGAGGGAGATAGGAAGCTCCAAATGAGGTGCGGTTTTCGGCCACGCGATCATGATCGAACGACCGAGATGAAGGAGGGGATTTAGGTGGGTTTTGGGCCACTTTGGATGGGTGTTGGGCTGCAACACACACGAGGCCTTTTCTGTCCCTCGGTTAACCGTTGGAGTATCAAACGAAGTCCAAATGGCACAAAACTTGACAGGCGGTCTACCGGTAGTAAACCAAGGCCGCATGACAACTCTCGGTCCAATCCGAGAACGTTTAACACCCACACACGAAAAGAGGTAGAAAGGGACACCAGAGGACATAGGAGCGCCGGATTGCAAAACGGACAAGGGGGAAAAAGCTCGGATGCATGAGACGAACATGTATGCAAATGAAATGCACATGATGACATGATATGACATGCATGACACGCAAGCAATGACAAGGCAACAACAACGAATAACTAAAGGACACCTGGCACATCGGTCTCGGGGCGTTACAACACTCCACCACTACGAGAGGATCTCGTCCCGAGATCTAGAATGGCACTGGAGGGGAAAACGGAAAAGAAAGGAGAAGAGGTAAAACTAAGTTGCTTCTTTTAACAAACGAGTGAAACCAATGAACCTTGAGAGGTTAAACAATTGAAAGACAGAATACAACAAAGATGAACAAAGTTGAAAAACCTCCGTTAGAAAAGGGGAACAAGGAACATTACGAGAACCTTGTAGGTTGAAAGATTAAAGAAAAGGATTGCAATGGACAAGAAGTACATGCAAACACTCCGATAAAAACAAGATGTACAAGGATCGATAAAGATCAATTATGACGCCACTCTAGTTAAAACAAGATAGAGAAGGAATAAGAATGATATAATTTGGGCAGCACTCCGACTGAAAATGGAAGGAATTGAATATGAACTTGACAAAACAAGATGATGGGTCGAAGAGAGCAGCATCGCAATGCCTCCAGAAGAAATGAAAGAAATGAATTTACTGAATGGAGGAAAGCAAGATCTTAAAAGAGCATGTTTACAACAAATGGTAGAACGGAGTTGTTGAAAAAAAAAGTCCCTTAGTGACCTTGAGCCAAAAAGGGATCAGAAAATACAATTGCAAGCATGTGAACATAGCAAAAACATAAACAGATTCAGACTTAGTGAAAAACTGGAGCATGCAAAACAGTTAACGAGTAGGCATGTTTACAAGCTTGATGCACTCACTATAGAGCATGGCATGACAAACTAAGCATACACTCGTCAAGAAGACATGGAATAGGAGCTATACATGGCAAGAACAACATCATAGCATGCATGGATCAATAGCAACATCCTCGGCAAAATCGCTAAACATGTCAACAATCTGCCAGGATCATTTTATAGCAAAAGTAGAGCTCGATTGACTCAAGCTAGGGTGCTCCATAAATGCAAACAAAGACATGGATGGATAGAGCACCACAATGTTAACAAAACATCCTTACTGATCATCCTCAAACGAGGCACAGATCACTAGGAAACAACAAGAACATATGGCATAACAACAAAATCAGGACAAGGACTTCGTGAAATTCTAAGTCCCTGAAATCAGCATTACCGATTACGCTACTTTGCAAGCTTGTGCTAGTCACCACATATATCACTAAAATACATGGCATACACCCCTGTAAAGATGGCATGGCATATAACAAAACACATGTAGAACTCAGGATCATAGCATGCACACATTAATCATGGCACAAATGACAAAATGCCATTTGCTGAAACAGATCTGACAAATTCATCACATAGCCCTCTTCCAACAACATTTCGGGCATCAAGATGAGCTCAAATGAAAATGATGCAATGAGATGAAATGATGTACTCATCGAGACAAACATTTCGATATGCTACACGCACAAATCGGAGCTACAGATGCAGAGTTATGATGCGTTGAAAAATGCAAAATATTAGGGTTAGGAGAGAAAAAGTCAACCGAGAGGAATCTCCAGATCCAGATCTAGATCGCACGCGGACCGAGGTGCTCGCCGGAGAAATCGCTGGAAACGAAGATGGTGGTGGTCGGAGCTGCACCAGCTCGCCGGAGAGGAGGGCTCGCCGGCCGGAGCTCACGCCGGAGCTCACCGGCGAGGTGGCCGGAGTGGAGGCGCGGTGGAGAAGGAGGCCCGCTGCAGCGGGGCGCCTGGCGGCGGTGGCGGGGCCACGCCGGCGAAGGGCGGCTCCGGCGGGAAGGAGGCGAGGCGCAGTGGTGAGGGGTCACGGCGGCGCATGGCGGCGGCGGGCTCGGGTGGCGCGCGGGGCGCGGCGTCATCGGGAGCTGGGCGGCACGGCGGACCTGGCGACTCGAGCGGCCGACTAGGCCGGGAGGGCCGAGCGTGGGCCGCGGCGGGCCAGCCGGCATGGAGGAGAGAGAGAGGGAGCGGCGCGGGTGAGGTGGCGGGTTGTGGTTGGCTCGGGCGGCGGTGACGCTGAGGTGGCGGTGGCGATTGGCCGGGGTGAGGTGGCCGGCGGACATGTCCAGCGGCGGAGTGGACATGTCCGGCGCGCAGAGGAGGAAAATCAAGGTTTAGACCCGGATTTCGGGGGAGATGCACATATATATAGGTAGAGGGAGCTAGGAAGCTCCAAATGAGGTACGGTTTTCGGCCACGCGATCGTGATCGAACGACCGAGATGAAGGAGGGGATTTAGGTGGGTTTTGGGCCACTTTGGAGGGGTGTTGGTCTGCAACACACACAAGGCCTTTTCGATTCCTCGGTTAACCGTTGGAGTATCAAACGAAGTCCAAATGGCACGAAACTTGACAGGCGGTCTACCGGTAGGAAACCAAGGCCGCATGACAAGTCTCGGTCCAATCCGAGAACGTTTAACACCCACACACGGAAAGAGGTAGAAAGGGACACCAGAGGACATAGGAGCGCCGGATTGCAAAACGGATAAGGGGGAAAAAGCTCGGATGCATGAGACAAACATGTATGCAAATGAAATGCACATGATGACATGATATGACATTCATGACACACAAGCAATGACAAGGCAACAACAACGAATAACTGAAGGACACCTGGCACATCGGTCTCGGGGCGTTACACTTATTGAGATGAGAAAAGCTGGTATGAACTCGACCTCTCTTGTTTTTTGTAAATATGATTAGTCCATCGTTTCTAATTCAACCTATTATGAAAGAAACATGTTCGCAATGACAATTAGAGATTGTAGTTGCTTATGCCATGCTTAATTAGCTAGGAGCTTATAATGGTTTACCTTGCGTGCCAACATGCTATTAAAATGGTTGTGATGTGGTATGATAGGGTGGTATCCTCTTTTGAACGATTCGAGTGGTTGACTTGGCACATGTTCACGCATGTAGTTGAAACAAAATCAACATAGCCTCTACGATATTTATGTTCATGGTGCATTATATCCTACTCATGCTTGCATTCAGTGTTGATTAATTTTAATGCATGTTCATGACTGTTGTCGCTCTCTAGCTGGTCGCTTCCCAGTATTTTTCTAGCCTTCACTTGTACTAAGCGGGAATACTGCTTGTGCATCCAATTCCATAAACCCCAAAGTTGTTCCATATGAGTCCACCATACCTACCTATATACTGTATCCACCTGCCGTTCCAAGTAAATTTGTATGTGCCAAACTCTAAATCTTCAAATAAACATTCTGTTTTGTATGCTTGAATAGCTCATGTATCAACTAGGGATGTCTCTATCTTCCATGCTAGGCGGGTTATTCTCAAGAGGAGTGGACTCCGCTCCTCACTCACGAGAAAATGGCTGGTCATCGGGATGCCCAGTCCCATGCTTTATGCAAATCAAATCAAAATAACTGCAAACAAAACTCCCCCGGGACTCTTATTAGCTGGAGGCACTCGTTGTTTTGAGCAAGCCATGGATTGATGCTTGTTGGTGGAGCGGGAGTATAAAATTTACCATTCTATTTGGGAACCGCCTATAATGTGTGTAGCATGGAAGATATCGAGATCTCTCGGTTGTTATGTTGACAGTGAAAGTATACCGCTCAAAATATTATTCATATCTATTTCAAAACCGAGCTCTGGCACCTCTACAAATCCCTGCTTCCCTCTGTGAAGGGCCTATCTATTTACTTTTATGCTGAGTCATCATCCTCTTATTAAAAAGCACCAGTTGGAGAGCACCGTTGTCATTTGCATCCATTACTGTTAGTTTACATTGAGTATGACTTGACTGGATCTCTTTTACTATGAATTACAATGTCTAGTCAGTCCTTGATCTTTGAAGGTGCTCTGCATTTATGTTTTGCGGTCTTAGAAAGGGCTAGCGAGATACCATCTTGTCATATCATATCATGATTGTTTTGAGAAAGTGTTGTCATCCGAGATTTATTATTATTGCTCGCCAGTTGATTATGCCATTGATATGAGTAAACATGAGACCTAAATGTTATTGTGAATATGGCTAGTTCATAATCTTTGCTGAAAACTTGAATGCTGGCTTTACATATTTACAACAATATGAGCAAACAGAGTTTGTAAAAGTTTTTCTTTATCACTTTCGGTTTATCAACTGAATTGCTTGAGGACAAGCAAAGGTTTAAGCTTGGGGGAGTTGATACGTCTCCGTCGTATCTACTATTCCAAACACTTTTGCCCTTGTTTTGGACTCTAACTTGCATGATTTGAATGGAAACCTGGACTAACGCTGTTTTTAGCAGAATTGCCATGGTGTTATTTTTGTGTAGAAATAAAAGTTCTCGGAATGACCTGAAAATAACGGAGAATTATTTTGGAATATATAAAAAATACTGGAAGAAAGATCCACGTCAGGGGGCCCACCACCTGTCCATGAGGGTGGGGGCGCGCCCTACCCCCTAGGCGCGCCCCCTTCCTCGTGGGCCCCCTGACGCTCCACCGACCTCAACCTTGACTCCATATATTCACTTTCGGGGAGAAAAAATCAGAGAGAAGGATTCATCGCGTTTTATGATACGGAGCCGCCGCCAATCCCTAAACTCTCTTGGGAGGGCTGGTGTGGAGTCTGTTCGGGGCTCCGGAGAGGGGAATCCATCGCCATCGTCATCATCAACCTTCCTCCATCACCAATTTCATGATGCTCACCGACGTGCGTGACTAATTCCATCATAGGCTTGTTGGACGGTGATGGGTTGGATGAGATTTATCATGTAATCAAGTTAGTTTTGTTAGGGTTTGATCCCTAGTATCTGATACGTCTCCAATGCATCTATAATTTTTGTGTCACACCCTAGCTAGTCATGCATTAGAGTGTTGCATCATGTTTACTCATTCATCAGAAACTTGAAATGGGGATGACAGAACCCCCAGTCCCCTCTGAAACCAACTAGGGTTTACTAAAATAATTTTCAATGAACCTGAAATGCCCTTCTAAAATGCCCATCATTTTTGTCTTGGTTCAGAACCTCTGCCAAAAGTGGTGCACATTTTTCTAGGCCATCTTAGGGTTTTTGAATTAAATCATAGATATTTGAATTTGGGCATTTAAAATAATATAAAATATTTAAATGCTCAAATATCTCCAAACTAAAATGTTTCATGTTGGAAATAATCCAACTATGGACCAGGAGTAGTTTGGTGATTTTTGGAGTTGCCTAGGTATTTTATTTAATTCAACAAAGTTGCAGATATATTAAATAAAAACAGAAAACAGAAAATAAATAAAAGGAGTGGACTTACCTGGACCTACCTGCCCAGCCCAGCCGGCCCAGCACTGTGCTGGCCCGTGCCAGCCAGCTGCTTCCCCTTGCCAGAGCAGGCAGGGAGGTGAGCATGGCGCGCCCGAGCTCGCCACGCACCACCCAGCCTCTCTGCATCGCCCTGGTCGCCGTTGCGCCGCGTGGATCGTCTTCTGGTCGTCGCCCCGACCTCGCCGACACCCCATTCACTCTCCCCGGCTCTCCCTCGCTCTCTCTCCCGCCCGACCGAACACCACCGTCGCCGCCGTTCGCCATAGCCACCGTCTCCGACCACCCCTCGCTCCCCCGACTAGCTCAGGAGCTCCGCCTCGACTCCCTCTTCCTCCCCACCGCTCCACAGCTCCCCGGAAGCCCTGCATCGCCGCCACGTCGCCGTTCCCCTCTTCGGGCTCCGACCACCGTCGCCGTCGAATTCGCCGTCTCCAGCGCGTCCCCGAGCCCGCTTCGACGCCCACTGCAACCGCGGTGAGCTACGCCACCGTTTCCCCCTCTCCTTCCCCTCGTTCCCTCACCGTAGCTTCCTCCCCACCACGGCCGAACCTCCGCCGTCGCCGAGCTCGCCGTCGACGCAGCTCCGGTGACCATTTGGTCACCCCGGCGAGTCCAACGAGTTCACAGAACCCCGTAGAGCATCCCTAGCGCCTCGCTTTGCTCGACTTCGAGCTCCAGCACCGTTCCCGTGCACGACCGAACCCCGGCGGCCGCAGCCGAGCTCACCGCCGTCGACTCCGGCCACCCCGACCCCAACGGGCTCCGCCAAGAGCTGCGGGTTGTCCTCAGCTCCACTCCGGTGGCCTCCGCGGTCCATTTGGTGGCCGAAACGACCAAAACCACTCTCGCCGCCGCGCTAATGGTCGCCGCCGGCCAGAACTCCGGCGGGCTGACGTGGCTTAGTTAATTAGTCACTAACCCCCCCACCTACTGACGCTGACAAGTGGGCCCAGGGCCTAGTCAAAGCTAACCAGCCCGGGTCAACGCGGGATTAGCCCCTGTGTCACTGACGTGTGGACCCCACACGTCAGGTTTGACCCGAGCCAGCCCTGTTGACCTGCTGATGCCACTGTGACGTCAGGCTGACGCAGTAATTGAATTTCTGGATTTAAATTAAATCAGGAAATTCCAGAATATTAATTAAACTTCAAAAATTCATAACTTTTATTCTGTAACTCCAAATTGGACAAATTATATATGAAAAATGATCAGAAAAATCCAATCTATCCATCTGTACTATTTTCATGCATGATCAAACAAGTTAACTTGATGTTTTAAGCAGAACAAGAAAAGGCACTTTAAAAGGCCATATTTGAATTTGGAATTTGAATCTTTGATTCAAATTTGTTCAAACACTTCTGGCTTTAGTTGCATTAGCCCAACACACTCATATTGCCATGTTTCATGCATGCATCATATTGTTGCACATTGTTTGGTGATGCTTGTGTATCGATGTCCTTTGCGACAGGATCTGTTCCCGAGGAGTACCGTGATTACCCTAACGAAGAACCGTATCCGTGCATCGAACCATCAGGCAAGCAACCAACCATTTGATCATATCGATACAATCCCATGTTCTCGCTCCTGCTCTCTTTTACTGCATTAAGACAACGCGATTCAAACTGCTGTGTGCTACGGTAGTTGAACCCATTTCCTCTGCATGACCTGTCATTGCCACAGTAACTAGATGAAACCCACTAGCATGTGTAGGAGTTGATTGAGCCATATGTATGTGTTGTTCCTACCTTGCTATGCCTGCTATGCTTAGAGTCGTGTCAGGTCTGGTTCATCTGGGTGATGGGCTAGAGTGAAATGATTATGTCGGTAATGAGAGTGGTGTGGTGAACACGATTTGGTAAAGGTATCGATGAGAGGCCATGTAGGAGTACATGGTGGGTTGTTTCATTGAAGCCGACCTTAAGCACTGAGATCTGTATGTGTGATTTAAGAATCAGCTACTACCATGCATTGGGCCCGAAACCAATGGACCCTCTCGACTTCTTATTCACCCTAGTTCTCCGTCCAGGAGTTGCAAGTAGTTTCTGGTGTTTGTAGCCTACTGGAGGCCGTGGACAGCGCTGACCGTAGGGGTGGGCTGTGATGCGGTAGGTACGTGGCACGGTGTACCGAATACCCGTTAGGTATCTCGGGAACCCTGTTCACATCGTTCGGGGCCGTATGGGAAACCTCGGCCGGACTCCCTGCGGATGGAACCTGAATAGGCGATAAACCTGGACTGGAGGCTTAGGTGATTAGGTAGGTCGTGGCCGACACCCACGTTGGGCTTCCGCTTGAAGGTTGCCGAGTACATGTCGTGTAAACGACGGTAAGTGGTGAGAGCGTGTATGAAGAAGTACACCCCTGCAGGGTTAACATGATCTATTCGAATAGCCGCGTCCGCGGTAAAGGACTACTTGGTTGCCTATATAGTTCATAGACAAGTAAATGGAAACTACTAAAAGCCTCAAGATAAGTGTGAGTGCCGAGGATGGCTCTTCCGTAGGAAGACGGAGGTGGATCCTCGGTAGTGTATTGAAGTGGTGAGTAGTGGACTCGTGTGCGCAAAACTATTTCAAGTTGGAGTATCGTAGGATAGTCTAGCCAAGAGTCAAAGCTGGCTTGCTGCAATAACTCCACCAACCCTTCTTGATACTATGCATGTATGTAGGATCTGATGTAAGTCTTGCTGAGTACCTTTGTACTCATGTTGCTATAATCTACATTTTTACAGAAGACGCTGCAACCCCTTCTGATGGGTTCTATGTAGACGTTGACATCAACGAGTAGGCTAAAGACCCAGGTGGTGACCCTGAGCTTGTGATGGACCACGTAGTATAGCTAGGCTTTCCAAGCCTCTTTTATTTTACTAGTTGTCTGTACCCAGACAAAGTACTTCCGCTGTTGGCTTGTATGACTGTATGACTTGTATGTTGGGTCGTGAGACCCGTACCTTTGTGTATGATATGTATGGCTCCCTGAGCCTTAAATAAAGTACTTGTGTCATAGAGTCATGTTGTGATGCTTCGTTGTATTTGCACATATCGAGCATATTGTGTGTATGATTGAAATGCTTGGTATGTGTGGGATCTGACTATCTAGTTGTTTATCTTTAGTAGCCTCTCTTACCGGGAAATGTCTCCTAGTGTTACCGCTGAGCCATGGTAGCTTGCTACTGCTCTGGAACACTTAGGCTGGCCGGCATGTGTCCTTCTTCGTTCCTGTGTCTGTCCCTTCGGGGAAATGTCACGCTTTGAGTACCGGAGTCCTGTTAGCCCGCTACAGCCCGGTTTACCGGAGTCCTGCTAGCCCAGTGCTACAGCCCGGACCCACTTGCTGATGACCGACACGTTCGAAGCTGGGTCATGGATGCCTGTCCCTGTAAGTCTGTGCCACTTTGGGTTTACGACTAGTCATGTCAGCCCGGGCTCTTTATCATATGGATGCTAGCGACACTATCATATACGTGAGCCAAAAGGCGCAAACGGTCCCGGGAAAAGGTAAGACGACACCCGTGGGGATACCGTGCGTGAGGCCGCAAAGTGATATGAGGTGTTACCAGCTAGATCGATGTGACATCGAGTCGGGGTCCTGACAGCGTTGGCATCAGAGCCGGACTGCCTGTAGGTTCTCCAAGCCAAACTGGTCGATGTTGAGTCTAGAAATTCTTTAGTTATATGTAGGGGAATTGTTTGTGGGTTGGAACGTAAGGCTCTTTTTACTCCTTATACCTTATGACTTTCTGATCTGAGTCAGTCCATTCTTCCACCGGGGGTTAAGGAATTAGGATCTATTCTCTCTATCAGGATCACGTGTTACTAATCAGTAGTACCTTATAAGTTTGATGGTTACAAGCCTAGTTCAGTTCTACTACCACATTATGTTGTTAGAATGGTTTCAGAACTTTGATATGATGATGTTGAGTGTGTACGAAATCCTTTGTCAAATGTCTCAAAATCCTTTTTGAGCATTTACAGCTGTTATGCTGCCGAAATTTTGCTAGAAATTCTAATGCCTTTGCATTATGATTATGCTTTCAGATGGCCACTCGCGACCTCAATCAAGTGGTTCGCCTGACTCGATGCCTAGATGTACCCGGCCATACTGCTAAGTTGGTCAGGGTAATGGCTGAGGCTGGATACCGCTGGTATCCTGAGTACACGGTCGAAGAGCAATTCCGAGATTTCAATCAAAGCCAGTATCTCTGCACTGTCAGGATATTTCCATCTTATCCTGGATCCACCGAGCCTCTTCACTGCTCCTATGGACTCGGGGTTACTATTGAGATGGCTGTGCAGGATGCCGCCTACTCTATGATGACCATTATGCGAGTCAGATCTGGTTTATTTCGGGACTCTGACTTCCGGTATATGCCAGGATCACTCCCGGGAGCACAAGGGTATCTCCAGGCTATCTATGCTGACTCCACTCAGGAGGATTCACGGACTCGCACCACTGCTGAGATGCTCGAGGATAAGGACCGTGAAAATCGGGCCTTAAGGTTAGAGCTCTTCAATACCCGTGCTGACCACTGGGCCACTTTGACTCGGTTCGCACCGGCGGTGCAAGCTGGATATTCAGATATGCGCGATCTCTATCCTGTGAGATCTGCTCTGCCAGACGTGATGGTTTGGCGTGATGTAGGAGGCATCACCCCACCTCGCGGTCCCCGCAGGCCACCGTTTGTTGGTCCAAGGCCTCATCCTAGCCCCTATGGTCCACAAGCTCCGCGAGACCGTCTGTTTCCGGATGATCACGTTGAACTTCCAGGCTATGGAGGTGACTTCTACGAGGACTACTACGGATCGGTCTGAGTTAGTGGTAGTATCACTAGTTCGCACTAGCTGTGTCGTCTATCGTCCTGCGTGACTCGTGGGATATGACCTAGTTGTACTCTTTCCGGAGATGTAGAAAAATAATGTATAGGAGCTTGGAATGCCTCCGATGAGATGTAATCCTCTTTTCACCGTAATAGTACTTTGTTTGGTCTTGTACTAAACCTGTATGGTGTGTATGACGATGGAATAAAGAAGCAGTTTCTGTATCTACCATGTCATACGGATGATCATCTTGCATTCCGAGTTATTCCTTACATTATGTATCCCATGTCGGAATTTCATCATTCTGACTAAATCATTGTCTTGTTTACCTAGGATGGTCAACACGCGCGCCAACCCTGCTTCCCAAGAGCAGGCCGAAGGCAGTGAAGCCAGGAATGAAAATCTGCCTCATCCTCCTTCACTAGCCGAGGTTATGATGGAAGCTGAGAGAAACAAGCGGGAGACAAACCGTTTGTTGGAGCGTATTGAACAGAATACAGCACACCATCAGAGGGCTAACGTGGTGTCACTCAGTGATTTTATCAAATTGCATCCACCCACGTTCCACCACTCCGTCGAGCCTCTCGACGCTGATGACTGGCTTCGCAGTATCTCTCACAAGCTGCGTTCCGCGCTGGTAGCGGAGGCTGACAAGGTCACCTTTGCTGCATATCATCTTGAAGGCCCCGCCAGTCTATGGTGGGAGAATTATGGAGCTATGCGCCCAGCGGGCCATGTCACTACTTGGGCTGAGTTCAGCGAGGCTTTCCGTGAACATCACATTCCGGAGGGTCTCATGGACCGTAAACGTGAAGAATTTTGCAGTTTCACCCAAGGCCGACTTTCTGTGGATGTCTATAGCAGAGAGTTTGGTAATCTCGCCCGATATGCAACTGAGGAAGTGTCTACTGACGCCAAGAAGCAAGCAAGGTTCCGTAAGGGCCTTAGTCCTGAGCTTCGCCGCGACCTCCGTCTGCATGAGTGCACATCTTTTTCGAAACTTGTCAACAAAGCCATCAGTGCTGAAACTGGTCAGACTGACTATGACGCAACACGCAAGCATGGACGTGACACGGGTTCCTCATCCGGTGCTGGTCCTCAGAAGCGCCGCGTGTGGGTACCCAACACCGCCCTGCCACCCAGGTTCACACCGAGGCCATCTTTCCAGGCGCCTCGCCCTGTTCAACAGTCTGCACCGGCCAAGCCCTATGGGGGTCCAACCAATAATGCTCCTCCACGTACCAGTTCCGTGACTTGTTTCAAGTGTGGGGAATCTGGTCACTATATGCGTGAGTGTCCCCAGACCAACCCCAATCAATCTGCTAAAGCTGTTGGCCGTGGCAAGCCGACAGGGAAAGTGTTTCATGCTAAACCGGTCACCGCTTCACGTGGCCATGTCAACTGTATCTCTGCCGAAGAAGCTCAAGAGGATCCCAACGTCGTTCTCGGTACGCTTCTTGTTAATTGCCACCCGGCATCTGTTCTTTTCGATACAGGAGCCTCTCATTCTTTTATATCTGAAAATTATGCTCGTTTGCATAACGTTGCATTCTGTGACTTGCCATCCTCTATGGTAATTCAAACTCCGGGATCCAAATGGCAAACTTCTAGAGTAAGCCATGGAAATGAAATCCAAGTCGACAGACTTGTTTTTCTCGCATCTTTGATAGCCCTTAAATCTTCAGATATTAATATCATTTTGGGTATGGACTGGATGTCAGCTCATCAAGCCAAAATTGATTGCTTCTCTAGGACTGTTCAACTCACCCATCCTTCGGGAAGATAGTCAATGTCTTGACCCGAATAGCCAAGCGACAATTATATTCTCTTAACGCCAGCCCTTTGCCAGACCTTGAGGACGTTCCGGTAGTCCGTGACTTCCCGGATGTCTTTCCAGAGGAATTGCCAGGTGTTCCACCTGACAGGGATGTTGAGTTCGTAATAGACCTCATTCCAGGAACCGTTCCGATTGCTAGAAGACCTTATAAGATGGCACCCCTAGAACTAGCCGAGCTTAAGAAACAACTCGATGAATCCTTGAAAAAGGGTTTCATCCGCCCTAGTTCATCTCCGTGGGCTTGCCCCGTCCTATTCGTCAAGAAGAAGGATGGTACGGACCGGATGGTTGTAGATTACCGACCTGTCAATTTGGTCACAATCAAGAACAAATATCCACTTCCCAGGATCAACGATCTGTATGATCAGCTCGCTGGATCCTCAGTCTTCTCCAAGATGGATTTGAGGTTGGGCTACCATCAAATCAAAATCAGAAACGGGGACATTCCTAAAACGGCCTTTGTTACTCGTTATGGCCAATACGAGTACACCGTCATGTCCTTCGGTTTAACCAACGCTCCAGCCACCTTTTCTCGGTTAATGAACTCAATCTTCATGGAGTATTTGGATAAATTCGTCGTAGTTTATCTCGATGATATACTCATCTACTCCAAGAACGAGGAAGAACATGCCGAACATCTAAGGCTAGTGTTGAAGAAACTTCGAGAGCATCGCCTTTATGCCAAATTTTCAAAATGTGAATTCTGGTTGTCAGAAGTGACCTATCTGGGTCATGTAATATCTGGTAAAGGTATTGCTGTTAACCCTGAGCGAGTTCAAGCCGTCCTTGATTGGACTCCACCCGAATCGGTCAAGCAAGTTCGGAGTTTTCTAGGCTTAGCGAGCTATTGCCGTCGCTTTGTCGAGAACTTCTCCAAAGTTGCTAAACCTCTAACCGAACTCCTCAAGAAAGATAAGAAGTTCGAATGGACTCCACAATGTGAGCACAGCTTTCAGGAACTGAAAAGACGCCTGACCTCTGCTCCCGTGCTGGTACCGCCAGACTTCTCCAAGACTTTGTTATCTACTGCGACGCCTCGCGACAAGGACTAGGTTGCATTCTCATGCAAGATCGACACGTAATTGCTTACGCTTCACGGCAATTGCACCCACATGAGGAGAATTATCCTACTCATGATCTAGAGCTTGCAGCCGTAGTCTATGCACTTAAGACCTGGCGACATTACCTCCTCGGTAATCGTTGCGAAATATTCACTGATCACCAAAGTCTGAAGTACATCTTCACCCAACCGGATTTGAATCTCAGGCAGAGACGTTGGGTTGAATTGATCACAGACTTCGACTTAGGAATAACCTACACCCCAGGAAAAGCCAACGTCATGGCTGATGCGCTAAGTCGTAAATCTTATTGTAACAACCTGATGTTACAACAAAGTCAACCGCTTCTCCATGAGGAATTTCGGAAGCTTAACCTTCACATTGTACCTCAAGGTTTTCTTTCCACCTTGGTGGCAAAACCTACCCTTACGGATCAAATTATCAAAGCACAGAAGGTAGATCCGGGAATCTCCCGCATCAAGAGAAACATTCAGAAAGGAATTGCGAATTGCTTCTCCATTAATGATCAAGGAGTCGTGTACTTCGGGGATCGATTAGTAGTTCCCAAAGTGCGCAACCTGAGGCGATTGATCCTTAAGGAAGCTCATGAATCTCCTCTCACCATTCATCCCGGTAGTACTAAGATGTATCAGGATCTACGCCAGAGGTTCTGGTGCACTAGGATGAAGAGAGAAATCGCTCAGTATATTGCTAATTGCGACGTCTGTCGTCGTGTAAAAGCAGAGCATCAACGGCCTGCTGGCACCCTTCAACCCTTAGCTATTCCTGAATGGAAATGGGATAAAATTGGTATGGATTTCATTACCGGTTTTCCCAGGACCAAAAGAGGGAATAATGCTATTTTCGTCGTGGTCGATCGTCTTTCCAAAGTAGCTCATTTCTTACCTGTTCGTGAGAGTATAACCGCTAGTCAGCTGGCAGACTTATACATCTCCCGAATAGTGTCCCTCCATGGTGTTCCTTTGGAAATCAATTCGGATCGAGGAAGTCTTTTCACCTCTCGATTTTGGGAAAGTTTCCAAAATGCTATGGGAACCCGTCTCTCCTTTAGCACCGCTTTCCACCCTCAGTCAAGTGGTCAAGTGGAACGCGTCAACCAAATTCTAGAAGACATGCTTCGAGCCTCTGTTATCTCTTTCGGAATGGACTGGGAGAAGTGCCTTCCATTTGCCGAATTCGCTTACAACAACAGCTATCAATCTAGCTTGGGTAAAGCCCCTTTTGAAGTTCTCTATGGACGACGATGTCGAACACCCCTTAACTGGTCAGAGACCGGGGAAAGACAATTCTTTGGCCCGGATATGATTCAGGAAGCAGAAGATCAAGTTCGTATCGTTCGTGAAAAGTTGAAAACAGCCCAATCCCGTCAAAAGAGTCAATATGACCGAAAACATAAGGCTATGACTTTCGAGGTTGACGAGAAGGCTTACCTTCGGGTCACCCCTCTGAAGGGAACCCATCGTTTCGGTATCAAAGGCAAATTGGCTCCTCGTTACATTGGACCTTTTCGCATTCTTGCCAAACGAGGAGAAGTTGCCTACCAGTTGGAACTACCTCCGCACCTCTCCAGAGTTCACGATGTCTTCCACGTTTCTCAACTCAGGCGTTGCTTCTCGGATCCTATCCGTGAAGTGGACCACGAAACGCTTGATCTCCAAGATAATCTTACATATCGAGAGTACCCCATTCGTATCCTCGATCAAGCCGAACGTACCACGCGACGTCATAATATCAAGTTTCTCAAGGTTCAATGGTCGCACCATTCTGAAGATGAAGCAACTTGGGAAAGGGAGGATCGTCTTCGACTCGAGTATCCCGCCTTCTTCTCGGAGGAACCCAAATCTCGGGACGAGATTCTTTTGAGTGGGGGTGAGTTGTCACACCCTAGCTAGTCATGCATTAGAGTGTTGCATCATGTTTACTCATTCATCAGAAACTTGAAATGGGGATGACAGAACCCCCAGTCCCCTCTGAAACCAACTAGGGTTACTAAAATAATTTTTCAATGAACCTGAAATGCCCTTCTAAAATGCCCATCATTTTTGCCTTGGTTCAGAACCTCTGCCAAAAGTGGTGCACATTTTTCTAGGCCATCCTAGGGTTTTGAATTAAATCATAGATATTTGAATTTGGGCATTTAAAATAATATAAAATATTTAAATGCTCAAATATCTCCAAACTAAAATGTTTCATGTTGGAAATAATCCAACTATGGACCAGGAGTAGTTTGGTGATTTTTGGAGTTGCCTAGGTATTTTATTTAATTCAACAAAGTTGCAGATATATTAAATAAAAACAGAAAACAGAAAATAAATAAAAGGAGTAGACTTACCTGGACCTACCTGCCCAGCCCAGCCGGCCCAGCACTGTGCTGGCCCGTGCCAGCCAGCTGCTTCCCCTTGCCAGAGCAGGCAGGGAGGTGAGCATGGCGCGCCCGAGCTCGCCACGCACCACCCAGCCTCTCTGCATCGCCCTGGTCGCCGTTGCGCCGCGTGGATCGTCTTCTGGTCGTCGCCCCGACCTCGCCGACACCCCATTCACTCTCCCCGGCTCTCCCTCGCTCTCTCTCCCGCCCGACCGAACACCACCGTCGCCGCCGTTCGCCATAGCCACCGTCTCCGACCACCCCTCGCTCCCCCGACCTAGCTCAGGAGCTCCGCCTCGACTCCCTCTTCCTCCCCACCGCTCCACGGGTCCCCGGAAGCCCTGCATCGCCGCCACGTCGCCGTTCCCCTCTTCGGGCTCCGACCACCGTCGCCGTCGAATTCGCCGTCTCCAGCGCGTCCCCGAGCCCGCTTCGACGCCCACTGCAACCGCGGTGAGCTACGCCACCGTTTCCCCCTCTCCTTCCCCTCGTTCCCTCACCGTAGCTTCCTCCCCACCACGGCCGAACCTCCGCCGTCGCGAGCTCGCCGTCGACGCAGCTCCGGTGACCATTTGGTCACCCCGGCGAGTCCAACGAGTTCACAGAACCCCGTAGAGTATCCCTAGCGCCTCGCCTTGCTCGACTTCGAGCTCCAGCACCGTTCCCGTGCACGACCGAACCCCGGCGGCCGCAGCCGAGCTCACCGCCGTCGACTCCGGCCACCCCGACCCCAACGGGCTCCGCCAAGAGCTGCGGGTTGTCCTCAGCTCCACTCCGGTGGCCTCCGCGGTCCATTTGGTGGCCGAAACGACCAAAACCACTCTCGCCGCCGCGCTAATGGTCGCCGCCGGCCAGAACTCCGGCGGGCTGACGTGGCTTAGTTAATTAGTCACTAACCCCCCCACCTACTGACGCTGACAAGTGGGCCCAGGGCCTAGTCAAAGCTAACCAGCCCGGGTCAACGCGGGATTAGCCCCTGTGTCACTGACGTGTGGACCCCACACGTCAGGTTTGACCCGAGCCAGCCCTGTTGACCTGCTGATGCCACTGTGACGTCAGGCTGACGCAGTAATTGAATTTCTGGATTTAAATTAAATCAGGAAATTCCAGAATATTAATTAAACTTCAAAAATTCATAACTTTTATTCTGTAACTCCAAATTGGACAAATTATATATGAAAAATGATCAGAAAAATCCAATCTATCCATCTGTACTATTTTCATGCATGATCAAACAAGTTAACTTGATGTTTTAAGCAGAACAAGAAAAGGCACTTTAAAAGGCCATATTTGAATTTGGAATTTGAATCTTTGATTCAAATTTGTTCAAACACTTCTGGCTTTAGTTGCATTAGCCCAACACACTCATATTGCCATGTTTCATGCATGCATCATATTGTTGCACATTGTTTGGTGATGCTTGTGTATCGATGTCCTTTGCGACAGGATCTGTTCCCGAGGAGTACCGTGATTACCCTAACGAAGAACCGTATCCGTGCATCGAACCATCAGGCAAGCAACCAACCATTTGATCATATCGATACAATCCCATGTTCTCGCTCCTGCTCTCTTTTACTGCATTAAGACAACGCGATTCAAACTGCTGTGTGCTACGGTAGTTGAACCCATTTCCTCTGCATGACCTGTCATTGCCACAGTAACTAGATGAAACCCACTAGCATGTGTAGGAGTTGATTGAGCCCTATGTATGTGTTGTTCCTACCTTGCTATGCCTGCTATGCTTAGAGTCGTGTCAGGTCTGGTTCATCTGGGTGATGGGCTAGAGTGAAATGATTATGTCGGTAATGAGAGTGGTGTGGTGAACACGATTTGGTAAAGGTATCGATGAGAGGCCATGTAGGAGTACATGGTGGGTTGTTTCATTGAAGCCGACCTTAAGCACTGAGATCTGTATGTGTGATTTAAGAATCAGCTACTACCATGCATTGGGCCCGAAACCAATGGACCCTCTCGACTTCTTATTCACCCTAGTTCTCCGTCCAGGAGTTGCAAGTAGTTTCTGGTGTTTGTAGCCTACTGGAGGCCGTGGACAGCGCTGACCGTAGGGGTGGGCTGTGATGCGGTAGGTACGTGGCACGGTGTACCGAATACCCGTTAGGTATCTCGGGAACCCTGTTCACATCGTTCGGGGCCGTATGGGAAACCTCGGCCGGACTCCCTGCGGATGGAACCTGAATAGGCGATAAACCTGGACTGGAGGCTTAGGTGATTAGGTAGGTCGTGGCCGACACCCACGTTGGGCTTCCGCTTGAAGGTTGCCGAGTACATGTCGTGTAAACGACGGTAAGTGGTGAGAGCGTGTATGAAGAAGTACACCCCTGCAGGGTTAACATGATCTATTCGAATAGCCGCGTCCGCGGTAAAGGACTACTTGGTTGCCTATACAGTTCATAGACAAGTAAATGGAAACTACTAAAAGCCTCAAGATAAGTGTGAGTGCTGAGGATGGCTCTTCCGTAGGAAGACGGAGGTGGATCCTCGGTAGTGTATTGAAGTGGTGAGTAGTGGACTCGTGTGCGCAAAACTATTTCAAGTTGGAGTATCGTAGGATAGTCTAGCCAAGAGTCAAAGCTAGCTTGCTGCAATAACTCCACCAACCCTTCTTGATACTATGCATGTATGTAGGATCTGATGTAAGTCTTGCTGAGTACCTTTGTACTCATGTTGCTATAATCTACATTTTTACAGAAGACGCTGCAACCCCTTCTGATGGGTTCTATGTAGACGTTGACATCAACGAGTAGGCTAAAGACCCAGGTGGTGACCCTGAGCTTGTGATGGACCACGTAGTATAGTTAGGCTTTCCAAGCCTCTTTTATTTTACTAGTTGTCTGTACCCAGACAAAGTACTTCCGCTGTTGGCTTGTATGACTGTATGACTTGTATGTTGGGTCGTGAGACCCGTACCTTTGTGTATGATATGTATGGCTCCCTGAGCCTTAAATAAAGTACTTGTGTCATAGAGTCATGTTGTGATGCTTCGTTGTATTTGCACATATCGAGCATATTGTGTGTATGATTGAAATGCTTGGTATGTGTGGGATCTGACTATCTAGTTGTTTATCTTTAGTAGCCTCTCTTACCGGGAAATGTCTCCTAGTGTTACCGCTGAGCCATGGTAGCTTGCTACTGCTCTGGAACACTTAGGCTGGCCGGCATGTGTCCTTCTTCGTTCCTGTGTCTGTCCCTTCGGGGAAATGTCACGCTTTGAGTACCGGAGTCCTGTTAGCCCGCTACAGCCCAGTTTACCGGAGTCCTGCTAGCCCAGTGCTACAGCCCGGACCCACTTGCTGATGACCGACACGTTCGAAGCTGGGTCATGGATGCCTGTCCCTGTAAGTCTGTGCCACTTTGGGTTTACGACTAGTCATGTCAGCCCGGGCTCTTTATCATATGGATGCTAGCGACACTATCATATACGTGAGCCAAAAGGCACAAACGGTCCCGGGAAAAGGTAAGACGACACCCGTGGGGATACCGTGCGTGAGGCCACAAAGTGATATGAGGTGTTACCAGCTAGATCGATGTGACATCGAGTCGGGGTCCTGACATTTTGAATGCTCCATGCTATTATATTATCTGTTGTGCATGTTAATGGGCTTTATTTTACACTTTTATATCATTTTTGGGACTAACCAATTAACCGGAGGCCCAGCCCAAATTGCTGTTTTTTTGCCTTTTTTAGAGTTTCACCGAAAAGGAATATCAAATGGAGTCCAAACGGAATGAAACCTTTGGGAACGTGATTTTCTCAACAAACGTGATCCAGGAGACTTGGAGTGGGCGTCAAGAAACAATCAAGGAGGCCACGAGGCAGGGGGCGCACCTACCCCCTGGGTGCGCCCTCCACCCTCGTGGGCCCCTCATTGCTCCACCGAGGTACTTCTTCCTCCTATATATATCCACGTACCCCGCAAACATCCAGGAGAACCACGAAAACCTAATTCCACTGCCGCAACCTTCTGTACCTGAGAGATCCCATCTTAGGGCCTTTTTTGGAGCTCCGCCGGAGGGGGCATTGATCATGAAGGCCCTCTACATCAACTCCATGGCCTCTCCGGTGATGTGTGAGTAGTTTACTTCAGACCTTCGGGTCCATAGCTATTAGCTAGATGGCTTCTTCTCTCTCTTTGGTTCTCAATACAAAGTTCTCCTCGATTCTCTTGGAGATCTATTCGATGTAATCTTCTTTTGCGGTGTGTTTGTCGAGATCCAATGAATTGTGGGTTTATGATCCAGATTATCTATGAACAATATTTGATTCTTCTCTGAATTCTTTTATGTATGATTGGTTTATCTTTGCAAGTCTCTTCGAATTATCAGTTTTTTTGGCCTACTAGATTGATCTTTCTTGCAATGGGAGAAGTACTTAGCTTTGGGTTCAATCTTGTGGTGCTCGATCCCAGTGACAGTAGGGGAAACGACACATATTGTATTGTTGCCATCGAGGATAAAAAGATGGGGTTTTATATCATATTGCATGAGTTTATCCCTCTACATCATGTCATCTTGCTTAAGGCGTTACTCTGTTCTTATGAACTTAATACTCTAGATGCATGCTGGATAGCGGTCGATGTGTGGAGTAATAGTAGTAGATGCAGAATCGTTTCGGTCTACTTGCCACGGATGTGATGCCTATATACATGATCATGCCTAGATATTCTCATAATTATTCGCTTTTCTATCAATTGCTCGACAGTAATTTGTTTACCCACCGTAATACTTATGCTGTCTTGAGAGAAGCCACTAGTGAACCTATGGCCCCCGGGTCTATTTTCCATCATACAAGTTTCCTATCTATTTTATTTTCCAATCTTTACTTTCAATCTATATCATAAAAATGCCAAAAATATTTATCTTATTATTATTATCTCTATCAGATCTCACTCTTGCAAGTGGCCGTGAAGGAATTGACAACCCCTTTATCGCGTTGGTTGCGAGGTTCTTATTTGTTTGTGTAGGTACGAGGTGACTCGCAAGTAGTCTCCTACTGGATTGATACCTTGGTTCTCAAAAACTGAGGGAAATACTTACGCTGCTTTACTGCATCACCCTTTCCTCTTCAAGGGAAAACCAACGCGGTGCTCAAGAGGTAGCAAGAAGGATTTCTGGCGCCGTTGCCGGGGAGATCTACGCCAAGTCAAGACATACCAAGTACCCATCACAACTCTTATCCTCCGCATTACATTATTTGCCATTTGCCTCTCGTTTTCTCTCCCCCACTTCACCCTTGCCGTTTTATTCACCCTTCTTCTGTTCGTCTTTTCGTTTGCCTTGATGTCTTACTTGGCTCGTTTGCTCATTTGGTTGGAATAGCTGTTTATTTATTGCTAAATAGAGAACCTAAGATCTATGGATCCTCATCCGCTTGCTAATCTTTTTAAGAGATCCAATTATGAGGAACCAATTGCTAGTGAGTTTTGTGCACTAGATTATCTTTATGAAGTTTTGCTTGAAATTCGTGAATCTGAAATTTGTGATGAAGTACTTTATGGAGTGATTCACGATGGATCTTTGAATAGAAAGCATGATTGCAATGATGATAATATAAATTCTATTAATGTCAATTGTGCTTATAATATGCAAAACCCTAAGCTTGGGGTGCTAGTTTTGCTATGTCTACTACTTGTTGCAATGATCATGATTGGGGTGATTCTCCTTATCATCTTGAAATTTTATTTAAGCCCCATGATGAATATGAGATTGATTATAATGTTTGCAATGATATTGAAAGTGGGTTTGAAGAGGTCATGACTTTAGTTAATGTTAATCCCACTATTTTGGAAGAGTGTCAACTTTGCATACATGTGGATCGTGTTAAGAATATGTTTTGTGATAGCTATATTGTTGAATTTTCTTATGATCCTAAATGTAATTATTATGAGAGAGGAAAATATGGTTGTACAAATTTTCATGTTACTAAATTACCTCTCGTTATGTTGAGATTGCTATTGTTTCTTTCCGCTTCCTTGCATATGCTAGTTTTTGGTTGCCTTGACAATTTGTTTGCCTATAAGATGCCTATGCCTAGGAAGTATGTTAGACTTATATGTGTTTGTCACGTGTTTTATGATGCTCTCTTTGTGCTTCAATTCTTGTCTTTCATGTGAGCATCGTTGAAATCTTAATGCCTAGCTAAAAGGCTTTAAAGAGAAGCACTTGTTTGGAGACAACCCAATATTTTTCCTTGCTGTTATTCATTAAATAATTTATCTAGCCTCTGTTTTGTTTGTGTTTTTTGTGCTTAATTAGTGTTTGTGCCAAGTAGAACCGTTGGGAAGACTTGGGGAAAGTCTTTTTGATCTTGCTGTAAAAAACAGAAACTTTAGCGCTCACGAGAATTGCTGCCATTTTTATTTGGAAAGTGTTATTTAGTTAATTCTTTTTGAAGATGATTAATAAATAAATTCCTCACGTTCAGAAATTTATTTTAGAATTTTTGGGGTTCCAGAAGTTTGCGTTAGCTACAGATTACTACAGACTGTTTTGTTTTTCACAGATTCTGTTTTTCGTGTGTTGTTTGCTTATTTTGATGAATCTATGGCTAGTAAAAGAGTTTATAAACCATAGAGAAGTTGGAATACAGTAGGTTTAACACCAAGATAAATCAAGAATGAGCTCATTACAGTACCTTGAAGTGGTGTTTTGTTTTCTTTCGCTAACGGAGCTCACGAGATTTTCTATTTAAGTTTTGTGTTGTAAAGTTTTCAAGTTTTGGGTAAAGATTTGATGGGTTATGGAACAAGGAGTGGCAAGATCCTAAGATTGGGGATTCCCATGGCACCCCAAGGTAAAATTCAAGGACACCAAAAAGCCTAAGCTTGGGGATGCCCGGGAAGACATCCCTCTTTCGTCTTCGTCTATCAGTAACTTTACTTGGAGCTATATTTTTATTCACCACATGATATGTGTTTTGCTTGGAGCGTCTTGTATGATTTGAGTCTTTGCTTTTTAGTTTAACACAATAATCCTTGTTGTACACACCTTTTGAGAGAGACTCACATGATTTGAAATTTATTAGAATACTCTATGTGCTTCACTTTTATCTTTTGAGCTATATAGTTTTTGCTCTAGTGCTTCACTTATATCTTTTAGAGCACGGCGGTGGTTTTATTTTTTAGAAATAGTTGATCTCTCATGCTTCACTTATATTATTTTCAGAGTCCTTTGGAACAACATGGAAATTTTCTTTTAGGAATAATATAAAAACTTTCATAGAAGTGCATTGAATACTATGAGAAGTTTGATACTTGATAATTGTTTTGAGATATGGAGATGGTGATATTAGAGTCATGCTAGTTGAGTAGTTGTGAATTTGAGAAATACTTGTGTTGAAGTTTGTGATTCCCGTAGCATGCACATATGGTGAACCATTATGTGATGAAGTCGTAGCATGATTTATTTATTGATTGTCTTCCTTATGAGTGGCGGTCGGGGACGAGCGATGGTCTTTTCCTACCAATCTATCCCCCTAGGAGCATGCGCGTAATACTTTGCTTCGATAACTAATAGATTTTTGCAATAAGTATGTGAGTTCTTTATGACTAATGTTGAGTCCATGGATTATACGCACTCTCACCCTTCCACCATTTCTAGCCTCTCTAGTATCGCGTAACTTTCGCCGGGACCATAAACCCACCATATACCTTCCTCAAAACAGCCACCATACCTACCTATTATGGCATTTCCATAGCCATTCCGAGATATATTGCCATGCAACTTTCCACCTTTCCGTTATTATGAAACGCTTCATCATTGTCATATTGCTTGCATGATCATGTAGTTGACATCGTAATTGTGGCAAAGCCACCGTTCATAATTCTTCATACATGTCAGTCGTGCACCTTTGCACATCCCGGTACACCGCCGGAGGCATTCACATAGAGTCATATTTTGTTCTAAGTATTGAGTTGTAATTCTTGAGTTGTAAGTAAATTAAAGTGTGATGATTATCATTATTAGAGCATTGTCCCATTGAGGAAAGGATGATGGAGACTATGATTCCCCCACAAGTCGGGATGAGACTCTAGACGAAAAATAAAATAAAATAAAGGCCAAAAAAAGAAGGCCCAAAAAAAATGAGAGAAAAAGAAAGAAGGGACAATGTTACTATCCTTTTTCCACACTTGTGCTTCAAAGTAGCACCATGATCTTCATGATAGAGAGTCTCCTATGTTATCACTCTTATATACTAGTGGGAATTTTACATTATAGAACTTGGCTTGTATATTACAATGATGGGCTTCCTCAAAATTGCCCTAGGTCTTCATGAGCAAGCGAGTTGGATGCACACCCACTTAGTTCTTTTGTTGAGCTTTCATACACTTATAGCTCTAGTGCATCCGTTGCATGGCAATCCCTACTCACTCACGTTGATATCTATTGATGGGCATCTCCATAGCCCGTTGATACGCCTAGTTGATGTGAGACTATCTTCTCCTTTTTGTCTTCTCCACAACCACCAATCTATTCCACATATAGTGCTATATCCATGGCTCATGCCCATATATTGCGTGAAGATTGAAAAAGTTTGAGAACATCAAAAGTATGAAACAATTGCTTGGCTTGTCATCGGGGTTGTGCATGATTTAAATATTTTGTGTGGTGAATATAGAGCATAGTCAGACTATATGATTTTGTAGGGATAACTTTCTTTGGCCATGTTATTTTGAGAAGACATGATTGCTTAGTTAGTATGCTTGAAGTATTATTATTTTTATGTCAATATTAAACTTTTATCTTGAATCTTTCGGATCTGAACATTCATGCCACAATAAAGAAAAATTACATTGAGAAATATGTTAGAAAGCATTCCACATCAAAAATTATTTTTTTATCATTTACCTACTCGAGGACGAGCAGGAATTAAGCTTGGGGATGCTTGATACGTCTCCAACGTATCTATAATTTTTGATTGCTTCATGCTATTATATTATCTGCTTTGGATGTTAATGGGCTTTATTTTACACTTTTATATCATTTTTGGGACTAACCTATTAACCGGAGGCCCAGCCCAAATTGTTGTTTTTGCCTATTTTAAAGTTTCGCCGAAAGGAATATCAAACAGAGTCCAAACGAAATGAAACCTTCGGGAACGTGATTTTCTCAACAAACGTGATCCAGGAGACTTGGAGTGGGCGTCAAGAAACAATCTAGGAGGCCACGAGGCAGGGGGCGCACCTACCCTCCGGGCGTGCCCTCCACCCTCGTGGGCCCCTTGTTGCTCCACCAACGTACTTCTTCGTCCTATATATATCCATGTACCCCTCAAACATCCAGGAGCACCACGAAAACCTAATTCCACCGCCGCAACCTTCTATACCCGAGAGATCCCATCTTGGGGCCTTTTTCGGAGCTCCGCCGAAGGGGGCATTGATCACGGAGGTCCTCTACATCAACACCATGGCCTCTCCAGTGATGTGTGAGTAGTTTATTGTAGACCTTCGGGTCCATAGATAGTAGCTAGATGGCTTCTTCTATCTCTTTGGATCTCAATACAAAATTCTCCTCGATTCTCTTGGAGATCTATTTGATATAATCTTCTTTTGCGGTGTGTTTGTCGAGATCCGTTGAATTGTGGGTTTATGATCCACATTATCTATGAACAATATTTGATTCTTCTCTGAATTCTTTTATTTATAATTGATTTATCTTTGCAAGTCTCTTCGAATTATCAGTTTGGGTTGGCCTACTAGATTGATCGTTCTTGCAATGGGAGAAGTGCTTAGCTTTGGGTTCAATCTTGCGGTGCTCGATCCCAGTGACAGTAGGGGAAATGACACGTATTGTATTGTTGCCATCAAGGATAAAAATATGGGGTTTATATCATATTGCATGAGTTTATCCCTCTACATCCTGTCATCTTGCTCAAGGCGTTACTCTGTTCTTATGAACTTAATACTCTAGATGCATGCTGGATAGCGGTCGATGTGTGGAGTAATAGTAGTAGATGCAGAATCGTTTCAGTCTACTTGTCGCGGACGTGATGCCTATATACATGATCATGCCTAGATATTCTCATAATTATTCGCTTTTCTATCAATTTCTCGACGGCAATTTGTTTACCCACCGTAATACTTATGCTATCTTGAGAGAAGCCACTAGTGAAACCTATGGCCCCCGGGTCTATTTTCCATCATACAAGTTTCCAATCTATTTTATTTTGCAATCTTTACTTTCAATCTATATCATAAAAATACCAAAAATATTTATCTTATTACTATTATCTCTATGAGATCTCACTCTTGTAAATGGCCATGAAGGGATTGACAACCCCTTTATCGCGTTGGTTGCGAGGTTCTTATTTGTTTGTGTAGGTACGAGGTGACTCGCGCGTAGTCTCCTACTGAATTGAAACCTTGGTTCTCAAAAACTGAGGGAAATGTTTACGCTGCTTTACTGCATCACCCTTTCCTCTTCAAGGGAAAACCAACGCAGTGCTCAAAAGGTAGCAGTATCAACTATGTTCTGAGATTGATGTTGCTATGACTTTGCTATGCTTAATGCTTGTCACTAGGGCCCGGGTGCCATGATTTCAGATATGAACTTATTATGTTTTCATCGATATATGAGAGTTCTTGATGCTATCTTGCAAGTCTATAGTCACCTATTATGTGTTATGATCCGTTAACCCCGAAGTGACAATAATCGGGATATTTACCGGTGATGACCTTAGTTTGAGGAGTTCATGTATTCACTATGTGTTAATGCTTTGGCCCGGTACTCTATTAAAAGGAGGCCTTAATATCCCTTAGTTTCCAATATGACCCCACTGCCACGGGAGGGTAGGACAAAAGATGCCATGCAAGTTCTTTTCCATAAGCACATATGACTATATTCGGAATACATGCCTACATTACATTGATGAACTGGAGCTAGTTCAGTGTCACCCTATGTTATGACTGTTACATGATCGATCGCATCGGGCATAATTCTCCATCACTGATCCAATGCCTACGAGTTTTTCCTATATTGTTCTTCGCTTATTTACTTTTCCGTTGCTACTGTTACAATCACTACAAAACCCAAAAATATTAATTTTGCTACCGTTACCTTTTGCTATCGTTACCACTACTATCATATTACTTTGCTACTAAACACTTTGCTGCAGATATTCAGTTTCTATGTGTGTTTGAATTGACAACTCAGCTGCTAATACTTGAGAATATTCTTTGGCTCCCCTTGTGTCAAATTAATAAATTTGGGTTGAATACTCTACCCTCAAAAACTGTTGCGATCCCCTATACTTGTGGGTTATCACCCCTCCTTCCCATGGGTCTCTGTGGCACAACTTCGTCATCATCTGGAAGTTCAATAACATTGGGCAAAGCTGCAAAGCAATCAATTGCAAGAGTTCAGTCGACCATCAAAGTGGCTGGTAAAGTAAAGACAAGATGTCAAGAATTATGCCCGCGTTGGAAGTGACCGCGTCGTCCATCTCCTCATCATCATAATCTTTATAAATAGAAGTCCCAGAGGTAGCAGCACTGCAAATTTCAGAATTCACTCGGTCAAAACAGGAAAGTGAGTCGACCAAAGATCGAGTCATGCAAAAACTAAGAGGTCGAGCACAATAATTACCAAGAAGCGATGGGGACAACCACTTTAATCTTGGGAAAGGCCTTACGGGGCTTTGACGGCGCGACTTTGGGCTGCTTCGGAGCTTTCTCAGTCGGCACAAGAGAACATGTTCGAGTGCGCTTTGAGGTCTGTCCGGTCGGTGGAGTCGCTTTGCCACGAACACTTGCTGGATCCTGCCTCTGCTTGGAGCGTCTTTCCGAGCGAGGTGGAGAGTCGACCTCCTCACCACTGCTCGAGTCTTCACTCGCCTCGTCTCCTCCTCCCTCAGAATGCCAATCGCCGCTGTCACCCCCACTCGCCTCTCCCTCATGCTCCTGCTCCTGCTCTCCGTTGGGCATCGAATACATCTCAGTGTAGATCTGCAAGGCACGGAGTCGAGTGGATATCAATCAGTTTCGAGAACAAATACATGTCAGAACAAAAGACACTCGGAAGAAAAGGATCAGACCTTGTCTGGTTCGTTGGTGTTGTCGAGTGGAGGAATCGTGCTAGACCCCCTGGGGTTGTCCTTGTTGCCAGTGATGCCCTGCAACCACTGTGCCACCGTCTCTTCGTCAACTTCCTCCGGGTGGATCCGAGTGCTATCATACCTACCCGAGTACATCCACATTGGATGATCACAGGCTTGGAGTGGATGGATGCGTCGACTAAGAAACACCTCTAACAAGTCCATGCCAGTCACACCATCACGGACAAGTTGGACTACTCGCTCAACAAACATATTCACCTACATTTTCTCAGCTGGGGTCACTTTCAAGGGAGAAGGCTTCTTAACTCGCTCTATGGAAAACGGGGGAAGGCCAGTCGACTGACCAGGGGTCGGTTGGTCCTTACAATAGAACCAGGTCGGCTGCCACCCTTTGACTGAATCGGGAAGAATCATAGTAGGGAAAGTACTTTTACTCCTCATCTGGATCCCTAGACCTCCACACATCTGGATCACATGCGTCCTCTCATCACTCGGATTAGCATTTTTTACAGACCGAGAACGGCATGTGAAAATGTGTTTGAAGAGACCCCAGTGCGGTCGACAACCCAAAAAATTCTCACACATGGACACGAATGCAGCAAGGTACGTGATGGTGTTGGGGGAGAAGTGATGAAGTTGGGCTACAAAAAAGTTCATAAACCCTGGAAAAAGGATGGGGGCAAGGAGAAACCACGGTCGACGTGAGTCGCAAGAAGGACCCACTCACCCTCCTGCGACCGCGGTTCGGTCTTGTCCTCCAAAAGCCGCCAGGAATCATGGGGAATCAATCCCCCCTCAACCAAATCCTCCAGATCCTCCCGCTGGATCATAGACCGAATCCAGTCGCCCTGGATCCAGCCGGGCGGCAGGCCAGATCTCGACGACGACCCTCCACGGCTCGTCTTTTACCCTTCGCCTTCGCCGTCGCCTTCTTCGCATGCTCCAGGGCCGCCATCTTGTCCTTCGCCATCTCTGCGAGTGGCGCTCGGGCTGGGTGCTACCTCTTGAGCACTGCGTTGGTTTTCCCCGAATAGGAAGGGATGATGCAGCAAAGTAGCATAAGTATTTCCCTCGGTTTTTGAGAAACAAAGTATCAATCCAGTAGGAGGCTATGTGCGAGTCCCTCGTACCTGCACAAAACAAATAAATCCTCACAACCAACGCAAATAGGGGTTGTCAATCCCTATAAGGCCACTTACGAGAGTGAGATCTGATAGAGATAAAGATGCAAAGTAAAATAAAGGAAAAGTAAATAACAAAGGAAATAACTAAGTAGTAGGAGATTAATATGATGAAGATAGACCCGGGGGCCATAGGTTTCACTAGTGGCTTCTCTCGAGAGCATAAGTATTCTACGGTGCGTGAACAAATTACTGTTGAGCAATTGACAGAATTGAGCATAGTTATGAGAATATCTAGGTATGATCATGTATATAGGCATCACGTCCGAGACAAGTAGACCGACTCCTGCCTGCATCTACTACTATTACTCCACTCATCGACCGCTATCCAGCATGCATCTAGAGTATTAAGTTAAAAATAGACTAACGCCTTAAGCAAGATGACATGATGTAGAGGGATAAAACTTATGCAATATGATGAAAACCCCATCTTGTTATCCTCGATGGCAACAATACAATACGTGCCTTGCTGCCCCTACTATCACCGAGAAAGGACACCGCAAGATTGAACCCAAAGCTAAGCACTTCTCCCATTGCAAGAAAGATCAATCTAGTAGGCCAAACCAAACTGATAATTCGAAGAGACTTGCAAAGATAACCAATCATACATAAAAGAATTCAGAGAAGATTCAAATATTATTCATAGATAGACTTGATCATAAACCCATGATACGTCTCCAACGTATCTATAATTTTTTATTGCTCCATGCTATATTATCTACTGTTTTAGACATTATTGGGCTTTATTTTCCATGTTTATATTATTTTTGGGACTAACCTATTAACCGGAGCCCCAGCCCAGAATTGCTGTTTTTTGCCTGTTTTAGGGTTTTGAAGAAAAGGAACATCAAACAGAGTCCAAATGGAATGAAACCTTCGGATATGTGATTTTCTCATCAGATAAGATCCAGGAGACTTGGACCCTCCGTCAAGGAAGCCACGAGGTGGTCACGAGGGTAGGGGCGCCCCCCCTAGGGCGCGCCCCCTGCCTCGTGGGCCCCTCGAAGTTCCACCGACGTACTTCTTCCTCCTATATATATCCACGTACCCCCAAACGATCGGGGACGGAGCCAAAAACCTAATTCCACCGCCGCAACTTTCTGTATCCATGAGATCCCATCTTGGGGCCTGTTCCGAAGCTCCGCCAGAGGGGGCATCGATCACGGAGGGCTTCTACATCATCATCCAAGCCCCTCCGATGAAGTGTGAGTAGTTTACTTCAGACCTACGGGTCCATAGCTAATAGCTAGATGGCTTCTTCTCTCTTTTTGGATCTCAATACAATGTTCTCCCCCTCTCTTGTGGAGATATATTCGATGTAATCTTCTTTTTGCGGTGTGTTTGTTGAGACCGATGAATTGTGGGTTTATGATCAAGTCTATCTATGAATAATATTTGAATCTTCTCTAAATTATTTTATGTACGATTGGTTATCTTTGCAAGTCTCTTCGAATTATCAGTTTGGTTTGGCTTACTAGATTGGTTGTTCTTGCCATGGGAGAAGTGCTTAGCTTTGGGTTCAATCTTGCGGTGTCCTTTCACAGTGACAGAAGGGGCAGCAAGGCACGTATTGTATTGTTGCCATCGAGGATAACAAGATGGGGTTTTTATCATATTGCATGAAATTATCCCTCTACATCATGTCATCTTGCTTAAGGCGTTACTCTGTTTTTAACTTAATACTCTAGATGCATGTTGGATGGCGGTCGATGAGTGGAGTAATAGTAGTAGATGCAGGCAGGAGTCGGTCTACTTGTCTCGGACGTGATGCCTATATACGTGATCATACCTAGATATTCTCATAACTATGCTCAATTCTGTCAATTGCTCAACAGTAATTTGTTCACCCGCCATAGAATACTTATGATCTTGAGAGAAGCCACTAGTGAAACCTATGGCCCCCGGGTCTCTTTCTCATCATATCAATCTCCATCACTTTATTATTGCTTTGCTTTTACTTTTCTTTTACTTTATTTACTTTGCATCTTTATACCAAAAATACCAAAAATGTTATTTATCATTTCTATCAGATCTCACTTTCGTAAGTGACCGTGAAGGGATTGACAACCCCTAAGCGTGTTGGTTGCGTTGAGCTATTGTTTTTGTGTAGGTACGAGGTACTCGAGCGTAGCCTCCTACTGGATTGATACCTTGGTTCTCAAAAACTGAGGGAAATACTTATGCTACTTTGTTGCATCATCCCTTCCTCTTCGGGGAAATCCAATGCAGTGCTCAAGAGGTAGCAAGAAGAATTTCTGGCACTGTTGCCGGGGAGTCTGCGCAAAAGTCAACATACCAAGTACCCATCACAATCCCTATCTCCCACATTACATTATTTGCCATTTGCCTCTCGTTTTCCTCTCCCCCCAATTCACCCTTGCCATTTTATTCGCCCTCTCTCCCTATCCTCCCTCTCTTTCTCTGTTTGCCTTTTTGCTAGTTTGCTTTTTGTTTGCTCGTGTGTTAGTTTGCTTGTTTGTCACGATGGCTCAAGATAATACTAAATTGTGTGACTTCACCAATACCAATAATAATGATTTCCTTAGCACTCCGATTGCTCCTCTTACCGATGCTGAATCTTGTGAAATTAATACTACTTTGTTGAATCTTGTCATGAAAGATCCGTTCTCCGGCCTTCCTAGTGAAGATGCCACTACCCATCTTAATAGCTTCGTTGATTTGTGTGACATGCAAAAGAAGAAAGATGTCGATAATGATATTGTTAAATTGAAGCTATTTCCTTTTTCTCTTAGAGATCGTGCTAAAGCTTGGTTTTTGTCTTTGCCTAAAAATAGTGTTGATTCATGGAACAAGTGCAAAGATGCTTTTATCTCTAAATATTTTCCTCCCGCTAAGATCATCTCTCTTAGAAATGATATTATGAATTTTAAACAACTTGATCATGAACATGTTGCACAAGCTTGGGAGATAATGAAATTAATGTTACGTAATTGCCCTACTCATGGTTTAAATTTGTGGATGATTGTTCAGAATTTTTATGCCGGATTGAATTTTGCTTCTAGAAATCTTTTGGATTCGGCCACGGGAGGTACTTTTATGGAAATCACTTTAGGAGAAGCTACTAAACTCCTAGATAATATTATGGTTAATTATTCTCAATGGCATACTGAAAGATCTAATAAAAAGGTGCATGCAATAGAAGAAATTAATGTTTTGAGTGGAAAGATGGATGAACTTATGAAATTATTTGCTAATAAGAGTGTTTCTTCTGATCCTAATGATGTGCCCTTGTCTACTTTGATTAAGAATAATAATGAATCTATGGATGTGAATTTTGTTGGTAGGAACAATTTTGGTAACAACGCGTATAGAGGAAATTTCAATCCTAGGCCTTATCCTAGTAATCCCTCTAATAATTTTGGTAATTCCTACAACAATTCTTATGGAAATTATAATAAGATGACCTCTGATTTTGAATCTAATATTAAAGAATTTATTTCTTCACAAAAGAATTTTAATGCTATGATTGAAGAAAAATTACTTAAGATTGATGATTTGGCTAGGAACGTTGATAGAATTGCTCTTGATGTTGATTCTTTGAAACTTAGATCTATTCCACCTAAGCATGATATCAACGAGTCTCTCAAAGCCATAAGAATTTCCATTGAAGAGTGCAAAGAAAGAACCGCTAGGATGCGTGCTAAGAAAGATGCCTTTATAAAATCGTGTTCTTCAAGTTCCTACGAAAATAATGATGAAGATCTAAAAGTTATTGATGTGTCCCCTATTAAATCTCTGTTTTTCAATATGAATCTTGATAATGATGGGACTGAATATGATCCACCTTTACCTAGAAGGCGTTCTAAGAATTCGGAATTTGTTGATCTTGATGCTAAATTTGATAAAAGTGGGATAGAAGAAATTAAAACCCTAGATGTTGCTAAACCCACTATTATGGATTTCAAGGAATTTAACTATGAAAATTGCTCTTTGATTGATTGTATTTCCTTGTTGCAATCCGTGCTATAATCTCCTCACGCTTATAGTCAAAATAAAGCGTTTACTAAACATATCGTTGATGCCTTGATGCAATCTTATGAAAAAAACTTGAATTGGAAGTTTCTATCCCGAAAACTTTATGATGAGTGGGAACCAACTATTAAGATTAAAATTAAAAATTATGATTTTTATGCTTTGTGTGGTTTGGGTTCTAGTGTCTCTACTATTCCCAAAACTTTGTGTGATTTACTAGATTTCCGTGATTTTGATGATTGCTCTCCAAACTTGCATCTTGCGGATTCCACTATTAAGAAACCTATGGGAAGAATTAATGATGCTCTTATTGTTGCTAATAGGAATTATGTGACCGTAGATTTTATCGTTCTTGGTATAGATAGCAATCCTTCTTGCCCTATTATTCTTGGTAGACCTTTTCTTAAAACGGTTGGTGCAATTATTGATACGAAGGAAGGGAATATTAGATTTCAATTTCCATTAAAAAGGGCATGGAACACTTTCCTAGAAAGAAAATAAAATTACCATATGAATCTATCATGAGAGCCACTTATGGATTGCCTACCAAAGATGGCAATACCTAGATCTATTCTTGCTTGTTATGCCTAGCTAGGGGCGTTAAACGATAGCGCTTGTTGGGAGGCAACCCAATTTTATTTTTATTCCTTGCTTTTTGCTCCTGTTTAGTAATAAATAAATTATTTATCCTCTGTTTTGTTTGTGTTTTTGTGTTTAATTAGTTTTTGTGCCAAGTAGAACCGTTGGGAAGACTTGGGGAAAGTCTTGTTGAACTTGCTGTAAAAAACAGAAACTTTAGCGCTCACAAGAACTACTGCCATTTTTATTTGGAAAGTGATAATTAGTTAATTATTTTTGAAGATGATTAATAGATAAATTCCTCACGTCCAGCAATTTATTTTAGAATTTTTGTGGTTCCAGATCTTGCGCTAGCTACAGATTACTACAGACTGTTCTGTTTTTGACAGATTCTGTTTTTCGTGTGTTGTTTGCTTATTTTGATGAATCTATGGCTAGTAAAATAGTTTATAATCCATAGATAAGTTGGAATACAGTAGGTATAACACCAATATAAATAAAGAATGAGTTCATTACAGTACCTTGAAGTGGTCTTTTGTTTTCTTTCGCTAACGGAGCTCACGAGATTTTCTACTTTAAGTTTTGTGTTGTGAAGTTTTCAAGTTTTGGATAAAGATTTGATGGATTATGGAACAAGAAGTGGCAAGAACCTAAGCTTGGGGATGCCCATGGCACCCCCAAGATAATTAATGACAACTAAAAGCCAAAGCTTGGGGATGCCCCGGAAGGCATCCCCTCTTTCGTCTACTTCTATCGGTAACTTTACTTGGAGCTATATTTTTATTCACCACATGATATTTGTTTTGCTTGGAGCGTCTTTTATGATTTGAGTCTTTGCTTGTTAGTCTACCACAATCATCCTTGCTGTACACACCTTTTGAGAGATCCATACATGATTTGGAATTTGATAGAATACTCTATGTGCTTCACTTATATCTTTTTAGCTTTATAGTTTTGCTCTAGTGCTTCACTTATATCTTTTAGAGCACGGTGGTGGATTGGTTTTATAGAAACTATTGATCTCTCATGCTTCACTTAGATTATTTTGAGAATCTTAATAGCATGGTAATTTTCTTAAAATCCTAATATGCTTGGTATGCAAGATTAATAATAAAACTTTCTTATGAGTGTGTTGAATACTAAGAAAAGTTTGATGCTTGATGATTGTTTTGAGATATGGAGGTAATAATATCAAAGGCATGCTAGTTGAGTAGTTGTGAAATTGAGAAATACTTGTGTTGAGGTTTGCAAGTCTTGTAGCATGCACGTATGGTAAACGTTATGCAAAAAATTTGAAACATGAGGTGTTATTTGATTGTCTTCCTTATGAGTGGCGGTCGGGGACGAGCGATGGTCTTTTCCTACCAATCTATCCCCCTAGGAGCATACGCGTAGTGCCGAGGTTTTTGATGACATGTAGAATTTTGCAATAAGTATGTGAGTTCTTTATGACTAATGTTGAGTCCATGGATTATACGCACTCTCACCCTTCCATCCTTGCTAGCCTCTTCGGTACCGTGCATTGCCCTTTCTCACATCGAGAGTTGGCGCAAACTTCGCCGGTGCATCCAAACCCCGTGATATGATACACTCTTTCACACATAAACCTCCTTATATCTTCCTCAAAACAGCCACCATACCTACTTATTATGGCATTTCCATAGCCATTCCGAGATATATTGCCATGCAACTTTCCATCATTCCGTTCATCATGACACATTCATCATTGTCATATTGCTTAGCATGATCATGTAGTTGACACAATATTTGTGGCAAAGCCACCATTCATAATTCTTTCATACATGTCACTCTTGGTTCATTGCATATCCCGGTACACCGCCGGAGGCATTCATATAGAGTCATCTTTGTTCTAGTATCGAGTTGTAATCATTGAGTTGTAAATAAATATAAGTGTGATGATAATCATTATTAGAGCATTGTCCCAAGTGAGGAATAAAAAAAAGAGAAGGCCCAAAAAAAGAGAAAGGCCATAAAAAGAGAAGGCCCAAAAAATGAGAGAAAAAGAGAGAAGGGACAATGTTACTATCCTTTTACCACACTTGTGCTTCAAAGTAGCACCATGATCTTCATAGTAGAGAGTCTCTCATGTTTTCACTTTCATATACTAGTGGGAATTTTTCATTATAGAACTTGGCTTGTATATTCCAACAATGGGCCTCCTCAAGTGCCCTAGGTCTTCGTGAGCAAGCAAGTTGGATGCACACCCACTAGTTTCTTTTGTTGAGATTTCATACATTTATAGCTCTAGTGCATCCGTTGCATGGCAATCCCTACTCCTTGCATTAACATAAATCGGTGGGCATCTCCATAGCCCATTGATTAGCCTCGTTGATGTGAGACTTTCTCCTTTTTTGTCTTCTCCACATAACCCCCCTCATTATATTCTATTCCACCCATAGTGCTATGTCCATGGCTCGCGCTCATATATTGCGTGAAAGTTTATAGGTTTGAGATTACTAAGGTATGAAACAATTGCTTGGCTTGTCATCGGGGTTGTGCATGATGAGAGCATTCTTGTGTGATGAAAATGAAACATGACTAAACTATATGATTTTGTAGGGATGAACTTTCTTTGGCCATGTTATTTTGAGAAGACATAATTGCTTAGTTAGTATGCTTGAAGTATTATCATTTTATGTCAATATGAACTTTTGTCTTGAATCTTTCGGATCTGAATATTCATACTACAATTAAGAAGAATTACATTAAAATTATGCCAACTAGCACTCTGCATCAACCCACAATTCATCGGTCTCAACAAACACACCGCAAAAAGAAGATTACATCGAATAGTTCTCCACAAGAGAGGGGGAGAACATTGTATTGAGATCCAAAAAGAGAGAATAAGCCATCTAGCTAATAACTATGGACCAGTAGGTCTGAGGTAAACTACTCACACTTCATCGGAGAGGCTATGGTGTTGATGTAGAAGCCCTCCGTGATCGATGCCCCGGAACAGGCCCCAAGATGGGATCTCGTGGAGCTCCGGAACAGGCCCCAAGATGGGATCTCGTGGATACAGAAAGTTGCGGCAGTGGAATTAGGTTTTTGGCTCCGTATCTGATCGTTTGGGGGTACGTAGGTATATATAGGAGGAAGGAGTACGTCGGTGGAGCAACAGGGGGCCTGCGAGGGTGGAGGGCGCGCCTGGGGGGTAGGCGCGCCCCCTACCTCGTGGCCTCCTATTTCTTTTCTTGACGTAGGGTCCAAGTCCCCCGGATCATAATCTTCCTAAAAATCACGTTCCCGAAGGTTTCATTCCGTTTGGACTCCGTTTGATATTCCTTTTCTTCAAAACCCTAAAACAGGCAAAAAACAGCAATTCTGGGCTGGGCCTCCGGTTAATAGGTTAGTCCCAAAAATAATATAAAAGTGGATAATAAAGACCAATAATGTCCAAAACAGTAGATAATATAGCATGGAGCAATCAAAAATTATAGATACGTTGGAGACGTATCAAGCATCCCCAAGCTTAATTCCTGCTCGTCCTCGAGTAGGTAGATGGTAAAAACAGAATTTTTGATGCGGAGTGCTACTTGGCATAATTTTAATGTAATTCTTCTTAATTGTGGTATGAATATTTAGATCCAAAAGATTCAAGACAAAAGTTCATATTGACATAAAAATAATAATACTTCAAGCATACTAACAAAGCAATTATGTCTTCTCAAAATAACATGGCCAAAGAAAGTTATCCCTACAAAATCATATAGTCTGGCTATGCTCTATCTTCACCACACAAAATATTTAAATCATGCACAACCCCGATGACAAGCCAAGCAATTGTTTCATACTTTTGACATTCTCAAAACTTTTTCAATCTTCACGCAATACATGAGCGTGAGCCATGGATATAGCACTATAGGTGGAATAGAGTGGTGGTTGTGGAGAAGACCAAAAGGGAGAAGATAGTCTCACATCAACTAGGCGTATCAACGGGCTATGGAGATGCCCATCAATAGATATCAATGTGAGTGAGTAGGGATTTCCATGCAACGGATGCACTAGAGCTATAAGTATATGAAAGCTCAAAAAGAAACTAAGTGGGTGTGCATCCAACTTGCTTGCTCATGAAGACCTAGGGCATTTTGAGGAAGCCCATCATTGGAATATACAAGCCAAGTTCTATAATGAAAGATCCCCACTAGTATATGAAAGTGATAACATGAGAGACTCTCTACTATGAATATCATGGTGCTACTTTGAAGCACAAGTGTGGTAAAAGGATAGTAACATTGTCCCTTCTCTCTTTTTCTCTCTTTTTTTTATTTGGGACTTTTCTCCTTTTTATGGCCTATTTTCTTTCTCTCTTTTTTTCGTCTGGAGTCTCATCCCGGCTTGCGGGGGAATCATAGTCTCCATCATCCTTTCCTCACTAGGACAATGCTCTAATAATGATGATCATCACACTTTTATTTTTCTTACAACTCAAGAATTACAACTCGATACTTAGAACAAAATATGACTCTATATGAATGCCTCCGGTGGTGTACCAGGATATGCAATGACTCATGAGTGACATGTATGAAAGAATTATGAATGGTGGCTTTGCCACAAATACGATGTCAACTACATGATCATGCTAAGCAATATGACAATAATGGAGTGTGTCATAATAAACGGAACGGTGGAAAGTTGCATGGCAATATATCTCGGAATGGCTATGGAAAGGCCATAATAGGTAGGTATGGTGGCTGTTTTGAGGAAGGTATATGGTGGGTGTATGATACCGGCGAAAGGTGCGCGGTATTAGAGAGGCTAGCAAAGGTGGAAGGGTGAGAGTGCATATAATCCATGGACTCAACATTAGTCATAAAGAACTCATATACTTATTGCAAAAATCTACAAGTTATCAAAGCAAAGTATTACACGCATGCTCCTAGGGGGATAGATTGGTAGGAAAATACCATCGCTCGTCCCCAACCGCCACTCATAAGGAAGACAATCAAAAAATAAATCATGCTCCGACTTCATCACATAATGGTTCACCATACGTGCATGCTACGGGAATCGCAAACTTTAACACAAGTATTTCTCAAATTCACAATTACTCAACTAGCATGACTTTAATATCACCATCTCCATATCTCAAAACAATTATCAAGTATCAAACTTATCATAGTATTCAACACACTCATAAGAAAGTTTTATTATTAATCTTGTGTACCAAGCATATTAGGATTTTAAGCAAATTACCATGCTATTAAGACTCTCAAAATAATCTAAGTGAAGCATTAGAGATCAATAGTTTATATAAAACAAATCCACCACCGTGCTCTAAAATATATAAGTGAAGTACTAGAGCAAAATTATATAACTCAAAAGATATAAGCGAAGCACATAGAGTATTCTAGCAAATTCCAAATCATATATGGCTCTCTCAAAAGGTGTGTACAGCAAGTATGATTGTGGTAAACTAACAAATAAAGACTCAAATAATACAAGATGCTCCAAGCAAAACACATATCATGTGGCGAATAAAAATATAGCTCCAAGTAAAGTTACCGATAGAAGTAGACGAAAGAGGGGATGCCTTCCGGGGCATCCCCAAGCTTTGGCTTTTAGGTGTCCTTAGATTATCTTGGGGGTGCCATGGAATCCCCAAGCTTAGGCTCTTGCCACTCCTTGTTCCATAATCCATCAAATCTTTAGCCAAAACTTGAAAACTTCACAACGCAAAACTTAAAGTAGAAAATCTCGTGAGCTCCGTTAGCAAAAGAAAATAAAAAACCACTTCAAGATACTGTAATTCACTCATTATTAATTTATATTGGTTTCATACCTACTGTATTCCAACTTCTCTATGGTTTATAAACTATTTTACTAGCCATAGATTCATCAAAATAAGCAAACAACACACGAAAAACAGAATCTGTCAAAAACAGAACAGTCTGTAGTAATCTGTAGCTAGCGCAAGATCTGGAACCCCAAAAATTCTAAAATAAATTGCTGGACGTGAGGAATTTATCTATTAATCATCTTCATAAATAATTAACTAATTATCACTTTCCAAATAAAAATGGCAGTAGTTCTTGTGAGCGCTAAAGTTTCTGTTTTTTACAGCAAGTTCAACAAGACTTTCCCCAAGTCTTCCCAACGGTTCTACTTGGCACAAACACTAATTAAACACAAAAAACACAACAAAAACAGAGGATATAAAAATTATATATTACTAAACAGGAGCAAAAAGCAAGGAATAAAAATAAAATTGGGTTTCCTCCCAACAAGCGCTATCGTTTAACGCCCCTAAGAATAGATCTAGGTATTGCCATCTTTGGTAGGCAATCCATAAGTGGCTCTCATAATAGATTCATAAGGTAATTTAATTTTCTTTCTAGGAAAGTGTTCCATGCCTTTCCTTAATGGAAATTGGAACCTAATATTTCCTTCCTTCATATCAATAATTGCACCAATCGTTCTAAGGAAAGGTCTACCAAGAATAATAGGACATGAAGGATTGCAATCTATGTTAAGAACAATAAAATCTACGGGCACATAATTCCTATTTGCAACAATAAGAACATCATTAATTCTTCCCATAGGTTTTTTAATAGTGGAATCCACAAGGTGCAAGTTTAGAGAGCAATCATCAAAATCACAGAAACCTAACAAATCACACAAAGTCTTTGGAATCGTGGAAACACTAGGGATAGAAACTTCCAATTCAAGTTTTTCTTCATAAGATTGCATCAACGATATGTTTAGTAAACGCTTTATTTTGACTATAAGCATGAGGAGAATTTAGCACGGATTGCAACAAGGAAATACAATCAATCAAAGAGCAATTTTCATAGTTAAATTCCTTGAAATCCATAATAGTGGGTTTAGCAACATCTAGGGTTTTAATTTCTTCAATCACACTTTTATCAAATTTAGCATCAAGATCAAAAAATTCCGAATTCTTGGAACGCCTTCTAGGTAAAGGTGGATCATATTCAGTCCCATAATTATCAAGATTCATATTGCAAAACAAAGATTTAATAGGGGACACATCAATAACTTTTAGATCTTCATCTTTATTTTCATAGCAATCCGGTTTAGCGGCCATCTTATTAACTAAGGTAGTCTGCCTATCCGAAATTTCAGCAGTTAACTTCTCAAGATGAGCAATTTGGGATCTTAAACCATCGAATTCTTTAGACATATCATCCAGCTCTTTATTCATAAAACTCATAAAACTTTTCTATTCTTTAAGCTCGTTTCTGAAGAAACTATTATGTTCAAATTGCAAGACCATAAAACTCCTGACATTGCTTTCGATCTCTTCTAGCCTTTTAAGGTGGAGATCACCAAATTTAGGTAGAGCCATAGAGGCAAGCAAGAAAACTAACACACAAGAAAACAAAAAGCAAGCGAGCAAAAAGAGGCAAATAGAGAGGGAGGATAGAGAGAGAGGGTGAATAAAACGACAAGGGTGAAGTGGGGGAGAGGAAAACGAGAGGCAAATGGCAAATAATGTAATGCGGGAGATAAGGGTATGTGATGGGTACTTGGTATGTTGACTTTTGCGTAGACCTCCCCGGCAATGGCGCCAGAAATCCTTCTTGCTACCTCTTGAGCACTGCGTTGGTTTTCCCCGAAGAGGAAGGGATGATGCAGCAAAGTAGCGTAAGTATTTCCCTCAGTTTTTGAGAACCAAGGTATCAATCCAGTAGGAGGCTACGCGCGAGTCCCTCGTACCTGCACAAAACAAATAAATCCTCGCAACCAACACAAATAGGGGTTGTCAATCCCTATAAGGCCACTTATGAGAGTGAGATTTGATAGATATGATAAGATAATATTTTTCGTATTTTTATGATAAAGATGCAAAGTAAAATAAAGGCAAAGTAAATAACAAAGGAAATAACTAAGTAGTAGGAGATTAATATGATGAAGATAGACCCGGGGGCCATAGGTTTCACTAGTGGCTTATCTCGAGAGCATAAGTATTCTACGGTGGGTGAACAAATTACTGTTGAGCAATTGACAGAATTGGGCATAGTTATGAGAATATCTAGGTATGATCATGTATATAGGCATCACGTCCGAGACAAGTAGACCGACTCGTGCGTGCATCTACTACTATTAGTCCACTCATCGACCGCTATCCAGCATGCATCTAGAGTATTAAGTTAAAAACAGAGTAACGCCTTAAGCAAGATGACATGATGTAGAGGGATAAACTCATGTAATATGATGAAAACCCCATCTTGTTATCCTTGATGGCAACAATACAATATGTGCCTTGTTGCCCCTACTGTCACTGGGAAAGGACACCGCAAGATTGAACCCAAAGCTAAGCACTTCTCCCATTGCAAGAAAGATCAATCTAGTAGGCCAAACCAAACTGATAATTCATAGAGACTTGCAAAGATAACCAATCATACATAAAATAATTCAGAGAAGATTCAAATATTATTCATAGATAGACTTGATCATAAACCCACAATTCATCGGTCTCAACAAACACACCGCAAAAAGAAGATTACATCGAATAGTTCTCCATAAGAGAGGGGGAGAACATTGTATTGAGATCCAAAAAGAGAGAAGAAGCCATCTAGCTAATAACTATGGACCCATAGGTCTGAGGTAAACTACTCACACTTCATCGGAGAGGCTATGGTGTTGATGTAGAAGCCCTCCGTGATCGATGCCCCCTCCAGCGGAGCTCTGGAACAGGCCCCAAGATGGGATCTCGTGGATACAGAAAGTTGTGGTGGTGAAATTAGATTTTTGGCTCCGTATCTGATCGTTTGGGGGTACGTAGGTATATATAGGAGGAAGGAGTACGTCGGTGGAGCAACAGGGGGCCCACGAGGGTGGAGGGCGCGCCCCCCTACCTCATGGCCTCCTGTTTCTTTTCTTGATGTAGGGTCCAAGTCTCCCAGATCATAATCTTCCTAAAAATCACGTTCCTGAAGGTTTCATTCCGTTTGGACTCCGTTTGATATTCCTTTTCTTCGAAACCCTAAAACAGGCAAAAAACAGCAATTCTGGCTGGGCCTCTGGTTAATATGTTAGTCCAAAAAATAATATAAAAGTGGATAATAAAGCCCAATAATGTCCAAAACAGTAGATAATATAGCATGGAGCAATCAAAAATTATAGATACATTGGAGACGTATCACTGGGCGGCGGCGTCGAGGGTGGAGGCGGACGCAGTGGAGAAGCAGAGGAGGAAGAAAGGAAATGGGGCGCACTGTGCAGAAATCACCGGCCCATACGCCTTATATGAGCCCAATCTCCGAGTGAGTGACTTGTGGGCCTAGGCAATCCTGTCCAATCCCGCAACAGGCGCACTCGGTACATGGCGAAAAAGGAGGTGCGAGTATCGAGGAGCCCCTGCCTAATCCGCCTTGCTCACTGCGGTCCTCTCTGTCCCGTGCGCTTCCCCAAGTTTCGAATCCCGTGAGATCCGGAGATGGCAGTGCAGTCGATCACTCCAAAGATTTTATACCATATCAGCATTCGAAGCTTATCAGCGAAATTCACTCGACAACCTCGGAATGGATCAAGGCGACTGAAAATGAGGTCAAAGTTTCTATATGGTTCACCAATCCAAGTAAAACGCTTCCGAAGCATGAAAATTGGGTCGGAACCACCTTCAACTCCATCTCCACTCTAACCCTGAACCATTCGGGGGATAATGACGAGGACATGTACCTAGGGTAGGGTAATAGACCTGATCTAGACACACGTCCCAAGGACACTGCCCTACAGTCAAAGACATTCAAAGGACATCAAATTCTACTGGCTGAAATCACCTCAGGATGCAACTCACTCGACCATGAGTTCCACTCGGACAACCCAATTCTATTCGACCAGGATATAATCATTCGACCATATCAGAAACCACTCAGAGTACAGAAGATCTAAGGTCACTCTGGATGGCAACGGTCAGGTGTTCACTCCGTAGTCTTAATGATCATTTATATGACTTTAATGTTGACGGTAAGGTGGCTCGTCCGGCAGCACGCATACCCGGCAGGCCAATGGGGATCCGTCCCCAAGACGCCGCCTTGGGCTTCCGCGCCGGCGAGCCTGCCCAGTTGGCGTAGGGTGCGTATACAAAGGGAAATCGAACAGGGAAATAACATGGATAGTACTGAAAGTGCTGCAGAGTTATGTTACATCAAATTGTTGTCGCGGTTCTAACTAGAGATAGCAATTGTCTTGGTTGTGAACCCGCGGCGGCAATGAGGAACGGGATGCCTAATCCCGGCGTTGGCCCTCCACCCTCAGAATTCTGCCGACACGGCTGATGATGGGCTTGATGCGCTCCCTGAGCGGCACGAGGTCGACACCCTCTGGCAAGCTCTCCAGCCCGGCGTCGAAGTCGAGGTCGGGGTACCTGTGCGCCATCTTGGTGAGAACCTTGGTCATGGCGCCCTGACAAAGCATCCGGGACTCCTCGTCCAGTGAGGCTGCCCGGTTGGCGTGGAGCTGCTCCAGAGCATGGACGACCTTCTCAAAGAACAAGGTGAGGGTGCAATGGGCGCTCACGCTCCGCTCCGGGGCATACCTCATGTCCGGCATCCCCATGGTGGCAAGCTGCGCGGTAGCCTAGTTGGCAACGGCGGCAAGGCGTTCGAGCCAACTGTTCTCGCCCGCCACATGATCGGTGAAGTTGAGGCCTTCATTCTGCCGCAACTGCTTCTCGCCCTCCAGCGCCTTGGCCAGGTTTCCCTCTCGAGTCTTGGCCTCCACCAACGCCTCCTCGAGACCCTTCAGCTTCAGCTTGAGATCCCCGATGGAGTTGTTGGCCTTGGCAAGCTCCCCAGCCTTGCCGATGACCGCGCCCTGTGCCTCCGTCAGAGCACCGTTAAGTGTGTCCTTCTCCCGGGACAACTTTAACACCTGTTCCGTCAGCCTGTGGCGCTCCTCCTCCAGCTCCTTCACCTGGCCAGCGTGAACCTGGGCCTGGGCATTGAGTGCCTCCTTGTGCCTCTGCTCCAGCTCACTGGTCTGCTGCGGGACAAGCTTCTCCACCTCGGCATCTTTGCCACGAAGTGTGGCGGCGAGCTTCTCCTCGCGTGCAGCAAGATCCTCCTCCTGGGAGTTCAACGCGGCCTCGCGCTGGGTCTGAACGGCCTTGACCGAGTTCTTCACCGCCTCCTAAGCTTTCTTGACGTCGGCAAGCTTCATGGTAAGCTCCACGTCGCGCCTGGCCTACTTGTCCTGGGCCTCCTTGAGCTTCTCGTGGGCCTCGCGGAACCAATCCCGCGCTCCGGTGACGCGCTCCTGGAGGTCCGCCTCCGCCTTCTCCACCACCGTCATCCTAGACTCAACCTTGTGCAGGCGGGCGCGATGGAGCGCCTGGAGCTTCCGGAAGTTGGCGCCCATGGCGTGGAGGAGCCGCCCTTCCTGCGAACTGCCGCCGCCAACGATTGGCTTGTCAACGACTTCGAGCCCGGCGGCGGCAAGCACCTCATCGTCGAACACCTCTCCTTCAACAGGCGTCCTGCTGCTCGACGCGCCCAAAAGGTGGACGAACAAGTCGTCACTCACCCTCAGGTACTTGTCGGGGCCGGAAGCAGCAGAGGAGGAAGGCCGGTCACCAGCCTCCTCCTCCGTCTCCCCGGCAAGCCCCTTGCCGGCCTCTTCAGCGGCAGCCTTGTCGGCCTCCCCAGAACGCCCCTCGACGGCCTCCTCGGCAACGTCCTTGGCGGCCTTCTCGGCGGCGACCTTCTCGGCGTCCGCCTCGGCGGCCTTGGCGACACCCTCGACGACGACGTCCACGTCCTCTGGGTCCACCAAGGAGGAATCTGGGCACCGAAGATAGGGGTGAGGCAAAGCCAAGACCAAGAACCGGAGAGAAGAAGAATCAGGGACAAAACGGCGAACGACTTACCGGTGCCGACACCCGGCTAGGAAACGGAAGTCCCCTCTCCGCCAACATTTGGCGTCGAGGCAAAGCCAACGGCGCCCAAGTTCTCTTCCTCCTCCTTCATGTGTGTGGGCTCGGTGATTGGCGCCCTTGTCGGGAACGTCCCTCGGGGCGACGTGGTCGATGGGGGCAGCATGTTGGGAGTAGCCCCCTGTGGCTCCTCATGCTGCTGCTCCCCTCCTACACACCTGGCAAGGTCAGCACCAAATTGCCGCGCCCCTGACACATGTCGAAGAGAGAAGAATGATGAACTTACGCTGGGGGCTTTGCCGGGGGCTGCTGTCCGGGCTGCTCAATACCACCAAGGGCACCCTCGAAGTACCAGCCGAGGGTTGGCCACCCGCTGAGGCCTTGGCCCTTTTTGCTCTCTGGGCCAGTGTCTCCGCGTCCCTGCAAAAATGAAGACAAGTTAAGATCAATAACGCAGGTTGGGGAGGCAGAGATAATGGGGAGGAACCGGATGCTTACTCATCGTCCTCCTCCTCCTCTGATGTCTTCCTCTTCCTCCTCGGACTGAGGGATCCATAATCAAAGGTGATCCCCGCACCGATGTTTGCCGAAGGAGGGGAGGGAGGCGACGTCTGGGCATGCTTGGATGAAGAAGGAGCGGCCGTCTTCTTCTTCACCGCGACCTTCGTCGGCTCCTTCACCGCCGCGGCCCTCTGTGGGGCCAGCACCCCTCCGAGGTCAGCTGTGGCTGCGCAGCCCTGCAGGGCCGGACCGGCTCACCGGAACTGGCCCGCCGCAAGACTCTCCCCCTCCCCGTAGGTGGCGTTGGGTTTGCGGCCTCGGCCTCCTCCGACGACGACTCGCCGGTCACATCCTCAACCAGAGGAGCCTCGGTGCCGGCACTGCTGGCTCCCCCGGCGGCCGCCGCCCACCAGGAGAGCTCCTCCTCCTCCACAGCCATCGCAGCCATGTCCTCCACACTGCTGGCGCTGCCGGCCTCCCTAGAAAGCTGTGCCTCCCTCGCCCTGGTGGCGATGTAGTCCAGCTCCGCCTGGGTGGTGTCCATGACAAGCAGTTGCTCGGCGTTGGCATCGACGTACCCTTCGTGCAGGGTGTCAAAGAACTGCTGCACTTCGACATCCTCTGGCTCCTTCCAGCTTGGGTCAGGGCCATGCGCGTTGCAGTCCGGCATCATGGCAATGATCTCGGACCGACGCGAATTGTTGCACAACGGGACCATCCATGTTGGTAGCTTGAACAACGGCCCCTTGAGGACCTTGCCGGCCTTTGCGGTGGCCCTTGCAACCTTGCCGGTCTGCTCAACCTCGCTGTCGCGGCCCACGTCAAGCTGGAAGAGCCGCTGGCAGAAATGGGCATGCTCCATCACCGTAAAGTTGTGGTCGAGGCCGGGGCGAAGTCGCATGATGTCAGCGGGGTTCGTGAAGAGCCAGGCTGGCCTCCCCTTGTTATGTAACGGAGCAATCCGGCGGCGGATGAAATCCGCCTCGATCATTTCAAGGGTGAGCCCGGCCTGGGTAAGCCGGAGAATCCTGGTGGTGGCAACCGTGAGCTTCCCGTCGGCAGCATCAACGTTGCTCCAATCGCTGCCGCGAACCAGCGGCACCCGACGAACTTTGCAGAACGTCGGCGGGTCCTTCTCTTCAATCCAGCACCACCAGCCCCGCCATTCCTCCCACCTCTCCTTCATGGCGCCGTCCGGGTATGCCCCTTTGGATCTTGGGATCCAAGTGACGCAACCAGAGACGGCACTCCCCGGCTGGATCCAAGGGAAGAAATAGTGGCGGAAGAGCGCCGTGCTGGGGTGTACTCCGGCAAAGCCTTCGCAAAGGTGCGCAAAAAGGGCCATGCACGCCACCGCATTAAGAGTAAAATCCAAGATATGGAAGCCGAAGGTGTGCATGATGTCGCTGAAGAAATCGGAGAAGGGAGGGCAGAGCCCGCAAGAAAGGTAATCAACGAAGAAGGGGTACCGATTTGAGGCAGGGTCGGCGCAGGCGGCGGGGATGACGCGCATGGCCGGGTGCCCCGAATTATCCCCCCCCCCCCATCTTCACTCCCCACGGGGGCCTGAAGAAGTCCCGAAGCTCCAACGCGTCGACGGTCGAGGGGAAGAAGAAGGCAGATTGCGTCCGTTGCCCCGACAGCACGCTCTCCGGCGGCTCCACAGCCCCAGCATCCTTGGCCACCCCCTAGCCCCTGAAGGAGGAGGGAGGACCGGAGAGCAGCAGAAGCACAACGGCGATGAGCGGAGGCATAGCTTGGAGAAGAAGAGGGAGACAGGCGGAGGTTTTCGAGATTTGGGTCGCGCGAAGGGTACAAGGAACAGTGCGCCCGCGGTTATCCCTTTTTATGGGGAAGCCGCGGGTCGCACCGCCCATTTACTGCGATGTGACGCATGCGTGTGGAAACCGCCCCACGCATGCCGCCACATCACGCACGCCCCTCCACCTCGCGTCGCGCGTGCGGGTCGTGGGAAGCATAGCGCGCGAAAAATCTTACACGGTAAAAACCGCCCCGCCTGCCCACGCACCGTCTTGGGCCTGACCCAACAACGTGTCGCGCTTATGTGTGGCCCAGGCCCGGGGGCTCCTGTTGGTGTACAAAACTAGGGGCACATTTTTGTACCCCTTTACCTGTGCACGGGCAGTCAGAGCCGCACCCATGAGCACACCAAGCAGAGCAAGGGAGGTAAGCCAAGGTAAGACCGAAGCCCAAGACGAAGCAAAGCAACGACAAGGACCAAGGCCACGAATATCAGATGGGCAAAGCTGGTTTCCCCGGCAAGGACCCTTGCCGGGGCAGCCTCAGCGACCCCGGCAAGACCCTTGCCGGGGCAGCTCGCCCACGCCAGCCGAGCGAGCCACCCTCGAGCCCACCAACACTCGAAAAATGCATTGGACAGGGCTCGGGAGGCACCTCTGTGGTGGCATGTAGATCTTCGTGAAGACAAAGAATAGTCAAGATCAAATGAGGATAGGAAGGCAGCCATCCTTGCCGAAGAAACCCACAAGACCCCCAGCAAGATCCTTGCCGGGGACGCCTGCACGCCACGGCAAGACCCTTGCCGGGCCACCCGGCAAGGCCCTCGCCAAGCGCACCAGCAGGGCCACCGTCAGGCCCGCACCAGCCAAGTCTCCGCCGCCGTTTGCATGCAGCTGCCGACCCAACCAGCTGGGCAGGCACCTACGTGGCGACATGCAGCCCTTCATGGAGGCTCCACCACCGCGCCACCTCAGCTGCCTGCCTACCTACATGGCACCGCATGCATCGCTGGCCAGGGCGCATGTCGAAGCTTGAAGGAGCGGTGACGGACGGGACGTGCCTCGCCCACGTCCCCGATAAAGTGGAGGGACACCTAAGCCTCGCATTTAATGCGCTTCATCCTGTAATACCAGGATAACCTCGCAACACTGTTACCTTTCCACCTCCTGTGTGCCACTGTGGCAACCCCTTTTTCTATAAAAGGAGGCCCAAGGCGACGAGGAGGGGGATTCGGCTTTTTGGAGCTTGTTACACCCCGTAGCTAGTTCAAGAACTCAGAATACATCCACCAAAGCAGGACTAGGGTTTTACGCATCCTCGTGGCCCGAACCTGGATAGACGAACTGCATGCTCTCTGTTAGACCCGCTCATCTCTCAACCCCGTGCCCCACAACCGCAGTAGGGATTCTTGTGGTCCCATAGGTGTCGTTCCCCACCGACATTTTCCTACCAATCTACCCCCCTAGGAGCATGCGCGTAATACTTGGTTTTTGATGACTTATAGATTTTTGCAATAAGTATGTGAGTTCTTTATGACTAATGTTGAGTCCATGGATTATACGCACTCTCACCCTTCCATCATTGCTAGCCTCTTCGGTACCATGCATTGCCCTTTCTCACCTTGAGAGTTGGTGCAAACTTCGTTGGTGCATCCAAATCCCGTGATACGATACGCTCTATCACACATAAACCTCCTTATATCTTCCTCAAAACAGCCAACATACCTACCTATTATGGCATTTGCATAGCCATTCCGAGATATATTGCCATGCAACTTTCCACTGTTCCGTTTATTATGACACGCATCATCATTGTCATATTGCCTTGCATGATCATGTAGTTGACATCGTATTTGTGGCAAAGCCACCATTCATAATTTTTTCATACATGTCACTCATGAGTCATTGCACATCCCGGTACACCGCCGGAGGCATTCATATAGTCATATCTTATTCTAGTATCGAGTTGTAATCATTGAGTTGTAAATACACTACAAGAAAGTTGTTAATTTGTGACAGTCACTGTCCGTCACAGACATGACAAAAACCGTCAAGCATGGCTCCGCGTGACGATCCTACAATTCGTCATGTATATCGCGCCATAATTTGCCAACCCGTCCATCCTTGACGGATTTTGGTTTCCGTCATGATCCATGACGGTCTTTCTCCGTCATCGATCTGCCCCTAGGCCCGTTCGGCCCGCCCAAGGCCCGATCCTCTGTGACGGACTGTTCCATCACGGATTTACATGACGTGTAGTAAGATGAGTCCCATGTGGCGCCAACGTGGGTCTGACGTGGCGCCAGAGTGGGTCTGACGTGGCGCCAGCGTGGGTATGATGTGGCGTCGTGCAAGCCCATGTAGCATTCGGCCCAACATGGTCTGGCCCATTTATTTCTGTATGGCCAGGCCTATTAGCCCATTTTACCGTAGCCTGGTTGGCCCGTTTGTTTTGGGTTGACCCATTTCTACTTGTTCAATATTCACATCGGCCCATCAAAATTACAGGCCACTCATGTTTTTTGTTTAACCACAAAGTCCGTTTCCAGGCCCACTTCGTCCGGCCCGTTAGTGTTTATTCAACTCGGCCCGGCCCATTTTTGTTTTTACGCACAATGTGTGCTAACATTGAGCTTACATATCAAGATCCACTAACATCAGAAGAAAAAGGCACAAAATCACAAAGATAGAAAAAAGACACAGCATCAGAAAGCACAAGTAACATTGGGCTTACATCTCCACATGCACTGAACATGGAGCAACAAAATGCAACAAGTTTGCTTCCAACAGTGTGCAGTTTGCACAACAAAAGCATTACAAAATAAGAAGGTTGGTTCCAACGGTATATTGCATTCACATGGCTTCCATGCATCAAGTAGAGAAAGACACCGATCTTGGGCTCAAACAACTTACCCTTGAGCTGATCTTGGTTGCAACTGACTTAGCAAAAAGTCTAGTTCTGCATCCATCGCAGCTTGCTTCTTCCTGTTCTCCTCATGTCTCTTCCTATGCTCCTCGTCTTGCCTGGTCCTTGCTTCTTCGGACTCCTTCAACAGCTTGGTCAAGGTGTCAACACGTGCCCGAAGCTCAACATTGTCCCTCTTCTCCGTTGCCACTTCTGCACTGGATCTCGCATGGACATGCTGGATCCCCACATGCTGAAGAAACCTTGGCTTCTTAGTGTGCTTAGCAAGCACTTCAGCTACAGCCTCGGTTGCAGAGTTTGATTCCTGACCATCTTCTGTAGGTTGAGAGGCCTTGTTTTCCATCTCAGTCTAGCAATGCAAGCAACAATCATGGTTATAAGACGGCTTAAGCACAAGTAGAGAAGACGACATCAACAAGCTTACATATATCGTCTTTGTAAGGAAATCTATCATGTATCCTTTACAACTAGACATTTGTGATAACAGTTAGACTAATCTTTTTCCTGTGTGGAGGTGATTCAGGTTATTCATATATACTATCATCTACAACAAAGTGGACTATTTCCTGAATTAACTACAAGTGAGTAATGTTTAAGTCAAATTATTTTTGGAAGTAAATCTCTAAAACATATATACTAAAAGATAAGACAATATATATATATACTAAAAGATAAGACATTGAGGATGGCCAAAATTGCAATATACAGGCATGTTTGGATTCTGCCCAAGTTGGCCGTGCGAACGCGAGGGCGAGCCAAAATATTGGCAACCGTTTTGGCCGCCCGAACTTGGCCAGCTCATTTGCGAGAAATTGAAATACACAGCGGAATGGAGCATGGGCACGCCAAATTATTGGCTGCAATCCAAGCAATGCCCAAGAATCTGGTCAACGCCAATTTTTTTGGCTTCGCAAGCTGGGGCATCCATCCAAACAGCCTCATAAAGCCAAATATTATATTAATACAAAACTCTATAATTTTAGGTGGCTGATCAAGCACATGTCAAAGTGATTATGTGATTTTATTAAAGTCATTTCATCTAGCCACACATAAAACAAAAACTGATGTTTTTCAATGGCTTCAAATCATATCAGTTGTCTGAAAAAGGGTACAATCATACAGGATAGACTATTACAAGATAGTTAAGTGAACATGTTAACATTTTCAATTAAGATACGCCGACATTTGATTATCAGTTTTCAATCAGGTAAAGTGACTCAAACAATATTAGTTTTGGCCATGCAGAAAGGTAAAAATTGATGGTTGATAGTCTTTTGAAGCTGACTTACAATTGCAGCTTGCACGACATTAGTGTAGCTTTTCTTTTTCTTGCTGTAGTGACACTCCTTGAACAAATCCAATGCAGTGGGTTCTTTATCTTTGTATTTGTCGCCCTGGAAACAACAAATATGAAGGCAAGGGAGCATCATACACAGTTACTACATGGACGCAATAGTTTACATGAACCTATGGTCATGAATATTTCTCATGACAATGCACATCCAGAGCCACATGTTTGACTTACCAGATTATCACAATGCATCGGATAGCTGCGCGCGCCAGTAGTTTGGTGAAACTTAACTTGAGCTCGATTATTTTTGTTAATTTCACATATCCCCTACATCAATAGACCGAGTACATGTAAGGCACACTTTCTAGATTAGCATATAGAAGGCGAGAGATTAGTCTCGAGGAAGAAACATACCATCTTTTTGGGATCCTTCCAGCTTTCCACCAGCTCATTCGACTGCTCATCAGTCATCAAGGGGACAGGAGAAGTTCTCGTCACCAAATGGAGTGGGTGAGGGTCAAAAAACTCTTTCTTGAGCCTATATCGTTGTTGGCGAGTCGCACGTTTCAGCATTTCAGTACAAGCCTTCCTAACTGGCACAGCATCTACGTCCATCTGAAACTTGTTCTAGTCCGATGAAAAAACATGTGTAAGTATCATGATTGCACATAATTAACACAATAGCACAAAATTGACAGGTTGATAGCCATTAGAGGGAGAAATGCCTAGACTATGTACTTACACCAACTTTGCCTACAAAGTTCCTGAAGATCCCATCTCGGACATGTCCATCTGGGTCCTTGTAATCCTTCCAGCGCTTAAACACAGGCATATGGTGTCTGACTGTGACGTTGCATTCAGTTGCAAACTTTGTAGCAAGAAGAGGTGCCTCCGGCCTTATCCTCCCTTCTGGAATGACAAGCGGTAGTTTGCCCTGCCGGTGTCGAGTGATCCTTTCCAGGCCTTTTCCCAGATTAGGGCCCCTTTCCCTTGGCTCTTCATAGGATTGTGGACCTACAAAGAAAGTAAAATCAAGAATTGGATACAATTAGACCGTAATTACAAAGTATAGAAGTGTACTAATAAATGGAGAACATCTTTTCAAAAGGAGAAAGTGTAACAACGGGAATTAAGCTCACAAAAAAGCCAAGACAATATACTGGTAACCATATGGCGGCAACAATTAAATGGAATATTACTGTTCACGTGTTATCTATCATGTTGGTGTGTTTCTCATTGTTACAAATGCACAGGTTACCTGGAACTAAAGACACGGTTCGAGCAGATTTCGACAAGGCAATATCTTCAGCAAAGACAGAAGAAGAGAAAACTAAATCATGATTTCAGATTAGACCATAAGCTGTCAGGTCTGTACATATCTATATTCAATGAGTATATGGATATAATCCATTGCCAGAAACACACTTTTAAATTACGAAGTAAGTAAATTGTCCTTATTTAAATACTGTGATTTTAATAAATGAGCAATTGAGTTGTCCTTGAGAATATCATCGTCCTACAGCACTGGAATGACTCATAAAAAATTATGCGCACATATGGTATAAATTAAGCTTAGTAATACACATGAAGTTGCAGTCAATAAGATAAAAATTATGGTTTATATTAAGTATAGTTTAGACAGCAAGATGCATAGAACAATAGATTGAACAAGAAGTTTAACTCTAATAGATGCTACAAAGATTCAGGTTATAACATGCCTTCAGAGTTATTGTTAGGTTGGGTTTCCTGATTTGGTTGGGCACTACCACCAGCTTCGGTGGCCATCTCATTGTGACCACTACCACCAGCTTCGTTGGCCATCTCATTGTCATCATCACGATGGGCAATAAGATCAGCTCCATTGGCAATCTAGTTGTCATCATCACAATGTGCAGGGTCATCATCTTTTTAGAAAAAATCATCTACTGAGAGTATGTTCATCATGCAATCCGAGCTAATTGACTAGGCTAGCAATTCAAAATAAAAAACATAGTAAGGAAATTTCCTTCAACACCATGGTCATCAAAGTTGGGAATAATTTCTTCAGCTTGGCGGGCACAAGCCACAGAAGCAGTTGGCTTATCGATGACACTTGGTGTTTGATGTTTAGGATCCAACATCTCCTCACTTTGAGTACTTGCATCAGCATCTTGTAATAGAGCTTTCTTTGACCTTGTGACTCGTGAATTAGTAGGGATGTCCGCATGAACTCTCTTAGGAGGCCGAGGCTTGACTCCACCAGGGGGCATGGCCGCAGATCTTTTATTACTAGTTTTCTGACTAGTCTTCTTACAGCCCTGATAGATATGAAGACATGGTTTAATCAACAAACAGTAACAAAATTCTGCTGCAATGGCAAACATGCAACATATCTAAGCAATGAATGACTAGATGGAGGAATTTAGAACCTTAGAGTTTGAGCTAGCAGCAGGTGTGGACTGCAGTGCTTCTATTTCATCTACTAAACTATCATCGGACGATTCTCCTTCACTGGTATTGTCCTCGTTAGGATAGTACTCAGCTTCAGAATCATCAGAACTATGCTTGGGATATTTTTTTTCCAGGTGAAATGACAGTTTTGGCTGCAAACAGTGTTGATAGTGCAGGAATTCCGAGTGATTGCAGCACTGAATTGTTCCTTATGCATATTTTGATGCGCGACTCTTCCAAAGGATGCATCGGTGGTTCTAAGATGAGTGAACATATGAACAAGAATTACTATGTGTAAAGTTTGTACTTAATAACAAATTACTACTTTTGTTATTAATTTGGCAAGAATATGTGACCCAAATCTACACTTGACAGCACAAGACCCTTATTTCAAATGTACGGCCAGAACTCTAATGAACAAGAAACACTAGCAATTGAAATCAAGCACAAGCAAAAGGCTTTTACCACATATCCTTTAGACATACATATGCATGAACAATAAATAGGCAGGCGTGGGGTGGGTTAAGAAGGTATACCTGCTATCTTCCGTCCTCGGGGTCTCTTCGCAGCAGTCTTCTTCCCCATCGGTGTGGCAGATAGGTCCTTGAAGCAGCGCAGTGTGGTGGCGGCGACAACTTGTTCTAGGGTTTAGTGGAGCGGAGGGGAGGGGGAGGGAGGTCTTGATCGGTAGTTGGGGTGGGTTAGGGACCAGTGGTGGAGGCGAAAGAGCAAGGGGAGTCGTGCTCAGCAGTGGCGCAGTGTGGTGGCGGCGACCCTTATTCTAGGGTTTGGTGGAGGTGGGTGGTAGGGGGAGAGGGGGTCCTGACCAGTAGTGGAAGAGGATGGGGAAGGAGAGGGAGGGGATTCGTGCTCTGCAGCAGAGGTGGAAGGGGAGGAAGGGGAGGGAGGGAAGCTGAGCTCGGCGGTGGAGGAGGTGAAGCCGTGGCCGGAGATGGGAGAGGAAGGGGAACGGGAGCGAGGAGATTTGGTGATTTGGCGATTTGTGGGTGAGGGTTGGTCGTGCGGTGGGGGTTAGAAATTTTGTGTGTGTCAAATTACTAATATGCCCTTCATATGGTAGTGGTGGATGAATGGATATGTGTAATTTCTGGTCAAATTCTTTTTGCTCATGCACATATTCATATTGATATCCTGAAGTAAAATTAACTCCATGCCCAAAATCATCAACACCATAGGCTTCTTCATCTGAAAAACCTACATTTCTTGGTTTCCGATTAAATATTGTTTCAACATCATCCATGTACTTGGAGCAAAATGGCAGGCATTCATCTGCAGTATATGCCTCAGCAATCGAACCTTCTGGTCGCGCCCCATTCCTCACATAGCGCTTTAAAGTATATAGCCTTCTTTCAACTGGGTACATCCACCCATATTGTACGGGACCTCGAAGCAATGCCTCTTCAGGTAAGTGTACGGCAAGGTGCACCATCACATCAAAGAATGCAGGCGGGAAAAGTTTCTCAAGCTTGCACAAAATTACAGGGATTTCCTTCTTCATTTCAGCCAAGACATCCCTATTAAGAGTTTTGCTGCATAGTTCTCTAAAAAACTTGCCTAACTCAGCTATTGCTTCATATATATCATTGTCCAAAAATCCTCTCATGTCGGTAGGTAAGATTCTCTGCAAAAGAATGTGACAATCATGTGTTTTTAGGCCTTGTACCTTGGTTCCATCAGCACTTGTGCATCTTGAGATGTTGGAAGCAAACCCATCTGGAAACTTTAACTCTCGTAAAAATTGACAAAATGCAACCACTTGTTCTTTGGACAAGGTATATCGGGCCCGAGGCATCACATATGAGTCTCCCTCCTTCCTCAATTGCAACTCTTCTTTAATATTCAAATCTTTCAGATCAATCCTAGCATTAAGTGTGTCCTTTGTCTTACCCTCCAGATTCAGAATTGTCCCAATGAGGTTTTCACAAATGTTTTTCTCAATGTGCATGACATCAAGATTGTGTCTCAGCTTCAACTTTGCCCAATACTTCAAATCCCACAAACAAACCCTCCGGCCCCAAATTGGCACATGATCCTTCTTGTTGCCCAAGTCAGAACGCTTCCTTTTCCTACTTTCTTGGTGTCTCCCAGGTCTAACCTTCTCCAATTCTGCTTGCAACTCTTTCTCAGAGAATTTACCTGGCTCATCATTGCTTTCATGAAGACCAACAAATTCATTGTTTCTCCGTAAACGATGACCCCTTGGAAGGAAACGGTAGTGACCAATATACCCAATTTTACTCCTTAGGCTGTAAGAAAGAGGGTGTTTGTCACAATGAATACATGCAAAATAGCCTCTTGTGGTACGCCCTGAAAGAGTGCTCAGAGATGGGTAATCGTGAATGCACCATAGAACTGCAGCATGAAGATCAAACATTTTTCCACTAAGAGCATCATATGTACGCACACCCTCCCAGAGCTCAAGTAATTCTTCTACAAGTGGTTGCAGAAAGACATCGAAGTGCTTGCCAGGTGATTTGGGACCAAGAATCAGCAAAGCCATCATAAAATTTGACTGATCCATGCATGCCCAAGGTGGAAGATTCTATGGTATAAAAAATACATGCCACATACTATAGGTTGTGTTAAAATTTCCAAAAGGATTGAACCCATCAGTGGCAATGCCAAGCCTAAAGTTTCTGGCATCTTTTGCAAATTCTGGAAATTTTTCATCAAAATCTTTCCATGCATCACCGTCTTTTGGATGACTCAGTTCCTTCTCATTGGACTACCTCTTTAGCTCATGCCATTGTGCTTCTTCTGCACCTTTTTGGAAAGAAACATCCTCTTTAGCCTAGGCACCAATGGAAAATGCCTCAACACTTTCTGTGGAATCTTCTTTCTAGCAGGGGCTTTCCACCTTGATAGTCCACAAACTGGGCAGTTGTCAAGATTGGCATATTGCTTTCTAAACAGAATGCAATTATTCAAGCACACATGTATAGACTCGTACCCAAGGCCTAATTCCTTTAGAAGATTCTTTGCTTCCTTATACGATTTTGGGAGTGTATTGGGTTCAGGGAATGCTTCGGCTAATAGCTTTAAAATTTCAGTAAATGCACTATTTGGGATCCTATGGTATGACTTCAAGTGAAGAAGCTTTACCACAAAGGATAACCTTGAAAACTTGGTACAGCCATGATAAAGCTGTCGTTTTGCCTCCTTCATCACATTCTTCAAAAAAGACTCATTCTCAGAAGGGTTTCCACCATTGTTAGCATCTTGATTTTCAGTTTCACTCTGAGCTTGTTCTACTACTGTGCGTAGGTCTTCAAACATCTCTTCAAACCGGTCAGCGCCATTGTCACCATCCTCAGTGTCATGCACATCAACAGGATGTTCAATAACATCTACATCAAAGTCTTCTCCATGATATATCCAGCGAGTATATGTACTTTCCATGCCATACGTTAGTATGTGCGTGTTCGCAACGGTCTGATGCTGGTAGTTATGATTAAGGCATTTTCTACATGGGCAGAGTATTTTATCATCCTCATTGAATTTCTCTTGAATGAATTTCATAAATTCTTTGACACCTTCGATGTACTCACAGGAAAACAATGTACCATGAATCCAACGTCTATCCATATGCACTGCAGAAAAAGAACCAACTCAATCAAAGGTTTACCCCGGCCATCAAATTAAAATGTACAATATAGAAAACTAAAATATGTTCAGAATTATAATTATACTGCTTCACACTATAGTGAACACAGTTCATCAAAAGATTTTTCTTTTGCTCTCACAAAGGAACATTCACCACTTGACGATATTTCATTGATTATTCCACATTAAAGAGGTCTACAAATCCGTAGTACACATTTTGTACACACCTGTTTGCACAAAATGTTTGTACAAGGGTAATGATCTTGGGTAGTTGGATGCAAGGAAATTTATAGGCATGATCCTCTCATAATTTACTTACTATAAACTCATCTTGTCTCTTGGTGTAGGGTTGATTTAGTTATAAAATTTTAAAATAGAGGAATACATGTCCTTTGGACCACCCCAAAACAGAGGAATACATGTCCTAGATCTTGAGATGTTAATTCATCAGCTTTGCTGGATGAAGGCTGAAACTGTAGTAGGAATCACAGCTCATGTAAAAAATGTTGCTGATATAAAGTGCACAAAGTTATTTACAAATTGTGTAACTTCATTGCCGTGGCAAAGGATTCAATGGGCCACCGTGCTGATTTTCGGCCGTGGCAGATTATGAAATCCAAATTATCTACTCAAGCTGTTGTTGATTTATCAGTTTATATCTTTCTGAAAAGCTGAAGCTAGCAGGACCAACAGCTCATGTATCATACCTCTAGATCTAGATAGACTGAAACCTAAAGCGAAAAAGTTCACCCAGCAGGGAGATGAATCCCAGAAGCATTTGCTCTGCATCATACCTCTAGATCTAAATAGGCTGAAACATAAAGGGAAAAAGTTCACCCCAAATTCTGAAGGGGAAAATTGCAAATCAGAATATTTAGTCAACAAATCCTGAAGGAGAGAGAGAGAGATGATTTCTGCCGGATACCGCTCGCTCCTGGCTCACGTTGATGTAGGGAAATAACGGGGACTTGTCCGGTGAGCAAGTGCGGGCAGCGAATGGCTTGTCCGTGCGGCGGCTGGATTGTTGGCGTGGCAATGGTGGGCAAACGCTGGCTTGTCGATGCAGCAAGGGCGCCCGACGGCGAGGCAAGAGGCTGAGATGGACCACCCCGCCGGATCTAACCACCCTCGCCCGGGCAGGCATCGGTGGCACTGGCAGCGGCGGCGATGGTCGACGGGATTTGGAGGATTGAAAATGGGGAAAAGAAAGTCTCCACTACTTTTTTACGGGAAGCAACATAATGCAAAATACATTATCATGTGTCCAATGGCACCCACACGTATCCTCATAGTTTTATTTTCTTGAGTTGGTCTGACCGACATGTGGACCAACGAATGGGCATGTACGCCACATAAGTAGGAGCACAATCCGTGACGGTCCGGATGGTGTATATTAAAAAAATGCTAGGCCCGACTAAGCCCGCTTGGTCAATCTGCGACGGATTCTGTGACGGTAGCCCGACGTCCGTCATCAAGGGCCCGCTGTTTTCGGGCCCAACCACGGCTTACAAATCAGTGACGGTAGTCGTGACGGGTCATGGTTTTCCGTCATAATTCATGACAGATTCTAGGAATGTCAGCACGAATCCGTCATGGATTAACAGGTTTCTTGTAGTGATAAATAGAAGTGTGATGATCATCATTAATAGAGCATTGTCCCAAACAAATAAAAAAAGAAAGGCCAAAAAAGGCCCAAAAAAGAGAATAAAAAGGGGTAATGCTACTATCCTTTTTCCACGCTGGTGCTTCAAAGTAGCACCATGATCTTTATGATAGAGAGTCTCTTGTTTTGTCATTTTCATATACTAGTGGGAACTTTTCATTATAGAACTTGGCTTGTATATTCTAACAATGGGCATCCTCAAGTTCCCTAGTTCTTCATGAGCAAGCAAGTTGGATGCACACCCACTTAGTTTCTTTTGTTGAGCTTTCATACATTTATAGCTCTAGTGCATCTGTTGCATGGCAATCCCTACTCCTTGCATTGACATCAATTGATGGGCATCTCCCTAGCCCATTGACTAGCCGCATCGATGTGAGACTTTCTCCTTTTTTGTCTTCTCCACATAACCCCCTTCATTATATTCTATTCCATCCATAGTGCTATATCCATGGCTCACGCTCATGTATTGCATGAAAGTTGAAAAAAGTTTGAGATGACTAAAGTGTGAAACACTTGCTTGGATTGTCATCGGGGTTGTGCATGAGGAGAGGATTCTTGTGTGATGAAAATGGAGCATGGCCAAACTATATGATTTTGTAGGGATGAACTTTCTTTGGCCATGTTATTTTGAGAAGACATGATTGCTTAGTTAGTATGCTTGAAGTATTATTATTTTTATGTCAATATTAAACTTTTATCTTGAATCTTTCGGATCTGAACATTCATGCCACAATAAACAAAAATTACATTGAGAAATATGTTAGGAAGCATTCCACATCAAAAATTCTGTTTTTATCATTTACCTACTCGAGGACGAGCAGGAATTAAGCTTGGGGATGCTTGATACGTCTCCAACGTATCTATAATTTTTTGATTGTTCCATGCTATTAAATTATCTGTTTTGGATGTTAATGGGCTTTATTTTACACTTTTATATTATGTTTTGGACTAACCTATTAACCGGAGGCCCAGCCCAAATTGTTGTTTTTTTGCCTATTTCAGTGTTTCGCGGAAAAGGAATATCAAACGAAATCCAAATAGAATGAAACCTTCGGGAACGTGATTTTCTCAACAAACGTGATCTAGGAGACTTGGAGTGGGCGTCAAGAAACAATCAAGGAGGCCACGAGGCAGGGGGCGCACCTACCCCCCTGGGCGAGCCCTCCACCCTCATGGGCCCCTCGTTGCTCCAACGACATACTTCTTCCTCCTATATATATCCACGTACCCCCCAAACATCCAGGAGCACCATCATAGACAACTTCTGGATTTTGCCGCTAAAGGAAATTTTACTGAACTTGTTGCAAACGCTGCCTATGAAATTTTGGAAGGGATTTTGGGAATTCCTCTTCAAAATAAGGGGTTTTCTTTTATCCCTGAGGGAGTTCAAATGTTGGATAAACTTAGTGATTTGCATAAACATATGGTTGAAATACAGAAATATAACAAACACCTCAATGGTAGTATCAATCGCATGAATACCCTGATTACTCTTTGCAACAAGCGATTGGATATTTTGGATCTTAAGATGGTTTCTTTCCCGGAGAATTTAGGGAAGCGTAAAGAGCCTCCCGGGTTTGAGAAAACCCTTAAAAAGTTTCCAAAACTTCGGAAGACAAAACTTAGATCCTTGCTTTATGCCTAGCTAAGGGCGTAAAACTATAGCGCTTGTTGGGAGGCAACCCAATGAATAAAATTTATTTTTGCTTTTTGCTTCCTGTTCTTGTGTGTTAGCACAATTATGATACTGTTATGATTGTGTTTTTTATGTTTTAATTAGTGTTTGTGCCAGGTAAAGCCTTTAGGATCTTCTTGGGTAATAGTTGTTTGATCTTGCTGAAAAAACAGAAACTTTTACACTCACGAAATTAATTTTCAGTTTTTTCCAAGGAGTGATAAAATACCAATTCCACTTGCAGTAGATCAATATACAAATTTCTCAGGTCTCCCTAAATTTTCAGATTTTTTGGAGTTACAGAAGTATTCGAAATAGTCAGATTGCTACAGACTGTTCTGTTTTGACAGATTCTGTTTTCTTTGTGTTGTGTGCTTATTTTGTTGGCTCTATGGTTTTTCTTTGATGAGTTTTTTCCATAGAAAAGTTGGAATACAGTAGATATAATACAAAAACAAAATATGAATTGGTTTGATACAACACTTATAGTAGTGGTTTATTATTCTTATACTAACGGGTCTCACGAAGGTTTTGTTGAGTTTTGTGTGATTGAAGTTTTCAAATTTTGGGTTATCTTACGATGGATGAAGGAAGGATGGAAGAGCCTAAGCTTGTGGATGCCCCCGAGTGGCATCCCCGCTTTCTTCCAACAACTATCGGTATTTTACTCGAGACTATATTTTTATTCGTCACATGATATGTGTTTTGCTTGGAGGATCTTGTATGATATGTGTCTTTACTTGTTTTATTTTGTGTTTTCAGTCATCAATCCTTGCTGGACACACCTATTTGAGAGATTCAAAATTATGTAATGACTTGTTAGAATTGCTCTCTATGCTTCACTTAAATTCTTATGAGCAATGGACTTGCTCTAGTGCTTCACTTATATCTTTTTGAGCACGGTGTGCTTAGTATTTTTGAAGAAATACTCTTTTTCTTCACTTAGATTTATTTGAGAGTTAGTAAAATTTTGAAGAAATTCTCTCTTGCTTCACTTAAAATATTTTGAGAGAAAGAAATATTATGCTCATGATCTTCACTTATATTTGTTTGAGCTTATGAAAAGCAACACATGAAAATTAGCCCCAAAGTGATAGATATCTATCCAAGAAGGATAAAGAAAAGAAAATGTCATGAAGATCATTGGACAAAATAAACTTGATTCTTAGTAATAGTTTTGAGATATGATGATGTGATATGTGAGTTATGTTGATGAGTAATTATGCTCTAGTAGGAATATTGGTGTTAAGGTTTGTGATTCCCGAAGCATGCACATATAGTCTCTCGTTATGCTATGATATTGGAGCATGATTTATTTTTTATTGTCTTCCTTATGAGTGGCGGTCAGGGACGAGCGATGGTCTTTTCCTACCAATCTATCCCCCTAGGGGCATGCGTAGTAGTACTTTGCTTCGAGGGCTAATAAACTTTTGCAATAAGTATATGAGTTCTTTATGACTAATGTGAGTCCATGGATTATACGCACGCTTACCTTTTCGCAATTTGCTAGCCTCTACGGTACCGTGCATTGCCCTTTCTCACATTGAGACGTGGTGCAAACTTCACAGGTGCGTCCAAACCCCGTGATATGATACGCTCTATCACACATAAGCCTCATTATATCTTCCTCAAAACAGCCACCATACCTACCTATTATGGCTTTTCCATGGCCATTCCGATATATATTGCCATGCAACTTCCACCGCTTCCGTTTGATGACTTGAGCATTCACTGTCATATTGCTTTGCATGATCATATAGCTGACATAGTGTTTGTGGCTCAGCCACCGTTCATCATTTTTCATACATGTTACACTAGATCATTGCACATCCTGGTACATGCCAGAAGCATTTATATAGTCATATTTTGTCATAGGTATCGAGTTGTAATTTTTGTTTCTTTTGAGTTATAAGTAAATAGAAGTGTGATTATCATCATTAATCATTTTTAGAGCAGTGCCCCAGTGAGGAAAGGATGACGGAGACTATGATTCCCCCACAAGTCGGGATGAGACTCCGGACAATGAGAGAAAAAAAGGGGGGAAAGAAACATAGAAAGAAAAAAAAAGAAAAAGAAAAAGAAAAAATGGAAAAAGGAAAAAGGAAAAAAATTAAATAAACAAAGAAGGGGCATTGTTAGTATCCTTTACCACACTTGTGCTTCAAAATAGCACCATGTTTTTCATATGGAGAGTCTCCTATGTTGTCACTTTCATATACTAGTGGGGATTTTTCATTATAGGATTAGATGCACACCCACTTAGTTTTCATATTGAGCTTTCATACACTTATAGCTCTTAGTGCATTCATTGCATGGCAATCCCTACTCCTCACGTTGATATCGATTGATGGGCGTATGTAAAGCTAGGTTGTAGAAATTTAGCAACAATCTAATTAGCATAGTCAGCATACGAAGGAGTACTATTAGCAACATTTATTGCAGCTAACTGCTCATCAGGAAAACTATCATCAGTAGGTAGTGGGTCATCAAGCACATTTTCAAGCCTAGACAAATTATCAGCAACGGGGTTCTTGGCTCCTTTTCTATCAATGATATGTAAATAAAATTCTTGTAACAAGAGAACCCAACGAATAAGTCTAGGTTTAGCATCTTTCTTTCCCATAAGATATTTAATAGAAGCATGGTCTGTGTGAATAGTTACTTTGGAATCAACAATATAAGGTCTAAATTTATCACAAGCAAACACTACTGCTAAGAATTATTTTTTAGTAGTACCATAATTTCTTTGAGCACTGTCTAGAGTTTTACTAGCATAGTGAATAACATTTAGTTTCTTATCAACTCTTTGTCCTAGAACAGCACCAACAGCATAATCACTAGCATCACACATAATTTCAAAAGGCAAGTTCCAATCAGGTGGTTGAACAATAGGTGTAGATATTAAGGCTTTCTTGAGTGTTTCAAAGGCTTCTAAACAATCATCATCAAAAACAAAAGGAATATCCTTTTGCAAAAGATTAGTAAGAGGCCTAGAAATTTTAGAGAAGTCTTTGATAAATCTCCTATAGAAACCAGCATGACCTAGGAAGATATGAATACCTTTGATGTCCTTAGGACATGGCATGCTCTCAATTGCATCAACCTTAGCTTGGTCCACTTCAATACCTCTTTCAGAAATTTTATGACCCAAGACAATGCCTTCATTAACCATAAAGTGGCACTTCTCCCAATTCAAGACAATATTTGTTTGTTCACATCTCTGCAAAACTTACTCAAGGTTGCTTAAACAATCATCAAAAGACTTCCCATAAACAAAAAAGTCATCCATGAAAACCTCAACAATCTTTTCACAAAAGTCAGAGAATATAGCAGTCATACATCTTTGAAATGTAGCAGGTGCATTACATAAACCAAAAGGCATATGTCTATGAGCATAAGTTCCAAAGGGACAAGTAAAAGTAGTCTTTTATTGATCAGGTTGAGAGACAGGTATTTGTGAAAAAGCCAGGGTATCCATCTAGAAATCAAAAGTGTGTGTGCTTAGATAATCTTTAAAGCATTTTATCAATAAAAGGAAAGGGGTAATGATCTTTTCTAGTTGCTTTGTTTAATTTTCTGTAATCAATTACCATTCTATGGCCTGTAACAATTCTTTGTGGAATAAGTTCATTTTTACCATTAGGAACAATAGTAATACCTCCTTTCTTAGGGACACAATGAACATGACTTACCCATCTACTATCAGCTATAGGATAGATTATACCTACTTCCAGAAGTTTTAAGATTTCCGTTCTAACCACCTCCTTCATTTTTGGATTCAACCGACGTTGGTGATCAACAACGGGTTTAGCACCAGGTTCCATATTAATTGTATGCTGACATAGAGTGGTACTAATGCCCTTTAAATCATCAAGAGTATATCCAATAGCAGCCCGGTGCCTCCTTAGAACTTTCAACAATCTTTCTTCTTCATGTTCTGAAAGGTTAGCACTAATAATAACAGGATATATCTTCTTTTCATCGAGATAAGCATATTTCAAAGTGTCTGGCAATTGTTTTAATTCAAACACAGGATCACCTTTAGGCGGAGGAGGACCTCCCTGAGTTTCAATAGGCAAATTGTGTTTAAGCAGAGGACGTTGTTCAAAGAAAACCTTATCTATTTCATTTCTTTCATGCATATGTAAATCATTTTAATGGTCTAGCAAATATTGTTCTAAAGGATCAGTAGGTGGAATAGCAGTAGAAGCAAGACCAATTAATTCATCCTTACTAGGCAATTCTTTTTCATGATGATTTCTACTAAACTTGGAAAAACTAAACTCATGAGACTCATTACCAAAGCTAACACCAACAGTTTGTTTCTTACAATCTATCTTAACATTAACTGTATTCAAGAAAGGTCTACCAAAGATAATGGGACAAAAGTCATCTTGTGGGGAACCAAGAACAAGAAAATCAGTAGGGTATTTTATTTTCCCACACAAGACTTCGACATCTCTAACAATCCCAATTGGTGATATGGTGTCTCTATTGGCAAGTTTAATAGTAACATATATTTCTTCTATCTCAGCAGGTGCTATTTCTTTCATGATTTCTTCATATAAAGTGTAAGGAATAGCACTCACACTTGCACCCATGTCACATAAACCATGATAACAGTGATCTCCTATTTTTACTGAAATAACAGGCATGCCAACAACAGGTCTATGTTTATTTCTTTTATCAGGTTTAGCAATTCTAGTAGCTTCCTCATAGAAGTAAATAACATGCCCATCCATATCTTCTTCCAAGTGATCTTTAACCATAGCAATACTAGGTTCAACTTTAATTTTTTTCATAGGGTTCAGGTGTTCTAATATAGCTTTTGTTAACCATAGTTGAAACTTTAGCATGTTCCTTGATCCTAACAGGGAAAGGTGGTTTCTCAATATAAGCAGAATGGACAACTGGATCAACATTATAAAGTATAGTTTCTTCCTTAACTGGTACCGGTTCTTTAATTTCTTCTTTAATAGGTGGATGATATTTAAAACCACTTCTCCTTAGGGAGTTCAACACGAGTAGCAAATGATTCACAAAAAGACTATCTCAGAGTCAAGTCCATATTTAGTGCTAAACTTTTGAGAAGCATCGATATCCATAAAAGGTTTAACACAATCATACTTAAGTTTAATACCCGACTCTTTACCTTCGTCATGTTCCCAATCTTCAGAGTTGCATTTAATTATTTCCAAAAGATCCCACCAGAATTCAATAGTCTTCTTCATAAATGAACCAGCACAAGAAGTATCAAGCATGGTTTGATCATTACGAGAAAGCCGAGCATAAAAATTCTGGATAATAATTTCTCTTGAGAGCTCATGATTGGGGCATGAATATAACATTGAATTAAGCCTCCCCCAAGCTAGAGCGATACTTTCTCCTTCACGAGGCCAAAAATTATATATATAATTCCGATCATGATGAACTAGATGCATAGGATAAATTTTTTGGTGGAACTCCAATTTCAAACGATTCCAATTCCATGATCCAATATCATCGCATAGCCTATACCATGCCAATGCTTTTCCCTTCAAAGATAAAGGGAAAACCTTTGTCAAAACTTCATCTCCGGGTAAACCTGCAAGCATAAACAATCCACAAATTTGTTCCACATATATCAAGTGCATATCAGGATGTTCGGTTCCATCTCCTGCATAAGGATTAGCTAGCAGTTGTTCTATCATACCCAAAGGAATTTCATATTCAATATTTTCAGTAGGTGTAGTAGGTTGAGGGGTTGATAATTGTGGTTCCGGATGAGGTGAAGATACCCCGAACAAACTCCTCAAAGGATTGTTTTCCATAGTAACAAATGACAATAAATTTCAGCACACTATATAAATGTTTCCTTACCAATTCCACTTACCAAAGGTGCTTCACTCCCCGACAACGGCGCTAGAAAATAGCCTTGATGACCCATAAGTATAGGGGGTCAATTGTAGCTCTTTTCTATAAGTAAGAGTGTCGAACCCAATGAGGAGCAGAAGGAAATGACAAGTAGTTTCCGGTAAGGTATTGTCTGCAAGCGCTGAAATTGTAAGTAACGAGTAGTTTGATAGCAAGGTAATTTGTAACGAGCAAGTAACGATAATAGTGAAAAAGGTGCAGCAAGGTAGCCCAATCTTTTCTAGGCAAAGGACGGGCCAAAACGGTCTCTTATGATAAGCAAAGCGTTCTTGAGGGTACACAGGAATTTCATCTAGTCACTTTCATCATGTTGGATTGATTTGTGTTCGCTACTTTGATCATTTGATATGTGGGTGGACCGATGCTTAGGTGGTGTTCTTACTTGAACAAACCTCCTACTTATGATTAACTTTCCCGCAAGCGTCCACAACTACGAGAAAAGTATTAAGAATAAATTCTAACCATAGCATTAAACTTTTGGATCCAATTGGTCCCTTACGAAATAGCGCATAAACTGGGGTTTAAGCTTCTGTCACTCTCGCAACCCACCATCTAATTGCTACTCCACAATGCATTCCCTTAGGCCCAAATATGGTGAAGTGTCATGTAGTCGACGTTCACATGACACCACTAAGGGAATAACAACATACATACTATCAAAATATCAAACACATATCAAGTTCACATGATACTTGCAACATGATTTCTCCCATGACCTCAAGAACAAAAGTAACTACTCACAAATGATAAGCATTTTCATGATCAAAGGAGTATTAAATAGCATAATGGATCTGAACATATAATCTTCCACTAAATAAACCATATAGTAATCAACTACAAGGTATAATCAACACTACTAGTCACCCACAACTACCAATCTATAGTTCTGGTAACGAGATTGAACACAAGAGATGAACTAGGGGTTGAGAGGAGATGGTGTTCCTAAAGATGTTGATGGAGATTTCCCTCCCCAAGATGGGAGAGTTATTGGTGATGATGATGACGATGATTTCCCCCTCCGGGAGGGAAGTTCCCCCGGCGGAATCACTCCGCCAGAGGGCAAAAGTGCTCCTGCCTAAGTTCTGCCTCGAGGTGGCGGCGCTTCATCCCGAAAGTCCTTCGCTTATTTTTTTTCTAGGTCAAAATGACTTATATACCAGAAGATGGGCACCGGAGGTGGGCCGAGGAGGCCACAACCCACCAAGGCGCGCCTGGGGGCCTGGCGCTCCCAGGTGGGTTGTACCCACCTGGTGGCCCCCTCTGGTATTTATTGGCTCCAGTATTTCTTATATATTCCATAAAAATCTCCATGAAGTTTCAGCTCATTTGGAGTTGTGCAAAATAGGTGGCCTGACGTAGCTTTTTCAGGACCAGATTTCCAGCTGCCGGAATTCTCCCTCTTGATGTGTTCCTTGCAAATTATGAGAGAAAAGGCATTAGAATTACTCCAAAAAGCATAATTATGGATAAAAACATTATAAATAACAGTAATAAAACATTATGCAAAATGGACGTATCATTAGTCACATGGTGATGTGAACTAATCACATAAAGATGTGAACTACTCGTGTTAAATCACATGACAATGTGAACTAGATTATTGACTCTAGTGCAAGTGGGAGACTGAAGGAAATATGCCCTAGAGGCAATAATAAGTTGTTATTTATATTTCCTTATATCATGATAAATGTTTATGATTCATGCTAGAATTGTATTAACCGGAAACTTAGTACATGTGTGAATACATAGACAAAACAGGGTGTCCCTAGTATGCCTCTACTTGACTATGAGATTATGCAACTCCTGGATACCGGAGGAATACCTTATGTGCTATAAAACGTCACAACGTAAGTGGGTGATTATAAAGATGCACTATAGGTATATCCGAAGGTGTTTGTTGGTTTGGCATAGATCGAGATTAGGATTTGTCACTCCGAGTATCGGAGAGGTATCTCTGGGCCCTCTCGGTAATGCACATCATAATAAGCCTTGCAAGCAATGTGACTAATGAGTTAGTGTGGGATGATGCATTACGGAACGAGTAAAGAGACTTGCCGGTAACGAGATTGAACTAGGTATGAAGATACCGAAGATCGAATCTCGGGCAAGTAACATACCGATGACAAAGGGAATAACGTATGTTGTCATTACGGTACGACCAATAAAGATTTTCGTAGAATATGTGGGAACCAATATGAGCATCTAGGTTCCGCTGTTGGTTATTGACCGGAGAGGTGTCTTGGTCATGTCTACATAGTTCTCGAACCCATAGGGTCCACACGCTTAACGTTCGATGACGATTTTGTATTATATGAGTTATGTGATTTGGTGACCGAATGTTGTACGAAGTCCCAGATGAGATCATGGACATGACGAGGAGTCTCAAAATGGTCGAGAGGTAAAGATTCATATATAGGACGATAGTACTCGGACATCGGAAGTGTTCTGGGGGTACCGGGTACGTATCGGGTCATCGAAAGGGGTTTCGGGCAAACCCCAGCAAGCTATATGGGCCTAATGGGACAAGAGTTGAACAGACCAGCCCCAAAAGGGGCTGGTGCGCCCCCTATAGGCCGAATAGGAGGAGAAGGAAAGGAAGGGAAGGGAGAAGGAAAGGGGAGGATTCGGCCTCCCCCATTCATTCCCCTCCCCCCTCTCTTTCCTTCCCCCTCCGATGGATATGGAAGGGGGGAGGCCGACTTGGAGGAGGCACCCAAGTAGGATTACTCCTACTTGGGGCGCCCCTTGCAGCCCCTCTCCCTCTCCCACCTATATATATGTGGGGGGCACCGCTAGAACACACAACATTGATTCCTAGCCATGTGTGGCGCCCCCCTCCACTGTTTACGCCTCCGGTCATATTGTCGCAGTCCTTAGGCGAAGCCCTACGCGGATTACTTCACCATCACCGTCACCACGCCGTCATGCTGATGAAACTCTCCCTCGACACTTTGCTGGACCAAGAGTTCAAGGGACATCATCGAGTTGAACGTCTATAGAACTCGGAGGTGCCGTACGTTCGGTGCTTGATCGGTCGGAATGAGAAGAAGTTCGACTAAATCAACCGCGTTGTCAAACGCTTCCGCTTTCGGTCTACGAGGGTACGTAGGCAGGCTCTCCCCCTCTTGTTGCCATGCATATCCTAGATAGATCTTGCGTGAGCGTAGGAATTTTTTGAAATTGCATGCTATGTTCCCCAACACTAATCCCCTCCCTCTAACTCTACGACGATGATTAGTTTTAAACGGTGAAGCGATGTTGGATCGTGAAGACCGTGATGGGGAACATTGCATGAAAATCAAATTTTCCTACAAAACACCCAAGATCTAATCTAGGAGATGCAAAGCAATGAGAGGGGAGTGTGTCTACATACCCTTTTAGACCGAAAGCGGAAGCATATATAACGCGGTTGATATAGTCGTACTCCTCATGGTCCAATCACGATCCAATCTGATCTAGCATCGAACGGACGGCACCTCCATGTTCAGCACACGTGCGGCTCGATGACGTCTCCTCCTTCTTGATCCAGCAAGCAAGAGAGGAGAAGTACATGGGATCTCAATCAGCACGACGGTGTGGTGGAGATGGTGGTGGTGCAATCCCGGCAGGGCTTTGCCAAACGCTGTCGAAACCAATCTGAGAAGCAAAGGGAGTTTTTGGGAGAGGTAGTGCTGCCACCGGGGCATGGAATTTGGTGTGTCTAGACCCTCTCTATACCCCACTATTTATAGGAGGAAAGGGGGAGGGCTAGGGCGTGGCCTTGGCCCCTCCTCCAAGGGAGGGGGCGTCGGCCTAGGGAGGAATCCTCCCTCCCCAAGGCACCTACGGGGGTGCCTTACCCACTTAGGACTCTTCCCCCTTTCCTTGTTCCAAATGCATGGGCCCCTTGGGGCTGGTGCCCCTGGTCCATGTAGGCCAGCCCCCCCCCCCCTACAGCCCATGTGGGCTCCCGGGGTAGTTGGACCCCCCAGTGGACCCCTGGACCCCTTTCGGCACTCCTGGTACAATACCAATAAAGCCTGAAACTTTTTCGGCGACCAAACCATGACTTCCTATATATGAATTTTACCTCCGGTCCATTTCGAAGCTTGTCGTAATATCCAGGTCTCATCCGGGACTCTGAACAACATTCAGTTACAAATGCACATATCCCAATACTACTCTAGTGTCATCGAACGTTAAGCATGCAGACCCTATGGGTTCAAGAATCATGTAGACATGACCGGGACACCTCTCCGATCAATAACCAATAGCGGCACCTGGATTCCATATTGGTTCCTACATATTCCACAAAGATCTTTATCGCTTGAACCACGATGTCAAGGATTCAGTCAATCCCGTATGCAATTCCCTTTGTCTAGCGATATGTTACTTGCCCGAGATTCGATCATCGATATCTCCATACCTAGTTCAATCTCGTTACGAGCAAGTCTCTTTACTCGTTCTGTAATACAAGATCCCGTGACTAACTCACTAGGCACATTGCTTGCAAGATCTTTATGGTGTAGTATTACCTAGAGGGCCGAGAGATATCTCTCCATCACACGGAGTGACAAATCCCATTATTGATCCGTGACAACCCAACAGACACCTTCAGAGATACCTGTAGAGCACATTTATAATTGCTACTTCTTGATCTTGTGTTGATTTTTTACTTGAAGAGGAAAGGGTGATACAACAAAGTAGAGATAAGTATTTCCCTCAGTTAAGAACCAAGGTATCAATCCAGTAGGAGGCACAAACAAGTCTCCAATATATGCACTTGCACAAACTAACAAACACTTGCACATAACGCAAAAAGGGGGTTGTGAATTCCGTCACGGTCATGAACAAGATTGAGATCTAATAAAGATAGGTCTAAAAGATAAATAAAAGAGCAAACTAAAGTAAATATAAATAAATTGCAGTAAGGTATTTTTTGGGTTTTGTAGTTTATAAATCTGAAAATATATGATGGAAAACAGACCCGGGGGCCATAGGTTTCACTAGAGGCTTCTCTCTTGAAGAAAACATACGATGGGTAAACAAATTACTGTTGAGCAATTGATAGAAAAGCGCATAATTATGAAGACATCTAAGGCAATGATCATGAATATAGGCATCACGTCCGTGACAAGTAGACCGAAACGATTCTGTATCTACTACTATTACTCCACACATCGACCGACTCCTACCTACATCTAGAGTATTAAGTTCATAAGAACAGAGCAACGCCTTAAGCAAGATGACATGATGTAGAGGGATAAACTCAAGTAATATGATATAAACCCCATCTTTTTATTCTTGATGGCAACAATACAATACATGCCTTGCTACCCCTTCTGTCACTGGGTGAGGACACCGCAAAATTGAACCCAAAACTAAGCACCTCTCCCATTGCAAGAAAAACCAATCTAGTTGGCTAAACCAAACCGATAGTTTGAAGAGAAATACAAAGATACCTTAATCATGCATAAAAGAGTCCAGAGAAGACTCAAATAATATTCATAGATAATCTGATCATAAATCCACAATTCATCGGATCTCAACAAACGCGCCGCAAAATAAGATTACATCGAATAGATCTCCAAGAACATCGAGGAGAACATTGTATTGAAGATCAAAGAGAGAGAAGAAGCCATCTAGATAATAGCTATGGACCCGTAGTGAAAGGATCGATATGGTTGGCTAGAGGGGGGGTGAATAGGCAACTAACAATTTTTAGCTTTTCTTTAGCAATTTAAACTTTGCATCAAAGTAAGTTGTCTAGATATGCAACTCGGTGAGCAACCTATATGATGCAACACGGATAGGAACACAAGCAAGCAAGATATATGAAACAAATAAGCTTCCACAAGTAAAGGCACGAGATAACCAAGAGTGGAGACGGTGGAGACGAGGATGTGTTGCCGAAGTTCCTTCACTTTGAGAGGAAGTACGTCTCCGTTGGAGCGGTGTGGAGGCACAATGCTCCCCAAGAAGCCACTAGGGCCACCGTAATCTCCTCACGCCCTCACACAATGCGAGATGCCGTGATTCCACTATTGGTGCCCTTGGAGGCGGCGACCGAACCTTTACAAACGAGGTTGGGGCAATCTCCACAACTCAATTGGAGGCTCCCAATGACACCACGAAGCTTCACCACAATGGACTATGGCTTCGCGGTGACCTCAACCGTCTAGGATGCTCAAACACCCAAGAGTAACACGATTCGCAAGGGATTAGTGGGGGGAATCAAATATCTCTTGGTGGAAGTGTAGATCGGGGCCTTCTCAACCACTCCCGAGCAAATCAACAAGTTTGGTTGGCTAGGGAGTGAGATCGGCCGAAAATGGAGCTTGGAGCAAGTAATGGAGCTTAGTGATGGAAGAGGTGAGTCAACGGGGAAGAAGGGGATCCCTTATATAGTGTGTGGAAAAGATCCAACTGTTACCCACCAACCAGCCCGCGGCCAGTGGTACTACCGCGCCTGGCTAGCGGTACTACCGCAAGGCCGCGCGGTACTACTGCTTGCAACCAAGCGGTACTACCGCACGGCTGTGCGGTACTACCGCGCCCCCCATGCGGTACTACCACGAGGCAAAAGTCCCAGCCAGGGGAGAAGGAAAACTTCCGTGGCTACTTCCGCAAAGAAACGGAAGTAGCAAAAACCCGACACAGTAGTACTGCCGAGGGGTGGTACTACTGCCTGACCGCATAGCCGGTACTACCGCACGGCGAAAGCGGTACTACCGCGGTAGGTGCGGATGTAAAAAATTACATCTGCTCCTACTACCGCAAAGGGGCGGCACTAGCCTGGTGGGCAGCGGTAGTGCGGCTCCAGGGGAGCGGTACTACTGTGGGCACCTGCGGTACTACCGCGCCACCGCGCGGTACTACCACGGATGCCTACGGTACTAGGAGCAGTACTACCGCAACCAACAACGGCAGCCAGACAAGGGAGGCAAGAAAACGGAGGAAGCTCCAAGGAAGAAGGAGGGGATAAGAAGGAGACGTGTACATGATGATTCCACCCAAACCTTTCCAACGCAGACCCCCTCTTAATACTACGGCTTTCCTATGACTCAAATCCACCAAAAAGAAACGTAGAAAAGACGCCATCTTCGTCAGTCTTCGAGAGGCACCCAATCGTCTTGTGCCTAGCAAAGAAGTGTCTGGAATACTCATGGCACACGATTAGTTCGCAAATGCGTTGTCATCAATCACCAAAACACTTAGGGATAAATATGTCCTTACAATCTCCCCCTTTTTGGTGGATTGATGACAAAACGGGATTTGCACAAAGAAAATACTATTAAGTAAATGCAAACCCCTCCTCTCTATAATATAGACGGGCTCCCCCTAGATGTGTGCCACCTAGGTGAGTGCTATAGACTGCATGGCACACGAATACTAGGAACAGAGCTCCCCCTATATTATAGAGACAAGGCATATCTATCACTAGACAAGATAGTACAAACATAAGTTAACTAAGATAGATAGAGAGCATATGTCTTACACCATATGTAGGATAGGTCTCGAAGGCACAAACCAAACAAAAGCAAACGAGGCAAACAAGGTCCAAACGACAAAGCAGACAAACATACCAAGCATGACACAACGCAAATCCCTACACTCTCTCCCCCTTTGGCATCGAGACGCCAAAAAGGCAGAGAGGACACCTACACACACGGGGTGGCTCAGGCAGAGAAGTCGTCCCACTGCTCCTCGTGCTCCTCGTCAGACTCAGCGGCGGGGATAGTCTCCTCGAGGTCATCCTCTGAACTGGTCCACTTGTATCCCTGCTTTGACATCCAGGCAGCCTCAGGTGTGATGACGTCCTCAGACCCGCCAGACACATCCTCTCCAAAGAGCCTCATAACCTTCTTGTCACGGTGGCGACTCTCCTTGTCAGCCACGTGAGCCATGTACTGTCCCTTCCCCTGCATGCAGAAGAGAGTCTTCATCTTGTCCTTTAGCTTCTTGGCCCATGACGGCTCGGAGGAAGAAGTGGTGGACCTAGCAGCACGGTCCTCGGCAACATTCTCAGCAGCAGCAGCCTCCCCCTCACCAGCAGCCCTCCTAGCAGAAGAGGCCTCAGCATGGGTAGTGGTGTTGGCCCAGTTGGGCTTGACGCGGAGGCTGATGGACTCATGGAGAATCCAGTCTGGAGCAAGGAACTCATCACCCGGGTACATCTTCTCCCAGGTGGTGGAGAGCAGCAGAAACAGGTACGGTCCATAGATAGGTACATTGCGAGTGAACACCGCAAACCGAAGCTCACACCACATGATGTGTGAGACATCAAGTGGCTGAGTCTGAGAAGAACGTGCCTCTGCACACAAGAGCAACATGTCCACTAGATATGCATGTACCTTGTCCTTGTCGCCAATGCGTGGGAACAGAGTGTTGCGGAAGATGCGATGCATGATATCCAGAAAGGAGTTTAACACCCAAGATGACTTGCCATTGGGGAGTACCTTCTCAACAAGGAAGGGCTGAAGCAGGTTCTTGTTGGCAGACTCAGAGTTGGCATGGGGGCGAACGCCAACGGGGGTGTGAAGCCCGTCATCAGGAATGTGCAGCAGATCCTTGAACTCTTTCCATGTAGCAAACAGCTGACGGCCATTGGTCATCCAAGTCATCCTCCGCTCCTCCCCGGGATGAAATTACACTGAGGCAAAGAACTGACAGATGAGCTCGGGGTCATAGTCAAGGTGAAAGGAGATCACCGGCTCAATAGCAAACTGCTCCACCAAGTCCAGAGCCTCTCCAAAATAGTCACGAAACTTGTCCTTCCGCATGTGATGCATGTCTATCCACTTGACCTCCATGAATGTATTCTGCTTGCTCTTGATTACATCCAGATAGATGAGAACCTATTGCTTGCTCCAGAACATCTCAGTGCCTCTGAGCATAGCCCGAGGAGTCACATAGGGATTGACCTTCCGGCGTTCGACATACTCAGTGACAGAAATCTCGTCCATGCCCTTAGCAGGTTCCTTTTGCTTGCTGGCAGTGGTCTTGACATTGCGCTTGGGGGCATTGGAGCCCTCTGGGGCTTCATCTTGGGGGTTGCGCAGACGCTTGGAGCCGGTGTCACAACTGGGATTGGATCGGCGAGAGCCACCACCTGAGACACAGAATGCAAAAACACCCACAACAGCCAAGAGAGATTAATGCAAAGACCACAACAACGCAAGTGAAACAAGCAGAAAGCACACATGATAAATGCCTAGAGAGAGATTTGATCCCTACGATAGTACTGCCAAGTGCTGCGGAGCTAAGATAGTAGTACGGCGCTTAGACGCGGTAGTACCATGCAAGATCACGGTAGTACCGGGTGTAGGAGCGGTAGTGCGACCTTAGCACCGCGGCCGGCGCGTAGTACCGCGTCTGCAGAGCGGTAGTACCGCACTGTACGGTAGTACCGCACCTGACGGGCGGTAGTACCGCAAGAGCGGTAGTACCGCACATTAGGCACGGTAGTACCGCACCGCGTCAGATCTGAACGGGTTCAAATCTGAAAAAGCCCGCGAAACCACAGCGATACTACGGTTGGACAAAGCTACCACAAGACAGCATATCAAGTATGTTTCCTATGCATCACGACTCTCCTACATCCTACTCTTGCACAGATTTGTCCTAAAATCTCAAGAACGACAAGTTTCTCCCCAAAAACCTAGAAGCAAGAGAACAGCCAAGAAAAAGAGGGATTTGGGGAAAAACCTTGGTCCATGGCAAGAGGAAGTGGTGGGGAACGATCCCACTGGTCGGAATCCGAGGAGAGTGGCCGGAGATGGAGATCCGGCGAGGGCCTCCGGCGCCGTTCTTGAGAGAGAGAGAGACGTGGAGAGAGAGACAAAAGAATGGGTATGGGGAGTTGGAACTCCCCTGCCCGAGTCATAACCCCCACGCGCCCTCGACGGCGCGGTAGTACCGTGCTCAGACACGGTAGTACCGCGCCTCCCAAAGCGGTAGTACCGCGGCCTAGACGCGGTAGTACCGCGGCCTAGACGCGGTAGTACCATGAGCTCAAGAAGATGCACGTTTCGAGCACACGAAAGACTGGATCTTTGCACAAAACACTCCGAGCCAACACGACACCACAAGACCACGCAACACACAAAACCAGAAAGGCACACGACAAACGAACCAAGCACGAGACACCACCTCTCCAAAAGAGAGGGCGGTGGCCGTAGCCACCTATGTTTGAGTCAATTGGTATGGCACCGCGAAGAATTATCCTTGGGTGCATGACCAAAACTCGTCTTTGAAGCACAAGTACCATCACACATGGCTAATGTGAAAGACTTGATTGATTTATGCATAATGGGGGGAGGGAGAGTTCATTGAGGGAACATCACTCCCCCTATGTCCATGCCTACATCTAAATAGGACAACACGTTGAGTATGATGGGGTGTGCAAGGGTTCAAGCAACATTGCTCGAATTGATGATATTTAGCTCATGCCTTAACTCGCTAAATCTTGCTTCATCCAAGGGCTTCGTGAAGATATCTGCAAGGTTATCATGAGTGTTGACGTAGTTGAGCTCGATCTCTCCTCGCCTAATGTGATCCCGGATGAAGTGATACCGGATCTCAATATGCTTCGTCTTGAAGTGTTGCACCGGGTTGAGAGAGATCTTGATGGCACTTTCATTGTCACACCAAAGAGGCACTTTGTCACAAGTGACACCGTAATCCTTTAAAGTTTGCCTCATCCATAAGAGTTGTGCACAACAACTACCGGCCGCCACATACTCCGCTTCGGTGGATGAGAGAGACACACAACTTTGCTTTTTGGAAGACCAACTTACCAAAGAGCAACCAAGGAATTGGCACCCTCCGGAAGTGGACTTCCTATCCACTTTGTCTCCCGCCCAATCGGAATCCGAGTACCCTACAAGCTTGAAGTTTGATCCTCTTGGGTACCATAAGCCAAAGTTTGGGGTATGAGCCAAATATCGAAAGATTCGTTTGACCGCCACATAGTGACTTTCCTTAGGTGCGGCTTGAAACCGTGCACAAATTCCCACACTCAACATGATGTCCGGTCTAGATGCACAAAGGTAAAGCAAGGATCCAATCATGGAACGATATACCTTTTGATCCACCACTTTACCATTGGGATCTAAGTCAAGTTGGCACTTGGTGGGCATTGGAGTGGAAGCCGGCTTGACGTCACTTAGCTTGAATCTCTTGAGCATGTCTTGAGTGTATTTGGATTTATTGATGAAGGTTCCTTCTCTTCTTTGCTTCACTTCAAACCCTAGAAAGAACTTCAACTCTCCCATGGAAGACATCTCGAACTTTGAGGTCATGAGAGCGGCAAATTCCTCATTGAAAGCTTTGTTATGAGAACTAAAGATAATATCATCAACATATAATTGGCACACAAACAACTCCCCTTTGACCTTCTTAGTAAAAAGAGTGGGGTCGATTAGCCCAACTTCAAAACCACGGTCTTGTAACAACTCGGTAAGGTGGTCATACCACGCACGTGGGGCTTGTTTAAGGCCATAGAGTGCCTTATCGAGTTGATACACATGATCGGGAAAGTAGGGATCCTCAAACCCGGGGGGTTGCTTGACGTAAACCAATTCATTAATAGGACCATTAAGAAAAGCACTATTTTAAGTGTTTCGTAGTAATTTCAAAAATTTCATACGCTCATGCAAGATCATGGTGATGCATAGCAACGAGAGGGGAGAGTATGATCTACGTACCTTGTAGATCGACAACAGAAGAGTTTGGTTGATGTAGTCGTACGTCTCCACGGCCCGACCGATCAAGCACCGAAACTACGGCACCTCCGAGTTCTAGCACACGTTCAGCTCGATGATGATCCCCGGACTCCGATCCAGCAAAGTGTCGGGGAAGAGTTCCGTCAGCACGACAGTGTGGTGACGATCTTGATGTACTGTTGCAGCAGGGCTTTGCCTAAGCACCGCTACAATATTATCGAGGACTATGGTGGAAGGGGGCACCGCAAACGGCTAAGAATATGATCACATGGATCAACTTGTGTTTCTCTGGGGTGCCCCTGCCTCCGTATATAAAGGCTCAAGAGGGGGAGGCCGGCCGGCCATCATAGGGCGCGCCAGGAGGAGTCCTACTCCCTCCGGGAGTAGGACTTCTCCCCCAATCCTAGTTGGAATAGGATTCGCGAGGTGGGAAAAGAGAGAGAGAGGAGGAGGGGGGCGCCGGCCCCCTCTCTCCTTGTCCTATTCAGACTAGGGGGGAGGGGCGCATGGCCCAGCCCTGGCTGCCTCTCCTCTTCTTCCACTAAGGCCCATTAAGGCCCATATAGCTCCCGGGGGGTTCCGGTAACCTCCCGGTACTCCGGTAAAATCCCGATTTCACCCGGAACACTTCCGATATCCAAACATAGGCTTCCAATATATCAATCTTTATGTCTCGACCATTTCGAGACTCCTCGTCATGTCCGTGATCACATCCGGGACTCCGAACAACCTTCGGTACATCAAAATGTATAAACTCATAATAAAACTGTCATCGTAACCTTAAGCGTGCGGACCCTACGGGTTCGAGAACAATGTAGACATGACCGAGGCACGTCTCCGGTCAATAACCAATAGCAGAACCTGGATGCTCATATTGGCTCCTACATATTCTACGAAGATCTTTTATCGGTCAGACCGCATAACAACATACGTTGTTCCCTTTGTCATCGGTATGTTACTTGCCCGAGATTCGATCGTCGGTATCCCATACCTAGTTTAATCTCGTTACCGGCAAGTCTCTTTACTCGTTCTGTAATACATCATCCCGCAACTAACTCATTAGTTGCAATGCTTGCAAGACTTAAGTGATGTGCATTACCGAGAGGGCCCAGAGATACCTCTCCGACAATCGGAGTGACAAATCCTAATCTCGAAATACGCCAACTCAACATGTACCTTTGGAGACACCTGTAGAGCTCCTTTATAATCACCCAGTTACGTTGTGACGTTTGGTAGCACATAAAGTGTTCCTCTGGCAAACGGGAGTTGCATAATCTCATAGTCATAGGAACATGTATAAGTCATGAAGAAAGCAATAGCAACATACTAAACGATCGGGTGCTAAGCTAATGGAATGGGTCATGTCAATCAGATCATTCAACTAATGATGTGATCCTGTTAATCAAATGACAACTCCTTGTCCATGGTTAGGAAACATAACCATCTTTGATTAACAAGCTAGTCTAGTAGAGGCATACTAGTGACACTCTGTTTGTCTATGTATTCACACGTGTATCATGTTTCCGGTTTAATACAATTCTAGCATGAATAATAGACTTTTATCATGATATATAAGGAAATAAATAATAACTTTATTATTGCCTCTAGGGCATATTTCCTTCACTATTCACATCCATTTGTTGTAACTTAAAGTTGTGATGAGAAGCATATGCAATCAACATGCGAATGGATTCAAGACGAGCAACGGGAGCAAAGGTTTCACCGTAGTCGATACCCTCGACTTGGGAGTAGCCTTGTGCTACCAAACGAGCCTTGTTGCGAATGATGATCCCATGGGCATCTTGCTTGTTCTTAAATATCCACTTGGTTCCTATGACATTGTGATTTCCGGTCGGTCTTGGCACCAATCTCCACACTTTGTTGCACTCGAAGTTGTTGAGTTCTTCATGCATGGCATTGAGCCAATCCGGATCTTCTAGCGCCTCATAGACTTGATCATCTTGAGCGCCGTCATGAACTTGTTCTTGATCTTGAACTTGCTCGGGGGAGAGAACTTGACCTTGGGCATCACTTGGTGTGTCCACACCGTCTTGAGTATGATCTTGCCCTTGGTCTTGTTCATGAGGTTGAGGGCCTTCACTTTGTTCTTCGGAAGCGTGTGGGCCTTGGGTTGGTGATGGCTCCACTTGAGTGGAGCATTGTCCTTCTCCTTCGGCCACAAGGGGTTCCTCAATGGGTAGGATAAAACCAACACCCATTCTTCTTATGGCTTGAGGAGGAATTTCATCACCTACATCACAAGTGCCACTTTGCTCCACTTGGGAGCCATTATTCTCGTCAAACTCCACGTTACACGTCTCCTCAGTAAGTCCCGTGGATTTATTGAGGACACGGTAAGCATGAGAGTTTGTAGCATAGCCAACAAATATGCCCTCATAAGCTCTAGCTTCAAATTTAGACAACCGAACACCTTTCTCGAGAATGAAACACTTACACCTGAATACTCGGAAGTACTTGAGGTTGGGCTTGTTACTAGTGAGTATCTCATATGGAGTCTTGTTCAAGCCCTTGCGGAGGTAGAGCCGATTGGATGCATGACACGCGGTGTTGATGGCTTCGGCCCAAAAGTTGTACGGAGACTTGAACTCCGCCATCATGGTCCTTGCCGCATCCATCAACGTCCGGTTCTTCCTCTCTGCAACACCGTTTTGTTGAGGGGTGTAGGGTGCAGAATATTTATGTTTGATTCCCTCATCACTAAGAAACTCATCCAAGGTGTATTTCTTGAAATCGGTGCCATTGTCACTTCTTCTTGTCAAGATCTTTGCATGGTGTTGACGTTGTGCTTCATTTGCAAAGTCAATGACAGTTTGTTGGGTCTCGCTCTTCCTCTTGAAGAAATACACCCACGTGTACCTTGAGTAGTCATCCACAATCACCAAGCAATACTTCCTACCTCCAATACTATCGAAGGATGGAGGCCCAAAGAGATCCATGTGAAGGAGCTCCAAAGGCCTCTTTGAATAAATGATAGTCGTGGGAGGGTGAGCCTTCTCATGTAGCTTTCCTTTGATACAGGCACTGCAAGCACGATCTTTAGAAAAACTAACATTCATTAGTCCATGGACATGGTCCCCCTTGAGGAGACTTTGCAAAGATCTCATATTGACATGGGCTAAACGGCGATGCCAAAGCCATCCCACATCAACTTTAGCCATTAGGCATGTCGCGGTCTTAGTGGGTCGCTCCGAAAAGTTAATCACATAGAGACCATTCTCGACATGCCCAACAAAAGCTACTTTAAGAGTCTTGCTCCACAAGAGGGCCACGGTATCAATATCAAAGAAAGTGGCAAGGCCCATGATAGCAAGTTGACAAACGGAAAGTAAATTGTATGCAAGGGACTCAACAAGCATGACCTTCTCGATCGTGAGATCATGAGAGATGACCACCTTGCCAAGTCCCAATACCTTAGAAGATGAGGCGTCACCCCACTCGACATTGGTGGGCATAGATGGAACTTTGTGCACGTCCACCACCAAGTCCTTGCTTCCAGTCATATGATTTGTAGCTCCGCTATCGAGCAACCATGATCCACCACCGGAAGCAAACACCTACAAGAGATCAATGCTTGGTTTTAGGTACCCATTTTGTAATGGGTCCTTTGATGTTAGTAACAAGGGTCTTAGGAACCCAAATAGACCATTCAATGTACTCATGAAGAGAACCAACAAATTTGGCATAAACATGCCCATCACTAGCACGACATAACACATAAGAAGGGTTAAAATCGCCGGCTTTGTTGTGAGGGGTGACATTGCCCTTCTTGACATTGTTCTTCTTCTTCTCCTCGGGGGCACTCTCTCCCTCCCTCACAAAGGTTTGCATGAGGGGAGGAGGTCATTTGGTCTTGTCATTCTTCTTCTTGTTCTTGGAGTCGGGCACGTACCCAACCCCTTCCTTGGCCACACCTCCCTTTTGGTTGATCAAGAGATCGTTGAGGTTCTTCTTGCCTTGTATGCACGTCGCAAGACCTCTCTCAAGTTGCTCCTTCAACTTAGCATTTTCCTCAACAAGATGTATATGCTCACAACACGGGTTAGTAGCATTTGCATTATCAATTAGAACCATATGAGGAAAAGTTGCTTTCTCCTTAGTTAGCTTCACTTGGAGTTGATCATGAGACTCCTTGAGACTAGCGTGAATACCCTTCAAGGCCTTGTGGGCCTTGTCAAGTATATCAAACTCCTCTTTGAGTCTAGCAAGATCAACCCCGAGTTTGTCCTTCTCAGAATTTAGCACACGAGAAACAATGAGGACATGATCATAATCTTTCTTTAACTTAGCATGATCAACGTTGTGTGACTCCTCAAGAGCCAAACAAAGACCACGCTCTTCCTCAAGAGCATTGGAAAGATCCGAAATCTCATCGACATAGTCACGACTATGCCCTTCCATCTTAGAGATGGTGTCTTCGTGAGCCTCGATCATGTCATTGGCTTCACCAAGTTGTTCCAAGAGAGCAACAAAGTGCTTCTTGGATTTTCCCTTGAGTTTGCCCATAAAGGCCTCAAACTCGTTAGCCTCCACATTAGCTCCCTCAAGTTCATTAATGCTATCCGTCGGGGAAGGATGATTAATGATGGTAGTTTTGATGTTGGAGGTTACCTTGTTGGTGGCTTTAGCCATGAGGCACTTGGCGGTGATGCTCTCGTTGGGTGAGTCAAATAGAGAACACCCGTGATGTTGTTGCAATGGCAACGGAGGCCATGGCAACCGACTCACCATCTTCATCATCCTCATTGTACTCTTCTTGCACAACCAAAGCCTTGGGAGGAGTCTTCTTGGTGAAGTTGTTCTTGTTGGGGAACGACTTGGCCTTGTCCTTTCGGATGAGCTTGCCACCATTTTCTTCCCTCTTCTCATACGGGCATTCCGCAACGAAATGACTCACGTTGCCGCAATTGTAGCAAGTCCTTACACGTTGCTTGCCCCTTGTCCCACTCGAGTTGCTTTTGCTAAAGTTTGGCCTCGAGTTTTTCTTGCTCCAAAATTGCCTTGAAGCAAGTGCCATGTGTTCATGATATGCATACTCCGTATCTTCGGGGTTGCTCTCCTCTTCTTCCTCTTCTTCTTCTTCCACGGTGAGCTTGGCCTTCAATGCAAGGTTAGGCTTCTTTGCCCGTTGAGAACGGAGCACCGCATTGTCGGTGGTCTTGTCCAAAATGTTCATGGCCACAAACTCATCCAACACTTCGCTTGAGGTCAAAGTGTGGAAGTCTGGTCTTTGATGAATGACGGAGGACATGGCCTTGTGATAGGGCATCATTGCCTTGAGGAATTTGTGCTTGATCCAATTGTCATCCGTGTCCTTGCTCCCGTGATCTCGTAGTGAGACCGCGAGTTCGGTTACTCTCGGATAAAGCTCACGAGGTTCTTCATCTTCTTTCATTGCAAACTCATCGGCCTCATCTTGTACCACTTCATAATTGGAGCGTTGAATGCTTGCGCTTCCCCGGTAGAGAGAGACAACACAATACCATGCATCTTTGGCCAAGGCGAAGGGACGAATATGAGGTAGGTCTTCGGGTGGAATTGCATCTTGAATGATGAAGAGAGCATTCTCATTGAATTGATTATCCGCGGCTTCTCGAGGAGTGAAGTTGCTTGGATCATGCGGATAAAAACCTTCTTCAATGATTCTCCAAAGGTTAGTGTTCACATAATTTAAATGACGTATAAAGCGATAAACCCAAGAATCAAAGTCCTCATTTTTCACAATCTTAGGAGGAGGACCGACATGATTCAAATGAGTGGAAGGAATTGGTCCACCATAAACAAGTGGTGGTTCCACATGGGCAAAGATGCCGGTGCCATTCTTACCACTAGAAGAAGGAGCCTTTTCACTACTAGCTTCCCCCTTGTCGGGGATAGCATCCGTCACCTTGTTGGCGAGATCACCCACTTTCAACGGTGCGGTGGATAGTTTAAGCCCCTCAAGAAATTTAGTAAACATGCTCTTAACTTCGGTCGTCATGGAGGTTTTCAATGTCTCCAAGGCCACATTGAACTCCTCACGAGAGACCGAGGTTCCCCCATCGCCCGTGGACGAGAGAGGATTCACACCGGAGTGTTTCTCCACACCGTCTACGGTATCAACCATACTCTTTGGACGGTAAAGTCCTTAATAAAGAGACGAGGCTCTGATACCAATTGAAAGGATCGATATGGTTGACTAGAGGGGGGGTGAATAGGCAACTAACAACTTTTAGCTTTTCTTTAGCAATTTAAACTTTGTATCAAAGTAAGTTGTCTAGATATGCAACTAGGTGAGCAACCTATACGATGCAACACGGATAGGAACACAAGCAAGCAAGATATATGAAAACAAATAAGCTTCCACAAGTAAAGGCACGAGATAACCAAGAGTGGAGACGGTGGAGACGAGGATGTGTTGCCGAAGTTCCTTCCCTTTGAGAGGAAGTACGTCTCCGTTGGAGCGGTGTGGAGGCACAATGCTCCCCAAGAAGCCACTAGGGCCACCGTAATCTCCTCACGCCCTCACACAATGCGAGATGCCGTGATTCCACTATTGGTGCCCTTGGAGGCGGCGACTGAACCTTTACAAACGAGGTTGGGGCAATCTCCACAACTCAATTGGAGGCTCCCAACGACACCATGAAGCTTCACCACAATGGACTATGGCTTCGCGGTGACCTCAACCGTCTAGGATGCTCAAACACCCAAGAGTAACAAGATTCGCAAGGGATTAGTGGGGGGAATCAAATATCTCTTGGTGGAAGTGTAGATCGGGGCCTTCTCAACCATTCCCGAGCAAATCAACAAGTTTGGTTGGCTAGGGAGTGAGATCGGGCAAAAATGGAGCTTGGAGCAAGTAATGGAGCTTAGTGATGGAAGAGGTGAGTCAACGAGGAAGAAGGGGACCCCTTATATAGTGTGTGGAAAAGATCCAGCCGTTACCCACCAACCAGCCCGCGGCCAGCGGTACTACCGCGCCTGGCCAGCGGTACTACCGCACGACTGTGCGGTACTACCGCGCCCCCCATGCGGTACTACCGCGAGGCAAAAGTCCTAGCCAGGGGAGAAGGAAAACTTCCGTGCCTACTTCCGCAAAGAAACGGAAGTAGCAAAAACCCGACACAGTAGTACTGCCGAGGGGCGGTACTACTGCCTAACCGCATAGCGCGGTACTACCGCACGGCGAAAGCGGTACTACCGCGGTAGGTGCGGATGTAAAAAATTACATCCGCTCGTACTACCGCAAAGGGGCGGCACTAGCCTGGTGGGCAGCGGTAGTGCGGCTCCAGGGGAGCGGTACTACCGTGGGCACCTGCGGTACTACCGCGCCACCGCGTGGTACTACCGCGGATGCCTATAATACTACCGTTGACCCAGGAGCAGTACTACCGCAACCAACAACGGCAGCCAGACAAGGGATGCAAGAAAACGGATGAAGCTCCAAGGAAGAAGGAGGGGATAAGAAGGAGACGTGTACATGATGATTCCACCCAAACCTTTCCAACGCGGACCCCCTCTTAATAGTACGGCTTTCCTACGACTCAAATCCACCAAAAAGAAACGTAGAAAAGACGTCGTCTTCGTCAGTCTCCGAGGGGCACCCAATCGTCTTGTGCCTAGCAAAGAAGTGTCTGGAATACTCATGGCACACGATTAGTCCGCAAATGCGTTGTCATCAATCACCAAAACACTTAGGGATAAATATGTCCTTACACGTAGGTCTGTGGTAAACTACTCACACATCATCGGAAGGGCAGCAAGGTTGGTGTAGAGGTCCTCTGTGATCAAATCCCCCTCTGGTGGAGTGCCGGAGAAAAGGCCCCAAGATGGAATCTCACGGGAACAGAGGCTTGCGGCAGCGGAATTTTTTTTGGTGTGCCCTCTGGTATAGGGGGAATATTTGAGGATTTATAGTGAGGGAATTAGGGTTGGAAGGTCTCCAGGGGGGCCACAAGCCCTGGGGGCGCGCCCCTATGGCGTGTGGCCTCCCCGTAGGGCTTCTGGCCTCCTCTCCAAATCTCGCGGATTTCTTCTGGTCCAAGAAAAATCACTGTAAAATTTTATTCCGTTTGGACTCTGTTTGATATTCCCTTTATGTAAAATTCAAAAACAAGGAAAAACATAAATTAGCACTAGGTTCTAGGTTAATAAGTTAGTCCCCAAAATAATATAAAATGGCATATTAATGCATATAAAACATCCAAAACAGATAATATAATAGCATGGAACAATCCAAAATTATAGATGCGTTGGAGACATATCAAGCATCCCCAAGTTTAATCTCTGCTCATCCTTGAGTAGGTAAATGATAAAAACGAAAATTTTGATGCGCAATGCTACCTAACATATTTATCAATGTAATTTTCTTTATTGTGGCATGAATGTTCAGATCCATAATATTCAAAACAAAAGTTTAATGTTGACATAAAAACAATAATACTTCAAGCATACTAATAAAGCAATCATGTCTTCTCAAAATAACATGACCAAAGAAAGTTATCCCTACAAAATCATACAGTCTGACTATGCTCTATCTTCATCACACAAAATATTTCATCATGCACAATCCCGATGACAAGTCAAGCAATTGTTTCATACTTTTAATGTTCTCAAGACTTTTCAACTTTCACGCAATACATGAGCGTGATCCATGGATATAGCACTATAGGTGGAATAGAGTATGGTGGAGGTTGTAAGGAGAAGACAGAAAGGAGAAAGTCTCGCATCAACTAGGCGTATCAATGGGCTATGGAGATGTCCATCAATAGATATCAATAGATGCACTAGAGCTATAAGTGTATGAAAGCTCAAAAAGAAATTAAGTGGGTGTACATCCAACTTGCTTGCTCACGAAGACCTAGGGCAAATTAAGGAAGCCCATCATTGGAATATACAAGCCAAGTTCTATAATGAAAAATTCCCACTAGTATATGAAAGTGATACAATAGGAGACTCTCTATCATGAAGGACATGGTGCTACTTTGAAACAGAAGTGAAAAAATGATAGTAACATTGTCCCTTCTCTCTTTTCTCTCATTTTTTGTTTGGGCTCTTTGGGCTCTTTTTTTATATTTTGGACTCTTTGGCTTCTTTTATTTTTTAGTCTGAAGTCTCATCCCAACTTGTGAGAAAATCATAGCTTCGATCATACTTTCCTCAAATGGGATAATGCTCTGAAATGATCAACACACTTTTATTTACTTATAACTCGATAGTAGAACAAAATATGACTCTCGGTGTACCAGTATGTGCAATGATCAAGAGTGACATGTATAAAAAAATATGAACGGTGGCCAAGCCACAAATACTATGCCAACTACATGATCATGCAAAGCAATATGGCAATGATGGTACGTGTCATAATAAACGAAACGGTTCGCGGGATCGTTCATCTATGGTTCGAGGGACTCCAAGTACAATCTAACTGACTCGTCTAATTCCTATGCACTCCGGAGTTAGTAACGATCATGATCCGAACCTTATTTGCATGTTCATATTGTTCTTGAGTGATCGCAGGGCGATTTTTATTATTTTCCACTACGTTTGTGTTTCCACACAACCTCTATGGTGAGGGTTGGGTCAACGTTAGTTTTTGGTAAAATAGAAGTCAATTTCTTGGAGATTAGGAAGGGCGATGACACCTTTGGGGAGAATTGATGACGATGATGCAGGTACGCCAGCTTGGCGAGGCCCTCTATTTTGAGGTGTGTGTTGAGTTTCGTGTGTGTCACTCTATGGTTTGTGATGGCTTTGCCCCGTTTTTTTGTTAATTAACTCACAACTCTCTTTTGCTTAATTAATGTATGAGGCAAATCTTTTGCTTTCGTTTAAAAAATAAAATCAATAAAATAATTCTAACTCCTTAGAAAATATATTTAGCCAACCAAATGAATTCCTAAAACAATTATTACTAATATCGAGCACACGAAAATATTTACAGCTCAAATATTAAGAAAAATACATATCATATTTTTGTAAACTTTATTTGGGCCTTATAAATATCCCATAAAGTAACTTTTTATAGTCCTAAATAATTTTTAACTCCAAATAAACAAACATCCAACTAAAAATCCAAAATGAATATTTGGGAAAGGTCTTTACTCACTCTAAATTTAATATTCATTAAACCACAAAATTTTCATATCATAGTAAAAAAATAGCTAAAAGATAACAACACAAGAAAGTTTTTATTAATTATATTTAAATAGTAATATTACAAAATTTTAAATTTTGGTATGTTACAAGAGATTACATTTTTGATGGTTTGTATAAAAAATCATGCATTAAAAATGCTTTAAAAATGAGTTTTTGTAGCATTTTTTGTCATGAGTACATCGAATATGTTATTTCTGCATGAAACTTTACACAAGTAGAACATTCAGACATATGTGTTTTACAAAAAAAATAGTTTGAAAAAATAGAATTTTTTAGATTTTTACTTGTTTATCCAATTACATGTGCACCGGGAAGGAGAAACTAGGGCAGCTTGTTTTTTGTTTCCTATGGGCTATTGCAAAGGGTAGAACGAGCTTGTCGGTTCTCTCTCGCACACGTGCAAACTAATCTTGGTAGCCTAGTTCACGGTTGATCCTAAAAAAAAAGCCTAGTTCACGGTCGGCGGATCCTATTCCACGCATAGATCACTGGATAGCGCCCCAGCCTCCTTCCTCTCTTTATGGGACGGCTAACTTTCTTGCATCTTTTCACACGGGGCAAAGTAGCAATGCGGTAGGGTTTTTCCATGGAGACCCCCCGATGGCTTTGGGAAGGTTCTCCCAATCTCGTTTTATTTTTGTCTAGGTTTTTTTAATTGTCGAGTTTTTACTTTACTTTTCTTTTAATTTTCATTTCCATTTTTGAAATATAGGAACTATTTTCAAATACATGAATAGTTTTCTAAATTCATGAATATTTTTGAAAATTGTGAATATTGTTTTCAAATTCAAGAACAGTTTTTGAAATACAGAACATCTCTAGAAAATGTGAACATTTTTTGAATTCAGAACATTGCTCAAATTCATGAATAATTTTTGAAACCAAGAACATTTTTAAAATTCATGAATACTTTTTGAAATACGGGGACAAGTTTTGAAATTCTGAGTTTTTTAAATCACAACTCTTTTTAAATCCGGGATCTTTTTTTTGAATTCATGAGTAATTTGTGAAATCCGGTAATATTTTTTCAAATGTCATGAACAATTTATGAAATCTAGGAATAAATTTTGAAATTTATGAACATCTTTTGAAATAAAGGAAGGTTTTGGAAGTACGTGAACAATTTTTTTATTGACTTCATTTTTCGAAATTCATGACTTAAAAAAACAAAATATGGGAGTTTTGTTTTTAAAATTCCTGAACAATTTTAGAAATTGAGGAACTTTTATAAAATTTGCAATGTTTTTAAAAGTTTAGATTTTTTTTTAAATTTAGAATATATTTTAAAATTCACGAAGATTTTTTTAAATGCAAGAAGGTTTTTCAAATTCTTGAACATTTTTAGAAATTCTGAACGTTTTTTAAAGAAGGAAAAACAGAAAAGAAAACACAAAAAATGAAAATAGAAAAAAAAAGCAAGGTAGCCTAGCCTGGAATATGGGCCGGGCCAAATACAAGAGGGCCTGTGCAGTTTTCCTCTCTATTCCCCCCGTAGGGCTCAAATGCTCACAGCCCACGGGAAAAACTGCCCAGTCCAGCCGCACAGATCTATTTCCATAAAAAAAAACTCACCGGTTTCTCCGCTGCCTCCCATTGGCGCCGCCGTGCCGGAGCAAGGCTGCCGGTAGACGATCGCGGGCTCTTGGCGGTTTTCATCGGCGCGGAATATTCTCCCGTCTCAGTGTGTCAGTTGCGTTTGGCCGCCACTGCAAGTTGCACCGTCTCCTGCGAATTTCTGGTCGCGCCGTGCCCTCTCTGCCTTGCCCTAATCCCCGGTGCGTACTTGGTCTGTAAGCAAAATTATTCACCCTTTGCTGTTTCAAATGCTACTCCAAAATATCTACCTGCGAATTTCTGGTCGCGCCGTGCCGTCTCTGCCTTTCCCTAATCTCCGGCGCGTACTTGGTTTGTAAGCAAAATTATTTACCCTTCGCTGTTTAAATGCTACTCCAAAAAATTTACCTGGCCGCGACAGGGGCAATCGTTCGTCAAATTCAGTAATCTGAGATTCTCAGAGCTAGTTTATATCGAGATATGCAGTTTAGTAAATTTGGGAGAGATGCCGTTTGCAAAGATAATTGAGTCGCTCCCTAAACTGAAATCTATCCTAAATCTCTGTTAGAATTTGGAACCATCATTTTAACTGACCAGGATAGTTTTGTCAATCCACTCCCATGTGTGAAACTTTGAGCTATGATGGTAACACTAACACACATAGGTCATACTGTATTTTTTTTTTTTGAAATGGTCAACGGGGGGGAAAGGCTCCCCACCTGAATATATTTCAAACATAGGAGAAGAGTACAGGACTCACAAGTTTTGTGAGGAGAGGAAGTCACGCCACAGCCCGGCATGTTTCTTTAGGCTCTCGGTTTTGAGCCGAGGAGCCCATATAGTTATATCATCAATAATAGCCCTAATGGAATCAGCAGTATGAAGGTCTATTCCTTGAAAGACTTTTTTGTTCCGTGCGTCCCAGATCTTCCATAGGATGATTAGGATCATGAAGGAGCGGACTGAAGTTAGCAAAGCTGTTGGCACCCTCGTAGAGAAGAGGTCACTGATGGGCGTATAGCACGTGCGAATGGAGGCAGCCTGCCAAATGCCCCGAGCAGCCGGGCATGTAAAGAACAGGTGCTCGCGATCTTCAACCTGGTGAGAACATCTTGGACAAGCTTCTGTATCCAGGATGCTTTTTTTATGCAAGTTCTTCCGGGTGTTGAGACGGTCGAGGTAGAAGAGCCATCCGAAGATCATAACCTTTTTGGGCACTTTTGAGTCCCAAATGGCGGCGAGCGTGGGGTCGGAGAGATGACCCGAGAGAGCAGCATACGCACCCCGGGCCGAGAAGGCGGACCCGTTGAGCAGGCGACGAGTGTCCGGAACCTGCGAGAGAGCCCAATCCTGCAACAAAGAGTTTAGAGAGGCAAGTTCTGCAATCGCAGTAGTGGTTAGCCAATTACGAAGAGCAAGTTCGACCCCTCCTGCATAATTGTAACTACCAAGGCATTTTGTTTTGTATGGTGGGAAAATAGGGCTGGGTAGACTATAGCCAGAGGTTCTGGCTTTAGCCATCGGTCTAACCAGAAGAAGGTGGAGCAACCATCTCCAACAGTGCACTGGGAAATCTCTCTCAAGCTCTGTAGGTGTTTGAAAATAGTCTTGGCAAGAAAGGAGTTGTTCTTGCCAAAGCCAATGTGGAGCGGTGAGTGATGCAAAACCCAATCCTTCCAAGGGAGGGAGGAGGAATGTAAAAATTTGTAGGCAAATTTCAGCAGTAAATAAAAATTTTGTGCGCGAAGGTTTTTAACACCCAAACCACCTGCATCTCTAGGAGTGCACACTTTATCCCAAGCCACCAAGCATTTAGCCCCCGAGCAGGTATCATCGTTGGACCAGAAGAAGGAGCGTCTACGTTTATCTATTGCTTCAATAACCTGGACGGGCAGAGAAAAACAGAGCATAAAATACGTGGGGAGACTGTCTAGGACGGCAGAGAGGAGAACTAATTTGCCTCCACGCGAGAGGAGTAGGGCACACCAGCCAGCCAGATAGGTGTCGCATCGATCGATGACCGGCTGAAAGGCAGAGGGCGGCAGCTTATGCGGGGAGAGGGGTAGACCTAGGTAGGTTTGAGGAAAGGAAGAGATGGTCGTTCTAAGGTCAGAGGCCATAAGAGCGGCCTCCTGCGGATCCACGTTAAGGGGGATGAAAGTCGTTTTGGTGAAGTTGATTTGAAGACCAGTGGCTGCGGCAAAGGTGTCTAGAATGTGTTTGAGGTGCTTGGCAGGAGTCGTGGTGGCTTTAACTATGATAAGAGTGTTATCCGCATATTGCAGAACAGGGCACGGGAGGTGGGGACACAAGGGGTGTAAAAGCGTACCATCCTTATGAGCGTTAATGATCATTTGCTGTAGAATATCGGCCATAATAATGAACAGATAAGGAGATAGGGGGTCACCTTGCCGGAGTCCGTTCTTGCATTGGATCCACTTACCTGGGATGCCATTAAGCATAACAGCGGTGGATCCAGTGGTAAGCAGAGATCGGATCCAGGCACACCAGCGAGGTGGGAAGCCCCTAACCTGTAGGGTGTGGAGGAGGGAGGACCAACAGATTGAGTCAAACGCTTTCCGAAAGTCCAGCTTGACGACAATGGCTGGAGCCTTTTTCTTGGCGCAGCAGTGAAGAATGTCAGCGGCGTAGAGGAAGTTTTCGGAGATATTGCGACCAGACAGGAAGCCAGTTTGGTCGGCGTGGACCAGAAGAGGGATATGCGCTTTCAGTCTGTTGGTAAGGAGTTTAGCAACACCTTTGATAGGGCAATTTTGAAGGGAGATGGGGCGAAAGTCATTTGGGGGCGCAGTTGAGGCAGGATAGGTCCGAACGCAGGGCGTGGAAATCAGCGAAGAAATTGCGGATTTTTTCTTTGAGAATATGCCAAAATTTTCTGTAGAACCCAGGGCCAAAACCGTCCGGGCCAGGGCTAGCATTTTTGCTCATGGACAAGAAAGCCTCTGAAATCTCGTCATCCGTGAACGGGGCATCGAGAGATCGAAGTTGGGGAATAGGTGACGGATATAAATCTAGGAGGGAGAAGGACCAAGTGGGTTGAAAGGCAGTGCCGAGAAGGGGGGTATAGAAGTCTGAGAGGATTTTTGATTTAGCATCATGGGAAAAGAACTCGGAGCCGTTGGCCTCCAGGACCGTGATCTTATTTTTGTGAAGGCGGGCAGAGGCTGAGGCATGGAAGAAACGGGAGTTTTCGTCTCCTTCCAGCGCAGTTCGGACTTTCCCACGTTGGATCCAGTACAACGCTTTCTCACGGAGGGTGCGTTGTAGAACTTTGATGATGACCCGGCGAAGAGCAAGCTCGAGGGGTGATAGAAAGCGAGATTCTTCAATGATATCGAGAACAGATATAACTGTTCTGCAATTCTTTTCACGAGTGTTCAGCGGAATAGCAGAGCGCCTCCACCTTTTAAGATCGGACCGCGTCCGTTTGAGAGCGGCGGCAAGGCTCAAGGCGTGGTTGGAACGTATACGGGCCTCATCCCAGGCTGTTTGGACAATGGTAAGGCAGGCTGGTCGAACGGCCCAACGATTTTTAAATCGAAAAAGAGCGGGGCGAGGGATGATGGTGTCTATCGTGATAAGAAGGGGAACATGATCGGAAATATATCGGGTTAGTGAAGCGATTGTGGTGTTTGGGAAGAGGAGGTCCCAGTCAACATTAATGAAAACTCGGTCTAATTTTTCGAGGGTGGGCTGATCCCTCTTGCTCGACCAAGTATAGCAGCGGTCCAGGAGAGGGTGCTCAATTAGCCCATGAAGGTGGATAAAGGCGTTGAACATGTCCGCTTCAGATTGCCTAAAGTTATTCGTGTTTTTGTCCGAGGGGCGCCGTAGGAGATTGAAGTCGCCCAAGATAAGCCAGGGGGTGTGTGAGGGTGGGACGAAGGAGGCCAGCTCAGACAGAAAATCCTGCTTGAGGGCATGGTCAGTGGGAGCGTAGACGTTTGTGACGGCGAGCTTTTGGGGGGAGGCAAGGCAGGAGATCGTAGAAGTTTGGGAGAAATTGCCGGCGTCCGAAGTGAGGAGAGTAAACTGGGAGGAAGAGAAGGCCGAGAGAATGCCTCCGGCCGAGCCGGTGGCCGGCAAGGTGTGGGTGAGATCGAGGTGCTTTGGGAGGAATTTTTTCTGAAGGGAGGTAGTGATAGAGTTGAGTTTGGTTTCCTGAAGGAAACACGCATGTGGGTTAATGGCGATAAGCTCAGATAGGACGTCCGAGCATTTCTGACTTTGGCCAAGGCCACGAACATTCCAACAGCAAAAATTAAACTTGAGGCTGTATATGATATGTCCTCCCAAAATATTTTTAAAGTGAGGATCCTCCCATGTTCTCGATTTGTTGTATTTCTGCTAGCTAGTTCTTCTCCGCGCACCACTGTGTTCTAATCTTGGCAGCCTTTGCGAAGGTGCATGCTTTATGCATTGCAATCTTGCATCCACTGACCCACTTTCGATTGTTTTTCGCTACTCTATCATGTAAGTGTTCCATCTGCATATTTGTTTGGATTTGGTTGCCCACGGTCCTCCTCGGCTGGGCCATCTCTCTCATTTGCCAACCTTTTAGATTGAGAAAGATTGATGGGTGGTACCAAATTACGCGACGGCAAATTGACATATTGAACCAAGTGCCAAGTGGTGATGGGAATATGTTTTTCTTTTCTGGGCAACATGTCTGCAATGGTTCTGCTGTGAAGAGTTTTCCTTTTTCCTAATTGTGACACGGTTTAGTGTAGCCAACTGTAGTAGTTTTCTAGCTTGTTAGATGGAACAATTACTTTTTAATCTCTGATACAGATAACCACGTGGAAGGTATGAGTAGAAGCTTACTAGATAATTCTCAAATAAATTAAGATCATGGACTCAGTAAATACATTGTAGAACCAACTTAAGCTATCTGCCAAAACACTGTCTATGCAATTGCTTTCATTGTTGTCTGCAGTGCTGTCCAAAGTAAGCTACATTGCATATGTAGTGTGGACATGGGTTGCAACAAATGTCAAATCCAGGAACGCGCATTAACTTTGGATATGCTAATATAATTGAAAACTTCGGTATACATGAGAAAGTAGATGACCATGAAAAGTCATATTTGCCGTGTTGTCTCCGTAGAAAATTTGTCGGACTCCCATTACCTGCTAATTGACAGGCGGGGATCAAGGATGACTCATCGTGCACATCTCCATCTCCACTTCTCGTATGTTAGCGAATAGTTAAAAGAAATTGCCCTTGGAAGATCCACCTTTCAAATTCTAATGGAGGCAACACAAGCTGGTTCAGGAAATGATCACAGCTAAACTTGACATCTTTACAGAAGAGCAGCCTCAGTTGCTCTCTGACAGTCGGTTACTGACCACAATCCATCCCTGTCTATCGACTTTCCGTTTAGCATCTTCTTGCTCATCCAACTCAAGCATGTAACAAACCCACCATGGTTTCCTGCGGTACAATTCTATCCCTTCTTTCTACCTGCCAAAGTTTCCTTGCCATCGATGACTCCTTTCTTTCTTCACCCCTTTCTTTCTAAAATTTAGCTTCTCTTGGTGGAATCATGCTCATCAAAGGAATGAACCTAAGCATCCATTAGGGGTAGCTCGCTGTTTTTCAGCAGTACTATAATGATCCTAGATAGTGTTTATAGGGACCTAACTATAATGGAGAAGATACCGTTCCCACTTTCGCACTGGCTGTGTACAACCTCTGAAACCATTGTTTGTGGCTTTCCTCATCAGTACTCCTATCTTTATTCCCGCCTTCTCTTATCTTGCACCTCTTCCTCTCTTTATGTTTCTTGGTTGGCATCTAGCAAGGGCGATAGAGATCTGAGGGAGGGAATCCTGATGCAGCCCATGCTTCTGCTTTAAGATAAACAGAGCAATGATGCATCTTACCTTACTAAATTAACATGAAGATTTCTCAAGTGATGGATGCACTAATATTGAAATATCCGCATTTTCTAGGATATATTTCATTGAGTTAGGTTAACGTACAAGTATAGAAATGAAGGGAAAATAGGTACAATTAATGGGGTAAATCCATAACAACAAAAGGATTCTTAAATGATTATGTACAAGCTTCACAATTGATAATGCTGTCATAGATTACCAAATTGATCTCCAAGCAAAAGCCGATATTGGTAGACCCCGTGACATCTTTTTTTTTTGCTGCAAAGACCTTGTGATCCGTGACATAATTCATTTATTGATATAGCTTTGGTATTATGTTCGCTGATAACTCCGCGAGTACATTATATACTTGTGGGTGATATCCGATCAATTCAACTTTAATGTTTTATTACAATAAGAGCATCTAATTTGTTGGCAACATGCAAAGTTTATTTTCCACATTGCAATCACACATAAGGTGGCCTGAGTCTTTGACATAACATTTCTAGCTTTGCACTCCATATAGTTGGCATGCATGCATGAGGCATGATTATTTTTAGGATCCTGTGCAGCCATGTGCGTGTGTGTGCAACTAACAGTCTAATAGCCATCAACTGTGTTAGGTTCTGCATCTTAGCATCTAAACTAGCTAGGCAAGAGGCGACCGGTAGGGTTCTTCTTTCCTCGACGCAAATGATGGTGGGATTAGGATGTATTGTCCGCCGAAGGAGGTAGTAGTGTATATAAACCATAACCAGCATGATAGTGTCAAGATAATTTTCTGGCATCTCGTGAAGCTTCTTTAATCGAAAAGGTAGAGAACACTAATGTATGACACACAAAATTGATCAATTGGTCTTCTGCTTTTTTAATGTGGGGGAAACCTGATTAGGATGCCATCATTTGAACAACTAAGCCTGATGATGTTTCCCTTGGCTTTCATTTGTATTGAGAAAAATGAGCACGTCGCTTGTTTAGACGAGTTTTATTCAAAACAACTCGTAGCATGATAGGCTCTATTCAAAACCATTTTCTAGCTGGCATCTTGTGAAGCTTTTTTATACGTGGAGAACACAAGAATTACTTGTTTCCTTTTTGTTTTCTTTGCATGTGGGGGGAAGGAAGCATGATTAGGATGCCAACATTTGACCAACTAAGCGTGATCTTTCTCCTGCTCCTGCTTTGTATAAAAATCAGCACCATGCCTGCACAGCACATTTGCACAGTGAGGATGCATGACACCGTAGATGGCGATCGGTTAATTGCCCCTTTTTGGATACTAGCCCTATATCATTCCAAGCACAGTTTCTGTGGCGCCCTGGCTTACACGAATTATTGGATGCCACTGCCATGAAAAACAACATGTATCCATACGCCCGGTGGCAAAAACAACTCAACACACAGTGAATAAACAGGGTCGTTTCTTGTGAGGTTGTGATCGCCATCAAGTGGGTTGGCGAGGAGTCAGGACTACACTAGAGAGAGAGAGGAGGTTGGCCGGCCGGCCTGGCTGCCTGCCTCTGTGCGTGCTTCGCAAAGTGCGAGCTAATCAATTCCCGTCTACACCGGCGACCCCTTTCAATCTTTTCCTTTCTCCTCCTGCCCCGAGAGACCCCAGCTAGCGTCCCTGTCCCATGCATTTTCTTTTTTTTCGAAACGGATTGTCCCATGCATTTTCCCGCGTCAGTAGGTGCGATGCTGGGCTGGCCGGCCTCGATCTTGGCTCCCATCAGACGAGAGCGCACGGCACGGCATGGCATGGCATCAAAAGAGACAGTGCAGCGCTGGTGTGGACTAGATGGGCAAGCAAGCAGCGCAAGCGCAGTGCACAGCGCCGGGCCGACCCCCCGTCCTCCTTTTTCGTTTGGAAGGGCATGCCAGGGGGCGCACGTTAGTTGACAATAATATCGGTCCATCACGGTTTAGGCGTCTGACTCGCCGCTGGATCCATCCACGGCCTCACCGGTGGGGTGGAGGTGGTAGGAGTGAGTGAGTAATGGTGGCCGCTGCTTGCTGCGTGGTGCTGCCTGCCTGCTGCTGGGGCTGGTGGTGTCACGTACTGCTGGACGCTAGTAGCACTACTGCAAACAAATCTGAGGGTCAGAGCCCCCCCATGCATGCATATGCTAGTGACATGGCCGGCGTAGGGAAGGGCCGACGACGCACATGCCGGCCGATGCGCGCTGTCAATCGGCCAGGTACCCACCCACGCTTTGCTTTGCCTGCCTGCAGCTGCTCGCTTTGATTGATTATTAATAGCTAAAGGCGATCGATCTAGACTTTGTGTCCGCTTAACTGCTCGCATGAGCCTGGGTCACGCAAAGGGACGGGTGCGATGCCCTCGGCCCTCTCTCAGACTTCCACTGGGCACTTGCAATCGCAAGCTTGCAGGAGAGCCGTTTCACGGTGCATATTTCTTGAAAACTGCACGCGTACAAGAGGACAGAGGCACTGTGGCGTGTAGTGGGGAGAGGGAAACGGGCGGGGGAGCAAGATTGGCGACACAGTGGGAGCTGTTGAGGCCAGAGAAGACGGGTGGTTTGCTCGCTTGCTTGCTCACATGACAAGGATCAGAGGGTGGGTTCAGAGGAGTGCGATAATATAAAGGCAGCAGGGCATGTGAGGGCGATTGGCGCTCCTCCTGGAAACACTCATCAGTCCAGCCTCCCGTAACATCGCTTACCATAATTAAAAGTCCAACGCTTAGCTGTACGTGCTACGTGAGCCTGCCTGCCCGCCCGCCTGCCATGGTTGGTTATCCAACCAAGAAGAGCAGGAAGGATATATACGAAACGAAACGAAAGAATGGAAGGCAAGAAAAAGGACGGCATGGCGACAAGGACGACGGTAATGGGAGCAACAGGAGAGTAGGTGGCCAACGATGGCATGGAGAAGTGTGAGCTTGGGGCCAAAGGAAAGGAAAGGGCTCTCTCTGACAAGGCCCATATGCTTTGGTTTGAGCACCACATTAAGTAGATGGAAAGACAGTGGCGGTGTGGTGGTGGTCATGGCCATGATTCCTGAGAAGTTGCGAAAGAAAGCGCATTAGTCTACAAGAAATGAGCTTGTTTGCACACTTTGCCTGCCCGCCTGCCCGCCCGCCTAATCAAATCGTGGCTTGGAATCTGCTCTCTCGTTGCAATTAAAAGCTGGTGCACTGTCAAAGCGTGCAGTTCAGGCAGGCGCATCATGGGCACTTGCATACGCTGGGCTGCGCAGTGGTTGAAGTATATTTTTCTCCATACATTTCTTGTGCAGTTGCCTCATTATTGTTATCATACTTCCTGTTAGCACTAGCGTACTCGGCCGTGGATTCCTCATTCTTGTAAAATTCTCGGCAATAATGCCTGCCTGGCTGCTTGTTTGGTTGGGTGGAGCGGAGTGGTCTCTGAAAGCAGCGCTGCGTGCGTGATGCAGGCAGGCCCTTCGGTACCAGCCTGCCTGCCAATCTGAGGAGGCATATAATTTAGGTGTGGTTGCACCATCTCTTGATTGGCATCGCACCTCCCTCTCCTCTCCTCTACTCTACTATGAGGCTCGGCTGCTCCCCCACTTTGTTGAGATCTCTTTGGTCTCTTCTTTCCTTAAAGCATGGGGGAAATAAATACGCACCGGGCATGCCGCATGCATGCATGGGGGTGGTGGGGTTGGAGTACTGTCACTCACGCGAATTTGGTTCTCTCCCACCTCACCTCACCTCCTCTGCCTCTTTGTTCGTTCGATCGACAAATCTTACCATGCGCCAGTCCTCTGCTCCTGCGATTTGGTTTTGCATTGCTTTCGTTTCATCCTTTTGCTTGGTGATTTATGCTTGTCACGTGAAGCTTGCCTATCCCCGTTGCCTGTTCAGGGTCCCCTACAGGGAAAAAAATAAATCCTCTGTTACTAATTAGTAATTACCTTTTGGATCTCTTGGACGGTGACGGGGAATTCCCATGTCAATTAAGTGCGCTGGTGAAACCGTGAAAGTGTAACAGTAACACTTCACTTTGCTTCTGTAGGAAAACAATGAGGCCTCTTTTGGTTCATAGGTTAGGATTATCATAGGAATAGAAATCTTATAGAAAATTAGATGACATGTATCTCAAATTCTATGAGTAGGAATAGGAAATAAGATGTTATTTGATTGACATCAAAGAAATTTTTCCATTAAGTCTAGGCTTTTTTTAATTTTCTTATGAAATGTGAAGGATAGAAACCAATCCTATGTAGAAATAGGAATCCATTCCTATGAACCAAAAGGCTCTAAAGGAAAAAATCCTATAAGAATCTTATCCTCTAGAATTTCTATAAAATTCCTCTAAACCAAAGAAGGCCAGAGCATCCGGTAGTAACTGGACGATGTGATCCATAGTGTGTTGTGTGTGCGTGCCTCGATGATGATTGCCGAATATTATTGCCATCGTGTAGTAACACTTTCGGCTAGAGTTCCTTGACTACCTTCGTGCGGAATACTACCCCTCCTTTTCGCGTTCGCCGATCATAGATAGACGGCGATCTGCGCGCTGCTGACCGGCCGATCGCTACAGCTGCAGAAATTCATGCGAGCGCCGTGCCCGAATTCTGAGATGGTGGCAACGACCATACGGTTGAGGCATGCAACTCAGTACTCTCCGGCTGAAGCTCCTTTCCAGCTTAGCTATACTTTGATTAAGTAGATCAACCACGACGACAGATTATACATTACTTATAAACAAAAAATTGTGCAGCCTGACACCAGACTGTCCTTTACCTTCCACAAAACACACGATCTAGATAGACAGAGGTTTGAAAAGTCATTAGCAGTAGTGACAGAACCCTACACATATCGTCTCTTTAATTTCTTTTGTCTAGGTCTAGGCTCGATGCTCCAGGCAAGGAGTGCAAACCAACGCAGGCCTGTGGATTCTCTTCTGGAAACGCTGGCTACAAGGCAAGGCGTGCAGCTACGGGACGGCGAAAACGATCCTCACTGCAAGCAGACGAGACGAGGCCAGGCCAGCCATCAACGGGCAGCACAAGGCCGCGGCTCTAGGCGCACGTAGTACTACGCACGCGCGTACGTACGTGGCCGGGAACCGCGGCCGGGAAGCGTGCGGGGAGGAGTCAAACGAGGGTGGGGTGGGTGCATGCACGTGGTCTGGACCGTCCGATTCGCGTAGCTCTTTCTTCCAGCTACTAGATCTGAGCCAGTAGTATATTAAGAGCCTAGGCAGAGCATCATCTGTTTCTTGCGTGGGTGCGCATGGCATGATCGATGGATGCGATGCGATCATCGGGCCACTGCACGCCCCAGGCCAGAGCACCACTAGCTGTGGCCTGTCTATGGCCGTGCATCATGGCGCGCTGCTGGCTTTGTCATGTGTGGCATTACACATGAGGCGCCAAGCACGCCAGCAATGCGATTACTTAGTTAAACCCTCCGTTCAAAGCCGCGATTATACTGACGCCTAGCCATCCGCCGCCTACCCAAAAATAACTAGGGTTTCTTTGCCTCCCGCCGCCGTCGCTGTCGGTTCGCCCCGTCTACCGTGGCCTTAGGGCCATGGGGACGGAGTGGATCACGGCCCATGCCGATGGAAGGGCTCAAATTTTTAGATCCGGGTGGACGTGTGGAGGTGTGTCTCTGGTGGATTTGCTCAGATCTGTTCGTTGTTGGTCTTTATTCGTGTGTCTTCATGTTGAATACTTCTTATCTACACTCTTCCTCGGCGACGGTTGTTATTCTGGTGCGTTGGTTTTACGGGGCCTTAGCACGACGACTTCCCGACTGTCTACTACAGCAAGGTTTGCCCGGCTCCGGTGAGGGAGGGGCGATGACAGCGACGCACCTTCGACTCGCTTCAGTGTTTATAGTCGTCGTTAGGTGGTCTACGGATCCGGATATAATTTTTATTATTTCTAGTGTTCGTTGCATTACCATGATTGAAAATGAATAGATCGAAAGTTTATAAAAAAACTACTATTAGCCTGTCTCTTTTTTAATAATAATTAAAAACAGAAAACGTTCCGATCATGCTTCATCGTGTAGAAGTTTTTGTTTCGTCGCGAGGTAAACCACCTTATCTTCTTGCTGGATAAAAGTTGGGAGTAGGGCTAGCATGCGATGGTAATTTTCTTGTTGCCTCCTGAAAGCAACTTCATCGAGGAAAATGACAATTGACAAAGATATGATTCTCGCCAATGAAAAGGAAAAATGGGTGACATGTACATTTGGCCCGAGGGACCAGAAATCTCCAGACAAATAGTATCACGCATGATTGCTTAGTATTGTACACGTCCTCTCTCTCTCGTACATACATAGATTAGAAATACCATATCCACCCAACCGATGCGCAGCGGTTCTTTGAACCGGACAACCAGACGCGCGTTCCAAGCTCGCATACATGATTTTGTTTGGCCGTGCTTGAAAACGGCTCTATCAAGTGAGGTGCGCCGCTCCATTTTATAAATGGCTGCCGCTGTTCACGTCAACTCTGCAGAAGTTGTAGCAATATTCCCCAGTGCGAGCTCGCCATACGATCGGTGTCATGTTGGGGTGCATGATGTGGTAGTCCGTATTCCGCCAGCATTATCCAAATGTCAATGCAGTTAAATGCGTATTATACCAGTAGTAGAGTATATGATAAGTTCTTTCTTTTTATTTCTGAAAGCGCCTTGGCAGTTATGCCGGTCATGATCTAGAAACACGTAGTCAACATTATATGCGCGTGCCGATGCCCTGCTCTTGCTCTTGCTCTGCTCCAAAGAGCAACCTGGATGACGTAGATGATCCGGGTGAAATCGGGTGACGTGGTCGACGGAATGGGTGCGCATATGGACGGCCCAATGATGCTGTTTGGATACTTTAACTCAGTTAAAGGTTAGAGTTAGATTTTAACCCTGACTCAAACCCGAACTAGCTCTAATTAAAAGGGCGTTTGGATGACAGGGTTAGATTAACAATAAATGCCTTTTCTTAATCATTTAGCTATTTTTGACCCTATTTCCTGCCGGATATGGCGGAGCGAGCCCTGGCCGAGGCAGACCGGGACGCGCCCAGCAAGTAGCTTGTTGGCCTCTCGCGCAGCCCGCTGACCGAATCCGCTGTCCCTACGCAAGGAGTCGCGCTGGTCGAGGTTGACGGGGACGGGCCGCACAAGGAGCTGCGACTGTTACGAGAGGGAGTGAGAGAGGAACATTAGCTGACGGCTAGGGTTGTACGAGAGGGAGTGAGTGAACTAAGTTCGGGTTCACTCCACTGGCCAGTGCCTTCTTATATAGGCCGTCAGGTAGATGGGCCTGGGCCAGGCCCACGACCGAGTCTGTGAACAGCCCATGGTCCAACGTCTCGGACAGTGGCGCTTCCGTAAGCGACTCGTTAATTAATTAACAATTAATTAACCATTTCTGAGCAGCAAAAATAAGTTTCGGCTCGGCTCATTCTCGCAACCCGCGGCGCACGCGTGAGTCGTGACGAGGCGAGGCGAGGCGGGCGGCGGAGGAGGAGCGCGCGTGTACAGCTCCTATTCCCGAGCTCCCAATAGCAAGTGGTAGAGCAGCCCTTATAAAGAGGTCTCACTCTTCTTACTGTAGCAGTATGGGACTAAAATTCCCACACTTTCCACCACTTGCCGTACACATGCATGAGCCTTAGAGATTAACCAGGGATTAGTATCTTATATGGGCCTAAGCCCATCCATAATCCAACAATTCTCCACCAGATCTCGAGGCACATAAGTTTGTCAACTGTTCCAAACAATGTTTGATATACCAGAATTTTCAGTGGAGACTGTTAAGTTGAACTTCCACCTAGAGCAATAGGATTAGACTTCTTCACAACTGAACAATGGACTATGCCTTGAATTGTCAGTTTGGCGTGCAGAAGTTTCGTCTATTGTCAGCTGATACATGGCTGCCGAAGGCCAAACCCCACGGGTGAAGCCTATTAGTCATATTCCGTACCTTCTCATGAGCTTACTAGAGATTACCAATCTCATAGACTGTGACCAGCAGTCGGACTCACATAGGTGTGTTCCTCCAAAGAATGCTCTGTAGGTTAGCATCTTGCTTACATAAATTTTGGAACACATTAAGACAAAAGTCAGCCTGCCTTACAGAATTGAGAGTATTACTACATCTCCAACGGAGTGGGTTTATTAAGGATACTCTCCTCGGTTGATCGCTGGATTGTTTTTCCAGGTCTTAATTTCACGGGATCTCTGATCACATAGGTTGGGTTACCCCATGGCAACTTACGTGGGTCTCATTACCATCTCCCTCGATGCATTTTCTATCACAATTCGTGATAGCCCTTTCGTAAAAGGGTCTGCCAGATTCTTAGCCGTCTGGATATAATCCAACACTATTACTCCGGAGTTTCTTGGTTTTCTGACAGATTTCAATCTTCTTCTTATATGCTTTGTGGATTTCATGTTGTCCTTTGAACTCTTAGCCTTGGCAATCATTGTTTGATTGTCACAGTTCATAAGGACAGTCGGCACTGGTTTATCAACCAACGGCAAATCCATCAAAAGCTCTCGAAGCCATTCTGCTTCGATGCATGATGTGTCTAATGCTGTGAGTTCTGCTTCCATAGTCGATCTGGTTAAGATCGTCTGCTTGCAAGACTTCCAGGAAACAGCACCACCACCAAGTGTGAAGATATGTCCACTTGTGGCTTTCATCTCATCAGCATCAGATATCCAATTCGAATCACTATACCCCTCAAGTACCGTCGGGTACCCAGAATAGTGAATTCCATAGTTCGCAGTACCTTACAAATAACGCATCACTCGCTCAACAGCATGCCAATGCACATCTCCCGGATTGGAAACAAACCGGCTCAGTTTGCACACAGCAAATGAGATGTCAGGACGAGTAGCACATGCTAGTTACATCAGTCCTGTGCTGGCTTCTTGTACTTGTTTGGGCACTTGTTTGCCCAATGTTCATCTGAACCACAAGTAAAGCAGCCATCTCTCTCTTTGCCTTTCTTCTTACCCTTCTTCTTAAAGGTAGTATTTTGCTGGACAGAGTTCTTTTCCTTGAACCTGTGGAAGTTCTTCTTCACCACATTACCGCTAGAAGAACCCTCTGCCCCTTTCACGTGTGAGTCCTTTGCTCTCGAGTTCTGCTCAACACTGAGATGACCAATGACATCCTCAACAGAGAATTCACGTCTCAAGTGCTTGAGAGAAGTAGCAAAGTTCCTCCAACTAGGATGGAGTTTTGCAATAATGCAACCCGCGACAAACTTGTTCGGTAACTCACACTTCAGGAGCTCCAGCTCCTTAGCAATGCACTGTATCTCATGAGCCTGGTCCAATACAGAACGGTTATCAACCATCCTGTAATCATGGAACTGCTCCATGGCATACAGCTCACTGCCAGTATCAGTTGCGCCGAATTTGACTTCGAGTGCATCCCACAAGTTTTTGGCAACACCCATATGAATATAGGCGTCAACCAACTTGTCTCCAATCACACTCGGAACTGCTCCCGGAAAGATTGTGGTTGCCTCCCTAAACGCCTTCTCCTGTTCAAGAGCAATCGTTTATGTGAGGGACACACCACCAACCCAGAACACGTTCATCGCTGTGAGCCACAAGGTGGTCCTAGTCTGCCAACGCTTAAAATGCGTTCTGGTAAACTTTTCCGGTTTCAGAGTAGCAGCAAAGCCTTGAATTGAAAAGTGCCTAAAATAAGGTTTTTGGATTGTTTGAAATATTAGCACTTTTCCGATACTTATCCACGAGTGAACAGTAAGCATGGCATAAAAGGTATGCATCTCATAGCGATACCTAAGCATACGAGCACGTACAGGACATAGAATCGAACCATCTATGAGCAGCACCTATATGGCTAGCATAAGTACGAGTAAACGAGGGATGAACATATCATACCCTCTGGTTGGCCAGGCCAACGCGGCGGCGGCAGCAACAGCCTCGGCGTCGCCCGTGGCCTTCTTCTTGAAGGCGGCGTCATCGGCCATGGTGTCGATGCAGGGAAGTAGTGGAAGCAGAGGCGGACGAAGTTGGGGACGGATCGAGAGCAGTCGCGTCGAGACGCTCCCCAAAAACCTTATTGCCGTTCTCCCGGGCAGGATCTCGAACGATAGTGTTCCGGAGGCTCCTGCTCTCCCGATCAACCATGCACGCGGTCGTCGGGATGGGATCGCCGGAAGCAGCACAGAGAGAGGAACAGTAGCTGACGGCTAGGGTTGTACGAGAGGGAGTGAGTGAACTGAGTTCGGATTCACTCCACTAGCCAATGCCTTCTTATATAGGCCGTCAGGTAGATGGGCCTGGGTCAGGCCCACGACCGAGTCCGTGAACAGCCCGCGGTCAACGTCTCGGACAGTGGCGCTTCCGTAAGCGACTCGTTAATTAATTAACAATTAATTAACCATTCCTGAGCGTCAAAAATAAGCTTCGGCTCGGCTCATTCCCGCAACCCGCAACCCGCGACGCGCGCGCGAGGCGAGGCGAGGCGAGGCGGCGGGCGGCGGAGGAGGAGGAGCGCGCGTGTACATCTTCTATTCTCAAGCTCCCAATAGCGAGCAACCCTTATAAAGAGGTCTCACTCTTCTTACTGTAGCAGTATGAGACTAAACTTCGCACACTTCCCACCACTTGCCGTACACATGCATGGGCCTTAGAGATTAACCAGGGATTAGTGTCTTATATGGGCCTAAGCCCATCCATAATCCAACAAGAGGGAGTGAGGGAGAGGACGGGAAATGAGGAGGGATCTGCTGCGAGAAAAGCGGGAGAAAAATGTTTTTTTTTGTGGTCTCAAGGAGAACTAACCCGAATAAACACCTTTTGAATGGGTTAGATTTTTGAATGGGTTAGATGCATCTAATCCAAACTAATTTTTTTCTTTACATATTTTTTGGTTAGTTGAGTCTTAACTAATTCAAACTAACTCCAACTCATGAAACCAAACTGGGCCAATATATACGGCTCGATGACGCCACGGCTCATTCGTTGCTGTCAATCAAGGAGGGTGGGTTAATTAGGTCGAGACAAGAGAGCAGCAGCCTCTCTGTGACACATCGATTGATCCATCGGGGTTGGAAGCAAGCCACGATGGCCGATGGAGCCAGCCAGGCGCGCGGTTGGTCTCGGCTCGGTGGTCTGCGCGAAAGCATATATACAAGTAAGTGTGGCGCACGCGCTGATGCAACCCCGCGATTCCGTTCACATCTCGGCTCTGCGCTAAAGACGTGGAAAGAGAGGCGCAAGTGAACAGACGGAGAAACAAACAAACAAACAAGAGAGGCGTGGTGTGGTGTGGTCGAGCGGAGCACTCGCTCGGCCGCTCACGCACAGCAACGTCGACGCCCCCTCTTGATTAATCAATCAACCCCGCCATTTTCCTCGCCTCTCTCTCACGTTTTCTTGAAGTTTTTCCTCCTCCTGCGTGAAGTCGTTGGACCTGACGTGCGCAGCGGAACGGGACGGAGCCGAGCCGGCAGGGAAGAAAGCGAGGGGGTGCCTTGGCCTTCGCTCCGGCAGAGAAGAGAAGGAGATGAGATGAGCGACAGCGGTTCAGCACTCTAGCCATACAAGCTACGAAGCCAGAGCTGCGTGCATGGATGGATGCATGCATGAACCGGCTCGGCGTGCATGCATGTTCGCTAGGCTAGGCACCGACTGCATCGGGACTGTTCCAAACAATACAGCTACGATGGCGTGTCCGTGTTGGAAGCCGCACATATCCGCGTGATGAGACTTGCACCAGGAAAGAACATGCCGGTTCTCTCTTTTATTCAGTCATGCTGGCATGCATGCTGTACACTGCCTTGTGACTCTTGTATAAATAACTCACGTATGAATATTCGCAAGAAAACAAAGCTCTCATATATGAATCGTAGTTGTTGGTAGGTCATGTATGCACGGCCTCGTAGCAATTAGCACGCATGTGGTCGGACGTGCGATTCGCAAATTGCAACCGGAACCCCTGGCATGGTCCAAGCGTACCATACGGAGAGAGCAACATGGGCTAGGGAGGAGTACATGCATGCGTTTTCGGTGACAGGCAGGCTCTGGTCCAGCCCCAGATGTCAAGACGACAAGTCCATTGTCACATTTGGCGTGACCACGGTTGTGGATGGGAGCGGCCACCATCACGCGGCCCGTATGCATACGAACGGAACGCTTCTAGTATATCTTTTCAAGTAGCACACGCCATGAATACGTACGAACCGGCGTACGTATTGGTTGGCTAGGTCCATTCACCAAATGCTGGCAGTATAAACATGTGTTTGTGAAATTGGTTTGACGCAACCCGGCCGGAGGTGCGTGTGAAGGCACATACGTAGATATATATAGATATACATATGCATATGCACATCCGGCCGCGTTGAAGGGATCGCTCCGGTTATCCGCTCCGAAAGGGAACAAGACGAAGAGGACGAGATGGTTGCGGCCAGTTCGGCCACCGTCTCCATCCCAACGCTCTCTTTCCCCTTCCCGTGTACATCCACAGACTCATTGTTTTTCCTTCCCGATTGAATAAACAAAAGTCATTGTTGAGTAAGCCAAACAAAGACCAATTTCTAGCTATACCAGCCAGCTGGTACAAAACGATCAGACCAACCAAACCACTAGCTCTAGCTAGCACCACCGCACACACAAGCTAGCCGGATCGAACAAGAACAACCACCCCCAGCCCAACGCCAAGGATAATGAACGAACGTACGTCTCGGCGGAAGAGAGAATCGCTCGCTCGCACGTCCAAGGACAAGGAGGGCCGGCCGGGGCCCGACCCGTATGAAAGGAGGCGCATCACATGCCACGCCACGCCCCCGTCGGTTGCCTGCCCCCGTCCATGACCTCTTCGCCCGAAACAGTTGCCAGGCCATCAAGGAAAGAGGAGGTGCGCCTGGCCATGGCATCGGCATCCACACCTTTCGCCTTTCCTTTCCCCGCACTTAATGTTGTGTTGGGGCGTGAGGAGAGACTTTGGGTCTGTTTGGTTTGAGCCAGCGCCAGCCTTGCCAATCGTTGGCTTGCCAAAATATTGGCGCAGGAATCAGCCGCCCATGCCTTGCCAAAATATTGGGTGAGAATTGAACTAGAGATGTTGTGGAGGCGTGGGCGTGCCAATTATTTGGCATGCAACCAAATGGATACCTAGAGTTGGTCAACTACCAATATTTTGGCAGGGCGCCTTGAGGCAATGATCCAAACAGCCCCTTTGAGCCTTGGACCTCACCTCGCATGGAGCCGGGCAGAGGATGGCCCTCCACTCTCCATCGTCACCGCGAAGCTGCCTCCTCCCTCCCGCGCGGCCAGACCGCATGCTGCTAACCATGCCCGATTTCATTTGACCCGACTTGTTAACAATCTAGACACGCATCGTTATCAGGCAGTAGTACTTGTACGCACTGCGCGTTCTTGTGCAGTGTACACGCGGCGACGCAGGTCTTGACCTCTACGCATGCATGGATACAACATACAAGCACTCCTCCCCCTAGTGCATTGGTTTGGTGCGATTGATTGACGATTCAGACACGGCGGATTTGACCGAACCCACGCATGCGTGCCGTACTATTTCCAGTCGATCGATCGTTCCATCAGCACGACGCGCTGCAGACAACAACTAGAGTAGAGGTTTTGGTGGCGATCCGTTGCCGTGTGTTGCCAGATGGTGCCCTCTACCCCTAGAGACGGTAAAGTAGGCAGGGAGGATTAACTAGCCTTCTCTGTCATGCTTGATTAGTTTACATGTATGCACAAGTAAACTCGCTTCAGAGAACCAAGCGAACTTATTAAAGGTTGCGAGATTGAAGGGCGGGCAAGCAAATTGGCGCGGAGGTTGCCCGCCTGTCTGCAAGGAAGGAAGGAAGGAAGGAAGCTAGATGCAGCGATGCATCAAGTAGTGACAGCCACCTCTTTCTCGGGAACAAAGATGGCAGCATTTGATTCTTTCTACCCGGCCAGCTCCCCCTCTTTTGCATCTTTCGGTCTCAACAAATATTCTAGAGCCTAGCGTTTTTCCTTTCCTCTTCCCTTGCTACAATCGCCGTGCCCCCGTCTGTGTAAAGACGAAAGCAGAGGGAAGGGCCGGGTTCGTCCTTGTTGGTCCTGGTGATGTTTACCAAATCTCAATCGCCTTACACCTAAGTTGGCAGCATACTAGTCAATCAAACCTGCCTGCATCTAACTTTGGGTCCTACGCACGCTAACGCTTGCCAGTACTGCTACCTCTAATCTACTTGGCAGTTAAGGTATGCATGTATGTATTGCTGCTGCGACGAATAACCGATGGGAAAGCAACGATTTGTTCTTATACTCAAGAGAGAGATAGAGAGAGAGAGAGAAATTATAAGGAAAAGGAAAGCAACAATAATGTCTGCGGCAGGCATGCGTGCCTGTTACTAATCTCCAGTTCAAGCACGACATCCCACTGGCGACCCTTGGAAATCTCCCAAAGAAGCTATCAACTCACTTTGGTATTATCCGATTAGAATACTAAGCCAAGACCGAACCATAACCCGCAGAATTATTGGCGGTGACAAAACATGGAAGGAAGTGTAGCTCAACAAATGTCCTGCTCCCGGGCGCGCGTTTGTCAAATGCTCTGGTTAAACCAAGGAGGAGGTAAATTCTACTACATCATTTTCTCTGTCAGTTTGTCATTTTTCACCAGGGAATCCCACGATCCAAACCAAAGCATTTGGCAACGACTCAAAAGTACAGTAGATTGGACGCATGCCTCGGTCTCTCCCCCTACTCGTTTCCGTTCCAACTTTTAAATTTTTCTCCGAGACAATGAAAGTCATGAAAATGAAAGATGGTTTCGTCAAAGAAATGCCTCCAATAAAACCAAGCAACGCCTGTACCGCTCTAGAACAAGGCACCAGTTTTCTCTCACTTTCTTTTCCTCCTTATCAACAACACGTACCTGAAAATGAGGCGACACTGAAGATTCAACGGCTGATTGCTGCCCTGTATTTGTGCACGCTATCCGCCAGGGAGAAGGAACACGAACGAACGCCGGGTTGCTTGGTTCTCAGTTTACACTAGAAGTTCTCCGCTGGACATATACCTAACAGCTGTGAAGGCAAGAATTCTGGATGTTGCATGTTTATTTCATTCGTTCCAAATATACTACGCATTTCCGCGAACATCGAATAGTTTGATGGCCTGAAAATGGCTGGGGGTTCCTTGTCGCATGGTATTGGTTGACACACTCGTACTATTAATTCAGCCATGACACACTAAATACCATAAACATCACTGGCTGAAAATTTAAAGTTTGAACACCTTTAGCAGGATGGAAATTTCTGGCTAGTAGTTCCACTTTTCTTGATTTGATCGTTTATGGTATGTTACTTTACCACCAAATATAAATAATTGGTCCATGTATATGTTCTGAACAATTAGATACGGACTGCATATTCTAGATCACTTTTTTTACATCATCAACCCTACACCCTAGTCCTTCTACATAAGCCATGACATATCACCTACGTTGGTTCCTAACACGAAATATTTAAAACATGCATTTCTCGCATGTTCTACCTACACTCACGGTTTTCTCTCTCACACAAATTTAGTTGTCGCATCCAGAACTTTATCTCGCACACTTGCTCTTAACCATCCACCTTTTCTTCATGTCTCGTGTAGCTGCCCACGTCTAAGTCACAGTTCAACAAGAAAAAGACACTGCATCAAAGCGCAAGAAAAGATGCATTTCACGAAAGAAGCCGCATTTGGTGCCATAATTTTCACAAGTGGCGGAGAAAAGCATCGTAGGATTGTTGGCTTTGCTCCAAAAGCAGTTCTCAACCAAGAAAAAAAGGCAGAATTGAAGCCACGACGCATATACATGTGAGTACATCATGTCATCAGAAAATTTATAATGGTCCAAAATTATACTCCCTCCGTCCCGAAATACTTGCCGGAGAAATGGATAAAATTGGATGTATCTATAACTAAAATACGTTTAGATTCATCCTTTTTTCGACAAGTATTTCTGGACAGAGGGAGTACTTGTGTATTATACAGAATTAGTTTTTGTTGGAGCCTCTTCTCAAAGACAAATAACCGATTCATATTCTTGTGTAGTAGGATGGATCGCATACAACCATTGAGTAGCCCTTCATTTGTAACACACGAGCTAATATTCACATTCGATTATTGTCTAAAAAGGATTGCCTTTTATATTTTGTATATTGCATTCCCCCCAAAAAAAAGACTTTGTATATTGCAGTTTGAAGCTAGGATCTAAACCATTGATATGTGGACAAAGTTTGTGATCCCTCCATCTAGAAATATAAGGCACAATACTATTTTGAGATTTACTTCAACCATCACTTTTTTTTGCGAATTTACTTTAACAGTTTTGCTAAGTATTGCACATCTAAATTCGATGTCATTGATTTTACGCTAAGATTCGTGCAAGTTTTTTTATTATTCTTTTTACTTCTCAGTTTATAGGGCGTGCACGTACCCCTATGTCGTCAATTTGACCAACCTAGTACAAGTCATATATTACAAAAAATATACCAACATAAACTTGAGATGTTCTATTTTTAAACTGTATAATTTTTGTGTTATATAGTTTATATTAGGGTGATAAAATTGGCAACCTAGGCATACGCGTAGGACTTGTAAACTGAAATGGAGGGAGTAGCTTGATTGAGTCACCTAGATGTGCAATAATTTGGGCACATCTAGATGTGCCCTAGACAGACTAACCATCACCTTTTCAAGGATGCCCCTTTAACCATCACTTCATAATATATGACATGCACTTCAAAAAAGTATACGAACGAATTCGTATTTGAAAGGAGTTTCTGATGATATTATTTCCATAACACATACATTACTGATCTTATCGATGGTCAGCATAGATCTCGAAATACGCATTAGACACTACGTTTATGGACACAGAGGGGGCAATCTTTTGATAAACACCTGCTAACAAATACCAAACCCAAAGCATGGACGAGTAATCCAAAATTCGAAAGATTGGATGCAAAGCATGGAAGGGGTGATCTCTTTGCTCCAACCGCTCCCCTGCCAAAGGAAGAAACGCCTAGGCCATCATTATCGCGAAGCAAAGGCTCCGTAACCAAAACCACCACCCCATTTTAATCCCCTGCATTGACGTCAAGAAAATCCTCCATCCCCTGGGATTCTTCCCCTAATTTTAACCCCCCGAACGCCCGCAATCCAGCCAATCCAAATCTATCTTTTAACCCCGCGAGTAATTTTAGGCTGCCCACGTTTTCCGTTTGTTTCCCCGTCCGCGTCCCGTTCCGTTCCATGTGAGAGGTTTTAAGGGGAGCGTGCGAACTGCGAAGTGGGTGCGCGGAATTGGACTCGGCTCACGCCCACGCTCGCGCTCGGGCTCACGCTCAGGCTCCTATTAAAACCACGAGTGGAAGTTTTCTTCCCCGTCACCGCCCGTCGTCCGTTTCTTCTCCTCGCCCCCTCCTCCTTAACATAACAATGGCTGTGCAGGCCCAGTACCCCTCCAATCTCCTCTTCCACGATAGGTGCGCCTCCTCACGTCCCGCCCCCTCTCGCGTCTTCCCCCACTGCAGCTGTTCGTCTGGTTTGGCTTTCGGGTGATCTCATGGCTTCGTCTCCTTTACAGAGGTGACCCGGAGAGGGCGGACATGGACCTGCCCAAGCAGCAGCATCAGCAGCAACACCAGCAGCATCCGCAGCAGCTCGCCGGACTCTCGCCGGCGGTCTATTTTGCCAGTGGCGGAGGTGCGTTTGCCTGCCTCGACAGCCCGATGCCGCCGATTGATTGGCCGCGCGCCCGTTCACGGATTGTGACATGGCTTGGTTCGGTTTCTTGCAGCCAGTGGGAATCGGAGGAAGCGCGCCAGGGAGGCCATGGCGCCGCCGCCGCCGGCCAAGGAGGAGTACATCGGCCTGTTCGCGCAGCACTCGGCGCCCTTTTTTAACATGGCGCAGCTCCACAGCAGCAGGGTCGCGGCGTCCCCGTCCCCTGCCCCTGCCTCTGTGACGCGCGTGTCCACGGGCCTCCGCCTGGCATTGGATGAGCAGCAGCAGAGACAGATTAATTCCTTGTGTTACCCGTCCTCGTCGTCGCCGCTCGTTCCCTTCTCCGATGAGTTCGCCGGACAGATGAAGCAGCACGGCGACGAGCTCGACAAATTCGTCCGGGACCAGGTAATTCATCTTGGCTCCGGCCATGCCACGACAGTCCGATTGTAGCTGCGCGCCCGTTTCTTGGCCTCACGTGCCCGTGCTTTATCGACCAGGGCGAGCAGCTCCGGCGGGCCATCGCCGATCGGATGCGCCACCACAACCGGGCACTTCTGGTGGCGGCGGACAAGTCGGCCTCGCGCCGGCTACGGGAGAAGGCGCTGGAGGCGGAGCGCGAGGCGCGGCGCGGCGCCGAACTGGAGGAGCGGCTCGCGCGGCTACGCAACGAGGCGGCGGCGTGGCAGGCCAAGGCGCTCTCGGAGCAGGCCACCGCGGTGGGCCTTCACGCGCAGCTCCAGCAGGCCGCCTCCGCGGCGCGGGCATCCTGCGAGGAGCTGGGCGGCGGCGACGCCGGCCCGGCCGAATCGTGCTCGTCGGCGTACGTAGACCCTCGCCGCGCCGGGCCTGACCGCGCGTGCCACGGCTGCCACCTCGGGGCGGCCACGGTGGTGCTCCTGCCGTCCAGACATCTGAGCCTGTGCCGTGACTGCTTCGCCGCCGGCGACATGGACGTGGCCATGGCGTGCCCTGTATGCCATTGCGTGAGGACCGGCAGCGTGGAGGCCATCCTGTGTTGACAGAGCCGGCCTCGGGGCCATCCCGTGCCGTGAGCGCTCCGAGCAATGCGAAAGGCGCCATAGCTTATTCCGGAGAATGGAAAAATAGTCCTAAAATGGAAACTTAGATTCTTTCTTTCTTTCTTCGAGCTTTTGTTCATAGTTTTTCTTAATCCTTTTTTACTGCCGAGGATTTACCCCTCGCCGTGTCCTCTAGGAGAATTCAATTGATATAAGTTCATTGTTAATACTACCCGGCCCGTCAAGTGCAAAGGTTCGCCGATCATTACTGCTGGTAATGCTGTGCTGTACTGTAGGAGGGTTGCTTGTGATGCTCTCTTCAAACCGAAATGACGAATTAGCGGAGTGGTATCAGACTAGATAATCGTACCAAACTGCAAGTGATCGCAACCACTGCGGTACTCGTATGGCGTTGGCGTCCATTCGATGCGAGGCGTGGCCCGCATTGTTGCCGAAATCCCGCGCAAAGCGTGACATCTCTGCACCGCACCGGCACCGGCGGGGGTTAGGAGGAGTGCGCGTCCTGTGCCGTGCTTGATGATTCGGCCGTTTCGGCGTGGGCGGCACCAACGGGCGCGTCGTCGGCGTGGCCCCTCGGTTGGCTGTTATGTTTCTTTACATTACAGGCAGGCGGGCGAAGAGTGGAGAGGCACGCGCGAGAGTCGCAGGGCACCGGCGTCAGAAAGAAAAAAGCAACGGAAATCGGGCACCGGCACGGCGGCGGTCGGCGGAATGAGCGGCCGCGCACTGCAGGCCGGCAACGGCACCAGGCGCAGGCAGGCACGCGCGGCCCGAGCGGTTGAAAATTGCCGCGCACGGCGCTGTCCCCGCGTAGTGATAGCCGCGGGTGGCGGGCCCTCGTGTTTTTTCTGTTGGAAAGTGGGGCTGGGCTGGCAGGCACGGCACGGGCGCCTCCTCCCTCCTCCCCGTCCGTTATGGCCGCCGCGCTAGTGGCCACGCAGCGTCCGGTCCGGCCGTTTGTTTACCGCCCCTTTTACTTTGGCCAAAAAGGAAAGCCATCGCCGCTGCTATCCCGGCGATCTTCACGTATCTCCACCGCTGTTGTTTTACGGTGAACCCCCGCCCGCTTTACGTCCCGCGATTGGAGGCCAACGAACAAAGCTGATGCGGTACAGGCCCGTGGAGGGCGCCGTGACATAAATTCGCGCCTGATCGGGTTTGTGATTGTAATGTAAAGTGAAGTAAATTAGGCCGTCCAAACCACTCGACACCGGTACCCCCGGTACAGGAGTACCACTGCGGTCCGGTGATCGAGTACGTACGTACGACGTCCGCATGCACGGCCCATAAAGAGACCCCCCGTATCGGCATTCAATTGGATCACCCCGTCGGGACAAGGCAGTGATGCTGCCGGTACGAGCGGTGCGCGACGCAGATCGCGGCGGCAATGACCAGCACAACACGGCTTGCCTGTGAGTCGCGTGATGACTCCTCACTGCTGCTGCTACGTGAGGAGGTCAGTGACCACGCTCGCTCGCTCATGGACTCATGGTGCGCGCCCCAATTATTAACCCGGCCGGCCGCCCGGTCGCGACCGCAACGCCGTTGCGAGGAAAGGCGGACGAACGATCCGTCTTCTCGAACGCAGGATCGCTGGGAATCCGTGCCTGCTAGCACTGCCACCACGACTAGCCGGCTAGCACCACCACTTCAAATAGTAGTAGTAGTAATCTGATTCGATTCGATCCTTCACGGGCCTTGTTACCGCGAGGCGGTCGCTGTTACGGCGTCAAATCTGACGCCATTTTCACGGGCTTAATAACTCGATCTGCCGTCCATGTCTGTGATGATATATCTCATCTTGTGATGACATGATGCGTTTTTCTAGTCTATAATTGCGTGCTGGTGCACTGTACTGTTCCGCATTTCCGTGCCCTGGCATCGTACCCGCTGATTCAGGAGGAGAAAGGGATGCTTCTTCTGTGGAAATAATTTGGATACCCAGGTGGATTGGAAACCTCAATTCTAAAGAAAAAGGATGAACTGGCCCATGGTATTTGTAATCAATGCGTGTGTCAACCCGATGCATATCTTCCTGTGGCCAATCAAAGTAATACTATTTTCTACGCACAAGAGTCCGTTGACCCTCCAACTCGTGTCATTCCAGACTATGCAGAGCCGGCAAACAATGTACCAGAGAAAGAATAAAAATAGCAGGGTGATCCATCATCATTAGTGTGATCCATCATCTATGGTGCATTTTAGCTTTGTATTGTTCTTTATAATGGCAGGAGTACTAATTTTGTTGGAAAGAAAAAGGCAATGGCAGATCAACTGCACTTTCGTTTGGGTTGAGAATCAATCACTGTACAAAGGTTAAAAATGCCGTATATCCATTTTGTATCGGTTTGGCTTCAACATATCGGGTGATATATCAGACGATATATATATCCGAGAAAATATACCTGGATTTTTTTTTATTATTCTTGTTGAAAAATGTCTTTTTAGTTAAAACAAAATGTATGATGCCAATGCTATAGCATAAAAAAAAGACTCCTAGTTTATGAAGTTGATAAAGAAAGTAGTTAAGACACTTTCACAAAGTCCTTACTTTAAGATTGAAAACAATATGTTATTGTTGGAAATATGCCCTAGAGGCAATAATAAATTAGTTATTATTATTATATTTCATTGTTCATGATAATCGTTTATTATCCATGCTAGAATTGTATATTGATAGGAAACTCACATACATGTGTGGATACATAGACAACACCATGTCCCTAGTAAGCCTCTAGTTGACTAGCTCGTTGGTCAATAGATAGTTACGGTTTCCTGACCATGGACATTGGATGTCGTTGATAACGGGATCACATCATTAGGAGAATGATGTGATGGACAAGACCCAATCCTAAGCCTAGCACAAAGATCGTGTAGTTCGTATGCTAAAGCTTTTCTAATGTCAAGTATCATTTCCTTAGACCATGAGATTGTGCAACTCCCGGATGCCGTAGGAGTGCTTTGGGTGTGCCAAACGTCACAACGTAACTGGGTGGCTATAAAGGTACACTACAGGTATCTCCGAAAGTGTCTGTTGGGTTGGCACGAATCGAAACTGGGATTTGTCACCCCGTGTAAACGGAGAGGTATCTCTGGGCCCACTCGGTAGGACATCATCATAATGTGTACAATGTGACCAAGGAGTTGATCACGGGATGATGTGTTACGGAACAAGTAAAGAGACTTGCCGGTAACGAGATTGAACAAGGTATCGGGATACCGACGATCGAATCTCGGGCAAATACAATACCGCTGGACAAATGGAATTGCATACGGGATTGATTAAGTCCTTGACATCGTGGTTCATCCGATGAGATCATCGTGGAGCATGTGGGAGCCAACATGGGTATCTAGATCCCGATGTTGGTTATTGACCGGAGAGTTGTCTCGGCCATGTCTGCATGACTCACGAACCCGTAGGGTCTACACACTTAAGGTTCGGTGACGCTAGGGTTATAGGGAAAGTATGTATGCGGTTACTGAATGTTGTTCGGAGTCCCGGATGAGATCCCAGACGTCACGAGGAGTTCCGGAATGGTCCGAAGGTAAAGATTGATATATAGGAAGTATGGTTTTGGCCACCGGAAGTGTTCCGGGCATCACCGGTAGTGTACCGGGACCACCGGAGGGGTCCGGGGGTCCACCCGGTGGGGCCACCAGCCCCGGAGGCTTACATGGGCCAATAGTGGGAAGGGACCAGCCCCTAGGTGGGCTGGGGCGCCTCCCACCAAGGCCCAAGGCGTCCTCAAGAGGAGAGGGGGCAAACCCTAGGCGTAGATAGGCCCTAAGGCCCACCCTAGGTGCGCCCCCTCTCTCTCCCCCTTGGCCGCCTCCCAGATGGGATCTGGGGGCTGCCGCCACCCCTAGGGAGGGAACCCTAGGTGGGGGCGCAGCCCCTCCCCTCCCCCTATATATACTTGAGCAAAGGGGCAGCCCAACACACGAGAACATCTCCTTCTTGGCGCAGCCCTGCCCCTCTCCCTCCTCGTCTCTTGCGGTGCTTGGCGAAGCCCTGCTGGAGTGCCACGCTCCTCCACCACCACCACGCCGTCGTGCTACTGCTGGATGGAGTCTTCCCCAACCTCTTCTTCTCCCCTTGCTGGATCAAGGCGTAGGAGACGTCACCGGGCTGTACATGTGTTGAACACGGAGGTGCCGTCCGTTCGGCACTAGGATCATCGATGATTTGGATCACGACGAGTACGACTCCATCAACCCCGTTCACTTGAACGCTTCCGCTTAGCGATCTACAAGGGTATGTAGATGCACTCTCCTTCCCCTCGTTGCTAGATTACTCCATAGATTGATCTTGGTGATGCGTAGAAAATTTTGAATTTATGCTACGTTCCCCATCAGTGGCATCATGAGCTAGGTCTATGCGTAGTTTTTATGCACGAGTAGAACACAAAGTAGTTGTGGGCGTCGATTTTGTCAATTTACTTGCCGTTACTAGTCTTATCTTGATTCGGCGGCATCGTGGGATGAAGCGGTCCGGACCGACCTTACACGTACTCTTACGTGAGACTGGTTCCACCGACTGACATGCACTAATTGCATAAGGTGGCTAGCGGGTGTCTGTCTCTCCCACTTTAGTCGGATCGGATTCGATGAAAAGGGTCCTTATTAAGGGTAAATAGAAATTGACATATCACGTTGTGGTTTTCGCGTAGGTAAGAAACGTTCTTGCTAGAAACCTATAGCAGCCACGTAAAAACTTGCAACAACAATTAGAGGACGTCTAACTTGTTTTTGCAGCATATGCCTTGTGATGTGATATGGCCAAAAGGATGTGATGAACGATATATGTGATGTATGAGATTGATCATGTTCTTGTAATAGGAATCACGACTTGCATGTCAATGAGTATGACAACCGGCAGGAGCCATAGGAGTTGTCTTAATTTATTTATGACCTGCGTGTCAACATAAACATCATGTAATTACTTTACTTCATTGCTAAAGGGTTAGCCATAGTAGTAGAAGTAATAGATGACGAGACAACTTCAAGAAGACACGATGATGGAGATCATGATGATGGAGATCATGGTGTCATGCCGGTGACAACGATGATCATGGAGCCCCGAAGATGGAGATCAAAAGGAGCAAAATGATATAGGCCATATCATGTCACTATTTGATTGCATGTGATGTTTATCATGTTTTACATCTTATTTGCTTAGAACGACGGTAGCTTAAATAAGATGATCCCTCACTAAAATTTCTAGAAAAGTGTTCCCCCTAACTGTGCACCGTTGCGAAGGTTCGTTGTTTCGAAGCACCACGTGATGATCGGGTGTGATAGATTCTAACGTTCGAATACAACGGGTGTAAGCCAGATTTACACAGCAAAAACACTTAGATTGACTTGACGAGCCTAGCATGTACAGACATGGCCTCGGAACACGGAAGACCGAAAGGTCGAGCATGAGTCGTATAGAAGATACGATCAACATGAAGATGTTCACCAATGTCGACTAGTCCGTCTCACGTGATGATCGGACACGGCCTAGTTGACTTGGATCATGTTTCACTTAGATGACTAGAGGGATGTCTATCTGAGTGGGAGTTCATTAAATGAACTCAATTATCATGAATATAGTCTAAATTGTCTTTGCAAATATGTTTTAGATAAATAGCTCACGTTGTAGCTCCCTGTTTCAATACGTTCCTAGAGAAAGACCAAGTTGAAAGATATTGTAAGCACTAATGCGGACTAGGTCCGTAGTCCGAGGAGTGTCCTCACTGCTACACAGAAGGCTTACGCCTTTGATGCACCGCACGATGTGCAAACCCCTACAACGTCGTCTGTGGATGTTGTGAACACCTGACAGACACATCCTGATGACTACTTGATAGTTTAGTGCACCATACTTTACGGCTTAGAATCGGGATTCGAATGACGTTTTGAACGCCATAAGACATATGGGATGTTCCAAGAGCTGAAATTGGGATTTCAGGCTCATGCCCGTGTTGAGAGGTGTGAGACCTCTGACAAGTTCTTTTGCCAACAAGATGGAGGAGAATAGCTCAGCTAGTGAGCATGTGCTCAGAATGTCTGGGTGCTACAATCACTTAAATCAAGTGGGAGTTAAACTTCCAGATAAGATAGTGATTGATAGAGTTCTCTAGCCACTATCACTAAGCTACTAGATCTTCGTGATGAACTATGACATGCAAGGGATGGAGTTGATCCCGGAGCTATTCGCGGTGCTTAAGACCGCAATAGGTAGAAATCAAGAAGGAGCATCAAGTGTTGATGGTTTAACAAGACCACTGGTTTCAAGAAGGGCAAGGGCTAGAAGGGAAACTTCATGGATGGCAAACCAGTTGCCGCTCCAGTGAAGGAACCCAAGGTTGAACCCAAACCCGAGACTAAGTGCTTCTATTGTAAGGGAACGGTCACTGGTAGTGGAATTACCCCAAATGCATGGTAGATAAGAAGGCTGGCAACTTCAACAAAGTATATACGTGTTATTAATGTGTACCTCGCTAGTACTCCTGGTAGCACCTGGGTATTGGATACCGGTTCAGTTGCTATTACTAGTGACTTGAAGCAAAAGCTACGGACTAAACGGAGACTGGCTAAGGGCGAGGTGACGATGTGTGTTGGAAGTGTTTCCAAAGTTGATGAGATCACCATCGCACGCTCCATCTGCCTTCGGGATTAGTATTGAACCTAGATAAATGTTATCAGGTGTCTACGTTGAGCATGAATATGATTAGATCATGTTCATTGCAATACGGTCATTCATTTAAGTTAGAGAATAATGGTTATTCTGTTTACATGAATGATACCTTTCATGGTCATGCACCCTATGTGAATGGTTCATTGAATCTCGGTGGTGGTAATACACATGTTCACGCCAAAAGATGTAGAGTTAATAATGATAGTACCACTTTCTCGTGGCACTGCCGCTTAAGTCATATTGGCGTAAGATGCATGAAGAAACTCCATGTCGATGGATGTTTGGAGTCACTTGATTTTGAATCACTTGACACATGCGAGCCTTGCCTCATGGGCAGGATGACTAAGACCCCGTTATCAGGTACAATGAAACAGGCAAGCAACTTGTTGGAAATCATACATGCTGATGCGTGTGATCCAATGAGAATTGAAGCGTGCAGTGGATATCGCTATTTTCTCATCTTCACTGATGATTTGAGTAGATATAGGTGTATTTACTTAATGAAGCACAAGTCTAAAACGTTTGAAAAGTTCAAGCGATTTTAGAGTGAAGTTAAGAATCATCATAACAAGAAGATCAAATTCCTACGATCTTATCAATGAGAATATCTGAGTTATGAGTTTGGCAAACACTTAAGACATTGTGGAATTGTTTCACAATTGAAGCCACCTGGAACACCACAAGGTAATGGTGTGTCCGGACGTCGTAATCGAACCCTATGAGATATGGTGCGATCTATGATGTCTCATATCAATCTACCGTTTTCATTTTGAGGTTATGCGTTAGAGACAACTGCATTCACTTTAGATAGGACACCATCTAAGTCCGTTGAGATGACGTCGTATGAACATTGGTTTGGCAAGAAACCAAAGTTGTCGTTTCTTAATGTTTGGGGCTGCGATGCTTAAGGCTTCAGCCGGAGAAGCTCGAACCCAAAGAGGACAAACACATCTTCATAGGATACCCAAAGGTGATAGTTGGGTATACCTTCTATCTCAGATCCGAGGGCAAATTGTTTGTCGCTAAGAACGGGTCCTTTCTCGAGAAGGAGTTTCTCTCGAAAGAATTGAGTGGGAGGAAGATAGAACTTGATGAGGCTGTCGATGTTGGGTTTCGTAGTAATTTCAAAAAATTTCCTACGCGCACACAGGATCATGTGATGCATAGCAACGAGAGGAGAGTGTTGTCTACGTACCCAACGCAGACCGACTGCGGAAGCGATGACACGACGTAGAGGAAGTAGTCGTACGTCTTCACGATCCAACCGATCAAGCACCGAAACTACGGCACCTCCGAGTTCGAGCACACGTTCAGCTCGATGACGATCCCCGGACTCCGATCCAGCAAAGTGTCGGGGAAGAGTTTCGTCAGCACGACGGCGTGGTGACGATCTTGATGAACTACTGCATCAGGGCTTCGCCTAAACTCCGCTACAGTATTATCGAGGAATATGGTGGCAGGGGGCACCGCACACGGCTAAGGAATCGATCACGTGGATCAACTTGTGTCAACTTGTGTGTCTTTGGGGTGCCTCTACCTCAGTATATAAAGGAGCCAAGGGGGGAGGGTGCGCCGGCCAAGAGAGAGAGGCGCAGGAGGAGTCCTACTCCTACCGGGAGTAGGACTCCCTCCCCAATCCTATTCCAACTAGGATTCCCAAGGGGGAAAGAGGGAGAGGGGTGGCCGGCCACCTCTCCTAGTCCTAATAGGACTAGGGGAAGGGGGGAGGCGCGCAGCCCCCTTGGGCTGCCCCTTTCTCCTTTCCACTAAGGCCCATGAAGGCCCATATGGCTCCCGGGGGGTTCCGGTAACCTCCCGGTAACCCGGTAAAATCCCGATTTCACCCGGAACACTTCCGATGTCCAAACATAGGCTTCCAATATATCAATCTTTATGTCTCGACCATTTCGAGACTCCTCGTCATGTCCGTGATCACATCCGGGACTCCGAACAACCTTCGGTACATCAAAATGCATAAACTCATAATATAACTGTCATCGTAACCTTAAGCGTGCGGACCCTACGGGTTCGAGAACAATGTAGACATGACCGAGACACGTCTCCGGTCAATAACCAATAGCGGGACCTGGATGCCCATATTGGCTCCTACATATTCTACGAAGATCTTTATCGGTCAGACCGCATAACAACATACGTTGTTCCCTTTGTCATCGGTATGTTACTTGCCCGAGATTCGATCGTCGGTATCCAATACCTAGTTCAATCTCGTTACCAGCAAGTCTCTTTACTCGTTCCGTAATACATCATCTCACAACTAACATATTAGTTGTAATGCTTGCAAGGCTTATGTGATGTGTATTACCGAGAGGGCCCAGAGATACCTCTCCGACAATCGGAGTGACAAATCCTAATCTCGAAATATGCCAACCCAACATCTACCTTTGGAGACACCTGTAATGCTCCTTTATAATCACCCATTTACGTTGTGACGTTTGGTAGCACCCAAAGTGTTCCTCCGGCAAACGGGAGTTGCATAATCTCATAGTCATAGGAACATGTATAAGTCATGAAGAAAGCAGTAGCAACATACTAAACGATCGGGTGCTAAGCTAATGGAATGGGTCATGTCAATCAGATCATTCACCTAATGATGTGACCTCGTTAATCAAATAACAACTCTTTGTTCATGGTTAGGAAACATAACCATCTTTGATTAACGAGCTAGTCAAGTAGAGGCATACTAGTGACACTCTATTTGTCTATGTATTCACACATGTATTATGTTTCCAGTTAATACAATTCTAGCATGAATAATAAACATTTATCATGATATAAGGAAATAAATAATAACTTTATTATTGCCTCTAGGGCATATTTCCTTCAGTCTCCCACTTGCACTAGAGTCAATAATCTAGTTCACATTGCCATGTGATTTAACAGCAATAGTTCACATCACCATGTGATTAACACCCATAGTTCACATCGATATGTGATCAACACCCAAAGGGTTTACTAGAGTCAATAATCTAGTTCACATCATATATGTGATTTAACACCCAAAGAGTACTAAGGTGTGATCATGTTTTGCTTGTGAGATAATTTAGTCAACGGGTCTGTCACATTCAGATCCGTAAGTATTTTGCGAATTTCTATGTCAACAATGCTCTGCATGGAGCTACTCTAGCTTATTGCTCCCACTTTCAATATGTATCTAGATCGAGACTTAGAGTCATCCAGATCTGTGTCAAAACTTGCATCGACGTAACTTTTTACGACGAACCTTTTGTCACCTCCATAATCGAGAAATATTTCCTTATTTCACTAAGGATAATTTTGACCAATGTCCAGTGATCTACTCTTAGATCACTATTGTACTCCCTTGCTTAACACAGTGTAGGGTATACAATAGATCTGGTACACATCATGGCATACTTTATAGAACCTATGGCTGAGGCATAGGGAATGACTTTCATTCTTTTTCTATCTTCTGCCGTGGTCAGGCTTTGAGTCTTACTCAACTTCACACCTTGTAACACAGGCAAGAAACCTTTTTCTTTGACTGTTCCATTTTGAACTACTTCAAAATCTTGTCAAGGTATGTACTCATTGAAAAACTTATCAAGTGTCTTGATCTATCTCTATAGATCTTGATACTTAATATGTAAGCAGCTTCACCGAGGTCTTTCTTTGAAAAACTCCTCTCAAACACTCCTTTATGCTTTGCAGAATAATTCTACATTATTTCCGATCAACAATATGTCATTCACATATACTTATCAGAAATGTTGTAGTGCTCCCACTCACTTTCTTGTAAATACAGGCTTCACTGCAAGTCTGTATAAAACTTATATGCTTTGATCAACTTATCAAAGCGTATATTCCAACTCCGAGATGCTTGCACCAGTCCATAGATGGATCGCTGGAGCTTGCATATTTTGTTAGCTCCCTTTGGATCGACAAAACCTTCCGGTTGCATCATATACAACTCTTCTTCCAGAAATCCATTCAGGAATGCAGTTTTGACATCCATCTGCCAAATTTCATAATCATAAAATGCGGCAATCGCTAACATGATTCGGACGGACTTAAGCATCGCTACGGGTGAGAAGGTCTCATCGTAGTCAATCCCTTGAACTTGCCGAAAACCTTTTGCGACAAGTCGAGCTTTGTAGACAGTAACATTACCATCAGCGTCAGTCTTCTTCTTAAAGATCCATTTATTCTCAATTGCTTGCCGATCATCGGGCAAGTCAACCAAAGTCCATACTTTGTTCTCATACATGGATCCCATCTCAGATTTCATGGCTTCAAGCCACTTTGCGGAATCTGGGCTCACCATCGCTTCTTCATAGTTCGTAGGTTCATCATGATCTAGTAGCATGACTTCCAGAACAGGATTACCGTACCACTCTGGCGTGGATCTTACTCTGGTTGGTCTACGAGGTTCAGTAGTATCTTGATCTGAAGTTTCATGATCATTATCATTGGCTTCCTCACTAACTGGTGTAGGTGTCACTGAAACAGTTTTCTGTGATGAACTACTTTCCAGTAAGGGAGCAGGTACAGTTACCTCGTCAAGTTCTACTTTCCTCCCACTCACTTCTTTCGAGAGAAACTCCTTCTCTAGAAATGATCCATTCTTAGCAACGAATGTCTTGCCTTCGGATCTGTGATAGAAGGTGTACCCAACAGTTTCCTTTGGGTATCCTATGAAGACATATTTCTCCGATTTGGTTTTGAGCTTATCAGGATGAAACCTTTTCATATAAGCATCACAATCCCAAACTTTAAGAAACGACAACTTTGGTTTCTTGCCAAACCACAGTTCAGATTGTGTGGTCTCAACGGACTTAGATGGTGCCCTTTTAATGTGAATGCAGCTGTCTCTAATGCATAACCCCAAAACAATATTGGTAAATCAGTAAGAGACATCATAGATTGCACCATATCCAATAAAGTGCGGTTACAACGTTCGGACACACCATAACGTTGTGGTGTTCCAGGTGGCGTGAGCTGTGAAACTATTCCACATTGTTTTAATTGAAGACCAAACTCGTAACTCAAATATTCATCTCTACGATCAGATCGCAGAAACTTTATTTTCTTGTTACGATGATTTTCAACTTCACTCTGAAATTCTTTGAACCTTTCAACTATTTCAGACTTATATTTCATCAAGTAGATATACCCATATCTGCTCAAATCATCTTGTGAAGGTCAGAAAATAATGATACTTGCCACGAGCCTTCATACTCATTGGTCTGCATACATCAGTATGTATTATTTCCAACAAGTCAGTAACTCGTTCCATTGTTCCGAAGAACGGAGTTTTAGTCATCTTGCCCAAAAGGCACGGTTCGCAAGCATCAAATGATTCATAACCAAGTGATTCCGAAAATCCATCTTTATGGAGTTTCTTCATGCGCTTTACACCGATATGACCCAAACGGCAGTGCCACAAATAAGTTGCACTATCATTATTAACTTTGCATCTTTTGGCATCAATATTATGAATATGTGTATCACTACGATCGAGATCCAATGAACCATTTTCATTGGGTGTGTAACCATATAAGGTTTTATTCATGTAAACAGAACAACAGTTTATTCTCTTACTTAAATGAATAACCGTATTGCAATAAACACGATCAAATCATATTCATGCTCAACGCAAACACCAAATAACATTTATTTAGGTTCAACACTAATCCCGAAAGTATAGGGAGTGTGCGATGATGATCATATTAATCTTGAAACTACTTTCAACACACATCATCACTTCACCCTTAACTAGTTTCTGTTTATTCTGCAACTCCCGTTTCGAGTTACTACTCTTAGCAACTGAACCAGTACCAAATACCGAGGGGTTGCTATAAACACTAGTAAAGCACACATCAAACACCTGTATATCAAATATACCCTTTTTCACTTTGCCATCCTTCTTATCCACCAAATATTTAGGGTAGTTCCGCTTCCAGTGACCATTTCCTTTGTAGTGTAAGCACTCAGTTTCAGGCTTTGGTTCAGCTTTGGGCTTCTTCGTGGGAGTGACAACTTGCTTGTCAATCTACTTGAAGTTCCCCTTTCTTTCCCTTTGCCCTTTTCTTGAAACTAGTGATCTTGTCAACCATCAACACTTGATGCTTTTTCTTGATTTCTACCTTCGTTGATTTCAACATCACGAAGAGCTCGGGAATCATTTTCATCATCCCTTGCATACTATAGTTCATCACGAAGTTCTACTAACTTGGTGATGGTGACTAGAGAATTCTGTCAATCACTATCTTATCTGGAAGATTAACTCCCACTTGATTCAAGCGATTGAAGTACCCAGACAATCTGAGCACATGCTCACTAGTTGAGCGATTCTCCTCCATCTTTTAGCTATAGAACTTGTTGGAGACTTCATATCTCTCAACTCGGGTATTTGCTTGAAATATTAACTTCAATTCCTGGAACATCTCATATGGTCCATGACGTTCAAAACGTCTTTGAAGTCCCGATTCTAAGCCGTTAAGCATGGTGCACTAAACTATCAAGTAGTCATCATATTGAGCTAGCCAGACGTTCATAACTTCTGCATCTGCTCCTGCAATAGGTTTGTCACCTAGCGGTGCATTAAGGACATAATTCTTCTGTGCAGCAATGAGGATAAACCTCAGATCACGGATCGAATCCGCATCATTGCTACTAACATTTTTCAACACAATATTCTCTAGGAACATATCAAAATAAACATATGAAAGCAACAACGCAAGCTATTGATCTACAACATAATTTGCAAAATACTACCAGGACTAAGTTCATGATAAATTTAAGTTCAATTAATCATATTACTTAAGAACTCCCACTTAGACAGACATCTCTCTAGTCATCTAAGTGATCACGTGATCCATATCAACTAAACCATGTCCGATCATCACGTGAGATGGAGTAGTTTCAATGGTGAACATCACTATGTTGATCATATCTACTATATGATTCACGCTCGACCTTTCGGTCTCCGTGTCCCGAGGCCATATCTGTATATGCTAGGCTCGTCAAGTTTAACCTGAGTATTCTGCGTGTGCAAAAACTGGCTTGCACCCGTTGTAGATGGACGTAGAGCTTATCACACCCGATCATCACATGGTGTCTGGGCACGACGAACTTTGGCAACGATGCATACTCAGGGAGAACACGTCTTGATAATTTAGTGAGAGATCATCTTATAATGCTACCGTCAATCAAAGCAAGATAAGATGCATAAAAGATAAACATCACATGCAATCAATATAAGTGATATGATATGGCCATCATCATCTTGTGCCTGTGATCTCCATCTCCGAAGCACCGTCATGATCACCATCGTCACCGGCGCGACACCTTGGTCTCCATCGTAGCATCGTTGTCGTCTCGCCAATCTTATGCTTCCACGACTATCACTGCCGTTTAGTAGTAAAGCATTACATCACGATTGCATTGCATACAATAAAGCGACAACCATATGGCTCCAGCCAGTTGCCGATAACTCGGTTACAAAACATGATCATCTCATACAATAAAATTCAGCATCATGCCTTGACCATATCACATCACAACATGCCCTGCAAAAACAAGTTAGACGTCCTCTACTTTGTTGTTGCATGTTTTACGTGGCTGCTACGGGCTTAAGTAAGAACCAATCTCACCTACGCATCAAAACCACAACGATAGTTTGTCAAATAGACTCCGTTTTAACCTTCGCAAGGACCGGGCGTAGCCATACTTGGTTCAACTAAAGTTGGAGAGACAGTCGCCCGCAAGCCATCTCTGTGCAAAGCACGTCGAGGGAACCGGTCTCGCGTAAGCGTACGCGTAAGGTTGGTCTGGGTCGTCTCGTCCAACAATACCGCCGAACCAAAATATGACATGCTGGTAGGCAGTATGACTTGTATCGTCCACAACTCACTTGTGTTCTACTCGTGCATATAACATCAACATAAGTAACCTAGGCTCGGATGCCACTGTAGGGTTTCGTAGTAATTTCAAAAAAATTCCTACGCGCACACAGGATCATGTGATGCATAGCAATGAGAGGAGAGTGTTGTCTACGTACCCAACGCAGACCGACTGCGGAAGCGATGACACGACGTAGAGGAAGTAGTCGTACGTCTTCACGATCCAACCGATCAAGCACCGAAACTACGGCACCTCCGAGTTCGAGCACACGTTCAGCTCGATGACGATCCCCGGACTCCGATCCAGCAAAGTGTCGGGGAAGAGTTTCGTCAGCACGACGGCGTGGTGACGATCTTGATGAACTACAGCAGCAGGGCTTCGCCTAAACTCCGCTACAGTATTATCGAGGAATATGGTGGCAGGGGGCACCGCACACGGCTAAGGAATCGATCACGTGGATCAACTTGTGTCAACTTGTGTGTCTTTGGGGTGCCTCTACCTCAGTATATAAAGGAGCCAAGGGGGGAGGGTGCGCCGGCCAAGAGAGAGAGGCGCAGGAGGAGTCCTACTCCTACCGGGAGTAGGACTCCCTCCCCAATCCTATTCCAACTAGGATTCCCAAGGGGGAAAGAGGGAGAGGGGTGGCCGGCCACCTCTCCTAGTCCTAATAGGACTAGGGGAAGGGGGGAGGCGCGCAGCCCCCTTGGGCTGCCCCTTTCTCCTTTCCACTAAGGCCCATGAAGGCCCATATGGCTCCCGGGGGGTTCCGGTAACCTCCCGGTAACCCGGTAAAATCCCGATTTCACCCGGAACACTTCCGATGTCCAAACATAGGCTTCCAATATATCAATCTTTATGTCTCGACCATTTCGAGACTCCTCGTCATGTCCGTGATCACATCCGGGACTCCGAACAACCTTCGGTACATCAAAATGCATAAACTCATAATATAACTGTCATCGTAACCTTAAGCGTGCGGACCCTACGGGTTCGAGAACAATGTAGACATGACCGAGACACGTCTCCGGTCAATAACCAATAGCGGGACCTGGATGCCCATATTGGCTCCTACATATTCTACGAAGATCTTTATCGGTCAGACCGCATAACAACATACATTGTTCCCTTTGTCATCGGTATGTTACTTGCCCGAGATTCGATCGTCGGTATCCAATACCTAGTTCAATCTCGTTACCAGCAAGTCTCTTTACTCGTTCCGTAATACATCATCTCACAACTAACATATTAGTTGTAATGCTTGCAAGGCTTATGTGATGTGTATTACCGAGAGGGCCCAGAGATACCTCTCCGACAATCGGAGTGACAAATCCTAATCTCGAAATATGCCAACCCAACATCTACCTTTGGAGACACCTGTAATGCTCCTTTATAATCACCCATTTACGTTGTGACGTTTGGTAGCACCCAAAGTGTTCCTCCGGCAAACGGGAGTTGCATAATCTCATAGTCATAGGAACATGTATAAGTCATGAAGAAAGCAGTAGCAACATACTAAACGATCGGGTGCTAAGCTAATGGAATGGGTCATGTCAATCAGATCATTCACCTAATGATGTGACCTCGTTAATCAAATAACAACTCTTTGTTCATGGTTAGGAAACATAACCATCTTTGATTAACGAGCTAGTCAAGTAGAGGCATACTAGTGACACTCTATTTGTCTATGTATTCACACATGTATTATGTTTCCAGTTAATACAATTCTAGCATGAATAATAAACATTTATCATGATATAAGGAAATAAATAATAACTTTATTATTGCCTCTAGGGCATATTTCCTTCAGTCGAACCTTTATTTCAACCAGAGAATGATGCAACACAGAAAGATGTTTTCTGTGGCACCTACATCTGTTGAATAGGAAGTTAATGATAGTGATCATGAAGCTTCGGATCAAGTTGCTATTGAACCTCGTAGGTCGACAAGGATACGTACTACTCCTAAGTGGTACGGTAATCCTGTCTTAGACATCATGTTGTTAGACAACAATGAACCTACGATCTATGGAGAAGCGATGGTGGGCCCGTATTCCGACAAATGGTTAGAAGCCATGAAATCTGAGATAGGATCCATGTATTAGAACAAAGTATGGACTTTGGTGGGCTTGCCCGATGATCGGCAAGCCATTGAGATAAATGGATCTTTAAGAAGAAGACGGACGTGGGTGGTGTTGGAAATATGCCCTAGAGGCAATAATAAAAGGATTGTTATTATATTTCCTTGTTCATGATAATTGTCTTTTATTCATGCTATAATTGTGTTATCCAGAAATCGTAATACATGTGTGAATACATAGACACCAAACATGTCCCTAGTAAGCCTCTAGTTGACTAGCTCGTTGATCAACAGATAGTCATGGTTCCCTGACTGTGGACATTGGATGTCATTGATAACGGGATCACATCATTAGGAGAATGATGTGATGGACAAGACCCAATCCTAAACATAGCACAAGATCGTATAGTTCGTTTGCTAGAGTTTTTCCAATGTCAAGTATCTTTTCCTTAGACCATGAGATCGTGCAACTCCCGGATACCGTAGGAGTGCTTTGGGTGTACCAAACGTCACAACGTAACTGGGTGACTATAAAGGTATTCTACGGGTATCTCCGAAAGTATCTGTTGGGTTGACACGGATCAAGACTGGGATTTGTCACTCCATATGACGGAGAGGTATCTCTGGGCCCACTCGGTAATGCATCATCATAATGAGCTCAAAGTGACCAAGTGTCTGGTCACGGGATCATGCATTACGGTACGAGTAAAGTGACTTGCCGGTAACGAGATTGAACGAGGTATTGGGATACCGACGATCGAATCTCGGGCAAGTAAAATACCGATTGACAAAGGGAATTGTATACGGGGTTGCTTGAATCCTCGACATCGTGGTTCATCCGATGAGATCATCGAGGAGCATGTGGGAGCCAACATGGGTATCCAGATCCCGCTGTTGGTTATTGACCGGAGAGTTGTCTCGGTCATGTCTACATGTCTCCCGAACCCGTAGGGTCTACACACTTAAGGTTCGGTGACGCTAGGGTTGTATAGATATGAGTATGCAGTAATCCGAAAGTTGTTCGGAGTCCCGGATGAGATCCTGGACGTCACAAGAAGTTCCGGAATGGTCCAGAGGTGACGAATTATATATAGGAAGTGTTATTTCGGCCATCGGGAAAGTTTCGGGGTCATCGGTATTGTACCGGGACCATCGGAAGGGTCCCGGGGGTCCACCGGGTGGGGCCACCCATCCCGGAGGGCCCCATGGGCTGAAGTGGGGAGGGAACCAGCCCATAGTGGGCTGGTGCGCCCCCCCCTTGGGCCCCCCATGCGCCTAGGGTTGGGAACCCTAGGGGAGGGGGCGCCTCCACTTGCCTTGGGGGGCACTCCACCCCCTTGGCCACCGCCCCCTAGGAGATCCCATCTCCTAGGGCCGGTGCACCCCCCTAGGGGGGCTATATAAAGGGGGGAGGGAGGGCAGCCGCACCCTGAAGTCTTGGCGCCTCCCTCTCCCCTGCTACACCTCTCCCTCTCGTAGAAGAACGGCGAAGCCCTGCTGCGGTGACTGCTGCATCCACCACCACGCCGTCGTGCTACTGGATCTTCATCAACCTCTCCTTCCCCCTTGCTAGATCAAGAAGCAGGAGACGTCACGCTGACCGTATGTGTGTTGAACGCGGAGGTGCCGTCCGTTCGGCGCTAGGATCTCCGGTGATTTGGATCATGACGAGTACGACTCCCTCATCCCCGTTCTTTGAATGCTTCCACTCGCGATCTACTCCCTCCGTTCCGAAATGTAGGTCGCTGGACGTTTTGCAGTGCAAATTTCGACACATTACGGAATTCTCGCACTTTCCGAAATTACCCCTCACTCCGCTCACAGCCCACTCGCTCACTCGCTCGCCTCTCTTCTCCCCATTGCTCCCTTCTTCTCCCCGTCGCTCTCCCCGACTCCCGCCAGCATCTCCCTGACTCCCCGTCGCCGGCCTCTCTAGCATATCTCCCCGTCGCCGCCACCTTTCTCCGCGTCCACAGCCGGCATCCATTCACGTATGGCGTCCACTCACAGCCGGCGTCCATTCACGCCCCACATCCAAGGTCAAAGAATGATTTTTTTGCGCCGGCGACGAGCTTCTGGGCGACAAAGGCGATGGATTTGCGTGCGCTGGCGCTCGATCTAGGCGAGGGAGGCGCTGGATCTGCGCTCGTCGGCACTGGATGCATAGCGGAGGCCGAGCGGCGTATTTGGAGAGGCGTGGGAGCAACTGTCGGATCTGGAGCGGCTTGGTCGTCCTCATGGATCTGGTACGGTGTTTCTTCTCCATGCCTCCTCTCTTATCCATTTGCAGGAGTAGTTGATGTTAGAGTAGCAGTGCATCGATTTGGTTAATGAAAACTTGATGCAGTAGCTTGAAAATGCAGTGTGCCGGACTCCACTACGGCTCTGAAGCCTTCACAAAGTTACTGAAATCGTGTGATTGTTGCTATGCAAGCAAAGATGAAGCTGATGGATCACCCCAGGCCCAGAGCAACTTGCTGATGGATTTTGGAGTATGTGTGTGAATTGCTGAATGGAGTAGAATGGTAATGCTCTCCTTTGTATCTACGCCATGTTGCGGCTGAGCCACTGAAGCAGGTTCATATTTTCAGAGAACGAAAATTGCAGGCATCGAACATACTCACATTTTTCTTGCAGATCCCACATTTTTCTTTTTCTTGTTTTGAATGGTTGGCGATGAACTCTTGCAGTCTCACTCGTGGTTTCTACTCCTGATTCAGTTATTCTTGTGTGTTTATTATGCCGTAGTTGTCGAGACATAAAGTTCCTCCTGATTCAGTTAGTTGGTCCCGATTTAATCATTTGAACAAGTTCCTCCATCTCAACAAGTAACTTAGCTGGATACATTTTGCACTCCAATCAAGAGCTTACCACAATCTCAGTTGGATACATTTTTCTACTTTAAGTAACTTTGCAATCTCAATACATATTTTGCATACTTGTATTACAATTTGTTTATCTACTGCAGGTAGAGTGCAGAGTAGCTTCTTAATCTTGCAGTTCCCTTGCTAGTCATGAATGTTCATTGCTTTGGCGAGGGAACTTCTGTAGTCGAACATGTTTATGTACTCCAGTCTTGTTCTGCATGCTTAAGCAGTCAAACATGTATAGATATTCCAGTAGGAGTACTTGTATCTCTGCATATACTCCAGTCTTGTTCAGTAGGAGCACTTGTATCTCTACATATACTCCAGTCTTGTTCTGAATTTGTTCACTTGCTTACCAGTCTTGTTAACTGAAAATAAAAAAGGGGCCAAACAAGTTAACTTGTTTTGTTAATTGCTTGAAACTCACTGTGCAAATTGGTCCTCTCCTCTCTCTGTGTAAATTTGTTGTGCATGTTGAGTGTAAATTTTCTGTAGCTTCTGTTAAAAATAACTTATTCTCATGAAGCTTCTGTAGCTTCTTTTAAAAGTTGTCGTCTGTAGCTTTTGTTAACTTGTCTACTGAAACTTGGGCTACTGAAGCTTGTTAACTTGCATAATATTGTGAACTTAATTGTTGCTTGCATATTAATGACAGCAAAATCATGATAGGAGTAGTTTCTGTAAAATCATGACATGCCATACAAGCTTCTGTAAAATCGTGTGGATTTTCCTTAAATTAAAATTAAAATCGTGTAAAATCATGACATGCCATACAAGCATCTCGACAAGCATATGAATAAGCATCTCAACAAGCAACTCCTCAAGCATCTCGACAAGCATCTCAACAAGCAACTCCTCAAGCATCTCAACAAGCAACTCCTCAAGCATATCAACAAGCATCTCGACAAGTATGTCAAGCCTCTTCTTCCATCACTGAACTCTCTCCATTATCCCAAGATTGTGCATGGCATTTGCATATACCTCTTCAGGGCATGTAAGTCTTGGAGGTAGCATCCCAAGGTTCTCTAGCCTTTCCTTGTTCGCATGGGGTATTTTATACCCATTGCCCCCTGCGTGGTTCAAGATTTCAATCATGCAAGCTTGTAGAGATAGGAAAACTCTGTTCAGCTTGTAAACTTCATAGTTTTCAAATTCATCTAGCACACCCTTGATAAGATCCTGAAGCGTTCTAGGGCTTAGACAATCTGTCAGAGATTGCAACGAGTTGAAGAACCCAAGGTCAAGGCCATTCAGATCAGGGCTATTGGCAGGTTGTTGAATTAGTCTGATGTCGAGTCCAGTTCTTTCCGCGGCTGCTACAAATTCTAGGTCGTTGGGCAAGATATGGGGCTTGGCGTTGTCTTGTTGTATATAGATGGTTTGCCCAGCATCATTCTCAGGCCAAGATGCGTGTATTGCTGGTAGTAGGTTATCTATCATGAACTCTCTCATTACTTGCCTGTTGACTTTTATGGACTTCGTCTCCATTGTTCCTCTGGGCCTGTTGTCGCTTCTCCTCTGAGCCGGAACTTCTTTCACAAACGGCCAAATTCCAATTTTCCCAGAAAATGTCACATTTCCTTCACTATCCCACCTTGGCCTAGTAATAGCCGTCAAGAACATGACTTTTCCAATACAACTGCCGTTTTGTATAGTTCTCGTAGGCTCTTCCTCCCCATATAGTAGATAATAGTTCCTATTTTTCTTGGTCATATAGAACCATTTCTCGTCAATATGAATAATGTTGTGCATGGTCTTGAATTTTGGCCTTTCAGTTTGTGTTGTTGTCTCATCGAGCATTGACAAGCAAAATTCCATTCTATCCTTCTTGTTCTTTTCCTTCAAAACTGGCTTCAAATAGTTTGTATGCCTCTTTATCAACTTCAGCATGAACTTCCGGTGGAGTGTCGTAGGGCTGCAACCGAGTTGCCAAGCAAGTGACCTGATAGTAGACCGCTTGTTAAGTGGAATGGTAGGTATTTGATCTAGATTAATGTCCTTTGGCTTTCTTCCACGGTTCTTTTTTCTCTGACTTGAAACATCCACCTCCAGACCTTGAGCAATTTGCTTCATTGCTTTCTTCCAAACTCTTTGTACATTCCATACACCCACTCCAAAGAAACTGGCAATCTTTTTCTTGTCATCTCTTTCAAATTTGCCCCCTCTACTCATGCACAGTGTGTGCATTGCAACATAAGCAGCATACTTTTGCTTGTCATCGAGGCTATCCCTTTTCTTAACTGATTGCTCAACACCTGCACGAAGAAATACAGCAAAGGAAAAATGATCAAATGATCAAAGGAAAAATGGTCAAATGAACATAAGCATTCAAATGATGATATGATCATATCATCAAATGATCAAATGATGATATGATCATATCATCAAACTGTATTCTGTAATTTAACTGATTTTTTTCTTCCACCACTAACTGAAAATTTCTGAAATGCCACTGTAGCTATACCTGCATGTTGTACTCCCGCATCTTCATCCATTTGTACTCCTACATCTTCATCCATTTGTACTCCTGCATCATCATCACCCATTTCATCTTCTGCATCTTCTGCAGGTGGAGTGCAGTTGAGGTCTGGGACAACCATCTTCTGCTGCTTTCAGGTACTGCTGTTGTAATCTGAATTGTACTCCAACAGTACTTTGACAGTATTCCTGCATCAGTAGATTCGGATTTTGTCAAATGGTTAGATCAAATTATTGGCTAGTTGAACCAAATTCTCATCAAATTGTTTATGTTTGCAGTTCATTCCTCTCTTTGCTACGTGGTCATTGTTTCAGGACAGATCGAGGTACAGCTTGCATTGCATTCAAGCAAGTTTGCTGTAGATTATCAGTTCAAGATGTTTTGTCAAGTCTTATTACAGTAATAAAATCTCTTAGCAATGATATAAAAACACTCAAATCTCTCCCAGCCAAAAGAAGTTTTGTCAGGTCTTATTACAGTACTACTCCAGTCATGAACCTGTTTTTGTTGTGTGTGTGTTCTCAGATTTTTTTTACTCCAGACTATTTTCAATAGTTTTCTCTCATGATCCTCTAATGAGAAAAAGAACATGTGTAATCCAGATGACAACATTTTTAGTCTATGATTTTTATTTAAAGTAAATCAACATAATGGCAGAGGTTCTTCCAGAATTTTCAAAATCAATGATGCACAGTCAACAGTTAATACAGTTTGGTCTGCTACTCCTATTGTCTGAAATGCTACAGTCAACAGTTAATTCAGTTAACTTGTTCAAATTATTTGTTGAATTTTTGGCAGCAAACATTTCTTGAATCAAATGTTGGCACTTCTGAATTACTCTTGACTACTCTTGAATTAGTACATCTCTTGAATCACTTGAGTATTGTTCATGCTTGCAGTTCGTTTCCAGCGACAGCAGAGAGATGTACTCCAGCAGAGGATCAAATGATCAGAGAGAGAGGAGATGAACCTGGGCACCAGCCGAACCCAGCAGCAGCTCCTGGACGTGGGAGAGGAGGAGCGCCTGCGCCTGGATGCAGTGGCCGGAGGTGGGTACGGAGGTGGAGATGGCGGAACAGCCTGTGCTCGCCTCCACCTGGGCGCGGGTCAGGAGGAGCCCCTGTGTGTGGGCGGCAGCAGAGCACTAGCTCTACTCCAGCGGCGGCAGCGCCTGGGCAGGGGGCGGAGGTGGAGAAGGAGGGCGGAGGTGGAGATGGAGGTGGAGGGCGGAGGTGAGGGTGGAGGTGGAGGGCGGAGGTGAGGGTCGGTGGAGGTGGAGGGCGGAAGCGGAGTTGGAGGTGGAGGGCGGAGGCGGAGGTGGAAGACGATCGATCGGGATTCAAATTTTGAAGGGAGGGTATGCAGGTCAATTGTCAACTTTTCTCCTGGTCGGAACAGAAGCCCCAGCGACCTACATTTCGGAACGGAGGGAGTACAAAGGTATGTAGATGCATCCGATCACTCGTTGCTAGATGAACTCATAGATGGATCTTGGTGAAAACATAGGAATTTTTTTGTTTTCTGCAACATTCCCCAACAGGCGGTAATGTTGCCGTCTATGAAGCTCGACTTGTGGGAAAGAGTCTTTTCACAAGTTCAAGGAGTTGACTACGATGAGAATCTCTCACACGTAGCGATGCTTAAGTCTGTCGGAATCATGTTAGCATTAGCTGTATTTTTTGATTATGAAATCTTACAGATGGATGTCAAAACAAGTTTTCTTACCAGTTTTCGTAAGAAAAGTTGTATGTGATACAATAAAAGGTTTTGTCGATCCTAAGGATGCTAAAAGGTATGCTGGCTCCAACAATCCTTCTATGGACTAGAGCAAGCATCTCGGAGTCGGAATATATGCTTTGATGGAGTGATCAAAGCTTTTAGGTTTATACAATGTTTGCTAGAAACTTGTATTTACAAGAAAGTGAGTGGGAGCACTACAACATTTCTGATAAGTATATGTGGATGACATATTGTAGATCCGAAATAATGTAGAATTTCTGGAAAGCATAAACGGTTGTTTGAAGAGTGTTTTTCAAAGGAAGACCTGGATAAAGCTGCTTACATATTGGGCATCAAATCTATAGAGATAGATCAAAACGCCTGATGATACTTTCAAAGAACGCACACCTTGACATGTTTTTGAAGGAGTCCAAAATAGATCAGTCAAAGAAGGGGTTCTTGCCTGATTTGTAAGGTGTGAAGTTGAGTAAGACTCAAAGCTTGACCACGGCATAAGAAAGAGAAAGGATGAAGGTCGTCCCCTATACTTTTGTCATAGGCTCTATACGATATCCCATGCTGAAGTACCGCACCTGATGTGTGCCTTGCCACATGTCTGGCAGGAGGGTACAAAGGTGATCTAGGAGTAGATCACCAGATAGCGGTCAAAATTATCCTTAGAGGAATAAGGAAATGTTTCTCGGTTATGGAGGTGATAAAGAGTTCGACGTAAAGAGTTACGTCGATGAAAGCTTAACACCTATCCAGATAGGTCTGAGTAGAGATACCGGATACGTATAATGGAGCAACAATTTGGAATAGCTCCAAGTGGAACGTGGCAGCAGCATCTACGATATAAAGTTTTGTGAAATACATAGGGATCTGAATATGGCAAGACCCGTTGACTACAACCTATCTCACAAGCATAACGTAATCAAACCCAAAACTCTTTGAGTGTTTATCACATAGTGATGTGAACTAGATCATTGAGTCTAGTAGACTCTTGGATGTTGGTCACATGGCGATGTGACCTGTGAGTGTTAATCACATGGCGATGTGAACTAGATTATTGATTCTAGTGCAAGTGGGAGACTGTTGGAAATATGCCCTAGAGGCAATAATAAATTAGTTATTATTATTATATTTCATTGTTCATGATAATCGTTTATTATCCATGCTAGAATTGTATTGATAGGAAACTCAGATACATGTGTGGATACATAGACAACACCATGTCCCTAGTAAGCCTCTAGTTGACTAGCTCGTTGATCAATAGATGGTTACGGTTTCCTGACCATGGACATTGGATGTCGTTGATAACGGGATCACATCATTAGGAGAATGATGTGATGGACAAGACCCAATCCTAAGCCTAGCACAAAGATCGTGTAGTTCATATGCTAAAGCTTTTCTAATGTCAAGTATCATTTCCTTAGACCATGAGATTGTGCAACTCCCGGATACCGTAGGAGTGCTTTGGGTGTGCCAAACGTCACAACGTAACTGGGTGGCTATAAAGATACACTACAGGTATCTCCGAAAGTGTCTGTTGGGTTGGCACGAATCGAGACTGGGATTTGTCACCCCGTGTAAACGGAGAGGTATCTCTGGGCCCACTCGGTATGACATCATCATAATGTGCACAATGTGACCAAGGAGTTGATCACGGGATGATGTGTTATGGAACAAGTAAAGAGACTTTCCGGTAACGAGATTGAACAAGGTATCGGGATACCGACGATCAAATCTCGGGCAAATACAATACCGCTGGACAAAGGGAATTGTATACGGGATTGATTAAGTCCTTGACATCGTGGTTCATCCGATGAGATCATCGTGGAGCATGTGGGAGCCAACATGGGTATCCATATCCCGCTGTTGGTTATTGATCGGAGAGTTGTCTCGGCCATGTCTGCATGACTCACGAACCCGTAGGGTCTACACACTTAAGGTTCGGTGACGCTAGGGTTATAGGGAAAGTATGTATGCGGTTACCGAATGTTGTTCGGAGTCCTGGATGAGATCCCGGACGTCACGAGGAGTTCTGGAATGGTCCGGAGGTAAAGATTGATATATAGGAAGTATGGTTTTGGCCACCGGAAGTGTTCCGGGCATCACCGGTAGTGTACCGGGACCACCAGAGGGGTCCGGGAGTCCACCAGGTGGGGCCACCAGCCCCGGAGGCTTACATGGGCCAATAATGGGAAGGGACCAGCCCCTAGGTGGGCTGGGGCGCCTCCCACCAAGGCCCAAGGCGTCCTCAAGAGGAGAGTTGGCAAACCCTAGGCGCAGATGGGCCCTAAGGCCCACCCTAGATGCGCCCCCCTCTCTCTCCCCCTTGGCCGCCTTCCAGATGGGATCTGGGGGCTGCCGCCACCCCTAGGGAGGGAACCCTAGGTGGGGGAGCAGCCCCTCCCCTCCCCCTATATATACTTGAGCAAAGGGGCAGCCCAACACACGAGAACATCTCCTTCTTGGCGCAGCCCTACCCCTCTCCCTCCTCGTCTCTTGCGGTGCTTGGCGAAGCCCTGCTGGAGTGCCACACTCCTCCACCACCACCACGCCGTCGTGCTGCCGCTGGATGGAGTCTGCCCCAACCTCTCCTTCTCCCCTTGCTGGATCAAGGCGTAGGAGACGTCACCGGGCTGTACGTGTGTTGAACACGGAGGTGCCGTCCGTTCGGCACTAGGATCATCGGTGATTTGGATCACGATGAGTACGACTCCATCAACCCCATTCACTTGAACGCTTCCGCTTAGCGATCTACACGAGTATGTAGATGCACTCTCCTTCCCCTCGTTGCTAGATTACTCCATAGATTGATCTTGATGATGCGTAGAAAATTTTGAATTTATGCTACGTTCCCCATCAGTTATATATGCGTTTCTACAAAACATTATGCATAACTTTCATAATACGATGAAGTTGTAAATACACATAATCTTTTTCACCGCTTTTCTGATAAATAATGTGTTCATTGATGTACCGGTCTATCGGAGGGCATATCAGGTCAGATATCCGCCATATCGATCCATATCGAATGTACGTGTGAAAATGATATTTACAAAATGATATGTTATGTTTATATTGGTAGCACCCCAAAACTGATATATCAGTCATATCACCCGCAAAAAAGATATATCAGTCATATCAACCCAGATTTAAAAGCTTGTTGCACTATGCTTCTTTCTCATATCAAATCAAGTTACAAAAAGGTTATATGGAAATGACCAACAAAAATCGATCAATCAAGTGACAAAAAAAACTACGACTAAGTAGTCAATCTTTCACAATGAACACTTTCAAGAAGATAGTAATCCCTTGCTTCAACATCATCAAGTCCAACCTGAAAGCAGAAGAAGGATTTTCAGGGATTTGAGTTTCAACAAATGTATGTCATGGCATCAACTGAAAGACAACTCCTTCAACACGGAGACGGGAACAAAACCCGAACATTGACAAAATTGCTTCGCCCTTCGTGCACAAAGAGGCTCAACACAAGGGCTAGTCGCCCTGTTTGTCAGCGTCATTTTTAGAGGCTCTCCTCCCGTGACATCCTCTGGTCATCAGCCGGAGGAGGCCTCCTGGAACCTGCGCAAAGTGCATACCAATTGCTTAGTCTAGTTTCCGTTGAATGTATGCATCTCTTGATCCTTCTATGATGCGGTGCTCGCCTCTATCGTTGGCAGTAGATTTGGTAGGTTTGGTGATCAACCCTAGTCGGCGCAGCAACAACGATGACTTTGTGGAGGCCCTTTGTGCTCTCCTACCATCATCACGAAGTTTGCCCCGGTGTCTTAATGGGGATCGGTGGCTGTCTTCAGGATGTAGCGGGGGCATCAATGCTTTCTCCCTTGAGCGTGGCGGCATCGACGAAATCTGGAAGACAACTGGTTCAACACTTGATAGTCGCGCGAGGGAAAGCTACTTTGAGTCTCTCCGATGGCGCCGAATGAGTATGGCAGAGTAGCACATCGAAGAGCATCGGGATAGTCCCCAAACGATAGGCCACAACATCTTGGGCCGCTACAATGTCGTTTCTTCTATCATGGGCATGTTGGTGTCTCCCTATGTCACCCAAAGCTCCGACAACGACGACTATTGTTTTTTTTACTTTTTTGTCCCTCAAGGGTTTCTTTGCATTTCCTGTGGGGTCCTTTTAGAGAAGTATTGTATCAGTTGTGTTATGGATGCCCCTGAATCGTGGCTACGTGTGGGTTTGTAATTTTGCTAAATAATGAATACACTTGGTTGACTTGAAAAAGGAGACGAGCTGAGCTTGTTATTGTTGAGTCCAACCAATTAAGGCTAAAACATTGGTACACACTTGGGTGTGGGGTGATACTACAATCACCATCTTGATGGTGTATCTTCGAATAGCCACTGAGGATTCGTGTTTCAACAAATGAGGGTTAGGACATCAACACGACAACAACTAATTCAACAAGGAGACGAGACGGGCTGGTGGCTGCTGGGGCCAACCATTTAAGGATAGAACATTGATTTACCCTTGGGGTTATGGAGTGATGCCATAATCACCATCTTGAGGGGGGCTATTCCAATAGCCGCTCCACGCATTATCCTAGAAGAATCAACTTTGGTGTCCTTCACAGTCATCCCTGTACCGATATATAAGCTCCTTCAGGTTGTGCACCAACTCGGTGAAGATCTTGTCCAATCAAACTAAGTAGACCCTCTCCTCTGGCAAGTATCCACTTGCCAACTAAGGGGAGAGGGAGACACAATGAGCAAGCATCATGGTCCGGAGGTCGGGATTCACTTGAGATCACACAGCATGCATGTCCTTAGCAATGGCACGCCACTTGTATCCTCCAATGAAGGAAAGACTTGCTACCTATGGTGGTAGCCATGGGAGTAGACCTCGAATGGGACGTTGGGTCTAACAGACCGAGATATCTTCATGGTCAATCTAAGATTAGGCCGCGGGTGTCCATATTGTAGCATGATCGCGCAACATTAAAGCACCACTGCCATGGCACCTTATGGCAAGGAACACCTAGTTGTCACAATGTCGGAGCATTACCACCACCTCGGGTACTGTAGCGTCCAAAATATTAAAAAGAGTGTGAACATTTTTTTGTGCAAAACATGAACATTTGTTTTACAAAAAGTGAACAGTATATTTGAAATCGCAAATAACTTCTCCAATTCACTAACACTTTTTGAAAATGCAAATATTTCTTTGAATTTGAATGTTTACTCAAATTTACAAATATATTTTCACAGTTCTTGAACTTTTCTGATGTATGCAAACATTTTGCCAAGCTAGCAAACATTTTTAAAATTTTAATTTTTTTATAAATACATGAACATTTTTTAAATTTGCGAACTAGACAAAACAAAAGTTGAGAGAAAGAAACATATAAAACAAAAATAAAAATAAAAAAGGAAAATCCTAGTAAAACAAAAGTGAAAAGAAGACCAGTTTAGGAACCTTCAACAAGGTTCCCAATACCGTGTGTTCTCGATAAACAAATTGGCCGACGCATCTCGGTTCGGTCGGTTGCTTCCCAAGAACGAAGCCGTGAGAATTTGCCGCAGAATGCGGTGAGTCAAATTTGTCATTCTTCTGGTAAACCTGATTGGACGCTTATTGCATCAGGTAGTCCTTTTGTCACATATAAGTCGATCAAACGAAGGTAAAATTGGCCGATCCATGTAACATGTTGTTATTTAAAAACATCCTAGCTTTGGGGACATTCTATAAGGTCCCCGACGAAATTTGGGAACCTTCTACAAGTGCCTACCTTTTTTTCTGTTTGCTTTTTGCAGGTTTATTTTGGATTTCTCTCTACTTTTATTTTTTGTAAAAAAAACTTCAAAATTATGAAATTTGTTCTTCTTTTTTATTTTATTGTCAAGTTTCCTGAAAATGTTCAAAGAAATGCTTGCATTTTTACAAGAAGTTTTAGTTTCTTAATATTCACATTTTCAAACATTATTAGTAAATATATTTTTTAAACTGTTCAGAAATTTTTCCAAAACATCTCTTGTTATGATGACAATTCGATTTTTTTGCATTTAAAAAATTGTTTCCAATTTTTTAATAAATCCATGCTTTAAAAAATATTTGCATATTTTGAAATATAATTAGTATTTCAAAAAATGTTCGCCGTTTGATAAAACATTCACATTTTCAATTGTATATTCATAATTTTTTTTTGAGAAAATCTTTGTATTTTCAAAAAAAATATTCACTTCATGTTTGTCTTTTCAGAAAATATTCCATTTTTGAATGATCCTTGTTTTATTTTCTAAGACGGTCACGGTTGTTTTAAAAACAAATTCATGCATTTTCAAATAATCTGAATGAAACCAAAAAATACTAATAAAAAGGCCGCTATAGTAGCCTAGTCGCTAGGGTAGCCGAGTAGATACAGTTTGCCAAATGGGCCGACCCGGGCGCTCCCCAGTTCGGCAGGCTGACATTTTTTTACACTTAATGTGTCATATAGGATGTCCCCTTTCCCCCCTTCCGCGTCAAAGAATATTTTTATATAATCCATGCCAGGGAATATTATGCGGACCAATATATATATATAAGATCCTGTGATTGAATGGTAAGGAGCACAGTACTATCCTCAACCCATTAGGGTTTAAGTCCCGGTGCTCGCATTTTTCTGGATTTATTTCTTGACTTCTCGCTATGCATGTTTAGTGAGAGCAGACGTTTCCGTCGATTAGGAGGTGCCTACGTGACTTCATAAAATCTCAAGATGATATACCAGCTCAGTCTTTCAGAGGTGATCATGCAGGTGAAGTGAACGTGTCATTACTAGGAAAAAGCCTATTAATAGCGTGGGTTTAATGCCTATTAGTAGCGCGGGGAACCGCGCTACTAGTAAGGCGCTACAGCTAGTACTTAGCAGTAGCGCATGCGGCACACGCTACTACTAAGACATATAGCCGCAACGCGTGTTTACTCCAGCGCTACCGCTAATCTAACTAGTAGTAGCATGTTTTCTGTCCATCACTACCAGTATTGTTTTTAGTGTATTTATACGCCATTATACAAATTTTGGTATAATACCAATTATGAGGTTGTTATATCAATATGTCCATAACAGCGTGTTAAATGAAGGTGGATTAGGTCCAATTGGAGGCAACATGTGGTGCATGTCAAAAGTATACTACTAATCCAAACTTGATCTAATTTGGACTAATAGTACTTTCGATGTGCACCACATGTTGCCTCCACTTGAATCTAATCCGCCAACACAAGCTATTTAATCATCATCATAACCATTACCACCAACAGTAGCTATTTAATCATCATAGTCATAGTGTAGCACACATCATCATCTTCAAACTCATGCTAGCTAGCTAATCACCACCAACAGTAGCTGTGGTAGCTATATCTAATCACCACCAACACTAGCTAATAATAATCATCATAGTCATTACCACCAATACTAGCTATTTGATCATCATAACTCATTTCTAGCTAGCTAATCACTCCTGCTGCTCTCTCTCAGGTAAAATAGCATAAAATATGTGTAGCACTCCTGCTTCATCATGTTGGAGCATGCAAATGAACCCGTCTCCAAATCATGGGCTACGCTTCTGATTGCTGCTGCTACCTCTTGAGCTTGCGTTGGATTTCCCCGGAGAGGAAGGGATGATGCAGCAAAGTAGCGTGAATATTTCACTCAGTTTTTAAGAACCAAGGTATCAATTCAGTAGGAGGCCACGCTCAAGTCCCTCGTACCTGCACAAAACGATAGCTACTCGCAACCAACGCGATTAGGGGTTGTCAATCCCTTCACGGTCACTTACGAGAGTGAGATCTGATAGATATAATATTTTTGGTATTTTTGGTATAAAGATGCAAAGTGAAAAGTAAAAGGCAAAGTAAAAAGCAAAACAAGATTAAAGTGATGGAGATTGATATGATGAGAATAGACCCGGGGGCCATAGGTTTCACTAGTGGCTTCTCTCAAGAGCATAAGTATTCTACGGTGGGTAAACAAATTACTGTTGAGCAATTGACAGAATTGAGCATAGTTATGAGAATATCCAGGCATGATCATGTATATAGGCATCATGTCCGTGACAAGTAGACCAGAACGATTTTGCATCTACTACTATTATTCCACTCATCGACCACTATCCAGCATGCATCTAGAGTATTAAGTTAAAAACAGAGTAACGCTTTAAGCAAGATGACATGATGTAGAGAGATAAATTCATGCAATATGAAATAAACCCCATCTTGTTATCCTCGATGGCAACGATGCAATAGTGCCTTGCTGCCCCTTCTGTCATTGGGAAAGGACACCGCAAGATCGAACCCAAAGCTAAGCACTTCTCCCATGACAAGAACTACCAATCTAGTTGGCCAAACCAAACGGATAATTTAAAGAGACTTGCAAATATAACCAATCATACATAAAAGAATTCGGAAAAGATTCAAATATTATTCATAGATAGACTTGATCATAAACTCACAATTCATCGGTCTCAACAAACACACCGCAAAAAGAAGAAGATTACATCGAATAGATCTCCACAAGAGAGGGGGAGAACTTTGTATTGAGATCCAAAAAGAGAGAAGAAGCCATCTAGCTACTAACTATGGACCCGAAGGTCTGAGGTAAACTACTCACACTTCATCAGAGAGGCTATGATGATGTAGAAGCCCTCCGTGATGACGACCCTTTCCGGCGGAGCTCCGGAATAGGCCCAAGATGGGATCTCGTGGATACAGAAAGTTGCGGCGGTGGAATTAGGTTTTTGGATCCTCCTCTGATCGTTTGGGGTACGTAGGTATATATAGGAGGAAGGAGTACGTCAGTGGAGCACCAAGGGGCCCACGAGGCAGGGGGCGCGCCCTAGGGGGGGGCGCCCCCCACCCTCGTGACCGCCTCTTTGATGCCTTGGCGTAGGGTCCAAGTCTCCTGGATCACGTTCGGTGAGAAAATCACGTTCCCGAAGGTTTTATTCCGTTTGGACTCCGTGTGATATTCTGTTTCTCTGAAATACTGAAATAGGCAAAAAACAACAATTCTGGGCTGGGCCTCCGGTTAATAGGTTAGTCCCAAAAATAATATAAAAGTGGAAATAAATCCCAATATAGTCCAGAACAGTAGATAATATAGCATGGAGCAATCAAAAATTATAGATACGTTGGAGACGTATCAGGCATCCCCAAGCTTAATTCCTGCTCGTACTCGAGTAGGTAAATGATAAAAAGAGAATTTTTGATGCGGAGTGCTACTTGGCATAATTTCAATGTAAATCTTCTTAATTGTGATATGAATATTCAGATTCGAAAGATTCAAGACAAAAGTTTATATTGACATAAAAATAATAATACTGCAAGCATACTAACAAAGCAATTATGTCTTTTCAAAATAACATGGCCAAAGAAAGTTATCCCTACAAAATCATATAGTCTGGCTATGCTATATCTTCACCACACAAAGTATTTAAATCATGCACAACCCCAATGACAAGCCAAGCAATTGTTTCATACTCTAACTTTTTTAAAACTTTTTCAATCTCCACACAATACATGAGTGTGAGCCATGGATATAGCATTATAGGTGGAATAGAATGGTGGTTGTGGAGAAGACAAAAAGGAGAAGATAGTATCACATCAACTAGGCGTATCAACGGGCTATGGAGATGTCCATCAATATATATCAATGTGAGTGAGTAGGGATTGCCATGCAACGGATGCACTAGAGCTATAAGTATATGAAAGCTCAAAAAAACTAAGTGGGTGTGCATCCAACTTGCTTGCTCATGAAGACCTAGGGCAATTTGAGGAAGCCCATCATTGGAATATACAAGCCAAGTTCTATAATGAAAGATTCCCACTAGTATATAAAAGTGATAACATGAGAGACTCTCTACTATGAAGATCATGGTGCTACTTTGAAGCACAAGTGTGGTAAAAGGATAATAACATTGTCCATTCTCTCTTTTTCTCTCATTTTTTTATTTGGGCCTTTTCTCTTTTTTATGGCCTCTTTTTATTTGGGCTTCTTTGGCCTCTTTTTTTTATTTTTCGTCTGGAGTCTCATCCCGACTTATGGGGGAATCATAGTCTCCATCATTCTTTCCTCACTTGGGACAATGTACTAATAATGATGATCATCACACTTTTATTTTTCTTACAACTCAACAATTACAATTCGATACTTAGAACAAAATATGACTCTATATGCATGCCTCTGGCGGTGTACCAGGATATGCAATATGACAATGATGAATGTGTCATGAAAGGAACGGTGGAAAGTTGCATGGCAATATATCTCGGAATGGCTATGGAAATGCCATGATAGGTAGGTATTGTGGCTGTTTTGATGAAGGTATATGGTGGGTGTATGATACCGGCGAAAGGTGCGCGGTATTAGAGAGGCTAGCAAAGATGGAAGGGTGAGAGTGCGTATAATCCATGGACTCAACATTAGTCATAAAGAACTCATATATTTATTGCAAAAATCTAGAAGTTATCAAAGCAAAGTATTACGTGCATGCTCCTAGGGGGATAGATTGGTAGGAAAAGACCATCGCTCGTCCCCGACCGCCACTTATAAGGAAGACAATCAATAAATAAATCATGCTCCGACTTCATCACATAACGGTTCACCATACGTGCATGCTACAGGAATCACAAACTTTAACACAAGTATTCTTTAAATTCACAACTACTCAACTAGCATGATTCTAATATTATCACCTCCATATCTCAAAACAATTATCATACTTTAATCTTTTCTTAGTATTCAACACACTCAAAAGAAAGTTTCACAAATCTTGAATACCAAGCATATTATTATTAAGAAAATTACCATGCTATTAAGAGACTCTCAAAATAATTTAAGTGAAGCATGAGAGATCAATAGTTTCTTTAAAACAAATCCACCACCGTGCTCTAAAAGATCTAAGTGAAGCACATAGAGCAAAATTATAACGCTCAAAAGATATAAGTGAAGCACATAGAGCAAAACTACTTAGTTCAAAAAGATATAAGTGAAGCACATAGAGCATTCTATCAAATTTTAATTCATGTATGGCTCTCTCAAAAGGTGTGTACAGCAAGGATGATTGTGGCGTACTAAAACACAAAGACACAAATAATACAAGACGCTCCAAGCAAAACACATATCATGTTGGTGAATAAAAATATAGCTCCAAGTAAATTACCGATGGAAGTGGACGAAAAAGGGGATGCCTTCCGGGGCATCCCCAAGCTTTGACTTTTTGGTGTACTTGGATTATCTTGGGGGTGCCATGGGCATCCCCAAGCTTAGGCTCTTGCCACTCCTTGTTCCATAATCCATCAAAAGAATTCACCCAAAACTTGAAAACTTCACAACACAAAACTTAAAGTAGAAAACTCGTGAGCTCCGTTCGCGAAAGAAAACAAAAAACCACTTCAAGGTACTGTAATGAACTCATTATTTATTTATATTGGTGTTAAACCTACTGTATTCCAACTTCTCTATGAATTATAAAATATTTCACTAACCATAGATTCATCAAAATAAGCAAACAACACACGAAAAACAGAATCTGTCAAAAACAGAACAGTATGTAGTAATCTGTAGCTAGCGCAAGATCTGGACCCCAAAAATTCTAAAATAAATTTATGGACATGAGGAATTTATCTATTAATCATCTGCAAAAATAATTAACTAAATAGAATTCTTCAAATAAAAATGACAGCAGTTCTCATGAGCGCTAAAATTTCTGTTTTTTACAGCAAGTTCAACAAGACTTTCCCCAAGTCTTCCCAACGGTTCTACTTGGCACAAACACTAATTAAACACAAAAAATACAACCAAAACAGAGGCTAAATAATTTATTTATTACTAAACATGAGCAAAAAGCAAGGAATAAAAATAAAATTGGGTTGCCTCCCGACAAGCGCTATCGTTTAACGCCCCTAGCTAGGCATAAAAACGAGGATAGATCTAGGTATTGCCATCTTTGGTAGGCAATCCATAAGTGGCTCTCATGATAGTTTCATATGGCAATTTTATTTTCTTTCTTGGAAAGTGTTCCATGCCCTTTTTAATGGAAATTGAAATCTAATATTCCCTTCCTTCATATCAATAATCACACCAACCGTTCTAAGGAAAGGTCTACCAAGAATAATAGGGAAAGAAGGATTGCAATCTATATCAAGAACAATGAAATCTACAGGCACACAATTTCTATTTACAACAATAAAAACATCATTAATCCTTCCCATAGGTTTCTTAATAGTAGTATCCGCAAGATGCAAGTTTAGAGAGCAATCATCAAAATTACGGAAATCTAGCAAATCACACAAAGTCTTGGAAATAGTAGAGACACTAGCACCCAAATCACACAAAGCATAAAACTCATGATCTTTAATTTTAATTTTAATAGTTGGTTCCCACTTATCATAGAGTTTTCTAGATATAGAAACTTTCAACTCAAGTTTTTCTTCATAAGATTGCATCAAGGCATCAACAATATGTTCGGTGAAGGCTTTCTTTTGACTATAAGCATGTGGAGAATTTAGCATGGATTGCAACAAGGAAATACAATCAATTAAAGAGCAACTTTCATAATTAAATTCCTTGAAATCCAATATAGTGGGTTTAGCAACATCTAGATTTTTATTTCTTTTAATCCCAGTTTCATCAATTTCATCATAAAGATCTAAATACTCTGAATTTTTAGAATGCCTTCTAGGTAAAGGAAGATCATATTCAGTTTCATCAAGATTCATATTGCAAAACAAAGATTTAATAGGGGACACATCAATAACTTTTAGATCTTCATCTTGATTTTCATAGGAATTCGGTTTAGCGGCCATCTTATTGACTAAGGTGGCTTGCATATCCGAAATTTCAGCAGTCATCTTTTCTAGACGAGCAATTTGGGATCTTATAACATCAAATTCTTTAGACATATCATCAAGCTCTTTATTCATATAACTCATAAATTTTTTTTGTTCCTTAAGCTCGTTTCTAAAGAAATTATTATGCTCAAATTGCAAAACCATAACTTTCCTAATGTTGTTTTCGATCTCCTCTAACCTTTTAAGGTGAAGATCACCGAATCTTGGTTGAGCCATCGCGACAAACAAGCAATCCAACACACGGGCAAACAAGAGCAAACGGAAAGAGAGGCGGAGAAGGAGAAGGAGATTGGGAAAGAGAGGGCGAATAAAACGGCAAGGGTGAAGTGGGGGAGAGGAAAACGAGAGGCAAATGGCAAATAATGTAATGCGAGAGATAGGGATTGTGATGGGTACTTGGTATGTTGACTTTTGCGTAGATTCCCCGGCAACGGTGCCAGAAATCCTTCTTGCTACCTCTTGAGCTTGCGTTGGATTTCCCCGAAGAGGAGGGGATGATGTAGCAGAGTAGCGTAAGTATTTCCCTCAGTTTTTAAGAACCACGGTATCAATCCAGTAGTAGGCCATGCTCAAGTCCCTCGTACCTGCATAAAATAATAGCTACTCGCAACCAACATGATTAGGGGTTGTCAATCCCTTCACGGTCACTTACGAGAGTGAGATCTGATAGATATAATATTTTTGGTATTTTTGGTATAAAGATGCAAAGTGAAAAGTAAAAGGCAAAGTAAAAAGCAAAACAAGATTAAAGTGATGGAGATTGATATGATGAGAATAGACCCGGGGGCCATAGGTTTCACTAGTGGCTTCTCTCAAGAGCATAAGTATTCTACGATGGGTAAACAAATTACTGTTGAGCAATTGACAGAATTGAGCACAGTTATGAGAATATCTAGGCATGATCATGTATATAGGCATCACGTCCGTGACAAGTAGACCGAAACGATTTTGCATCTACTACTATTACTCCACTCATGGACCGCTATCCAGCATGCATCTAGAGTATTAAGTTAAAAACAGAGTAATGCTTTAAGCAAGATGACATGATGTAGAGAGATAAATTCATGTAATATGAAATAAACCCCATCTTGTTATCCTCGATGACAACGATGCAATACGTGCCTTGCTGCCCCTTCTGTCACTGGGAAAGGACACCGCAAGATCGAACCCAAAGCTAAGCACTTCTCCCATGGCAAGAACTACCAATCTAGTTGGCCAAACCAAACGGATAATTCGAAGAGACTTGCAAAGATAACCAATCATACATAAAAGAATTCAGAGAAGATTCAAATATTATTCATAGATAGACTTGATGATAAACCCATAATTCATCGGTCTCAACAAACACACCGCAAAAAGAAGAAGATTCCATCGAATAGATCTCCACAAGAGAGGGGGAGAACTTTGTATTGAGATCCAAAAAGAGAGAAGAAGCCATCTAGCTACTAACTATGGACCCGAAGGTCTGAGGTAAACTACTCACACTTCATCGGAGAGGCTATGATGATGTAGAAGCCCTCCGTGATGACGGCCCTTTCCGGCGGAGCTCCGGAACAGGCCCCAAGATGGGATCTCGTGGATACAGAAAGTTGCGGCGGTGGAATTAGGTTTTTGGCTCCTCCTCTGATCGTTTGGGGGTACGTAGGTATATATAGGAGGAAGGAGTACGTCGGTGGAGCACCGAGGGGCCCACAAGGTAGGGGGCGCGCCCCCCACCCTTGTGACCGCCTCTTTGATGCCTTGGCATAGGGTCCATGTCTCCTGGATCACGTTCGGTGAGAAAATCACGTTCCCGAAGGTTTTATTCCGTTTGGTCTCCGTCTGATACTCCCTCTTTTCCGGTTTATAAGGCTCAAATCTGAAATCTCATCAATCAAGGCATTTTGTGAGTGGAGGAATGTATCCCGTACTTTACAAAACTACCCCAATTGAACTCATGCATTAAATTGGATTAACTGGAGTGCATGCATGCTTGACCATTAAATAAGTAGAAACATTACATGCATTGGTGTGTTTCTTTTTAATTCTTACATGCAAAGGTTTAATGCGTCTCGGAAACTAAAAATGAGATGAAGACGAGCCCTATAGATTGGAAAAACAAAAAAGTTGAGATAAGCCCTATAAACCGGAAAGGAGGGAGTATTCTGTTTCTCCAAAATACTGAAATAGGCAAAAAACAATAATTCCGAACTGGGCCTCCGGTTAGTAGGTTAGTCCCAAAAATAATATAAAAGTGGAAAATAAAGCCCAATGTAGTCCAAAACAGTAGATAATATAGCATGAAGCAATCAAAAATTATAGATACGTTAGAGACGTATCAGCTGTCCCTAGTATTTCTCTGCGATCATTCACAATTTTGCTCCAGTCTTTCAGTATTAAGCATTCCTCGCTTTTAGAAATCCTGAATGCACTAAAGTGCATTGTAGGATGTCTTGGCCGTAAGCTAACCATTCTCATGCGACCTTTAGTCTCGATCTAATGAGGCACAATATTCATCGGGAGTCCCTGTTGAAAAACATTGTATAGTAACATACTTAAAAAAAGTTTAGCTTAAAAAATAATGTATGCAAAAGATGCACTGATGACAGATAGTAAAAATCTTTCCATCTTTCCTAAATAGATGTGACCGTAGTTCAGTATGAACACTATTGGTCACACGTTTTGAGTACTAAGATTTTTAAGTCCAGAAAAATAATTTGTCTTGACAGTATGAAGATCCTCAAGCCATGAAACATAATAACTTATTTCCTCATAGTTTAGTTAAGCCCCGGGACAGTTGTGACGCCCTCGATTCAATCATACACTAATCATACATGCAAATGTATACGATCAAGATCAACGGCTCACGGGAAGATATCACAACACAACTCTAGACACACATTAAAATAATACAAGCTTTATATTACAAGCCAGGGGCCTCGAGGGCTTGAATACATAAGCTCGAATACACAAGAGTCAGCAGAAGCAACAATATCTGAGTACAGACATAAGTTAGACAAGATTGCCTTAAGAAGGCTAGCACAAAAGCAACAACGATCGAAAAGGCAAGGCCTCCTGCCTGGGAGCCTCCTAACTACTCCAAGTCGTCAGCGGTCTTGACGTAGTAGTAGGCATCCTTGGGTAGCAGTAGTCTTCAGTGGTGTCATCTAGCTCCTGGGATTCGTCATCTGGTCGCAACAATCGGGTATGGGGGAAAAGAGGTAGCAAAGCAGCCGTGAGTACTCATCCAAAGTACTCGCAAGACTTACATCAGATCTAAACTAAGTATGCATTTGTATCAAAGAAAATGGGTTGTATCTGTGGACTAAACTGCAGAATGCCAGAAGAGGAGAGGGAAGCCTAGCCTATCGAAGACTAGCATCTTCAAGCATCTTCAAGCATCTGGCAGCATATAGAAGAGTACAGATCGACATAATGTAAAGTAATAGAGTTATCAACCTCGGCCAGAGATCCTTTCTGGACTCCCTGCGAGAAAGCAATCCCAGAGCCATACTATCCATTTCTCATTCACAAATCATTTCTCATCACAAGTATCCAGTTCTAGTTGTATCGATCGGGATACAACTCCAAGTGTCCGTTACCGTAGGACAGGCTATCGATAGATGTTTCTTCCCTGCAGGGGTGCACCAACTTACCCACCACGCTCGATTAACTCCGGCCGAACACACTTTCCTGGGTCATGCTCGGCCTCGGTCAAACAATACGCCGCAACCCGATCTAGGCTTAATAGAAAGGCCAGCACGCCGGACTAAACCTATGCCCCCAGGGGTCATGGGCCATCTCCCCGGGAACTCCTGCATGTTGCGTACGTAGCCGGTGAGCAGACCTAGCAACCTCCTTCAAAAAGGCAGGTGCTTACCAGTCCAACCCGGCGCGCGCCACTCAGTTGCTTACGTCTATTAAGCTTCGGCTGATGTATACGACGCAGAACGTCCATACTATGCCCATGTGATGGTTAGTGCTATCAGGCCAGAGGCCCCTCGGATGAAATATCCAAACCGTAGTGGATTAGGAGCATGCGGTAACGAGCAGAGACTCACGATCAATGTGACCCCATCGCCCCGTCTCGAGTACTTGCGGCAAGGGCTAAGAATGCCCGGCCACGCCTCGTAAGTATCTCGCAGGCACCTTCCAGGTTAACCCGACTCCACATCACTCGCTGTTAAGCTCGCGCGGGTACCCCTCAGGGTCGACCCGTCTTTAGTAACATGGCTCAGTGTAAAGTCATAGTAAGCATAGTAACTGTGTGTCTAACACCAAGGGGAAAACCCGAGAAATCACCCCCGGTGAATCCCACTCGATGTTATCATCAAGGTGAACATAAGAGGATCACCCTCGAGGTTCACACTTGAGGGGTTGCACGACAGAGCGGTAACGGAAGTGGTTAAGGAGGAAATCACCCTCGATGACCTCGACCGTATAGCTACACTACAAAGATCTCATCAGGAGTGATGTAAGAGGTTCCACCCTCGGCACTCGATGATAACTCTGCAGAGTTGTACAACTTGGGGGGGGTGATGTGCGGTGTCGGAGCCTGGACATCGATCACGTTGATCGAGTCATCGAACATAAAGCGGGGCAAGTGGGACAAGGTGGGGTCACTGATGGATCTCTAACCAACCTATACTAAGCAGTTTAGGATAAGCAGGTAAGGTATAAAAGCAGTTAACAACAACATGCTATGCATCAAAGTAGGATCATACAGAAAGCAGTAGCAGTTCTAATGCAAGCATGAGAGGAAAAGAAATAGGAGATATCAGAATGCTCAAGGGGGGGGGGGTTGCTTGCCTGGTTGCTCAGACAAGAAGAAGGGGTTGTCGTCGACGTAGTTAAACACAACGGCATCAGCGGCAGTCTCGGGGTCTACCGAAGAGAAGAGGGAGGGGGGACAGTAAATATATAGCAAGCAAGAACATAAGAGGACAACAGGCAGAGCTAGACGTGTTCTAACGCGGTGCTACACGTTACCGACGAAGGGGGATAACATCCGGGAATGTTTCCCCAAGTTTAGCATTTTTGGACAGATGAAACGAAGGGGAAAAGTTGCATGTTCAGGTAGTTAGGGGCATGTGGCACACGACCGGAACGCGTATTCGAATTCGTCTCGTTGTTCTGAGCAACTTTCATGTAGAAAACTTTTTTCATCCGAGCTACGGATTATTTTAAATGATTTTCAAAGATTTAAACAATAATCTAAGATTAGTTTTAAATAAAAATAAATGCTTAAATGCTAGGCGCACCCAGCACAGTGTACACCAAAATGTACCCAGTAGCTGACAAGTGGGCCAGGGGGTTCCAGTTGACCAGTCAACGTTTGACTGGTCAACAGGGGGTGGGGCCCCCTGTCATTGGCTCATTTACTAACTACAGATTAAACATTTTGTTAATTAAGTTAATTAGCTTTTTAACTAATTGATTAAGTAATTAATTAATTAACTAATTAATTTTATCAATAATTATTTTTATTTTCATTTTAAAAAAAAGGTGGTGTGGGGCTCCTGGGTCAGTGGCCCACAAGGCCTTAGCGGGCGAGTGAAGCGGGGCGGGCGTCGGCGCCCGTGGAGGACGAACCCGCCTGGGCGCGGGGCGAGGCCACCGGGCGGGGCAGTGGGGAGGCGGCGGCGGGCGGCGCGTGTAGGGAGGCCACGCGGTCGAGCGGCGCGGCCGGAGGCCGGGCGCTGGCTGCGGTGTGGTGCAGGCAGGGGCTCGCGGGGGGCCGATTTCGGCCATTGCGGACATGCTCGCCGACGAGCGCGGACGGGGTCGCGAGCGCGTAGCAGCACGGGGTAACGACGGGCAGCGGCAAGAGAGGTTGCAGCCAGCAGAGCAGCCCAAGGTGCAGCACGCGCGGCAGCAAGCAGCGCGGGGAGCAGCCAGCAGCAGTACAAGCAGTAAGCAGCACTAGCGTACAGGGGCGGCGACGAGCGTCAGTAACGGCGGCGGGGCGGCTATGGCTACGGGAAGGAGCAAGGGAGAGGTGGAGGGGAAGCTCACCAAGCGGCACACGGTGGCCGGCGACAATTTAGTAGCGCAGTGCGGCGGTCGAAGTCGAAGAAGGCGGCGGCGACCTGAGGGAAACTACGGCGTCGATCTGGCGCCGTGGCGCTCCTCGATCCCGTCGAGCTGCACCAGAGGGTGAGGCAAACCACGGCGGGGCGGGCGGACACGTTGATGAGGACTAGGGGCGGTAGTCGCCGCGGCGGGGACGGATTCCGGCGACGACGGAGTTCAGTTGTGCAGGAAGGGCGAGGGGAGAGAGAAGGTGGATCTGCGTAGCGGAAGCGTGGAAGGGAGAGGGGATTAGGGTTCCACGGGGGAGAGAGAGGGGCGCTGGGTTGGTCTTATCCCCACGGCGAGGCCGGCTAGTTGGTCGGGGTCGTCCTCGCCCCTGTAGCGACACGGAGCAGAGGAACAGGAAGGGAGGGAAAAGGGGGTTCCTTTTCTGCAATTTTATTTCTTTTCATTTCTATCAAAAGGACAGCTACTGTTTTGGATAGAAACAAGGCATCAAAAGATTTTTGTCGAGTGTGAAATTTAGCAAATAGTTCAGGCACAATATTGTAGTGTTGCCTAAAAAGTTTCAGGGCCTAAGGAATTGTTCAAGAATTTTTAGAGATTGAAAAGGTCATTTAATATGATGTTGGAACACCAAATAATTTCCAGGGGCACTTTTGGAATCCAAAAGAGGTTGGTTCCAACATGACAAATACCGAGGGAGTTTTTGCCACACTTTGAACATTTTAGTTTTCATGTTTGGCAAATTTGAATTTTGACTTTAAATTTGAGTTTGAAAATGAAAGTGATTTGGATCAAGTGAGGATTAGCAACAGTAATGTGATGATGTGGCACCATTAATGGAGGATTACTGTAGCTTAATTATCCGGGCGTCACAACAGTGGTAGGTCCTGTCTATCAAGCGCTGGACATGTTTGCTTGAACGAAAATAAGCTGTCAATAGAAATTAGTTGTCAACTATTTTTAAATAAACAATATCGAAGACATAAATATGGTTGAGAAACTCACATAATGGTATGACTGGAGGCGTCTGCACATCGACCTAGATGTCGATATTACCTTCAATATCATCTTCTGGACGAATATCAAAGGTGATAACCATATCAGGCTCAAATGCATAAATCTTGCATAGTGTTTGCCAAGTTTTGCATGCAAAATAGGTGTAGGTGTTTGTGTTGTATAATTTTACGTGGAAAGTATAACCATGCTCGGTCTTCAAGTAAACTCTCTTTACCTCCATAGTATTTTCATAGGATTGAAATCTATCTTATCCAAGACAAAAACTCTTGCATGGCAGCGGATACGCTAATAGAATAGTAAAAAAAATTAAATTATAAGTTTAAGCGAAGCAGATGTCATGCTTAATTACGAAAAAAGACTTGTCGTTGTGACTTACTGTATCCACTTCGAAGTTCTCGTTCAGCTTGATGTTGAAGTGCCTATTATCATCTAGGAAGACTCTGTCGCACAGGCCGCGCTCGTCTTCGCAAATACCGAAATCCTTTTCATCGTCAGACATTTCCTATGTTCATAGTTGAAACATTAATTAAAAATTGAACGAAGGCAACTACCAGGATATTCAACACACAAATTTGGGGCACTCGATATTTCCTACATATTCTGGCACAAGTCATGCCAAAATTTCACAGAAAAATCCGGCATGACCTTTGCTAAAATAGGACATATCGAGCGCCTGAAATTTGCCGAAACGGAAATGAATCAACACTCCGGCAAAACATAGGCCACTCGGAGGTGTAACATGCAAACATGACCGGCCACTTGGGCAATCACATATCCTATTTGAGCAACACAAGATATACATTTCAAAATATCTTATAAGACTCATATTGACATAAGCATTCAATAAGCAAAACCAAATCGTAAAATAAATAATTATTCAAATTAGCATGTATTCAATAAGTAAAAGTAAATCATCTCATGCATCCGTACATCGTCGAATATTATCACTAATACATCCGAATAGTATCATACATATAACATCACTAATACAAGTAAAACCCTAGCGCACGACGGGTATCGGCGCGGGCGGTGGACACCCAAAGAGAAGGAACCATCATAGGATCATAGCTCCAGTGAGATCCCTGGAGAACCTGCCAGGTATTGGAGAACCCGTGCTCCAACGCAAACAAGTAGCGGCGGACGTGCACGTTCTCCTCGCTGACATGGTGATGTACCACCTCCGCGGGGTCCTCAAGCCTTTGCACCATCACTGGCCCACGCGACCGCCACCAAACAAGGTTCGGGTCAATGACGGGCTGGCTCCTCACCAAGCCGCGCACCCCGGTAGGTAGCGCCTCCCAGTACCAGCCCGGCGGAGCCCAGTCCCGGACATGGCCTATCTGGTCAAGCAGGTGTCCTCCGCCGAGTCGACGACGAGGATGCGGAATAGGCATCATCGACATTGATGCGGGAATAATTGATTTAAGTAAAAAAATAACAACAATGTGACATGTTCAACTAGTTCTTACTAAAAAATAAACTTACTATAAATCAAATTAAACTAGTACCTAATTAGTACCTAGTTCTTACTAACTAATTAGTACCTAGGAACTATTGCCCTAATTACCATCTAATTTGATGAACCAAGGGGTGGAAAATGGTAGCGGATAATTCGAAATATCCGATATTCGTATTCGATCGGATATTCCAATTATCCAACTTAAAAGTCAAATAAGTGGTCAAATTTTACTCGTTTTATGATTAATCTTAAAAATTATTATGCATTACAATAGTGTTTATTCATAAACCTATTTATCATTGACTTATTGTATGTCACAAGTTGAATACTTCATGTCACATAGCTATTGACTAATACACTTAAGCAATATGTCGTTATTATTCGTATCCGTTCTGAATCAAGAAAACATCTGATTCGTTTCCACCCCTAGATGAACCCTAACTAATTTGATGCAATTAAAATTTGAAGAACCCTAGGCAGAGGTAGGGGAGGGGGAGGAGCAGGCGTGCTCACCTCGGGTGCCTGCGGCGAGGGAGGGTCAGGCGGCGTCAAGGTCGGGGTTGGGGCTCGGGCGCACGGCGGAGGGCGGCGTCGAGGGTGTGCGGAGAGCGACGGAAGAGCGCGCGGCGACCGACGGGCGACGGCGGCGGCGACAACGGAGGAGTTTGGATTTGGGGGAAGTGGCCGTGGGGAGGAACGAACCGTGCGGTTAAGTCAAAAGTAGCAGTAGCGCGTTTTGGGAAGTGCGCTACTGCTAAGTTAGCTATAGCGTGTTTCCGGATATGCGCTACTGCTATTTCTTTCTTTCCCCCCATTTTTTCATTTATTTTTATTTACATTTTATTCTTTTTCTTTTTTTATTTCTTTCATTTTCATTTACTTTCTATTTGCTTTCCATTTAATTTTATTTCCTTTAGCAGTAGCGCCTTTCTGCGTAAAAGCGCTGCTACAAACCAACTAGCAGTAGCGCTGTTCGCAGTAGATCGCTATTACTATGTGTAGCGTATCGGCTTAGCAGTGGGAATTTTAGTAGTAGCGCTTTTATCTTCAGGCATGCTACTGCTACAATTGTATCTGTAGCGCGGTTTACGCCAACGCGCTACTGCTACTTAGCACTAGCGTGCTTTTTTAACACGTGCTACTGCTAAAATTCTGTGTATAAGATTTTCCCTAGTAGTGTGTGTGCATTCATAGGATAAGTGTACGCATATATATATATATGATTGCGTGTGTCTGTACAATGTTAAAAAGAATACTTTCCTCCTTATTCATACTAAACCCATTATTTTTGGAGAAGTTCATAGGGTTAAGTTTAACAAACAACTGAATGATCAATACTATATTAATATATCACTCGCGAGATGCCACATTAGGGTGTATGCAGAGGTCCTCTATATCGCTTGACCCAAGTTAGAAACTAGTATTTTGTTGTGCTGGCCCAAGTAGCTTCCTGCAGGTTAGTGTTTTTCTTCAGTTTTTTATTCGTTCATTTTAATGTTCAGATTTGTAAAAATATTCTAAATATAAATATACCAAAACTTAATTTTACATAAAAAATAAAGAATTTGGAAAATGTTAATGCATTGTCAATTTTTGTAGCTCAGTTTTAGAAAATGTTGATACCATGCAAAAAACAAGATTTTATGCCATTTTAAAAATATTCGTGGACTCTGACAAAATTGTATGTGACATTTTATAAAAAATGTTACATAATGTAAAACATTATTTGTGCAATTTTAGCGATTATTTCAGACCATCGAAAAAATGTATATGAAAATGTTCACCAGTGTCAAAAATATGTTCGTAACAACTTGTGTACAATGTAAAAAAATGTTAGTATAGTTTGAAAAAATGTTTCTGATAATTCAAAAAATATATTTCAATTAAATTTCCAAACTTTCTTTAACAGGTAATCAAAACAAATCTACAAAAATGTTAAACATGTATACAATATATTTCAGATGTATATGAAAAATTACAATGTGTATGAGAAATATTTAAAGATGAAAATGTAGTAAAGTTAGAATAATGTTTTTTAGAAATGTTAGAGTATATAATAAATATTCCTGGTATATACAAAAATGTAAAATGTGTGTGAAGTAATTTGACATGTGTTGGAAAAGGAATAAGAATGTTAAAAGATAAAATTTGAAGAAAACCTGCGCAAAACACATAAACCGAAACTCAAAAGAAATCCATTGAAATTCGGCATAGAAAACCGTTGAAAACCAGATAGAAATAAAATAAAATGAAATCTGTGAAAACAAAAAAAACTGACTAAAGAAACATAGAAAACCAAGAAAACTGGAAGTAATACTGATGAAGACCAACACAGGAAAAAAAGCACGCCTAAAAACCACTGCCACAGGAATGCATATTGGAGTGATCGGATAAAACCTTGAAGCGAATATCCTTGAGAGGAGACAGAAAATAGCATCACAATAGGCAATATATAGCCCTGGCACCACATTTGTCTGGTTCAACAACCTCCGTGGTTCGCGTGCTATGCCGAGGTTTTTATATCTATATCTATGCCTACTACTAAAGAGGCTATTGCGTTTGGTGGTATGTCATTGAAATTGGCTCAAAGTTGCAAAATATTACCCATCGATGCCACCTATAAGTGATAAAAAACGTTTCACACAGGGAATCCCTGCCTGGGCCTGCCCATGCAGTAGGAACCTTTTATATTGTGCTCTGTGAGCTGGGACAGGACATAGCACGCATGTTTGGGCCGGCCCATGTCCAGGCAGCCTGTTTTTGAAATTTCATTTTTCATTTTCACTTTTTTATACTTTAAAAAATTTGGGACTTGAAAAAACTTCAAAAAAATTTAAAAACGGGAATTTTAAAATAAAATACATAAAATTCGTAAATGTTTGTGGCTTCAGAAAATGTTTGTAGTTTCTAGAAAATGTTCGGATATTCAAAGAATGTTCCCAATTTTGAAAACAACTGTTCGGAAAATAAAAAAATGTTCAGGATTTTCTAAAAGGTATTGTATAAAAAATGTAAAATAAATTGAACAAAAATTTGCCAATTGAAGAAATATTCATGAATTAAAAAATATCCGAAATATTAAAAACTGTTCGTGACTTACAAAATGGTTTATTGATTCATAAACTATTCGCTGATTGAAAAAATGATCATGCATTTCAAAAATATTTATTAAATCAAAAAAGTGTTCGTGATTTTCAAAAGTTGTTTTCCACCATATTTTGAAAAACGGTTTGTCGATTCTAGAAATGTTCGCCTATTCAAGCAAAATGTTTTAGAAAATGTTCACAATTAAAAAAGAATAGCCGCAAATAGAATAAAATGTTCATGAATTCAAAAAATGTTCATGATTTCAGAAAATGTATGAAAATCTGTAAAATTGTTCATGAATTTGAAAATTATTCAAGATTTCTAATATGTTCATGATTTTAAAAAATGTTCATGACTTAAAAAATTATTCACGTTTTGACGAAAATGAGAGTTTTGGTAGTCTTACCTAATAATAATGCGCCTATGGCTTTTGCCCGCACATCATCGGCATTTTAGATTTTACACAAATCCGCCTACACTTTCAGGTAATCAACCTGAAGTTCACTTTTAAGTGATAAATTGAATCGTTTTTTTTTACATTTTTTTACGAAATACCATGTCATATGCTAATTAACCCGCGGTTTATGCAGAACAAATGTTTTATATTTTGAAATAGCTATATCTTTTAAATCATCACTCCAATTTTAAAATGTTATATTTGAAATTTGATTATAAAAATATGTAGAATCTAAATATGTTGTTATTTTTACCTCTTAACTATTTTTAAAATGCTATTTACAGTGCAACCTTAATCAATAGGGCACAAACAAATTGAAGACAAAATAAATATAGCAAGAGGAAAACCTCATCTTATGCCACGAGAAAGACGGCTTACAATTGACACATTCAAGCGCGTTGTGGTTCTAGAAGCAGTATGATAATTGTATGCAAGAATGCGACGACAGACAAATGGCAACAAAATAGGATGTCATGTTGAAATAAAAAGTATGAATCTATTGATTTTTTTAGAGAAGGAGGATGACCCCCCATCTCTGCATTTGGAAGATGCATGCGGTCAATTTATTGATTATTCTTAAGGACCTTGCAAAGTAGAACAACAATATGCATGAATTCATTATCTTGACAATCTGCCACTACTTCTATACATATGATGAAGGGGTGCAAGCTGGGCCACATACCCAGACCTCTCACCTAAACCTAACATCTAAAGCCGGAGGACCCGACCGAGCCATCTGCCAGGTCCGGGACACAAACCAGTCCGACGCACTCACATGTGTCTTTGCCGCCATCTTCCACTGGTCCATCTTCAGAGCAGATTGAGGTGTCAACCTTGGAAGGTCCTCCGCCATCGACGCCACCACGACGCCAAACGACGACCTCCACCTACGCGAGCCTTGGCAAGTCCTCCGTCATCAACGCCACCACGACGCCAAACGTCGACCTTCACGGACGTGAATCCATCTCCAAGCAACGGATGTAGATCCATGCTAGGATAGGACCGCACCATCGCCGTCGCCCACCACCCGCAAGCGCCACCCAACCCCAAGGTTCCCAAAACGGTGCCTTCAAGAAAGGAACGACGCCATGAGTGCTGCCGCTGCCCAACAAAGTTAGGGCTTTCACCCGGGGGACCAAGGGGAAGGGGAAGTGAGGAGATCGGTCCATACCGACGCCTCCAAGGAGGAGAACGGCGCCCTCAGGCGTCGCCGTCGACGCGGCCGGTCATGGCCGACCAGGGATTTCGTCTGAACTAGACCCTCGCCACCAGCAGCGCCTCCTGTACAGAACCGGCGACCAAGGGAGGTGCGGCCCGACTAGGCTAGCCCGCACGCCTATCAGGGGAGGAGGGGAGGCGTCAGATCGCGCGCACCGACCGCCGCAGAAGCCGCCGCCCGCCGCCAACGACCACCAGGATCCTGCCGCTCGGGCGGCGAGGACGCCGGATCCACCGCCCGCACGGCTGCTCGCTGGAGCATGCCGTGCCTCGCTAGAGGAGCCGCCGCTCCAGATCCGGGACTCCCGATACAGGCAGGGCAGCCGAGGCCCCGCCGCCACCATCCTTAGCACCCCGGGCTTGCCCGACGGCTACTCCTAGCCATGGGCAGCCCGGCCCAAAAAAGCCCGCCCGGCCCGACGCCGCTCCCGGGTCGGGCTCGGGCCTATATTTTGAGCCCGAAGGCCGGGCTGGGCCGGGCCCGGGCCCATTGTTTTCGTGTTTTTCTGAAGGACGGGCCGGGCCGGCCCGAAGCCCGACGGGATTTTATGTGTTCGGGCCGGGCTTGGGCCCAAAAAACAGGCCCGACGGCCGGGCCGGGCGGGCTCAGGCCTGGGTTTTTTGCGTCGGGCTTGGCTAGGCCCGGCCCGAAGCCTGGCCCGATCCGAGGTATGGCCAGGTATACCGACGGCTGCCTCAGGCGGCGGCGAGGAGGTGGGGAGGGGGCCGTGGCGGCGCGGCTAGGGTTCCCCGCCGCCGCCGGGGGAGGCAATGCGGGGTTCGCGGGAGGGGTTATGTCGCGGGGTCGTCAATAGCAAACACGAGGATTGACTCATGATTATTTGGATGACGGATATGTGGTATCTTTTTCTTCCATTGCAATGCACGGGCTTTTTTGCTAGTTCAAAAAAAAAACCCGAAGAGGTTCAGACTAGGTGAACAAATCACGCAAAGAAAATCGTAGGGATCCGAGTATTTTTTACGAATTACTCTTCTGACGTGTGAACACAAGCAAATGATTCCTTCTGCAATGGTACTCCTCTCAGGACGCGCACGGAACAGTCAGCTTGACCACAGGGTCGGTCATCGCCTCGAACAGAAACAATGTGTCATCGTCAGTCACTCAGTCTCCTGCATCATCAAAGACAGTCAGCTTGACCTCCTAGCCGGGTCAAGCAAGCAGCAACAACTTGGCAGATGCGCCGTGGGTGGATCCACAGAGAACTGTCCGTCTCCGTCTGCTCCCCCGGCGACGCCTCCCATGCACGCGCGACGGCGAGACGAGGGGTGGACGTACGACGTGGTTACGCGAGCAAAAAGTAGAACGCGTGCGTGCGTCGCCATCGGTACTACCACCCCCTCCCCTGCTCCGTGCGCACGGTTTCCTCTCCCTTTCTCGTCTCTTTCTCTGTCGACCTCCCGAGCCAAGAGAGCGGGCAGGCATCGGTGCAGGCTCTAGAAGGCTAGGTACGGGGCGGGCAAATAATAACCATATTCTTTTCCCGGAGCAAGCGGTGCGTTCCACCTCGTCGTGCTTGGCCTATGCTAATTGTAATGTCAGCGACAAATCTTTCACTGTTCACCCGCTAATAAACTACCCGGCCGGGAAACCATGCCGCGGCATTTTTAAATTAAACAAGGGGCGAGCCTGAGCTCCTGGCTGCGCTGTGTTAGAAGCCAAAGGCTTTTCTTTAGTTTTAGAAGAACCAAAAAAGCAAAGGTTCAAAGTATATTCAGTGCTGTGCTGCCAATTTGTATTTACGCTCTAATCTGAAGTGTCCTTGTCTGGCGCGCTCAACACGTGGCCACACGGCAACGGTGCAAGAACTCTTCACCATAAAATCCAATTTGAAAAAGAAAAAGAAAAGAACCGGGCGTCCATTTTCTTAGCAATATTTCGGCGGGTCCGGCAGCATTGCACCGGCAGGAACGAGGCACGAGTTGAGGGCTGAGACCGATACGCAGAGTAAGCAAACAAAAACCGGCGCGCTGCAGGCAGGGTTTCTTGTTGGCCCTGGCCCTAGCCGCGCCGCTACGGCCATTTTCGCCCTGCGTCGTGTACAAGAAGAGAAGCCATGATGGTTCCTGGAAATCCAGCCGTGTTTTCTCTCTTCTCGCGCGTCCCGCACCTATAGCTCAGCAACCAAATATTTTCCCCGATCTCCCTCCCCCCCTTATAAGAAGAAAAGGCTCCTTCACTTCAGTCTAGACCTAGACCTCAGCACCGAAATCAATCAAAGACCTGTTAAGTTAAACCAACCTGCAAAACCCCAGGTTGCAGCTGAGATGCCGTCGTCGCCTGCCTCCGCTTCTTCTCTCTTCGCCATTGTGCCCCTCGACCGCGGTGGTGCGACAAGCCGCCACGCCATGGACGCCTGCTACCTCTGCGGGAAGCCGCTCTCCAGAGATTTCGACGTCTTCATCTACAGGTAGTTTAATTTTACGGATTTGTTTGCTCCTTTCATTAGCTGCTGCTGTTCTCAGATCGCCCATATATGCACACACTGTATACTAGTGCTATTCTGATCCAGCGATTCGTTCTTCTCACTACGAACCACAGAGGGGACACGCCATTCTGCAGCGAGGAGTGCAGGGCTGTGAAGATCGATACCGACGAGGTGCGTGAGAGGATTAACACCAAGATCCTGAAGGAACGTGCTGCGAGAAACGAGCAGCGCCACGGGGCGGCTGCCTCCGAGCACAACATCACCCGCGCGGGAAATGTGCCGGTTGCAAGCTAAGCTGTACGCTCAAGGAGGCATGCATTCGCCCCTCCTTCATCAGAAATAATAGGGCCACGGGAAAACTAGCCATCCGATCCAATAGATAAACTCTTCTGATTGAAGACGATCTTCCAGTTGAGATGAGCAGGCAAGCTGGGGTTTGTTTCGCTTATTAGGTGCTCGCACTTCACGTGTATGGAATAGCTATAAAATGCACAAGAAAATTACTGTGCGTGTGAGCGTTGATAACTTCGTCTACCTCAGGTGAGGATATGAGGTGCAACAATGCATGTTTTGGAAAATAATGGGAACTTGCTGGTTATGTTAGTTTCCAAGTTGTGGACATAGTAGCAGCGGAGTCTGAGTAGTATGTGTTTGGGTTCTTGAGTTGGAAATATGAGCAAATTACTACGAGATTTAATCCGAATAAACAGAAAATAAATCATGACCACAGTAGCAGAGATTAAACTAATCATGCGAATTAGCATAGCAGATGAACATATCACATCTAGGGCACATACTAGAAGCATGAATTCTACCACGATCTCGAACAGGAAGGATAGAATCACATACGGTGCAGCGGGTGCAGCACCGCCGGCGTTGACGTTGTCGCCCATGTCGTCGAAGACGAGGTTGCCGAGGTCGGGGAAGAAGTCGTCGTTCGCGAAGTCGTCGCTGCCAGCAGTTGCGCGAGTGCGCTCCCCAAAAACCTGATCGCCCCTCTCCCGTACAGGATCACGAGAGGCGGGGTTTCGGAGGCCTGCTGTCCCTTCTCGCGGTGCACGCCGGAAGGATGGATGGAGAAGACTTGCTTGGCGGCGCAATGATCTGGAACGGTGGTGAGAAACCATACGAAGCGGCGGCGGCTAGGGGGGTAGACGTCTGCCTGACTATATAGTGCGGGCCGGGTAGGTCGTGGGAGTAAACCCCACGTCCGAGTCGTCACGATCCAAAATAATCGGAAACGTTCAGTAATTAATGCGCCCGTTAATTATTAATTAATGACTCATTAATTTTCCCATGCAGCAAAAATATAGACAACATGCATAGCTCTGTCCTCGGCTCGGCTCAATCCCGCAACCCGCGGCGCGGCGCGGCGCGGCGCGTCGTGTCGTGACGAGGCGTGGCGAGGCGAGCGAGGAGGAGGAGCGCGCGTGTAGGTCTCCTCTTCTCATGCTCATACAAGTGGTAGAAGAGCTCACCTTATAAAGAGGTGCAACTCTCTCTCAACTTCCGGGGTGGGACTAAACTTTAGCCTCACTCACTCCACTCACATGTGTGCATGAATGGGCCAAGAGAATTTCAGAATTTTAGTTGGGCTTTGGGCCAAAAGCCTACTAGCAAAATTCCAACAATCCCCCACAAAGTCTCATTGGCACATCTCATCATTTAGTTCCAAAACATTGTTTTATATATCGGTGCTTAGTGGAGACTGTAAAGTTGAACTTCCACTTAGAAATTTATGCTACACTAGATCACAACTTGAATAGTGGACTATGCCTTGAACTACAAGTTTTCTGTGAAACTAGTTTCACACAAATTCTTGACCGATACTGGGCTGCCGCAAGGCTTCCCCGCGGGTGGAGCGTATACGTCATACTCCAGGGCCTTTCATGAATTTATTAGAGAACACCCAATTCTCACAGACTGCGACGTTAACAGTCAAATTCATATAGGTGTGTTCCTCAGAAGATGTTCTGCAGGACAACATCTCTGCTTACCCGAATAAGCCACTTGGAACACATTAAGATAAGTATCAACCTGCCATGCAGATCAGGAGAGTATTGCATCTTCACGGAGTGGGATAATTAATATAGGGATACTCTCCTCCCAGCTGACCAACAGCTTGTCTCCCACTTCTACTTCACGGGATCTCCGATCACATAGAGTGGGTTACCACTATGGACAACTCATGCGGTGGGTCTCAAACCCATCTCCATCGATGCATTATCTATCACATTACGTGATAGACCCTTTGTGAAGGGATCTGCCAAGTTTTTCGACGTTTGGATATAATCCAACGTAATAACTCCGGAGTTCCTCAATTTTCTGACAGATTTTAGTCTCCTCTTCACATGCCTTGAGGACTTCATATTGTCCTTAGAACTGTTTATCTTGACGATCACAGTTTGATTATCACAGTTCATCAGGATAGGGGGTATTGGTTTTTCAACCATAGGTAAGTCCATCAAGAGTTCACGAAGCCACTCTGCTTCAACAGTGGCAGTGTCTAATGCTGTGAGTTCTGCTTCCATAGTTGACCTCGTTAAGATGGTCTGCTTGCAAGACTTCCAGGAAACAGCGCCACCACCAAGTGTAAAAACATAACCACTTGTGGCCTTAATCTCATCAGCATCAGATATCCAGTTTGAGTCACTATAACCCTCCAGTACCCTTGGATACCCGGTGTAGTGAATCCCATAGCTCGCGGTGCCTTTCAAATAGCGCATAACTCTCTCAAGCGCATGCCAATGATCATCTCCCGGTTTTGACACAAACCGACTCAGCTTGCTCACAGCAAAAGAGATGTCAGGCCTCGTGGCACTCGCCAAATACATAAGCGAGCCAATAATCTGAGAATACCTCAGTTGATCTCTAGCAATCCGTCAATTCTTTCGAAGCAACACACTAGCATCATATGGAGTTGGAGAAGGCGTGCAATTGCTATACCCAAAACGACTCAAGACCTTTTCCACATAATGAGACTGAAGCAGTGTGATCCCACCATTCTCATCTCTCAACAGCTTGATGTTTAAGATAACATCAGCTACTCCTAGATCCTTCATCTCAAAACAGCGAGATAAGAAATCCTTAACCTCCTTGATTAAATCAAGTTTGGTTCCAAAGATCAATATGTCGTCGACATACAGACAAAGAATAACTCCTTCGCCCCCACCATAGCGATAGTACACACACTTGTCACCATCGTTTACTACAAAGCCGACAGCAGTTAATGTTCTTTCGAACTTCTCATGCCACTCCTTAGGAGCTTGTTTAAGGCCATATAAAGACTTTAATAACTTGCACACCTTTCCTTCCTGACCAGGTACTACAAAACCATCTGGCTGATCCATGTAAATTTCCTCCTTCAACTCTCCATTGAGGAAAGCCGTCTTAACGTCCATTTGATGAACGAGAAGACCATGTGAGGCAGCCAGTGATAGTAGCACCCAAATTATGGTCAGTCTAGCCACGGGTGAGTAAGTATCAAATAAGTCTTCACCTTCTTTCTGGGTATAACCCTTGGCCACAAGCCGTGCCTTGTACTTTTCAATTATACCATCAGGTCTAAGCTTCTTCTTGAACACCCACTTACATCCTACAGGTTTGCACCCATAAGGACGGTCAGTGATCTCCCAGGTACCGTTAGCTAAGATGGAATCCATCTCGCTACGTACAGCTTCCTTCCAGTAGTCAGCATCAGGAGATGCATAGGCTTCTGAAATAGTCCTGGGTGTGTCATCCACGAGGTACACAATGAAATCATCACCAAAAGACTTTGCAGTCCTCTGTCTCTTACTCCTCACAGGAGTTCCATTGTTACCCTCAACAGGATTCTCAACGTGTTCCATCGCAATGGTGGGTTCAGGAATTACAGTGAATTCCTCACTAGATGGAGTAGGTATCTCCTGATTTGATGAACTCGACATATCCTTCATAGGAAATATGTCCTCAAAGAAAGTTGCATCATTTGATTCCATAATCGTACCAACATGCATGTCGGATACCTCAGATTTTATTATCAAAAATCTATAGCCGATGCTATGAAAAGCATAGCCCAGAAGAACACAATCCACGGTTTTTGGTCCAAGCTTGCGCTTCTTGGGAATTGGTATATTGACTTTCGCCAAACAACCCCAAGTACGTAGGTAAGAGAGTTTCAACCTTTTCCTTTCCCATTCCTCAAATGGAGTCATGGTCTTATGCTTTGTGGGAACTCGGTTTAGGACATGACACGCAGTCATTAGCGCCTCCCCCCACCATTCCTTGGATAGACCCGAAGTGTCTAACATGGTGTTAACCATATCAGTTAGAGTTCGGTTCTTTCTTTCGGCTACCCCATTTGACTGGGGTGAGTAGGGAGGCGTCCTCTCATGGATTATACCATGTTCCGCACAAAACAGATCAAATTCATTGGAAAAATACTCTCCACCACGATCGGACCTAAGCCGTTTAATTTTTCGATCAAGTTGGTTCTCTGCCTCAGCTTTATAGTTTTTAAAGAAAGTCAAAGCCTCATCTTTTGATTTCAGAAGATACACATAACAATATCTAGTGGAGTCATCAATCAACGTCATGAAGTATCTCTTTCCACCTTTTGTCAACACGCCATTCATCTCACAAAGATCAGAATGTATAAGCTCTAGTGGCGCCAAGTCTCTTGCCTCTGCAGTCTTATGGGACTTGCGAGGTTGCTTAGCTTGCACACATACTTGGCACTTGGAGCCTTTGACAGTAGAGATTTTCGGAATTAAATTCATATTGGCTAACCGCGTCATGCAACCAAAGTTAATATGACAGAGTCGTGAATGCCAGATATCAGACTCATTATTGTGGCAAACATTATTAATAACTTTAGTGCAAATATCTGACAAAGATAGGCGAAACAAGCCTCCGCACTCATAGCCTTTTCCAACAAATTGTCCACACTTAGAAATTACAACTTTATTGGATTCGAAAACCAACTTAAAACCATCTCGACATAAATGGGAACCGCTAACGAGATTTTTATTGATGGACGACACATGATGAACATTCTTCAGACGCACAGTCTTCCCCGAAGTAAACTTCAGATCGACCGTACCAACACCTCGAACGATGGCATGTGACCCGTTCCCCATTAGCACGGGTGAAGTCCCGTTGCCTGGTAAGAAGAAAACATGGAGGCGTCAGCACAAACATGTACATTGGCACCGATGTCAATTAACCAATCAGGGGATTGAAATACTGAAAGGATGGTAGGAAAAATACCGTACCCTGATTCCTTCATATCAGTATCACCGATGACAACATTAGCGGACTTGTCGCTCTTCTCATGTTCGTGCTCCTCAAAGCAGTTAGGACACTTCGGAGCCCAGTGATTAGGATCACCGCAGACATGGCAAAGTCCCTTCCCCTTCTTATGAGAATTCTTCTTGAAGTTGGTAGAATGTGACGGCTTGTTCTTTGTATCAAACTTGCCTTTGCCCTGAGTTTTGTTCTTATTGTTTTTGAACTTGTTGGGCTGGGAGTTCTTCTTCTGTACCATGTGGGCACTAGAACCTCCCTCAGCAACTCGAGCACGTGTGTCCTTTGCTCTCGCCTTCTCTTCAACATCAAGAGTACCAATGAGATCCGCAACGGAAAACTCCTGTCTCTTGTGTTTCAGGGAAGTAGGAAAATTGTTCCACGAAGGTGGAAGCTTGGCAATGATGCCTCCGGCAACAAATTTGTCCGGTAACACACACTTGAAGTACTCAAGTTCTTTTGCGAGCGACTGTATCTCATGAGCCTGCTGTACAACAGGGCGCTCATCAGTCATCTTGTAGTCATAGAATTGCTCCATGACGTACAACTCGCTGCCGGCGTCCGAGGCACCAAACTTGGCCTCGAGCGCAGCCCACATGTCCTTGCCGTTGTCAAACTGCATATACGAATCCACAATGGAGTCATCAAGAACACTCAGAAGAGCACCTTTAAAGAGGGTATCGATATTCTCAAAAGCTTCCAACTGTGCTGGATTAAGATCGCCCTTAGGCTTGCCCTTGGTGGCATCATAGCAGCCCATGGTCTGAAACCAGTAGACTGCTCTCGTGCGCCACCTCTTATATTGCACCCCCTTAAAGGCAGGCGGCTTCAGATGCGCAGCAAAACCATTCGGAGTAAATTGCCTATAATCAGGTTTTTGGATTGTTGGAAATATGAGCAAATTACTACGAGATTTAATCCGAATAAACAGAAGATAAATCATGACCACACCAGCAGAGATTAAACTAATCATGCGAACTAGCATAGTAGATGAACATATCACATCTAGGGCACATACTAGAAGCATGAATTCTACCACGATCTCGAACAAGAAGGATAGAATCACATACGGTGCAGCGGGTGCAGCACCGCCGGCGTTGACGTTGTCGCCCATGTCGTCGAGGACGAGGTTGCCGAGGTCGGGGAAGAAGTCGTCGTTCGCGAAGTCGTCGCTGCCAGCAGTCGCGCGAGTGCGCTCCCCAAAAACCTGATCGCCCTTCTCCCGTACAGGATCACGAGACGCGGGATTCTGGAGGCCTGCTGTCCCTTCTCGCGGTGCACGCCAGAAGGAGGGATGGAGAAGACTTGCTTGGCGGCGCAATGATCTGGAACGATGGTGAGAAACCATACGAAGCGGCGGCGGCTAGGGGGGTAGACGTCTGCCTGACTATATAGTGTGGGCCGGGTAGGTCGTGGGAGTAAACCCCACGTCCGAGTCGTCACGATCCAAAAGAATCAGAAACGGTTCAGTAATTAACGCGTCCGTTAATTATTAATTAATGACTCATTAATTTTCCCATGCAGTAAAAATATAGACAATGTGCATAGCTCTGTCCTCGGCTCGGCTCAATCCCGCGACCCGCGGCGCGTCGTGACGAGGCGTGGCGTGGCGTGGCGAGGCGAACGAGGAGGAGGAGCGCACGTGTAGGTCTCCTCTTCTCATGCTCATACAAGTGGTAGAAGAGCTCACCTTATAAAGAGGTGCAACTCTCTCTCAACTTCCGGGGTGGGACTAAACTTTAGCCTCACTCACTCCACTCACATGTGTGCATGAATGGGCCAAGAGAATTTCAGAATTTTAGTTGGGCTTTAGGCCAAAAGCCTACTAGCAAAATTCCAACAATCCCCCACAAAGTCTCATTGGCACATCTCATCATTTAGTTCCAAAACATTGTTTTATATATCGGTGCTTAGTGGAGACTGTGAAGTTGAACTTCCACTTAGAAATTTATGCTACACTAGATCACAACTTGAATAGTGGACTATGCCTTGAACTACAAGTTTTCTGTGAAACTAGTTTCACACAAATTCTTGACCGATACTGGGCTGCCGCAAGGCTTCCCCGCGGGTGGAGCGTATACGTCATACTCCAGGGCCTTTCATGAATTTATTAGAGAACACCCAATTCTCACAGACTGCGACGTTAACAGTCAAATTCATATAGGTGTGTTCCTCAGAAGATGTTCTGCAGGACAACATCTCTGCTTACCCGAATAAGCCACTTGGAACACATTAAGATAAGTATCAACCTGCCATGCAGATCAGGAGAGTATTGCATCTTCACGGAGTGGGATAATTAATATAGGGATACTCTCCTCCCAGCTGACCAACAGCTTGTCTCCCACTTCTACTTCACGGGATCTCCGATCACATAGAGTGGGTTTACCACTATGGACAACTCATGCGGTGGGTCTCAAACCCATCTCCATCGATGCATTATCTATCACATTACGTGATAGACCCTTTGTGAAGGGATCTGCCAAGTTTTTCGACGTTTGGATATAATCCAACGTAATAACTCCGGAGTTCCTCAATTTTCTGACAGATTTTAGTCTCCTCTTCACATGCCTTGAGGACTTCATATTGTCCTTAGAACTGTTTATCTTGACGATCACAGTTTGATTATCACAGTTCATCAGGATAGGGGGTATTGGTTTTTCAACCATAGGTAAGTCCATCAAGAGTTCACGAAGCCACTCTGCTTCAACAGTGGCAGTGTCTAATGCTGTGAGTTCTGCTTCCATAGTTGACCTCGTTAAGATGGTCTGCTTGCAAGACTTCCAGGAAATAGCGCCGCCACCAAGTGTATAAACATAACCACTTGTGGCCTTAATCTCATCAGCATCAGATATCCAGTTTGAGTCACTATAACCCTCCAGTACCCTTGGATACCCGGTGTAGTGAATCCCATAGCTCGCGGTGCCTTTCAAATAGCGCATAACTCTCTCAAGCGCATGCCAATGATCATCTCCCGGTTTTGACACAAACCAACTCAGCTTGCTCACAGCAAAAGAGATGTCAGGCCTCGTGGCACTCGCCAAATACATAAGCGAGCCAATAATCTGAGAATACCTCAATTGATCTCTAGCAATCCGTCGATTTTTTCGAAGCAACACACTAGCATCATATGGAGTTGGAGAAGGTGTGCAATCGCTATACCCAAAATGACTCAAGACCTTTTCCACATAATGAGACTGAAGCAGTGTGATCCTTCATCTTAAAACAGCGAGATAAGAAATCCTTAACCTCCTTGATTAAATCAAGTTTGGTTCCAAAGATCAATATGTCGTCGACATACAGACAAAGAATAACTCCTTCGCCCCCACCATAGCGATAGTACACGCACTTGTCACCATCGTTTACTACAAAGCCGGCAGCAGTTAATGTTCTTTCGAACTTCTCATGCCACTCCTTAGGAGCTTGTTTAAGGCCATATAAAGACTTTAATAACTTGCACACCTTTCCTTCTTGACCAGGTACTACAAAACCATTTGGCTGATCCATGTAAATTTCCTCCTTCAACTCTCCATTGAGGAAAGCCGTCTTAACGTCCATTTGATGAACGAGAAGACCATGTGAGGCAGCCAGTGATAGTAGCACCCAAATTGTGGTCAGTCTAGCCACGGTGAGTAAGTATCAAAGAAGTCTTCACCTTCTTTCTGGGTATAACCCTTGGCCACAAGCCGTGCCTTGTACTTTTCAATCGTACCATCAGGTCTAAGCTTCTTCTTGAACACCCACTTACATCCTACATGTTTGCACCCATAAGGACGGTCAGTGATCTCGCAGGTACCGCTAGCTAAGATGGAATCCATCTCGCTACGTACAGCTTCCTTCCAGTAGTCAGCATCAGGAGATGCATAGGCTTCTAAAATAGTCCTGGGTGTGTCATCCACGAGGTACACAATGAAATCATCACCAAAAGACTTTGTAGTCCTGTGTCTCTTACTCCTCATAGGAGTTCCATTGTTACCCTCAACAGGATTCTCAACGTGTTCCATCGCAATGGTGGGTTCAGGAATTACAGTGAATTCCTCACTAGATGGAGTAGGTATCTCCTGATTTGATGAACTCGACATATCCTTCATAGGAAATATGTCCTCAAAGAAAGTTGCATCATTTGATTCCATAATCGTACCAACATGCATGTCGGATACCTCAGATTTTATTATCAAAAATCTATAGCCGATGCTATGAAAAGCATAGCCCAGAAGAACACAATCCATGGTTTTTGGTCCAAGCTTGCGCTTCTTGGGAATTGGTATATTGACTTTCGCCAAACAACCCCAAGTACGTAGGTAAGAGAGTTTCAACCTTTTCCTTTCCCATTCCTCAAATGGAGTCATGGTCTTATGCTTTGTGGGAACTCGGTTTAGGACATGAGATGCAGTCATTAGCGCCTCCCCTACCATTCCTTGGATAGACCCGAAGTGTCTAACATGGTGTTAACCATATCAGTTAGAGTTCGGTTCTTTCTTTCGGCTACCCCATTTGACTGGGGTGAGTAGGGAGGCGTCCTCTCATGGATTATACCATGTTCCGCACAAAACAGATCAAATTCATTGGAAAAATACTTTCTGTCATCAATACATCCTGCCCAGTCAGCATCAGAGAAAGCACTAACAAGTGAAGAACTGGAACGTCTGAATTGAAGTCCGAAGCTCACAATATGCTTAATGTATCGTACAATCCTCTTGACAGCTGACCAATGAGTAGAAGTAGGAGCATGCAGGTATAGACAAACCTTGTTGAAGAAGGATGGAATGCCTTCTGGGGCATCCCCAAGCTTAGACGCTTGAGTCTCTTTGGATATTTACATGGGGTTCCTTGGGCATCCCCAAGATTGAATTCTTGCCTCTCCTCCTTTTCCTCACATCAAGACCTCCTCGATCTTTGATCACTTCATTCACACAAAACTTAACAGAAAACTGGTGAGATCCGTTAGTATAATAATGCAAATCATTACTTTAAGTACTGTTGCAAACCAATTCATATTTTCTTTTTGAATTTTAGCTACTATATTATAACTTTTCCATGGCTTATACCACCGATAAAATTGACAGTTTCATCAAAACAAGCAAAACAATGCATCAAAAACAGAATCTGTCTTAAACAAGACAATTTGTAGCAATCTGAACATCTACCATACTTCTCTAACTCCAAATATCCTGAAAATTTATGAAAAACTTATAAATTTGTATAGAAATACTTTGTAAAAATTTCAGAAACTTTTGACATTCCGGTGAAAAACGAAAATTCACGCACTACAACCAAAGTTTCTGTTTTTACACTACACATTCCAATAAGCAATCTAATCATCCTAAAGGAAAATCTTGGCACATTATTTTTATAATACAATGGATTTGTACAAGGGGATAATTATTTTCGTGAGAAACTTCCATGAAAAATTTACATTGTTTCCATGAGCATGAACACAAGTGTTCAAGGTCGACCCTCACTTCTCCAATGCATCACCTTTCAATCGCCTCTCTTTTTGGAGAAGTGTTTAGGTTCCCCTCTATATTTTTTGTTTTTAAACTTTATAAAAGCACCCAACAGAATAAAATGACTCTCTAAAACTTCCGGGTTGTCTGCCTGGCAATACTTTCTTTGAAGCCATTAAGCTAGGCATAAAGTGCTCAAGTAATGGATCCACCCGGATCCCAAGGTATATCAAAGCCAATTTTAATTAGCAATGATTTAGCATTTAGTAGTGAGCATAAAGTAACATATATCATGCTATGACAAAGTCTAACTCTCTTCCTATGCATCGACATGTCATAAAAGAACAATTTATGCACATCAAGTAAAGGCCAATACATAGCATAAGCAGTTTCTTGCAATTTTTTGTGTTGGAAACATAAAGAGGCGGCGACGTAGTTCCTCTCTAATAATAATTGCAAGTAGGAGCAGCAAGCACATGCATATTTTATTCATCAAAATTATCATGTGCAATGGTAAGAGGCAACCCATCAATATAGTACTTAATAAGAGCAAACTTCTCCGATATATTGTAGTTCGGAGAATTCAAAAAGATAATAGGACTATCATGCATGGGTGCAATAACAACAATTTCATGTTTAACATAAGGAACAATAGCAAGGTCATCTCCATAAGCATAATTCAAATTGGCATCATGGCCACAAGCATAGCAAGCATCAAGTTCATCGAAAAGGGATATATCAAATGAATCAACGGGATCATAGCAAATATCATAGCATTCATCCTTCGGTAAGAACGAAGGGAAATTAAACAATGTATAAGTTGAATAATTACTCTCATTAGAAGGTGGGCATGGCTGATCAATCCGCTCTTCCTCCTTTTGTTATTCGCTCTCCTCATCATCTTTTTCATCCAATGAGCTCACCATTTCATCAATTTCTTCTTCCATAGTTTCCTGCAAAATATTAGCCTCGTCTTGGATAGCGGATACTTTCTCAATAAACACATCAATATCGGCATTGTATTTATAATTTTCATAGCAATATTTAAGGATGGCAAAAAATTTAGGTCTATAAACATAATCATCAAAAGCTTCATAGTTTTCAAACAAAGATTCAATTTCATAAGCACGCTTAAAAGCAACAAATTCTTCTATTCATTCCACATCATAGTAATCATATCTACCATTAGCATAAGAAGCTAAGGTTTCATAATCATTAAATTTGCATGAAAAGGGAAGGTGTGGAGCTTTCATCCTAGAGCAACAAGTATAATCATATCTCTGGCATAAATTCCAAGCATACCAATGCAACATATCAATTTTATCCCATAACAGTTTCCCTTTTTGTGTCAAGCGATAATCCCTAAAGTATTCACGTTCATCCAACGTGTCTCCCATTATCATGTTGAATGGGGTTTTCTCAGTATTATGAAAGTAGTGTTTAATATTTTTCACATAATGAGCATCGAGGGTGTTAGGTGGTTCCCTATCTCCATGAGTAGCAAGTACAACTATTTTTTTGGTATTTCATGTTCCATATTGTAAGTGCATCTAGTGCCACCCCTAGTTGGTTTTGGAGTATTGACGACAAACTTGGTTGAGGGACTAATGTGTTTGTGAGAATTGCAGGATAACATAGGTAGTAGTCCCATATTGATTCGGTTTACCTACCAGAGATGACCCCTAAAATGTGTGAAGACATTGAAGACAATGGTGGTCTGTGAAAACATTCACATTGAAGACTATGGAGTACGAAGACATAGTTGTTTCGTAGTTTCCTTTTCTTCTTTGTTGAGTCATAGGAACCACTGTACTGTTAAGTGGGGTCCAAGTGAACAAAGTCAGAGTGACTGATGTGATGCTCAACCAAATCCATTGTCTTCGAGCGAAGACAATGAGAGAAAATCTTATCCAGAGCTGGATAAGTCAGCTTAACTTGTAGCCCAAGTCAAGCTGTCGCGTGTGTTTGAAATCTGACCATTGGACATGTGTCAGTTCCTTAGTGACCCAGGGTCATTTCGAATAAATCAGGTCGGGTTACCTCCTGGCTATAAATATCCCACCCCCTACACCATAAATTGGTGGCTGCTCAGAGTTACTGCATGACTTTTGTCGTTTGAGAGCAACCCACCTCCGAAGCATTTGAGAGAGAGATCCTTGCGAGGACAAAGCCCAAAACACCCAGAGCCAAAGAGTGTTAGGCATCACTGAAGTCTTTCTATCTGCGTGACCTGAAGACTTGTTACACTTGAGGACTGTGAATCCTCCAGCCGGTTAGGCATCACGTTCTGAACATCCAAGAGTCATTGTGGATCGCCGGTGAGCGAAGTCTCTGAAGGTTTGGAAGTCTACCTTGAAGACTTACCAGAGTGATTGGGCGAGGACTATGTATGTCCTTAGCTCAAGGGGAATAAGGTGAAGACGCAGTCTTCTGATTTGAATCTCAGCCTCCCTAACTAGACATACAGTTGTCACAGCAACTAGAATTGGTCTACCAAATCCTTGTCTTCATCAAGCTACTGGTTATATCCTTCACTTCCCTTTACTTTATAGTTTGTCTTCGTGAAGTCATTGCAACTCCGCCTATGTTGTCTCAACATAGCCGGTCCCAAGCCCGGGTAAAGGAGGAGGGTTGTGATAGGCTTGGCGAGCCAACGTAAAAACTCAGCCACTCTTATGGAGATGAAACCCAAAAGATTTTCGTTGGGGCGTAACCCTCTCAGCGACGCGCCACATCGAAACCCGGGTGTGGTGGAAAATGGGCAAGGGCCGGGCCGTCACCCCCCAAGTGGCGCGCCGTATCTTGATCCGGATACGGTGGCAAGTGAGCGAGGATCGGGTCGTCGCATCCTTAGTGGCGCGCTACATCGGCGCCCGGATGTAGTGGAAAATGAGCAAGGGTCTTCACATTTGACTCGACGAGTGCGAAGGGTAAGGAAGCTAGCCGAGCCTAGGAGGATTCGCTTAGGTAGCTGGAACGTAGGGTCTCTGACAGGGAAGCTTCGGGAGCTAGTTGATGCAGCAGTGAGGAGAGGTGTTGATATCCTTTGCGTCCAAGAAACCAAATGGAGAGGACAGAAGGCGAAGGAGGTGGAGGATACCGGCTTCAAGCTGTGGTACACGGGGACGGCTGCAAACAGAAATGGCGTAGGCATCTTGATCAACAAGAGCCTCAAGTATGGAGTGGTAGACGTCAGGAGACGTGGGGACCGGATTATCCTGGTCGAGCTGGTAGCTGAGGACTTGGTTCTCAATGTTATCAGCGCATATGCCCCGCAAGTAGGCCACAATGAGAACACCAAGAGGGAGTTCTGGGAAGGCTTGGAAGACATGGTTAGGAGTGTACCGATTGGTGAGAAGCTCTTCATAGGAGGAGACCTCAATGGCCATGTGGGTACATCTAACACAGGTTTTGAAGGGGCGCATGGGGGCTTTGGCTATGGCATCAGGAATCAAGAAGGAGAAGATGTCTTAAGCTTTGCTCTAGCCTACAACATGATTGTAGCTAACACCCTCTTTAGAAAGAGAGAATCACATCTGGTGACTTTTAGTAGTGGCCAACACTCTAGCCAGATTGATTTCATCCTCTCGAGAAGAGAAGATAGGCGTGCGTGCCTAGACTGTAAGGTGATACCTGGGGAGAGTGTTGTACCCCAGCATAAGCTGGTGGTTGCTGACTTCCGCTTTCGGATTTGTGTCCAGCGGGATAAGCGTGCCAAGGTCGCTAGAACGAAGTGGTGGAAGCTCAAGGGGGAGGTAGCTCAGGTGTTCAAGGAGAGGGTATTTAAGGAGGGCCCTTGGGAGGAAGGAGGGGATGCGGACAATGTGTGGATGAAGATGGCGACTTGCATTCGTAAGGTGGCCTCGGAGGAGTTTGGAGTGTCTAGGGGAAGGAGAAGCGAAGATAACAATACCTGGTGGTGGAATGATGATGTCCAGAAGGCGCTTAAAGAGAAGAAAGATTGCTTCAGACGCCTATACCTGGATAGGAGTGCAGACAACATAGAGAAGTACAAGATGGCGAAGAAGGCCGCAAAGCGAGCTGTTGGTGAAGCAAGGGGTCGGGCATATGAGGACCTCTACCAATGGTTAGGCACGAAGGAAGGTGAAAGGGACATCTATAAGATGGCTAAGATCCGGGAGAGGAAGACGAGGGATATTGGCCAAGTCAAATGCATCAAGGACGGAGCAGGCCAACTCTTGGTGAAGGACGAAGAGATTAAGCATAGATGGCGGGAGTACTTCGACAAGCTGTTCAATGGGGAGAATGAGAGTTCTACCATTGAACTGGATGACTCCTTTGATGAGACCAGCATGCGTTTTGTGCGGCGCATCCAGGAGTCTGAGGTGAAGGAGGCTTTAAAAAGGATGAAAGGAGGCAAGGCGATGGGCCCTGATTGTATCCCCATTGAGGTGTGGAAAGGTCTCGGGGACGTAGCGATAGTATGGCTAACCAAGCTTTTCAACCTCATTTTTCGGGCAAACAAGATGCCAGAAGAATGGAGAGGGAGTATATTAGTACCAATCTTCAAGAACAAGGGGGATGTTCAGAGTTGTACTAATTACCGTGGAATTAAGCTGATGAGCCATACAATGAAGCTATGGGAGAGAGTCATTGAGCACCGCTTAAGAAGAATGACAAGCGTGACCAAAAATCAGTTTGGTTTCATGCCTGGGAGGTCGACCATGGAAGCCATTTTCTTGGTACGACAACTTATGGAGAGATATAGGGAGCATAAGAAGGACTTGCATATGGTGTTCATTGACTTGGAGAAGGCCTATGATAAGATACCGCGGAATGTCATGTGGTGGGCCTTGGAGAAACACAAAGTCCCAGCAAAGTACATTACCCTCATCAAGGACATGTACAATAATGTTGTGACAAGTGTTCGAACAAGTGATGTCGACACCGATGACTTCCCGATTAAGATAGGACTGCATCAGGGGTCAGCTTTGAGCCCTTATCTTTTTGCATTGGTGATGGATGAGGTCACAAGGGGTATACAAGGAGATATCCCATGGTGTATGCTCTTTGCGGATGATGTGGTGCTAGTTGACGATAGTCGGATGCGGGTAAATAGGAAGTTAGAGTTATGGAGACAAACCTTGGAATCGAAAGGGTTTAGGCTTAGTAGAACTAAAACCGAGTACATGATGTGCAGTTTCAGTACTACTAGCTGTGAGGAGGAGGAGGTTAGCCTTGATGGCCAGGTGGTACCTCGGAAGGACACCTTTCGGTATTTGGGGTCAATGTTGCAGGAGGATGGGGGTATTGATGAAGATGTGAACCATCGAATCAAAGCCGGATGGATGAAGTGGCGCCAAGCTTCTGGCATTCTCTGTGACAAGAGAGTGCCACAAAAGCTAAGAGGCAAGTTCTACAGGACGGCGGTTCGACCCGCAATGTTGTATGGCGCGGAGTGTTGGCCGACTAAAAGGCGACATGTTCAACAGTTAGGTGTGGTGGAGATGCGTATGTTGAGATGGATGTGTGGCCACACGAGGAAGGATCGAGTCCGGAATGATGATATACGAGATAGAGTTGGGGTAGCACCAATTGAGGAGAAGCTTGTCCAACATCGTTTGAGATGGTTTGGGCATATTCAGCGCAGGCCTCCAGAAGCTCCAGTGCATAGCGGACGGCTAAAGCGTGCGGAGAATGTCAAGAGAGGGCGGGGTCGACCGATTTTGACATGGGAGGAGTCCGTTAAGAGAGACCTGAAGGATTGGAGTATCGACAAAGAGCTAGCTATGGACAGGGGTGCGTGGAAGCTTGCTATCCATGTGCCAGAGCCATGAGTTGGTTGCGAGATCTTATGGGTTTCACCTCTAGCCTACCCCAACTTGTTTGGGACTAAAGGCTTTGTTGTTGTTGTTTGTCGTGAAGTCATTGCATGCCTATATGATCTGATTGGCTTCACTAAGCGAAGACTCTTTACTATTTGGCTTCATACTATCTTTCATCCTGATCCATACTACCTAGCTGTTGATAGTCTTTGTGTTTTCACTTCATTGCTTACTTGACTATGGCTTGTCTAGTGTAGTCTACCTTCCGCTGCATATCAATAGGTTCAATTCTACTGTTTGTCTTCAAAGCCTCTGTGTTTTGAAGACTTTCATAAAAATCACCTATTCACCCCATCTAGTCGATAACTAGCACTTCCAATTGGTATCAGAGCAAGGTGCTCCCTTGTTCTGTGTGATTCGGTTTAACCACCTGGAGTTTTAGCTATGTTGACTGCAGTGATAATCAAAGTCTCCACTGCGTGTCCTGTCTCTGATGGCACTGATTACCCCTACTAGAAGAATAAGATGCGCATGCATCTTGAAGCCATTGACGTCGACCTCTGGTATGTCGTCAAGAACGGCATTCCCAAGGTTGGTGAAGGTGTCACTGCTGCTAACGTCAAGAGATGCATTCAACTGGCCTCGACTGCCAAGAACATCATCTGTGGTCATCTGACCAAAGGCCAGTATGGTCGTGTGAGTGCTCTAGAAACTACGAAGCTAGTCTAGGACTGGCTCTCCAAGGTCAATGAAGGTGTCTCAACCCAGAGACTCAAGGATTAGTGTTCTTCGCAACCTCTTTAACCGCTTCAAGAGAAATGACAATGAGAATGTCCAGCTCACATTTGATCGCCTCACTGATATCACAAATTAGCTTCACGCACTCAGCGCCACTGAGATCACTAAGCATGAAATCGTCAAGACGCTTCTGAGATCACTTGACAGCTGATTCGACACCCTGGCCCTGATGAATCAAGAACGCCCTGGCTTCAAGACTCTCAATCCGTCTGACATACTTGAGAGGATCAACACACATGAGTTCCAGCAATCTGAGAAAAGAGATATCTATGGTCCTAACTATGGCCAAACTCGCGCTTTGAAGGCAAAAGCTGTTTCCTCATTTGAAGAAGAATCTGACTGCAGTTCTGAGGATCCTGAAGACATTGGAAAGGAGCTTGCTATGCTTGTGAAGAAGTTCCAGAGGTTCACCAAGAAGAAATACTTCAGAAAGTCTTCAAGATCCAACTCAAGAAACGATGAAGCTTCCTCTCGTGACTACAAGAAGAGAACATGCCACAAGTGTAAGAAACCTGGTCACTACATCTCTGAGTGTCCACAATGGGACAATGAGACCAAGAAGAAGAAGAGCAAGGAATATGATTCTGATGACAAGAAGAAGAAATCCCCAAAGTCTTCTTCCAAGTCTTCGTCGAAGTCTTCATCACAAAGGAAGAGCTCATCCAGCAAAGCTCATGCGTTTGTTGGCAAGGAGATGGACTCATAGCAGGAGTCTGCATCTGAGGAGGCAGAGGTGGAGTCTGAAGAGGAATCTGATTCAGGCGTGGCAAGCCTGGCTCTAGCTTCAGCGTATGTCGCCAAGTCCATCTTCGACACTGCAGATAATGGCTTCGTCACCAACACTGATGCTAATGATGAGGATGACTCTGCTCCCACCTACTGCTTCATGGCACGTGGTGCCAAGGTAAACTCACGTGATGCTTACTTCAAAACTTCAAGTGAAGATGACTCTGAATGTGAATCTAAACCTAGTTACAAAAGACTTGCTAAAATTGCAACAGGACAACAAAATGCTATGGAACATATTCAAAAGTTGCTAGACAAACGCGCTGACCTTTCGGACGCGGAAATGACTCGAACTCAGTCCTTAATTGAAGACATTAAAAATCTTCACGTTAAGTACGAGGAACTTGAAAGTCTTCATGATATGCTCTCAACTACTCATGAAAATCTCTCCTACGATTATCTTCAAAGGAAGCAAGAGCTTGAGAACCTGAGATCGGCTCATGAAGATCTTCGAAAGGAGAACGAGTCACTCCGCGCTCAACAGATCAGTTCTGCTCAGGAAGACATTGAGCCACCATGTTTAAAATGTCTTGAGCATGATAATGCTGCTTCTGTTACTGGATGTTCTACTACTACTACTGTTGCTATGTCTTCAACTACTGATGTGGAAACTAACCCCTCTTCTGAGGATGCCACTACTATTGCTGATGAGAATGCCAGGTTGAAGACATTGCTTGAAATAGGGATGTAAAAAAGCCTCAAAGGGCATCAGACACTGTGCGATGTCCTCAAGAAACAGATTTTGAACTGAAACTCTAGAAAAGAGGGTGTTGGGTTCGAGAGGAAAATGAATGTTGATGGTTCCTACTGGAAGCCTGAGCAGTACCCCAAAACTACATGGGTTGCTGCAAAGGGACCTTCAGTGGATCCATCTACCTTATCTGGCTTCACTTGTGCTAACCCTATTATCATTGATGAATCCTTTGATGCAAACTATAAACTGTTTAAGAATCAGAATGGTGAAGTGTTTGCCAGGTTTATTGGTACTAACTGCAGGAATGGACCCCCTTTAAAGAAGATCTGGGTGCCCAAGAGTTGTCTTGAAAATCTTCAGGTGAATGTTATCATGACACCACCTGGGAAGAAGACAAACCCCAGACCATAGGCTTCATATGGTCCAAGGGCTTCATACAGACAGATGACTCACCAGAGTCACCCTAACGCCAATGTTTTGCAGGGAAACCATACTCATACTTATGAATATGAGCATGTTTCGTCAAACCGCTATGTTAATAAGACCAAGAACTATTCTGCTTATTTTTATGAGTATTATTCACCCCCTGCAAGGCTATTTGCTAGGGCTCCAAAGCCAAAATTCTCAGATGCTGCACTTAGACTCATTGCTTCTAAGCCACCCCTGAAGATGTGGGTGGTTAAGAAAAATTAACTCTCTTTTGCAGGGAAAGGTCTCCAGCCGGAAATCAAAGGCGTCTAATGCTGATGCTGGGAACCTAAAACATCTTGTGGGATGAAAGATAAAATGTCCAAATGGTCTTATTATGTATTTCGTCCCATGATTTCTTGACAAACATCCTACTTATCCTAACCGAGACCTGAACTTTCATAATCCTCTTATTCGTCAAATGTTTATGCTTCACATTTCCCTTGGTGAAACCTATCCCCCTAACTTCACTGTAGGGTACGATACCAAAGGCTTCTGAGTGGATTATGGACAGTGGATGCACTAACCACATGACTGGTGATCAAAGTCTTCTCATGGACTCAACCTTACATCCATCTGACAAGAGTCACATCACATTTGCTGACACTGGTGAAAGCAAGGTATTGGGTCTAGGTAGAGTTGCAATCTCAAAGGATCAGCACATGGATAAAGTGATGCTTGTTGAATCCCTTGGTTTCAACTTAATGTCTATCTCAATGCTTTGTGATCTGAACATGGTTGTGATATTTGGAAAATATCATTGCCTTGTGCTTATGGAATCTGTGAAATCTCTAGTCTTTCAAGGGTACCGAAAATATGATCTGTACATGGTAGATTTCTCAGCAGGACTACAGTTGGCCGTATGTCTTCTAGCAAAAGCTTCAGAGTGTTGGCTCTGGCATCGGAGGCTAGGGCATGCTGGCATGAGGAACTTGTACACTCTTGCGAAGAAGAAGCATGTCGTAGGCATCGAGGGCATCAAGTTCAAGAAAGATCATCTGTGTGGTGTCTGCGAAGCTGGAAAGATGACTAGGGCCAAGCATCCCTCGAATACAATCATGACTACATCACATCCCTTCGAGCTGCTTCACATGGACTTATTCGGCCCTACTCACTACTCTACTCTTACTACCACTACTTGCCTCTATGGTTTCGTCATTGTTGATGATTACTCAAGATATACATGGGTGCATATAATCCTCTACAAGAATGAAGTGCAGGATGTCTTCAAACGATTCGCCAATCGTGCCATGACGAACTATGGCATCAAGATCAAGCACATCAGAAGTGAAAATGGCATAGAGCTCAAGAACACCGGCCTCGACACTTATCTTGATACATTGGGCATCACTCATGAGTTCTCGGCTCCATACACACCTCAGCAGAATGGCATCAGGGAGCGCAAGAACAAAACCCTCATTGAGATGGCTCGGGCGATGCTTGATGAGTACAAGACTCCAAAAAAATTCTGGCCTAAAGCCATTGATACTGCATGCCACGTAATCAACCATGTTTATCTTCACAAGCTTCTAAAGAAGACATCATATGAGCTACTAACTGGTAAGAAGCCAAACGTCAGTTACTTCAGAGTATTTGGTGCTAGGTGCTGGATCAAGGATCCACATCACACTTCCAAATTTGCACTGAAAGCACATGAAGGTTTTATGCTTGGTTACGGAAAGGATTCGCACTCCTACAGTGTCTTCAACCTCTTTCACTACAAAGTGGTTGAAACTATGGATGTGAGGTTCGATGAAACTAACGTCTCGCAAAGAGAGCACCTGCCAAATGTGCTAGATGAAGTCTCACCAAGTGAATCCATCAAGCTTATGGGTACTAGAGAAATCATACCTTTAGAGGCTCAGGCTGAAGAAGAACTCATCATTTCTGCACCTAATCAACCCGAAGACACTGCTCGGACCGAAGTCAATACTGATAATGAAGACAATGATCAGCAAGACCAAGGTCATCGTCTAGTTCATCCTTGTGTTGCAAATGAAGTGCAGATTGAGAAGATAATCGATATCATCAATGCACCTGGTCCGCTCACTCATTCAAGAGAAACACAGTTAGCAAATTTATGTGGGCACTTTGCATTTGTCTCTATATCTGAACCCAAGAAAGTTGCTGAAGCCTTCATGGAACCTGAGTGGATTCAAGCGATGCAAGAAGAGCTTCAACAGTTTGAACTGAACAATGTGTGGGAATTAGTTAAGCGTCCTGACCCTCGGAAGCATAACATCATTGGCACCAAATGGATCTATCGCAACAAATAAGATGAGCATGGTCAAGTTGTCAGAAACAAGGCTCGTCTCATTGCTCAAGGATACACTTAAGTTGAAGGGATTGACTTCGATAAAACATTTGCTCCCGTGGCTAGGCTTGAAGCCATTCGCATACTGCTGGCCTATGCCAACCATCACAACATCCTCCTGTACCAAATGGATGTGAAGAGTGCTTTTCTCAATGGCAAGATTAAAGAAGAAGTGTATGTTGCACAACCACCTGGCTTTGAAGACCTAAAACATCATGACATGGTATACAAGCTCAACAAGGCACTGTATGGCCTCAAACAAGCCCCTCGCGCTTGGTATGGCACACTCAAAGACTTCCTGAAGAGCAAAGGCTTCAAACCTGGTTCATTGGATCCTACACTTTTCACAAAGACATATGATGGAGAACTATTTGTGTGCCAAATCTATGTGGATGACATTATATTCGGCTGCACCAACAGGAGATACAGTGATGAGTTTGGACACATGATGCAAGAGCAATATCAGATGTCCATGATGGGTGAGCTGAAATTCTTCCTAGGTCTTCAAATTCGCCAGCAGAGCAGCACCATCTTCATATCACAAGAGAAATACCTCAAAGATTGCCTGAAGAAGTTTGGAATGCTAGACTGCAAAGGATACACGACACCAATGCCAACCAAAAGTCATCTGGGCCCCGACGACAATGGTGAAGAGTTTGATCAAAAGGTATACCGCTCCATGATTGGTTCTTTACTCTATTTATGTGCATCTAGGCTGGATATAATGCTTAGTGTTTGCATGTGTGCCCGATTCCAAGTGGCACCAAAGGAGTCGCATCACTTAGCTGTGAAGCGAATTCTTCGGTATTTGGCTTACACCGCAACACTATTTATGGTATCCAAAGGGCTCAAAGTTTGATCTAGTTGGATTCTCAGATGCTGATTATGCTGGTGACAAGGTTGATCGCAAGTCTAGATCAGGCACATGTCACTTTCTTGGACGATCTCTTGTCTGTTGGTCTTTAAAGAAGAAGAACTGTGTATCTCTCTCCACTACTGAATCTGAATACATTGCTGCTGGATCTTGCTGCGCTCAGCTTCTGTGGATGAAGCAAACTCTCGAGGACTATGGCATCCACCTGAAGCATGTGCCACTCTACTGCGACAATGAAAGCGCCATCAAGATTGCCAATAACCCAGTTCAACACTCGAAGACAAAGCACAATCAGATCCGTCATCATTTTCTTAGAGATCATGTCATGAAGGAAGATATTGATATCATTCACGTCAACACTGAAGAGCAATTGGTAGATATCTTCATAAAGCCCTTGGACGAGAAAAGGTATTGCAAGTTGCGGTGTGAGCTAAATATCTTAGAATCCTCAAATGTCCTGTAATTGGACACACATCCTAACGCTTATGCATATTGATGACTTAGATGTGCAACACACAAAGTAACATATATCTTCAATCAATGAAGACATACACTCTAAGTGTGAATACATTAACACAAAGTTTGACTTCGGAGCGCCACGATAATTGTGCGCCGTGTCTGGGTCTAATACTTCCTATACGGTGGGTAACGCCACCACCAAAATCCTTTTGAAGTGTTTAATGTGGCATCATAATCGCATAGTCTTCGCATTTGGTTTGTCTTCAACATTGATTTGACTTCAAGGTTTATATTTGCAATGTTGAGTTTGTATGACACACACACACACACATATATATATATCCGTGTTCTGTCCTCTACAGCATTCACTTATAGCTATGTCTTCATGCTTGAATATTTTCTTCATCTAAGTGAATGTGATCGGACCCTAACCCCCTCTGTGCTTCTATCTCAAACTCTATCTGTCCAAATCATATGCATTTTATTGAAAACTGTCGATTGTCTTCTCTGAGTCTTTGTCAGCAGAAGACATAGAGACAAACATTTAAATCTGTTTTAATTGCCATATCCTTTTTGCTTGAATACTGGAGAAGCCGGAACGACCACCCGACAATCCAGGCATGCGTGGGAACATGGATCAACTCCCAACGAGTTGCATGCCAGCCATGTGTCCTTCAGATGTGAACCGCCAGGGGCACTGATACGTCTCTAATGTATCTATAATTTTTGATTGCTCCTCCTATATTATCTACTATTTTGAATGTTTATGGGCTTTATTATACACTTTTATATCATTTTTGGGACTAACCTATTAACCCAGAGCCCAGTGCCAGTTTCTGTTTTTACCCTGTTTTAGGGTTTCGAAGAAAAGGAAAATCAAACGGAGTCCAATTGACCTGAAACTTCACGGAACTCATTTTTGGAAGGAAAGAAGCCCAGAAGACTTGGAGTGCATGTCGGGGGACATGCGAGGAGGCCACGAGGCAGGGGACGCGCCCTCCACCCTCGTGGGCCCCTCGTGGCCCCTCTGACATACTTCTTCCGCATATATATCTCCATATACCCTAAAAACATCCGTGAGCACAATAGATCGGGAGTTCCGCCACCAGAATCCTCCGTAGCCACCGAAAGCCAATCTAGACCCGTTCCGGCACCCTGCCGGAGGGGGCAATCCTTCTCCGGTCACCATCTTCATCATCCCGGTGCTCTCCATGACGAGGAGGGAGTAGTTCTCCCTCGGGGCTGAGGGTATGTACAAGTAGCTATGTATTTGATCTCTCTCTCTCTCTCGTGTTCTTGATTTGGCACGATCTTGATGTATCGCGAGCTTTGCTATTATAGTTGGATCTTATGTTTCTCCTCCCCCTCTTCTCTCTTGTAATGAATCAAGTTTCCCCTATGAAGTAATCTTATCGGATTGAGTCTTTAAAGATTTGAGAACACTTGATGTACGTCTTGTCGTGCGTATCTATGGTGACAATGGGATACCACGTGATTCACTTGATGTATGTTTTGGGGATCAACTTGCGGGTTCCGCCCATGAACCTATGCATAGGGGTTGGCACACGTTTTCATCGTGATTCTCTGATAGGAACTTTGGCGCACTCTTTGAGGTTCTATGTGTTGGTTGAATAGATGAATCTGAGATTGTGTGACGCATATCATATAATCATACCCACAGATACTTGAGGTGACATTGGAGTATCTAGGTGAGATTAGGGTTTTTATTGATTTGTGTCTTAAGGTGTTATTCTAGTACGAACTCTAGGGCTATTTGTGACACTTATAGGAATAGCCCAACGGATTGATTGGAAAGAATAACTTTGAGGTGGTTTCGTACCCTACCATAATCTCTTCGTTCGTTCTCCGCTATTAGTGACTTTGGAGTGACTCTTTGTTGCATGTTGAGGGATAGTTATGTGATCCAATTATGTTAGTATTGTTGAGGGAACTTGCACTAGTGAAATTATGAACCCTAGGCCTTGTTTCCTAGCATTGCAATACCGTTTACGCTCACTTTTATCATTAGTTACCTTGCTGTTTTTATAATTTCAGATTACAAATACCTTTATCTACTATCCATATACCACTTGTATCACCATCTCTTCGCCAAACTAGTGCACCTATACAATTTACTATTGTATTGGGTGTGTTGGGTACACAAGAGACTCTTTGTTATTTGATTGCAGGGTTGCTTGAGAGAGACCATCTTCATCCTACGCCTCCTACGGATTGATAAACCTTAGGTCATCCAGTTGAGGGAAATTTGCTACTATCCTACAAACCTCTGCACTTGGAGGCCCAACAACATACAAGAAGAAGGTTGTGTAGTAGATATCAAGCTCTTTTCTGGCGCCGTTGCCGGGGAGGTGAGTGCTTGAAGGTATATCTTTAGATCTTGTAAGCGAGTCTCTTAGTTTCTTGTTTTATCACTAGTTTAGTTTATAAAAGAAAATTAAAAAAATGGAATTAAGTTTGCCTCATACGCTTTATCTTTTTAATATCTATCGTGAGAATAAGGATTCCGATAATTGTGCTCAAGTGCTAGAAGAAGAATGCATTAGAATGTTTGGCACTAAATATTTGAATAATGAGTATGATTGCAATGTTGTTAGTATAAATTCCTTGAATATCCATGATGCTAATGATATGCAAAGCCACAAGCTTGGGGAAGCTATGTTTGATGAATATGATATTTTTTGTCCCCCAAGTTTTGATGAGCAAATTTATTATGATGAAAGCATGCCTCCTATTTATGATGATTATATTGATGAAAGTGGATTTGGAGAGGTCATGACTTTATTTTGTGATGAATCCACTATTTCGGAAGAGGTTCCAATTGATTATGAGAACAAAGTTGCTATCTATGATGATTATTGTGATGACTTGTATGCTATAAAGAATAATGATATCCATGAAACTTGTCATCATGATTTTAATTTTCAATTGGATTATGCCTCACATGATAGTTATTTCGTTGAGTTTGCTCCCACAACTATTGATGAGAATAGATTTGCTTATGTGGAGAGTAATAAAATTTCTATGCTTGTAGATCATGAAAAGAATGCTTTATGTGATAGTTATATTGTTGAATTCATTCATGATGCTAATGAAAATTATTATGAGGGAGGAACATATGCTTGTAGGAATTGCAATAATATCAAGTTTCCTCTCTATGTGCTTAAAGTTTTAAAGTTATGCTTGTTTTACCATCCTATGCAAGTTGACTCTTGTTCCCACAAGTTGTTTGCTCACAAAATCCCTATGCATAGGAAGTGGGTTAGACTTAAATGTGCTAGTCATATTCTTCATGGTGCTCTCTTTATGTTTCAATTCCTATCCTTTATGTGAGCACATTGAAATCATCATGCCTAGCTAGGGCGTTAAACGATAGCGCTTGTTGGGAGGCAACCCAACTTTATTTTTATTCCTTGATTTTTGATCCTGTTTAGTAATAAATAATTCATCTAGCCTCTGTTTAGATGTGGTTTTATGTCTTTAATTAGTGTTTGTGCCAAGTAGAACCGTTGGGAAGACTTGGGGAAAGTCTTATTGATCATGCTGTAAAAAATAGAAACTTTAGCGCTCACGAGAATTGCTGCCATTTTTTGTTGGAGAGTTATATTTAGTTAATTTTTTTGCAGATGATTAATAGATAAATTCCTCAGGTCCAGCAATTTATTTGAGAATTTTATGAGTTCCAGAAGTATACGTTTGATCCAGATTACTACAGACTGTTCTGTTTTTGACAGATTCTGTTTCCGATGTGTTGTTTGCTTATTTTGATGAATCTATGGCCAGTAAAAGAGTTTATAAACCATAGAGAAGTTGGAATACAGTAGGTTTAACACCAATATAAATAAAGAATGAGTTCATTACAGTACCTTGAAGTAGTGTTTTGTTTTCTTTCGCTAACGGAGCTTACGAGTTTTCTGTTAAGTTTTGTGTTGTGAAGTTTTCAAGTTTTGGGTAAAGATTCGATGGGCTATGGAACAAGGAGTCGTAAGAGCCTAAGATTGGGGATGCCCAAGGCACCCCAAGGTAATATTCAAGGACAACCAAGAGCCTAATCTTGGGGATGCCCCGGAAGGCATCCCCTCTTTCGTCTTCATTCATCAGTAACTTTACTTAGAGCTATATTTTTATTCGCCACATGATATGTGTTTTGCTTGGAGCATCAATTTATTTTGTTAGGATTTTCTTGCTGTTATTTATAACAATGTTTTGCATCTTTTATTTCAATAAAAGTGGCATTGATAGCCTTTACTATGCCTATGTTACAAGTATACATATTGCTGTTTGAAAACAGAAAGTTTACCGCTGTTGCAATAATTCCCTAGAAAAGTCAGAATGTGATAAAATGTTTAAACCTTTTGCATATTAAGATCTGATAAATTCACTACAGTGGTATTTTTATTTCATAATTTTTGGAGCTAGGGAAGTATAGATGTTGCAGCATTCTTTACAGACTATCCTGTTTAGGCAGATTGCTGTTATGTTTGCATTGTTTGCATATGTTTGCTTCTTTAATGATTATATTTGAGGATAGGACTATTAAATATGCAGAGGAATTTAGTATGCAATTTTGAATAATAATTTTATTGATTTGCTACAGTAGAGTATGATAAGGTTTTTGCAATGGTTTATACTAACTTATCTCACGAGTCCTTGTTGAGTTTTGTGTGGATGAAGCTTTTGAGATTTAGGGAGACTGTGATATGAGAGGAATTAAGGAGACACAAAAGCTCAAGCTTGGGGATTCCCAAGGCATCCCAATATAATATTTCAAGAAGTCTCAAGCATCTAAGCTTGGGGATGCCCTGGTTGGCATCCCACCTTTCTTCTTCAACAACTATCGGTTAGTTTCGGTTGATCCTAAGTTTTTGCTTCTTCACATGATGTTTGTCATTCTTAGAATGTCATTTTATTTTGCTTTGCTTGCTGTTTGAATAGAATACCAAGATCTGAACTTATTAAATGTTAGAGAGTCTTCACATAGTTGCATAATTATTCAACTACTCATTGATCTTCACTTATATCTTTCAGAGTAGTTTGTCATTTGCTCTAGTGCTTCACTTATATCTTTTAGAGCATGGTGGTATTTTATTTTGAAGAAACAGATGAACTCTCATGCTTCACTTATATTATTTTGAGAGTCTTAAATAGCATGGTAATTTGCTTAAAATCCTAATATGCTAGGTATACAAGATTAATAATAAAATTCTCTTATGAGTGTTCTGAATACTAAGAGAAGTTTGATACTTGATGATTGTTTTGAGATATGGAGGTAATAATATCAAAGTCGTGCTAGTTGAGTAGTTGAGAATTTGAGAAATGCTTGTGTTGAAGTTTGCAAGTCCCGTAGCATGCACGTATGGTAAATGTTATGTAAAAAATTTGAAACATGAAGTGTTATTTGATTGTCCTCCTTATGAGTGGCGGTCGAGGACGAGCGATGGTCTTTTCCTACCAATCTATCCCCCTAGGAGCATGCGCGTAGTGCCGAGGTTTTTGATGACTTGTAGATTTTTGCAATAAGTATGTGAGTTCTTTATGACTAATGTTGAGTCCATGGATTATACGCACTGTCACCCTTCCATCCTTGCTAGCCTCTTCGGTACCGTGCATTGCCCTTTCTCACATTGAGAGTTGGCGCAAACTTCACCGGTACATCCAAACCCCGTGATATGATATGCTCTTTCACACATAAACCTCCTTATATCTTCCTCAAAACAGCCACCATACCTACCTATTATGGTATTTCCATAGCCATTCCGAGATATATTGCCATGCAACTTTCCATCATTTCGTTCATCATGACACATTCATCATTGTCATATTGCTTAGCATGATCATGTAGTTGACATAGTATTTGTGACAAAGCCACCATTCATAATTCTTTCATACATGTCACTCTTGGTTCATTGCATATCCCGGTACACTGCCAGAGGCATTCATATAGAGTCATCTTCGTTCTAGTATCGAGTTGTAATCATTGAGTTGTAAATAAATAGAAGTGTGATGATCATCATTATTAGAGCATTGTCCCAAGTGAGGAATAAAAAAAGAAAGGCCATAAAAAGGAGAAGGCCCAAAAAAGAAGAGAAAGGCCATAAAAAAAGGGAAAGGCCCCAAAAAATGAGAGAAAAAGAGAGAAGGGACAATGTTACTATCCTTTTACCACACTTGTGCTTCAAAGTAGCACCATGATCTTCATAGTAGAGAGTCTCTCATGTTATCACTTTCATATACTAGTGGGAATTTTTCATTATAGAACTTGGCTTGTATATTCCAACAATGGGCCTCCTCAAGTGCCCTAGGTCTTCGTGAGCAAGCACGTTGGATGCACACCCACTAGTTTTTTTGTTGAGCTTTCATACATTTATAGCTCTAGTGCATCCGTTGCATGGCAATCCCTACTCCTTGCATTAACATCAATCGGTGGGCATCTCCATAGCCCATTGATTAGCCTCGTTGATGTGACACTTTCTCCTTTTTGTCTTCTCCACATAACCCCCCTCATTATATTCTATTCCACCCATAGTGCTATGTCCATGGCTCGCGCTCATATATTGCGTGAAAGTTTATAGGTTTGAGATTACTAAAGTATGAAACAATTGCTTGGCTTGTCATCGGGGTTGTGCATGATGAGAGCATTCTTGTGTGACGAAAATGAAACATGACTAAACTATATGATTTTGTAGGGATGAACTTTCTTTGGCCATGTTATTTTGAGAAGACATGATTGCTTAGTTGTATGCTTGAAGTATTATCATTTTTATGTCAATATGAACTTTTGTCTTGAATCTTTCGGATCTGAATATTCATAGCACAATTAAGAAGAATTACATTGAAATTATGCCAACTAGCATTCCACATCAAAAATTCTTTCTTTTATCATTTACCTACTCGAGGACGAGCAGGAATTAAGCTTGGGGATGCTGATACGTCTCCAACATATCTATAATTTTTGATTGCTCCATGCTATATTATCTACTGTTTTGAATGTTTATGGGCTTTATTATACACTTTTATATCAATTTTTGGGACTAACCTATTAACCTAGAGCCCAGTGCCAGTTTCTGTTTTTACCCTGTTTTAGGGTTTCGAAGAAAAGGAAAATCAAACGGAGTCCAATTGACCTAAAACTTCACGGAACTCATTTTTGGAAGGAAAGAAGCCCAGAAGACTTGGAGTGCACGTTGGGGGACCTGCAAGGAGGCCACGAGGCAGGGGGGCGCGCCCACCCCCCCCGGGCGCGCCCTCCACCCTCGTGGGCCCCTCGTGGCCCCCTGACGTACTTCTTCGCCTATATATCTCCATATACCCTAAAAACATTCGTGAGCACAATAGATCGGGAGTTCCGCCGCCAAAAGCCTCAGTAGCCACCGAAAGCCAATCTAGACCCGTTCCGGCACCCTGCCGGAGGGGGCAATCCTTCTCCGGTGGCCATCTTCATCATCCCGGTGCTCTCCATGACGAGGAGGGAGTAGTACTCCCTCGGGGCTGAGGGTATGTACCAGTAGCTATGTGTTTGATCTCTCTCTCTCGTGTTCTTGAGTTGGCACGATCTTGATGTATCGCGAGCTTTGCTATTATAGTTGGATCTTATGTTTCTCCTCCCCCTCTTCTCTCTTGTAATGAATCGAGTTTCCCCTTTGAAGTAATCTTATCGGATTGAGTCTTTAAAGATTTGAGAACACTTGATGTATGTCTTGCCGTGCGTATCTGTGGTGACAGTGGGATACCACGTGATTCACTTGATGTATGTTTTGGTGATTAACTTGAGGGTTCCGCCCATGAACCTATGCATAGGGGTTGGCACACGTTTTTGTCGTGATTCTCCGGTAGGAACTTTGGGGCACTCTTTGAGGTTCTATGTGTTGGTTGAATAGATGAATTAGAGACTGTGTGACACATATCGTATAATCATACCCACGGATACTTGAGGTGACATTGGAGTATCTAGGTGACACTAGGGTTTTGGTTGATTTGTCTGTTAAGGTGTTATTATAGTGCGAACTCTAGGGCTGTTTGTGACACTTATAGGAATAGCCCAACGGATTGATTGGAAAGAATAACTTTGAGGTGGTTTCGTACCCTACCATAATCTCTTCGTTCGTTCTCCGCTATTAGTGACTTTGGAGTGACTCTTTGTTGCATGTTGAGGGATAGTTATGTGATCCAATTATGTTAGTATTGTTGAGGGAACTTGCACTAGTGAAAGTATGAACCCTAGGCCTTGTTTCCTAGCATTGCAATACCGTTTACGCTCACTTTTATCATTAGTTACCTTGCTGTTTTTATAATTTCAGATTACAAATACCTTTATCTACTATCCATATACCACTTGTATCACCATCTCTTCGCCGAACTAGTGCACCTATACAATTTACCATTGTATTGGGTGTGTTGGGGACACAAGAGACTCTTTGTTATTTGGTTGCAGGGTTGCTTGAGAGAGACCATCTTCATCCTACGCCTCCTACGGATTGATAAACCTTAGGTCACCCACTTGAGGGAAATTTGCAACTGTCCTACAAACATCTGCACTTGGAGGCCCAATAACGTCTACAAGAAGAAGATTGTGTAGTAGACATCAGGCACTTGCGTAATTACGATGTGTTGTCCCTATCCCTATAAATACACAACTGACTGCGGTCATTATCTCTTCTTCCACCTCTCCGCCTCGCACAAACCCTAGCGCCTCTGCTAGCCCGCGTCGACACCGGAGACAAAGGGCTTAGCTGCCGCAACCTCTTCGACGCTGTCCTCACACCGGCCGCGGACCTCGTCCTCTCTGTCGCTGCCGTAGGTGTCTTCCGCCGCCAAGTTAGGGCGCGGGAGATTGAACTGCTCAGCCTCTCTCTTCACCTCGTCTAACAGTTCATCAAGCGGTAATTAAATCTTACTTTTTACTACCTTTTAGAATCGTCAGATCCATCCACTTCAACCAAAAGTGGTTTCTTCACTTCCAAATATGGATCCATCCTTATCTGCATCACATATCATGCCAAGTATATTCACTTATGCTTCATAACTAGTTAGATTCCTCACTTGTACTTATTCATGGATTTATACAAATCTGGAACCGACTCTCTTCAAATAAGTGAATGTCTTCGCGCTATGAGGTCAATATCTTCAAAACTGTTTTATCTTCAAAATCTTATAAGAATGCATGCGACCTCTTCGCCTTCCCTCGCATCTCTAATGCTGTCACGTGTACATGTCCGTGGGAGAATCCCTTGGTTCGCATAGTTTGCATTCATTTGCAGAGTTCTTACAGTGTCATATTCACTCTCCTGAAGCCAGTTCCTGCCTGACCAGCACGAGGAAGCCATTCACCGTCTTGAAGCCTTTTAATTTGAATACAATGGCAACACAGAAATCAGCTAGAAAGGGCGGCAGGCAACGCCGTGGAGATACATCCAAGGATTTGCCTCCAGATCTATTTGAGCTATACAAGTCAGATCCTGAGGAGAGATATGGTGAGTGCAAGACCCGAATCCAATGGATTCGAAGATATTGGGCAGAGCAATGGTTCATGTACAGATTTGTGACTGCTGGATATGCTGAAAAGAGCGCCATCAAGGGCCCCTGGGAGATATTCTATATAGAAATCTGCAGCCCAAGTCCAAGTTTGGAGCCATTACTCAAGGCTTCTACTCTTGCATGTTCTAAGGGCCACAACCAGAGAATGCCGACTCATCATCACTATTATGGTGTCGCGACGACAATCTCAAATGCAATTATCTATTTGCCAAGGAGTCTGCTGTCAAGAACAAGAAGGACCTGTGACTCAACTTCAACCCTCGTCCATCTGCTCCAAGGGCTGATGGCACCCATGATGCCAATCCAAATGTCATCGGCCCCTTCCACAACCTCGATGGCCCTCTCACTCACATAGCTGTACAGGGGCTACGGTGGAGCACTCTGCTGATGATGCAGACTTGGAAGATGCGCCAGCACCACTAATGCCACAGAAGAATAAGAAATCAAAGGCTTGAAAGCCCCCTGCCTCACCAAAAGCTTCGCATGTGAACCCATTGGCCACTACACCTCCTGAAGCCAGTGTGCAGTCGGAAGCCTTGTCTCGTGTCTCCAAAAAAGCCGAGAAGACAAAGAAACCCAAGAAGCCCAAGAAGATTTCCGGACATGAACTGACTCCAGCTGTCGTTCTCGGGAACGAAGAAGACACCATTGATCTGTCAAGTGACAAAGATCTTGGTGATGACGCCCTTGAGCAACTCATCAAGAGAAAACAAGAGGCCGAGATCTTCAATGATCTGCCCCTCTTTGATGTGGATATTCTGAACAACTTCATTGATGAGTGGTTCGACAATGAGAGCATAAGCATCGATGATCTTCAGCTTCCTGTGGATATCAGCGTCACCTTCCACAGAGCTATTGCAAATGAGCTGGTCGTGGCTCGGAAAACTGTTGAGCTGAAGAATAAAATTGACTATGGAAGCCTCACTTCAAGAAGAAAATGGCCAAGCTCAGCGTGGAAGATGTTCAGACCTTCAAGAAGATGTTGCATGAGCTCAAGGAATAGTTTCACAAGAAGCGTGAAGAAGCAAAAGGTGCAAGAGAGCGCATGAAGTACTTTGCGCAGAAATGTGTTCAAGCTCACAATGAGGATGAGAAGCGCAAAGCTCTTAGCCGTCCTGGCATCGACCCAAGAATGGCTGCCAAGCCAACAAAGAAGTCTGCTGCGGTCTGAACTAAAGCAGCAAGGCAGGAAGAAGCTCACATTGTCTTCCCTGCCAGCATGACAGGCTCGAAGCCTAAGGTCCCCTCAGCAGCTTCAGAACTGAAGAAGACTAGGGCAGCTGAAGCTGATGCCAGGAAGCGCAAGCACAGGAACACCTCTGATGAAGCCCCATCCAAGAAGAAGCTGAAGACAAAGTCTTCAAAGAAAGAGCGTGCTGCAGCCTCTGAGCCCATGTGGTTGAGCCCATTTCTGTTGCTCAACCACCCTCCACCAACCAAGAGCGTCGCCTAGTGATTCACGAGCCTGCTTTCACAGAGGCTCCTGAAGATGAAGAAGTTCCAGCTATTGACCCCACCACAACAGAAGACATTGATCGTGAAGACAATGTTGAAGATGGTGAAGTCCTTCCTCAACTCGAGCATCAAGTGGTATCATTGCCTGTCCTTATGAACAACAAACTCATCAGCATTGGTCATCCATTGACGCCAATTGCTCAGGTCGATGCATGGGCAGATCGCCCTCCAGAAGACACCCCCATTCATAAAGACACACCCAGAACTCCAACACCTCAAGTCACCACTCCGGTGCTTGACGATGATAACTACATGGTATAGACCTCTCCGTCACCACAGGCGTCACCCGCTTTCCGTAGGCTTCGCAAAGGCCCCAGGCCACAGGTCACCATTTCAAGCATTCTAGAAGGGGAAGTGCAACAAAGCTCAGTAGCACGTCAAGTGTTTCCTAAAGCCACCCTAACCGTGAATGTCTCCGAGTCTGAAGCTAAAGCTGCTGAAGACATTCTGGCTACATCAGCCGATGAAGAAAAAGAAGAACCAAGAGAAGAAGAAAGAGTTGCTACACCCCTCCTACTGAACTAGTCATTCTCGGAGAGAATGAGTCTATGCCAGACCCTCCTGTTACAGAACAAGCAGAGGTTTAAACTACTAAGGCGGCCACAAACAATGATGCTGAAGACAATGACATTGTCATGGCTGAAGACCATGTGGCACCTGAAGCTAATGTGGCGCCGGAAGACAATATGGCGTCTGAAGCCACTGTGGATACTGAAGCACCAGTTCCCCCTCCAAGGCCTCACACCATTGAATATGCCTATAATCGTGGTGAACTTGTCACAGTTCGATGGCCCGTTATGGTGCCTCCCACTGCTCCCGGACCTCAATATGACTATCACGTGGAGCAGAGGCCACAAGTTCAGAAGCCAAGGCCCATACTACCAAGGCTTCCAGGTGCTGCCACATCCGCAGGATCGTTCAATGTGAACAACTTCAGGGCACACAATACCTTCTTCGATAGCACCAAGAATCCATACTCGAAGCCAAATATCTCATCTAATCAATTCTGGAGCTATCAGCAGCGCAACTACTACTCCTGCATTCTGTACAACCAGGGGCGAATCTTTCCGCACATGCGCCTTGATTGTGAAGACATTGCTGGGCTGCCCTGTCTTGAAGAAGCCCTTGACTGTTTCAGGGAGGTTGGTCTTCTCCCATTCGTTACTAACAAGGAGCACCAGAATGAAGAGCTTCTGCTATAGTTCTAAGCCACTCTTCACATTCGTGGCTACAACAGGGATCCGAAGACATGCGTCCTTGAGTGGATGTCAGAAGATGTACATCATGAAGCCAAAGCTCAAGACAACATTGAGCTTACATCCTTGCCCACTCCAGGCGAGTTCTATGAACCTGGTTGTCAGTGTCATCGTGATGAACTACAGAGTGTCTTCCAAAAGCCTAAACCCAATATGAGTGAGATGCTAAGTATGATGAAGCCATTGCCTTCTAATGCTGAATATCCTAAGGAATTCTTCGTCAAGGACCTCGAGTACTTGCCCTGCACAGTTTATCACATTCTGAGGCATACCCTATGGCCAATCAAGGGATATACTGTCGAAGCCAAACTTGAAGGAGCCATGAAGACTTTGGTGTTTTACATCATCAATGGCATCAGATTCAACACCCATGATTTCTTCATCAGACAACTTGCTGCATCTGGGATTGATTTGTTTGGCCTTAAGTTTTATGCTCCATGGGTGATGCGTCTGATCCAGGTCCACTCTTCTGTTGACTATCAACCCTCAGTGTGCAACCATCTTGTCTTTCTACCTGAAGTTGATTTGTTTGTCGAAGCCATCTACCCAGAGCCTGCCAAGGAGCCGCTATATCTTCATAATGTTGATCATCAAAGCTTCATGTCCCCAATGCGGCAACTCCTGCTTATCCTCTGGCTCGTAATATACGTGTGCCTCATTGTGCCAACACCGAAGCCACTGACAGTACAATAGCTCAAAGGCCTCGGAAGAATTCTCGTGTTCTCAATGACCGAGATATTCTTGTGGCCTTACATCAGAAGTAGGATAAGCATCACGACTGGCTCAAGCGTCAGATGCAGAGCATCTTGGTGGACGTCAATCACATCAGAAATTTGGCTACCAAGAACTCGTTCGTTGCCCATGAAGCCTGTCGGCGGTCTTGGAAGAGTCTCACACTACTCTACCCTGAAGAAGATCTTCATGAAGATGGCTCCGCTGAGGTCTTCAGATTTGATTCCAGACCACCATGCAATGCAAGCTGGCGCCACACTAATAGAAGATTCTGAGTACTCGTCTTCGGCTGCAACTGTTGTTGTGAGAGTCATCGATGAAGAAGACGACGCCACTTCACCAACCATGGCTTCACTACATCTCGACACTGCACCAGGCCCTTCTGCACCACCGAACTCCAACGTCGACCCTGCACCTACATCTACTCCTGATGGGAACGAGTAGATACTCTATGTCTTCAAACTTTTTGGTCATTACCGACAAAAGGGGGAGAAGCAAATGAGTTGATAATCTTTAAGTGGGTCCTTATGGGTGGTTGCACTATTTTTGCCAAGTGTTTACAACTCTCGTTTTTTGATACATTTGGTTCTTTGGGTTGTAACACTTAAACTCGATGGTCGTCTGCTACTTTTTCTGCTACTCTGTGATGCGATGATAAATTCTGCATGAAGTCATTCCGTAGACGTCCATTTTTCATTATGCATGCCATTATCTTCGGTATACCTTTATATACATGATGAATTGTCTTCATAAGTTGAAGAGGATCTCCACAAAGTAAAACCTGCCATGTGCATTTGCATACAAAAGCAAACTACTTATATGCACATATTCAGGGGGAGCCTTTTTGCTACTTATGAAGACAATGTCGTAACTCTCAACTTTCACATACTTTTATCCCCATTGAAAACTTCAACCAGTTTGTCATCAATCACCAAAAAGGGGGAGATTGTAAGTGCATCTAGTCCCACCCCTAGTTGGTTTTGGAGTATTGACGACAAACTTGGTTGAGGGACTAATGTGTTTGTGAGAATTGCAGGATAATACAAGTAGTAGTCCCATATTGATTCGGTTTACCTACCATAGATGACCCCTAAAAATGTGTGAAGACATTGAAGACAATGGTGGTCTGTGAAAACATTCACATTGAAGACTATGGAGTACGAAGATATAGTTGTTTCATAGTTTCCTTTTCTTCTTTGTTGAGTCATAGGAACCACCGTCCAAGTAAAGAAAGTCAGAGTGACTGATGTGATGCTCAACCAAATCCTATGTCTTCGAGTGAAGACAATGAGAGCAAATCTTATCCAGAGCTGGATAAGTTAGCTTAACTTGTAGCCCAAGTCAAGCTGCCGCGTGTGTTTGAAATCTCCCTGTTGGACACGTGTCAGTTCCTTAGTGACCTAGGGTCATTTCGGACAAATCAGGTCGGGTTGCCTCCTGGCTATAAATAGCCCACCTGATGACCCACAAGTGTAGGGATCTATCATAGCCTTTTCGGTAAGTAAGAGTGTTGAACCCAACGAGGATCAGAAGGAAATGATAAGCAGTTTTCAGTAAGGTATTCTCTGCAAGCACATAAATTATCGGTAACAGATAGTTTTGTGATAAGGTAATTGGTAACGGGTAACAAGTAATAAAAGTAAATAAGGTGCAGCAAGATGGCCCAATCCTTTTTGTAGCAAAGGACAAGCCTGGACTAACTCTTATATAAAGGAAAACTCTCCCGAGGACACATGGGAATTATCGCCAAGCTAGTTTCATCACACTCATATGATTCGCGTTCGGTACTTTGATAATTTGATATGTGGGTGGACCGGTGCTTGGGTACTATCCTTCCCTGGACAAGCATCCCACTTATGATTAACCCCTATTGCAAGCATCCGCAACTACAACAAAAGTATTAAGGTAAAACTAACCATAGCATGAAACATATGGATCCAAATCAGACCCTTACGAAGCAACGCATAAACTAGGGTTTAAGCTTCTGTCACTCTAGCAACCCATCATCTACTTATTACTTCCCAATGCCTCCCTCTAGGCCCAAACAATGGTTAAGTGTCATGTAGTCGACGTTCACATGACACCACTAGAGGAATGACAACATATATCTCATCAAAATATCGAACGAATACCAAATTCACATGACTACTTATAGCAAGACTTCTCCCATGTCCTTAGGAACAAACGTAACTACTCACAAATCATATTCATGTTCATAATCAGAGGGGTATTAATATGCATAATGGATCTGAACATATGATCTTCCACCGAATAAACTAACTAGCATCAACTACAAGGAGTAATCAACACTACTAGCAACCCACAGGTACCAATCTGAGGCTTTGGGACAAAGATTGGATACAAGAGATGAACTAGGGCTTGAGATGAGATGGTGTTGTTGAAGATGTTGATGGAGATTGACACCCTCCCGATGAGAGGATCGTTGGTGATGACGATGGTGATGAGTTTCCCCTCCTGGAGGGAAGTTTCCCCAGCAGAACAGCTCCGCCGGAGCCCTAGATTGGTTCCTACAAGGTTCCGCCTCGTGGCGGCGGATTTTCTTCCCGTGAGCTTGCTTATGATTTTTTCCTTGACGAAAGACTCCATATAGACATAGATGGGCATCAGAGGGCTGCCAGGGGGCCCACGAGGCAGGGGGCGTGCCCAGGGGGTAGGGCACGTCCCCCACCCTCGTGGATGGTGGGTGGCCCCCCTGTGTACTTCTTTCGCCCAATATTTTTTATATATTCTGAAACGTGCTCCCGTGAAGTTTCAGGACTTTTGGAGATGTGTAGAATAGGTCTCTAATATTTGCTCCTTTCCCAGCCCAGAATTCTAGTTGCCAGCATTCCCCCTCTTCATGTAAACCTTGTAAAATAAGAGAGAATAGGCATAAGTATTGTGACATAGTGTGTAATAACAACCCATAATGCAATAAATATCGATACAAAAGCATGATGTAGAATGGACGTATCAACTCCCCCAAGCTTAGACCTCGTTTGTCCTCAAGCGAAAGTCGAGATCGAAAAATATGTCCACATGTTTAGAGATAGAGGTGTCGATAAAAATAAAATACGGACATGAGGGCATCATGATCATTATTATAACAACAACATATATAAATATTGTCATATGATTTCTTATGCTAAAGTAACAATTCATTCACAATTTCAAGTATGAATCATAAACTTCATTGAGAACTAACAAACTATAATCTCAGTCATTGAAGCAATTGCAATTTATCATAACATCGGAAAGAATCAATATAAGAGCTTTTCAGCAAGTCCACATACTCAACTATCATTTAGTCTTTCACAATTGCTAACACTCACGCAATATTTATGGGTATGAAGTTTTAGCCGGACATAGAGAAAGATAGGGGCTTATAGTTTTGCCTCCCAACTTTTTACCTCAAGGGTAATGTCAACAATAATAGTTCATGAAAACTCACATCCAATTAGCTATATATATCAGGATTTTTCCAACACATTGTGCTTGCCAAAGGATAAACTGTAAAAAGGAAAGTTGAAGATCACCGTGACTCTTGCATGAAGTATAAGACAAGAATAAAAGATAGGCCCTTCATAGAGGGAAGCAGAGGTTGTCATGTGCTTTTATGGTTGGATGCACGAAATCTTAATGCAAATGAACGTCACTTTATATTGCCACTTGTGATATGGACCTTTATTATGCAGTCTGTCGCTTTTATTTCTTCCACATCACAAGATCGTATAAAGCTTTTTTCTCCACACTAATAAGTCATACATATTTAGAGAGCGATTTTTATTGCTTGCAACGATGACAGCTTACTTGAAGGATCTTACTCAATCCATAGGTAGATATGGTGGACTCTCATGGCAAAACTGGGTTTAGGGATATTTGGAAGCACAAGTAGTTTCTCTACTTGGTGCAAAGAATTTGGCTAGCATGAGAGGGAAAAGCAAGCTCAACATGTTGGATGATCCATGACAATATAATTTATTTTAGATGTAAGAAAACATAACCCATTATGTTGTCTTCCTTATCCAACATCAACTCTATAGCATGTCACATTTGAACGAGTGCTCACAATCATAAAAGATGTCCAAGATAGTATATTAATATGTGAAAACCTCTCTTTCTTTATTAATTCCTATTAATTGCAACGATGACCAAAACTATGTTTGTAAATTCTCAACAACTTTTATCCATCATACTCTTTATATGTGAAGTCATTACTCTCCATAAGATCCATATGATCTCTTTAGTTCTTTTTATTCTTTTTCTTTTATTTTATTCCCTCAAGATCATAGTAAGATAATCAAGCCCTTCACTCAACACTAATCTTTATTATATATAGCTCACGGACTCGATTATATAGAAGGATCAAAAAGCAAAACTCAAAACTAGATCATACTAAAACTTTATTCTGCTAGATCAAGATATTACCAAAAGGATCAAACTAAGAACAACGGTAAAGATAAAGGTGTGATGGTGATATGATACCGAGGCACTCCCCCAAGCTTGGCAGTTTCCAAGGGGAGTGCCCATACCCAAGTGTTTATGTCTCCTTCCTTGGAGGTAATGATGATGGAGTTGTTGATGATGTGGGCTTATCGTCCATATTCCAAGGCATAGGCTCACCATCATAGAAGGACGATCGAGTCTATGGGATCCTCAAATCTGCAGCCAAACTCATCCTCTTGAATCTATATTCATACTCACAGTTTTGGTTTTGCAGGTCATAGATCTGGGCTTGGAGGCGCTCGATTTTCTCGTTAAGCTTGAAGATGGCCTCCCCAATGTTCTTGTCATCCAGCTTGTCGTTGTTGGTGAACTCCGTGATCATTATATGATTGGAGTCTAGTCCATGTTCCACCATCTCCTGGCACTTGAAAACTTGTTGCTCCATTGCCTCGAGCTTTGTCTCCATGCTGCCGGTCCTCCTTGGTCCCTCAACATCACGGACGTGCAGCAACCCCTCACACATCTCAATGGTTTTAGGGTGTTGCAGCACCTCCACGAGGTAGGGGTTGATGACCTTCTCGAAGAACTTGTCCTTGGGGGCACTTGAAGACGCCACGGCGATCTAGATATGTCAGAAAAACAGCTCGAAACAAGGACAGAAGATATTTGCGTGATACGGTGGTCAAAACCTTCGGGAGATTATATAATGAACTTTTACCGACCAAAAGAAGTATCGTGCAAGAAAACGGAGTCCGGAGAGCACACGAGGTGCCCATGAGGCAGGGGGGCGCGCCTAGGGGGGTAGGGCGCACCCTCCACCCTCGTGGAAGCCTCGTGTCCTTTCCGGACTACTTCTTATTTTCCTATTTTCTTAAATATTCCAAAATGGAGAAAAATTGCCATTAAAACTGTTTTGGAGTCGGTTTACTTACCGTACCACGTACCTATTCCTTTTTGGAGTTTGAAACGTTCTGGAAAGTGTCCCTTATGTATTCCTGCGGGGTTACGGTTTCAATAACATTAATTTCAACATTTATGGGATTACCTGAGATATAATGTTTGATTCTTTGACCGTTCACCACCGTCGGATTTGTTTCTTCGAAGTTGTTGATTTTTATGGCACCGGAACGATAGACCTCCTCGGTGACGTAAGGACCTTCCCATTTAGAGAGGAGTTTGCCTGCAAAAAATCTTAAACGGGAGTTGTATAACAATACATAATCACCTGCGTTAAACTCACGTTTTTGTATCCTTTTGTCATGCCATCTTTTAACTTTTTCTTTAAACAGTTTGGCATTCTCATAAGCCTGGGTTCTCCATTCGTCAAGTGAGCTAATGTCAAAAAGCCTCTTCTCACCAGCAAGTTTGAAATCATAGTTGAGCTCTTTAATGGCCCAATATGCCTTATGTTGGGGATATAGCTACTAGGTATGACCCGCCCAGGAGGAGCCGGATCAACCCCAATGGCGGGTTACGAAAAGAAGCCCAGTAATATTCAAGATGATAGTTTATTAAGACTTATAGAAAGCCTAAGCCTAGAGGCGGCTTAAGGCCCAATATTGTGAACCGCCATATGTAGAGAAAGACTTGTAAGGAAAGGCATGTAAAAGAAGTCACCGAGCAAGACACGTTTTATTAGTCGGCCGGGACTCTGTAGGCCACCAGGCGTCAACCCGTGTATATAAGGGGATGACTCGGCGGTGGATTAGGGCAATAAACAACAACTCGAAGCCACGCAAAGCGGATTCGCTCTCTGGTCATCGATACCCCAGCAATTCCATCACAACTAGACGTAGGCTTTTACCTTCATCGTAAGGGGCCGAACTAGTATAAACCTCGCGTGTCCTTTGTCTCGATTAACCCCTTTAAGCTTCCTAGTTGCGATGGCCCTACAACTAAGTCCTTATGCTAGGACATCTGCCATGACAATTCCACGACAGTTGGCGCCCACCGTGGGGCCAGCGCACGGTGGATTTGAGTTCTTGAAGGGCAATTTCGAAGGGCTCAAGGGATATGCTGTGGGCCGGATGACCAAGAGTTGTCACAGCAAGCTCTACATCGACGACGAAGGCTGGGGCCCCGACGCCGGCTCAATTGAGTATGGATACCGGGTCCCCTTCGGCGGAATCCACGTCTTCATCGGCCGGATCGGCGGGCCGGGCCCTGAGCCGGGCATCTGCAACCGACCTCATCGAGACGGCTCAGCGATCAAGACCCGCCCAGGCTCAACCTGCCGTGAGGCGCGCCTTCGTGGGTTGCATCCATGGAGGGGAGTTTTCTGAAGGATCGATAGACGATGGCGAGACAACCATCTGTTCTGACGCTACGTCATCAACAGGCGAGACAGGTTCTTTGTATTAGCTGCAAGATGGCACGCTTGGGGGCTGTTTTGATGGCAGCAGTATTCCGGACCCCTCTGAGCCGCCGAATCGAACAGGAGTCTTCATGGCTGGCACTCAACCCGGGCAGAACTCTACGGCTGCGGCAGCAATAACCACCAGGTCGGCAGCGGCCGGATCAGGAGACCCCGCGCGCCCCCGGCTCAGATGTTAATGGACCTCATGGATAAGTTGACGGCTTTGTTGACTGCTGTAGTGGAGCCGGCGGATAAGGCTCAGCATGACACGGAGGTGGCACGACTATGCGAAGAGATGGCACAAGCCAAGGAAAATTTAGCAGGAGAAGAAGTCAGGATGGCCACGGAGCGGGCGACTTTGGATGCTCGTGCCCAGCTGCTTCAAGCAGAAACTTTCCGGCTCTTGGTGGATCTGAATGCGTCAAATGAGGTCATGAGGAGAAGACACCAGAAAACTCAGTCACGTCTGCCTCTGGCTTATGATCCCAAGAACCTTTTCCACACACCCGGTGTGACGCCCCGAGACCGATGCTCGAGAAGACCTCCATATATTCCGGGTTTCGGCGTGTGTTTCATTTGTGCCCGCCCTTTTATTTTTGCATTGCATCATGTCATCATGCCATCATGTCATTTTTTAACTCAACTAAATAAATGGCATGGATCATTGATCCATCTAATCGAGGGAATTCACATGGTGAGTTCTCTTTATAACACATATCCTCCCGATAGTAGGGAGCTATATTAAATATTTTCTTTAATTTGAAATTCACCATAACACACTTGCAAAATCCCAATGCCTTTGTTATCACAACTCTTGATCTCTAACTTTTCCATATATCCTTTCGTCATTTTCCGAAGCTCCACTAAAAACCCGAACATTTTTGGGCACTTCAAAATCCCCCCTTGTTCAAAACATTTGAATTAAATTCAAATGCTTTTAATTTGAAACTTTGCAATCTTGCTCACTCCAATTCTAGTTGTGGTGCTTTGATATATGTCCTAGTAGCCGCATGCCAAATTCCAGTTTGATTCGAATTTATTTGACCCTTCAAATAAATTTGTAACCTTCCTTTTTTTTTCCTTCTTGTGTTGGAATTAAAAAAAAGGGGAGAACCTTTCTTTTCTGTCAGGCCCTACTCTTTTCTCTCTCCCTCCTCTCCTATGCGTGGTAGCTAGCCCAGCCTAGGCCGGCCTGCTAGGCCCAGCCGGCCCATCTAACTCCTCTAACCCTAGGCGCCCGAGCCACCTAGGCCCGATCCCCTCCTCCCTCTCCTCTCCCTTCGCGCCGCCAGGGAGCCCGACTCCTCCATCTCGCTCGATCCCATCTCCCTCTCGATCTCTTCCCTACTCGCTGCCTCTCTTTCCCTCGTCCTCCTCCCAGCACTTGCACGCAGAGGAGCAGCTTCCCATTCCCCCGATCCCCTTGTCCACTACCTTGGCCTCCGGCCATGGCGCCCGCACCGACCACCCAGCAGGCCGGTGCCCTTGCCGGAGCCACCTTGCCGCGCCTCCTCCTCACCAAGCTCCCCGTCGCCCAGGCGCCCGAGGAGAGGAGCTCCTCGAGCACCTGCGCCCGCAGACATCGCGCCCGTCGCCGGCGCCACAAGTTCGCGTCGCCGAGCCCCTCGTCCTGCCGGAGTTGCTCCTTCTGCCGCACGCCCACCGAGCTCCATCGCGCCCGACGCCATCGACCTCGAGCTCCCGTGCTCTGCCTTTGTCCGCGCGCCTGTGACGAAGCTCCGGGAGCAGCCATGGCCGTGGATGCCGTTCGCCGCCTCCAGTTCGAAGCTCCGGCGTGCCCAAGCCTCGGAGGCGACCGGATCGACCTCGCCAAGCCCCCGTCGCGGGCCTACCCTGTTTCTGCTGCGCTGAACGACGACGACCAGCGCCATTACCCCTGCTTGCACTCCTGCCGCGCCTTCGTTCCGTCTCCTAGCGAAGGAGATGACTAGCAGCACCCAGCCCCGTTGACCGCTGCACGCGCAGGCCCAGTGCACCCACCAGGGTCTCCCCTCCTTGTGTGGGCTGCGTCCCTCTCCATGGCCAAGACCGGGAAACCGCGAACGTCAAGTTCCTCCACAGGCGCCTGAACGACTACAAAGTTTTGCGTCAAGTACCTCTACTGTCATCATCGGAATCCCATGAACGCCAAGTACCTCGACGCCCGACGCCAAGAGCAACTACCTACGCCGAAGATCCACGAACCAAAAACGTCAAGTTCGACAACCGTTGACGTGCACTTCGACAAGTACCACTACGGCCGGATACCTCGACGACCGACGCCTAAAACGATCATCGAACCGGAAATAATGCCAAGTACTAGGTCAACGAGAACCGCCAACTTCGTCTTCCGCCATCTCTGAAATCGCCAATTACCAACGAACCATGAACAACTACTTCCTCTACCATCGCTGAGTGCCACTACTTCCCACGACGATTGTGAACGACTACACCGCTTGACCCGAACCGTTCCGATAGTGCACGCTCCGAAAGGTATAACCGCCGAGGCGATGATCCGTGGAACGAATGCATGTTGGTTGTTGTAATCCGCCCATGAACGTTAGTTGTTCCCTCACTTGACACCGTCGTTGACTCATGGGACACCCAGTATCCGGGATCACCCCACCATCTCTAGCATGTTCCGAACATCCGCACCCTTGCTTCCTTTGCAGCGGTATCTCCATGAGCTACCGGAACCGATATGGTGCCATTGCATCATTTTCGGATTCGTCACCGTGGCACCCTTTCTTTCCACCATGGTGACAAATGCTTCATTATGCTTTTATCAACTTTTAATAAAAATTGCATAAACTTGCACATGCCATCTGCATCATGTTAACAACATCAAGAACGTTTAAAATTGTTGTTTGTATTAATTTGCTAAATGCATATGGGGTTTTACCGGGTTTGTTGTTTGTTATATCCGGCCCCATTTAGATTGTTTAGATGGTATAGTTTTGTTATGCGTCACCTCTTGCCATGTTAACCAACCTTTAATATTGTTGAGTACCTAACCGAGAGTGAACTAAATAATTGATGTGGTGTTTTGTCAATATGCAATGGAGTTGCATATTGAGCTCCAGTTAATTTGTAGGGTTGTTTGTGCATTTTTGCCATGCCATGCTTCATTAAACCGGACATGCATCATACTTGATTGTGCATCATGCCATGATTATGTGTTGGTTGTTTACTATGTTGTGTGCTTCTTTCCGGTGTTGCTTCTTCGGGTTGGTTCCGAGAACGTCACGTTTGTGAGGACCCCTTCGACTACATCCGTTTTCCTTCTTCATGGACTCGTTCTTCTTCCTTGCGGGATCTCAGGCAAGATGACCATACCCTCGAAATTACTTCTATCTTTGCTTGCTAGTTGCTCGCTCTTTTGCTATGCCTATGCTGCGATACCTACCACTTGCTTACCATGCCTCCCATATTGTTAAGCCAAGCCTCTAACCCACCTTATCCTAGCAAACCGTTGTTTGGCTATATTACCGCTTTGCTCAGCCCCTCTTATAGCGTTGTTAGTTGCAGGTGAAGATTGGAGCTTGTTCCATGTTTGGAACATGGGTATTTTGTTGGGATATCACAATATCTCTTATTTAACTAATGCATCTATATACTTGGTAAAGGATGGAAGGCTCGGCCTTATGCCTGGTGTTTTGTTCCACTCTTGCCGCCCTAGTTTCCGTCATATCGGTGTTATGTTCCCGAATTTTGCGTTCCTTACGCGGTTGGGTTATAATGGGAACTCCTTGACAGTTCACCTTGAATAAAACTCCTCCAGCATGGCCCAACATTGGTTTTACCATTCGCCATGTAGCCTTTTCTTTCCCTTGGGTTCTGCAGACTCAAGGGTCATCTTTATTTTAAACCCCCGGGCCAGTGCTCCTCTGAGTGTTGGTCCAAACTGAGCGATGTCCGGAGCTACCAGGGAAAACTTTGGGCTAGCCCACCCGACGTCTGGCTCATCCGGTGTGCCCTGAGAACGAGATATGTGCAGCTCCTATCGGGATTTGTCAGCACATCTGGGTGGCTTTGCTGGTCTTGTTTTACCATTGTCGAAATGTCTTGTAACCGGGATTCCGAGTCTGATCGGGTCTTCCCGCTAGAAGGAATATCCTTCGTTGACCGTGAGAGCTTGTGATGGGCTAAGTTGGGACACCCCTGCAGGGATTTGAACTTTCGAAAGCCGTGCCCGCGGTTATGGGCAGATGGGAATTTGTTAATGTCCGGTTGTAGAAAACCTGAAGTTGACCTTAATTAAAATGCACCAACCGCGTGTGTAACCGTGATGGTCTCTTCTCGGCGGAGTCCGGGAAGTGAACACGGTGTTGGAGTTATGCTTGACGTAGGTTGTTCTAGGATCACTTCTTGATCATAGATTTCTCGAACGTGCTTTGCCTTCTCTTCTCGCTCTCTTTTGCGTATATGTTAGCCACCAAATATGCTAGTCGCTTGTTGCAGCTCCACCTCATACCTTTTACCCTAACTATAAGCTTAAATAGTCTTGATCGCGAGGGTGTGAGATTGCTGAGTCCCTGTGACTCACAGATACTTCCAAAACCAGTTTGCAGGTGCCGATGTTACCGAGCAGGTGACGCAACCAAGCTCAAGGAGGAGCTCGATGAAGATCTTGTCCTTTGTCTTGTTTCGTTTCTAGTTGATCACTAGTGGAGCCGAGTTTGGGTCGATCGGGGGACCTTGTCGCATTTGGGGTTGCTCTTTATTTTGGTTCCGTAGCCGGACCTTGATTGTATTTGGATGTTGTAACTCTTTATTCATGTAATTGTGTGAAGTGGCGATTGTAAGCCAACTACGTATCTTTTTCCCTTATGTATTAATTGGGCTGTGTGAAGATTACCTCACTTGCGACATTGCTTTCAATGTGGTTATGCCTCTAAGTCGTGCTTCGACACGTGGGAGATATAGCCGCATCGAGGGCGTGACAAGTTGGTAATCAAAGCCTTCCCCGACCTTAGGAGCCCCCTGCTTGATCGAATCGCTGGCGTTATTGAGTCTAGAAATGTTTTGAGTCATTTAGGAATTATATATATCGGAGAGTTAGGACTTCTTTTTACTCCTCAGTCCCTTCGTCGCTCTGGTGAGGCATCCTGACGTAGAGTTTTGACTCTTCTCTTCTCAAATTTCACTAATTTTTTTAGGATCACGCGGGTTTCTTGGAATCGTTCCGATGGTTTTGTGACGAGAACATTGTTCTTGGTGCGTCCTGTCATTTAGGGGTTGTGGCAGTGTCCCGGGGAGTTGAGCTCCGAGGTGTTGTCGTCACAATTTTCTCATTGCAGTTCTGGAATACCTGAGAGTAGTTTCGCCGACATTGAAAATCTCTTTTATGTAGTTGTTGGTGAGATAACCTCGACGCCACCCAGTACTGGGGCGGGAGTTCAGGAGTATTGCCATAACTCGTATAATGGATGCTTTTTGAAGGTTGAGGTAGATGATTTCCGAAGGTTTCTTGGTTATGTGTTGAAGGATGGATACAGCTGGATGTAGGATTTGCTAGTTTGGGTGAGATATTATGCTTCCCCTGTATCCCCAACACCTGATTGCATAACCGGAAAATTTCAGGAGTTTATAAGTGGGAATTCAAGTAGCTCTTAGGATATCTTTCCGACAGATGTATGATATGAAATTGGGGTTCGACGTCTAGTGGTCCGCATATCCACGGTTGGTTTTACGGTGGTCTCGTTGTGTCTTAAAGAGTCCTTGGCTATGCCGACTCGGGGACGCTTCGTATGTCATGTGCATTGCCTTGTACATGATGGTGTTGTACGACCGAGCCCGTGTAGGCCCCACCACGAAAACTTCGGACGAAATCTCTATCATATGTTTGTTCCGGCTTATTCTGCAAGCCAATCCTTTGTTTTGTTTTTGAGCTGTGGTATTCGAGTTGCTTCGAAGTCAAATGTTGATTCCATACCTTTCCTAAACGGTGTTCTCATACTCCTATGTGAATACTAATCCCTCATGATAATCGAGATTGTCATGCAAATCCTTTTCAACCGGCGTGTTTTCTCTCCAAGTGGTTTCGATCATTTCAACATCAGCAAGATCAATTATCATTTTTTTTCTCAACGATGTTTGTTTCATCCGTCTCCAAGTTGCCTTTGTTTTCCCTCCCATCCACCCTTTTTCTTCAAGGACTCAGATTTCTTAATCAAGTATCCTTTGATTCATGTGAAGTCTCTCCATTCTTTCCTTCTTGTTCTTACCCGGTGATTCTCATGAAGATTCTAACGGAGCTTCAAGCTCGTCACTCTTCACTCGTTTTCTTCTTCGGTGGATTCAAATCAAGCTTTCGGTGTTGATCTCGTACCCCTTTTTCCTCGTTTCAAATACCTTCTCATACCGGTGCACCTCATAATAATTTACTTCTCGATATTCATTTGTTTGGGAGTGCTGAAGATATCTCAAAAGGCTCGTCTTGTCTTTCAAGACCAGTTCAACCTTTCTCGAGGCTGTTATCTCATTCAAGTCTTTTAATTCAACCGGTGCATTCTCTCTTTTAAATTGTTCAACGGTGTTTTTTTTTGAGTGGGCCCTAACCCACAGGTCTTTTCCCAGGATCTTACCTGACACTTCTAATTTTTCCCGGAGCTAGCCTAAATTCTTTCGAAGTTTGACATAAGGATGATTTATCATCAGTCAAATGTCTTTCTCCAAGATCTTCCAAATTCTTTTCATCATTGGTTCAACTTTTCCATTCTTCTTTATTCCGGAGTGTCTCAACAATTCATGGTGGTGTTTCTCGTCGTCATTCTCGGATTTTGAAGACCAAAGAAGAGTTTCTCTTTAATCTTGCTCCATTCTCTTCAAGATTCATGATTCTAGCTTGATGCCATCCTCTCATAATTGTTTTCGATTGTGAGAATTCTTTTCACCCATCCGAAGCAATTCAAGAGTCTTCTCAGCTTGATTATCCGGAGTCCATCAATTTAGGTTTATTCATTCTCAGCTTTTGGCTCTCGTTCTCAAAATCTTACCGGTGCATCATTCAAGTATTCTCTTATCAACTCGTGATCTCTTCGTTCATTTGTATCTAAATCCCCTCAAGTATCTTATTTTGTTCTCTTATTCTTCCCGGTGCTTCTTTATCTTTCTTCGTTCTTTTCCAATTCTTACGGTGGCTATTCAGGATTTTTTCTTCCTTGCTATCATATTTATCTATTCGTTGTCAATCCTTACGGTGATTAGTTTAAGAGTTCTCTTCCTTGGTTATCATATCAATTCATTCATTGTTTCGATTCCACCGGAATTCATGTAGACCTTCTCAAGTTGGCGCGATATCTATCTTAATCCTTTCTACGAGAATAAGTAGTATGTCAAATCCGTTGATTGTCATCAATTTAATTGATGAAGGACAAGCATAATGTAATTCTTATTCTTGTTTCATCCGAATGATTAATTCCTTATTCCAGATGTGCATCATATCACATTCTTGGTTCGAGATGCTTTATCTTTTCTTTCCCAAGAGTTCCAAGCTTTCGCAATTACATCTCCACGGAGGTCCATCTAAATCATTGCAAGGCTTCACCTTGTGTTTTCAACTACCCTTTCTTTCCGTTTGATCATTCTTTTGTTTAAGTGAGTTCTTCATGGAGGTTCTACATGATGGTTCATCAAGGATTTATTTCCTTCTCGAAGTTTTCATCGAGATTATTTTAAGGAGCTCAAGCATTCTTCTTCTTGTAATCCGGAGTGTAATTCTTTCTTCCATACCATTGGAGGTGGTATTATGTCATTCTTGATAATTTTCCTTCGTGCTTCATGTTTCTCAAGCTATCAAGAATGAGGTATTTTAAATTCATCAACCTCTTCATTGGAATTATCTTGGGTTATGTTTCACCTAAAGCCTTCCCTAAGGATTGTTGCTATTTGTGGTGCTTATAAATGACCTAAGTTCTTCATTTAACCTCCCGGTGAAATAAGTTTCTCGTCTTCTTGTTCATATCAATCCAATCTTGTTTCGTTAGTGGCAGTATTTCACCTCAAGAAGTTGAGATGTCCTCCATAAGGCCACGACAAGTTTATGCTTTTCGTTGTTGGTTTTCCCAACAACTCCGTTCGACCCCTCTCCTAAGGATGCCTTTTCAAGCTCAATTGTTGTGGTAGAAGTGGCATTTTCTTCTCAATTCTTTTATTCCAATGATCTCTTCTATTATTTTCTTCCGGAGGCATTGTGATGTTGCTGTCTTCGTCCCATCAACTCATTGTGCCAAGTTCATATTCTTTTCCTTGCTTATCCCATCTAACCGGAGTGTTGTGCCCTCTTTTCAGTTCTATCATCTTATCAAGTTTTACCTCCCTTCTCAACCGGAGTGCTGCCCGAGACCTTTCTTACCCCTTGCCTCATTCTTTTAATAGTTTTGGAGGCAGTGTGTTGTGATTTCATCAAGTATCTTCTCATCTTATCAAGTTCTTATTCAATCCTCCTTCTTTTCATTCGGAGTGCTGCCCGAATTTGTTCTTCCTTGTTACTCTTCCCTACCGGAGTGTTTTCAACTTTGATCTTCTTCATTGTATTCTTTCTTTAAATTTGTTCAATTTTTCAAGGTTCATTGGTTTCACTCATTTGTCAAAGAAGCAACTTAGTTTTACCACTTATCTTCCTCTTCCGTTTTCCCTCCGGTGCCATTCTAGATCTCGGGACGAGATCCTCTCGTAGTGGTGGAGTGTTGTGATGCCCCGAGACCGATGCTCGAGAAGACCTCCATATATTTCGTGTTTCGCCGTGTGTTTCATTTGTGCCTGCCCTTTTATTTTTGCATTGCATCATGTCATCATGCCATCATGTCATTTTTAACTCAACTAAATAAATGGCATGGATCTTTGATCCATTTAAATCGAGGGAATTCACATGGTGAGTTCTCTTTATAACACATATCCTCCCGATAGTAGGGAGCTATATTAAATATTTTCTTTAATTTGAAATTCACCATAACACACTTGCAAAATCCCAATGCCTTTGTTATCACAACTCTTGACCTCTAACTTTTCCATATATCCTTTCGTCATTTTCCAGAGCTCCACTAAAAACCCGAACATTTTTGGGCACTTCAAAATCCCCCCTTGTTCAAAACATTTGAATTAAATTCAAATGCTTTTAATTTGAAACTTTGCAATCTTGCTCACTCCAATTCTAGTTGTGGTGCTTTGATATATGTCCTAGTAGCCGCATGCCAAATTCCAACCTGATTCGAATTTATTTGACCCTTCAAATAAATTTGTAACCTTCCTTTTTTTCCTTCTTGTGTTGGAATTAAAAAAAGAAGGGGAGAACCTTTCTTTTCTGTCAGGCCCTACTCTTTGTTGGGTAACGTAGTAATTTCAAAAAAATTCCTACGCACACGCAAGATCATGGTGATGCATAGCAACGAGAGGGGAGAGTGTGATCTACGTACGCTTGTAGACCGACAGCGGAAGCGTTAGCACAACGCGGTTGATGTAGTCGTACGTCTTCACGACCCGACCGATCAAGCACCGAAACTACCGCACCTCCGAGTTCTAGCACACATTCAGCTCGATGATGATCCCCGGACTCCGATCCAGCAAAGTGTTGGGGAAGAGTGCCGTCAGCACGACGGCGTGGTGACGATCTTGAAGTACTACCGTCGCAGGGCTTCGCCTAAGCACTGCTACAATATTATTGAGGATTATGGTGGAAGGGGGCACCGCACACAGCTAAGAATATGATCACGTGGATCAACTTGTGTCTAGGGGTGCCCCCTGCCCCCGTATATAAAGGATCAAGGGGTGGGGGGTGCGGCCGGCCAGGAGGAGGGCGCGCCAGGAGGAGTCCTACTCCCACCGGGAGTAGGATTCCCCCCCCTTTCCTAGTTGGAATAGGATTCGGGAGGGGGAAAGAGGAGAGAGAGAAGGAAGGGGGGCGCCGCCCCCTCTCCTTGTCCTATTCGGACTAGGGGGGAGGGGCGCGCGGCCCAGCCCTGGACACCTCTCCTCTCTTCCACTAAAGCCCACTAAGGCCCATATACCTCCCGGGGGGTTCCGGTAACCTCCCGGTACTCCGGTAAAATCCCGATTTCACCCGAAACACTCCCGATATCCAAATATAGGCTTCCAATATATCAATCTTTATGTATCGACCATTTCGAGACTCCTCGTCATGTCCGTGATCACATCCGGGACTCCTAACAAATCTTCGGTACATCAAAATGCATAAACTCACAATATAACTGTCATCGAAACCTTAAGCGTGCGGACCCTACGGGTTCGAGAACAATGTAGACATGACCGAGACACGTCTCCGGTCAATAACCAATAGCGGAAACTAGATGCTCATATTGGCTCCCACATATTCTACAAAGATCTTTATCGGTCAGACCGCATAACAACATACGTTGTTCCCTTTGTCATCGGTATGTTACTTGCCCGAGATTCGATCGTCGGTATCTTAATACCTAGTTCAATCTCGTTACCGGCAAGTCTCTTTACTCGTTCCGTAATACATCATCTCACAACTAACTCATTAGTTGCAATGCTTGCAAGGCTTATGTGATGTGCATTACCGAGAGGGCCCAGAGATACCTCTCCGACAATCGGAGTGACAAATCCTAATCTTGAAATACGCCAACCCAACATATACCTCTGGAGACACCTGTAGAGCTCCTTTATAATCACCCAGTTACGTTGTGACGTTTGGTAGCACACAAAGTGTTCCTCCGGCAAACGGGAGTTGCATAATCTCATAGTCATAGGAACATGTATAAGTCATGAAGAAAGCAATAGCAACATACTAAACGATCGGGTGCTAAGCTAATGGAATCGGTCATGCCAATCACATCATTCTCCTAATTACGTGATCCCGTTAATCAAATAACAACTCTTTTGTTTATGGTTAGGAAACATAACCATCTTCGATTAACGAGCTAGTCAAGTAGAGGCATACTAGTGACACTCTGTTTGTCTATGTATTCACACATGTATTATGTTTCCGGTTAATACAATTCTAGCATGAATAATAAACATTTATCATGATATAAGGAAATAAATAATAACTTTATTATTGCCTCTAGGGCATATTTCCTTCAGTCTCCCACTTGCACTAGAGTCAATAATCTAGTTCACATCGCCATGTGATTCAACACTAAGAGTTCACATCACCATGTGATTAACACCCATAGTTCACATCGTCATGTGGCCTATACCCAAAGGGTTTACTAGAGTCAATAATCTAGTTCACATCATTTATGTGATTAACAACCAAAGAGCACTAAGGTGTGATCATGTTTTGCTTGTGAGATAATTTTAGTCGACGGGTCTGTCACATACAGATCCGTAAGTATTTTGCGAATTCTATGTCTACAATGCTCTGCACGGAGCTACTCTAGCCAATTGTTCCCACTTTCAATATGTATCTAGATCAAGACTTAGAGTCATCCAGATCTGTGTCAAAACTTGCATCGACGTAACTTTTCACGACGAACCTTTTGTCACCTCCATAATCGAGAAATATTTCCTTATTCCACTAAGGATAATTTTGACCAATGTCCAGTGATCTACTCTTAGATCACTATTGTACTCCCTTGCTTAACACAGTGTAGGGTATACAATAGATCTGGTACACATCATGGCATACTTTATAGAACCTATGGCTGAGGCATAGGGAATGACTTTCATTCTCGTTCTATCTTCTGCCGTGGTCGGGCTTTGAGTCTTACTCAATTTCATACCTTGTAACACAGCCAAGAACTCTTTCTTTGACTGTTCCATTTTTGAACTACTTCAAAATATTGTCAAGGTATGTACTCATTGAAAAAACTTATCAAGCGTCTTGATCTATCTCTATAGATTTTGATGCTTAATATGTAAGCAGCTTCACCGAGGTATTTCTTTGAAAAACTTCTTTTAAAAACACTCCTTTATGCTTTGCAGAATAATTCTACATTATTTCCGATCAACAATATGTCATTCACATATACTTATCAGAAATGATGTAGTGCTCCCACTCACTTTCTTGTAAATACAGGCTTCACCGCAAGTCTGTATAAAACTATATGCTTTGATCAACTTATCAAAGCGTATATTCCAACTCCGAGATGCTTGCACCAGTCCATAGATGGATCGCTGGAGCTTGCATATTTTGTTAGCACCTTTAGGATTGACAAAACCTTCTGGTTGCATCATATACAACTCTTCTTTAAATCCATTAAGGAATGTAGTTTTGTTTATCCATTTGCCAGATTTCATAAAAATGCGGCAATTGCTAACATGATTTGGACAGACTTAAGCATCGCTACGAGTGAGAAAATTTCATCGTAGTCAACACCTTGAACTTTGTCAAAAACCTTTTTCGACAAGTCTAGCTTTGTAGATAGTAACACTACTATCAGCATCCGTCTTCCTCTCGAAGATCCATTTATTTTCTATGGCTTGCCGATCATCGGGCAAATCCATCAAAGTCCATACTTTGTTCTCATACATGGATCATATCTCAGATTTCATGGCCTCAAACCATTTCGCGGAATCTGGGCTCATCATCGCTTCCTCATAGTTCGCAAGTTCATCATGGTCTAGTAACATGACTTCCAGAACAGGATTACGGTACCACTCTGGTGCGGATCTCACTCTGGTTTACCTACGAGATTCGGTAGTAACTTGATCTGAACTTACATGATCATCATCATTAGCTTCCTCACTAATTGGTGTAGTAGTCACAAGAACATATTTCTGTGATGAACTACTTTCCAATAAGGGAGAAGGTACAATTACCTTATCAAGTTTTCTACTTTCCTCCCACTCACTTCTTTCGAGAGAAACTCCTTCTCTAGAAAGTTTCCGAATTTAGCAACAAAAGTCTTGCCTTCAGATCTGTGATAGAAGGTGTATCCAATAGTTTCCTTTGGATATCCTATGAAGACGCACTTCTCCGATTTAGGTTTGAGCTTATCAAGTTGAAACTTTTTCACATAAGCATTGCAACCTCAAACTTTAAGAAACGACAGCTTAGGTTTCTTGCTAAACCATAGTTCATATGGTGTCATCTCAAATGGATTTAGATGGTGCCCTTTTTAACGTGAATGTAGCTGTCTCTAATGCATAACCCCAAAACAATAGCGGTAAATCTGTAAGAGACATCATAGATCGCACCATATCAAATAAAGTACGATTACGATGTTCGAACACACCATTACACTGTGGTGTTCCAGGTGGCGTGAGTAGTGAAACTATTTCACATTGTTTTAACTGAAGACCAAACTCGTAATTGAAATACTCTTCTCCACGATCAGATCGTAGAAACTTTATTTTCTTGTTACGACGATTTTCCACTTCACTCTGAAATTCTTTGAACTTTTCAAATGTTTCAGACTTATGTTTCATCAAGTAGATATACTCACATCTGCTCAAATTATCTGTGAAGAACAGAAAATAATGATACCTGTCGCAAGCCTCAATATTCATCGGACCACATACATCAGTATGTATGATTTCCAACAAATCTGTTGCTCGCTCCATTGTTCCAAAGAACGGAGTCTTAGTCATCTTGCCCATGAGGCATGGTTCGCAAGCATCAACTGATTCATAATCAAGTGATTCCAAAAGCCCACCAGCATGGAGTTTCTTCATGCGCTTTACACCAATATGACCTAAACGGCAGTGCCACAAATAAGTTTGCACTATCATTATTAACTTTGCATCTTTTGGTTTCAATATTATGTTTATGTGCATCACTACGATCGAGATCCAACGAACTATTTTCATTGGGTGTGTAACCATATAAGGTTTTATTCATGTAAACAGAACAACAATTTATTCTCTTACTTAAATGAATAACCGTATTACAATAAACATGATCAAATCATATTCATGCTCAACGCAAACACCAAATAACACTTATTTATGTTCAACACTAATCCCGAAAGTATAGGGAGTGTGCGATGATGATCATATCAATTTTGGAACCACTTCCAACACACATCGTTACTTCACCCTTAACTAGTCTCTGTTTATTCTGCAACTCCCGTTTCGAGTTACTAATCTTAGCAACTGAACTAGTATCAAATACTGAGGGATTGCTATAAACACTAGTAAAGTACACATCAATAACATGTATATCAAATATACTTATGTTCACTTTGCCATCCTTTGTATCCGCCAATCACTTGGGGTAGTTCTGCTTCCAATGACCAGTCCCTTTGCAGTAGAAGCACTTAGTCTCAGGCTTAGGATCAGACTTGGGCTTCTTCACTTGAGCAGCAACTTGCTTGCCGTTATTCTTGAAGTTCCCCTTCTTCCCTTTGCCCTTTTCTTGAAACTAGTGGTCTTGTCAACCATCAACACTTGATGTTTTTCTTGATTTCTACCTTCGTTGATTTCGGCATCACGAAGAGCTTGGGAGTTGTTTCCGTTATCCCTTGCATATTATAGTTCACCACGAAGTTCTACTAACTTGGTGATGGTGACTAGAGAATTCTGTCAATCACTATCTTATCTGGAAGATTAACTCCCACTTGATTCAAGCGATTGTAGTACCCAGACAATCTGAGCACATGCTCACTAGTTGAGCGATTCTCCTCCATCTTTTAGCTATAGAACTTGTTGGAGACTTCATATCTCTCAACTCGGGTATTTGTTTGAAATATTAACTTCAACTCCTGGAACATCTCATATGGTCCATGACGTTCAAAACGTCTTTGAAGTCCCGATTCTAAGCCATTAAGCACGGTGCACTAAACTATCAAGTAGTCATCATATTGAGCTAGCCAAACGTTCATAATGTCTGCATCTGCTCCTGCAATAGGTCTGTCACCTAGTGGTGCATCAAGGACATAATTCTTCTATGCAGCAATGAGGATAAACCTCAGATCACGGATCCAATTTGCATCATTGCTACTAACATCTTTCAACACAATTTTCTCTAGGAACATATCAAAATAAACACAGGGAAGCAACAACGCGAGCTATTGATCTATAACATAATTTGCAAAATACTACCATGACTAAGTTCATGATAAATTTAAGTTCAATTTAATCATATTACTGAAGAACTCCCACTTAGATAGACATCCCTCTAATCCTCTAAGTGATTACGTGATCCAAATCAACTAAACCATGTCCGATCATCACGTGAGATGGAGTAGTTTCATTGGTGAACATCGCTATGTTGATCATATCTACTATATGATTCACGCTCGACCTTTCAGTCTCCGTGTTCCGGGGCCATATCTGTATATGCTTGGCTCGTCAAGTATAACCTGAGTATTCCGTGTGTGCAACTATTTTGCACCCATTGTATTTGAACGTAGAGCCTATCACACCCGATCATCACGTGGTGTCTCAGCACGAAGAACTTTTGCAACGGTGCATACTCAGGGAGAACACTTCTTGATAGTTAGTGAGAGATCATCTAAAAATGCCACCGTCAATCAAAGCAAGATAAGATGCATAAAAGATAAACATCACATGCAATCAATATAAGTGATATGATATGGCCATCATCATCTTGTGCTTGTGATCTCCATCATCGAAGCACCGTCGTGATCACCATCGTCATCGGCGCGACACCTTGATCACCATTGTAGTATCGTTGTCGTCTCGCCAATCTTATGCTTCCACGACTATCGCTACCGTTTAGTGATAAAGTAAAGCATTACAGCGCAGTTGTATTGCATACAATAAAGCGACAACCATATGGCTCCTGCCAGTTGCCGATAACTCGGTTACAAAACATGATCATCTCATACAATAAAATTTAGCATCATGTCTTGACCATATCACATCACAACATGCCCTGCAAAAACAAGTTAGACGTCCTCTACTTTGTTGTTGCAAGTTTTACGTGGCTGCTACAGGCTTTAAGCAAGAACCAATCTTACCTACGCATCAAAACCACAACGATAGTTTGTCAACTTGGTGCTGTTTTAACCTTCGCAAGGACCGGGCATAGCCACACTTGGTTCAACTAAAGTTGGAGAAACTATTACCTGCTAGCCACCTTTGTGCAAAGCACGTCGGGAGAACCGGTCTCGCGTAAGCGTACGCGTAATGTCGGTCCGGGCCGCTTCGTCCAACAATACCGCCGAACCAAAGTATGACATGCTGGTAAGCAGTATGACTTATATCGCCCACAACTCACTTGTGTTCTACTCGTACAAATAACATCAACACATTAAACCTAGGCTCGGATGCCACTGTTGGGTAACGTTGTAATTTCAAAAAAATTCCTATGCAGACGCAAGATCATGGTGATGCATATCAATGAGAGGGGAGAGTGTGATCTACGTACCCTTGTAGACCAACATCGGAAGCGTTAGCACAACGCGGTTGATGTAGTCGTACGTCTTCACGGCCCGACCGATCAAGCACCGAAACTACGGCACCTCTGAGTTCTAGAACACGTTCAGCTCGATGATGATCCCCGGACTTCGATCTAGCAAAGTGTCGGGGAAGAGTTCCATCAGCACGACGGCGTGGTGACGATCTTGATGTACTACCGTCGCAGGGCTTCGCCTAAGCACTGCTACAATATTATCGAGGATTATGGTGGAAGGGGGCACCGCACACGGCTAAGAATATGATCACGTGGATCAACTTGTGTCTAGGGGTGCCCCCTGCCCCCGTATATAAAGGATCAAGGGGGTGGGTGCGGCCGGCCAGGAGGAGGGTGTGCCAGGAGGAGTCCTACTCCCATCGGGAGTAGGATTCCCCCCTTTCCTAGTTGGAATAGGATTCGGGAGGGGGAAAGAGGAGAGAGAGAAGGAAGGGGGGCGCCGCCCCCCTCTCCTTGTCCTATTCGGACTAGGGGGGAGGGGCGCGCAGCCCAGCCCTGGCCACCTCTCCTCTCTTCCACTAAAGCCCACTAAGGCCCATATACCTCCCGGGGGGTTCCGGTAACCTCCCGGTACTCCGGTAAAATCCCGATTTCACCCGGAACACTTCCGATATCCAAATATAGGCTTCCAATATATCAATCTTTATATCTCGACCATTTCAAGACTCCTCGTCATGTCCGTGATCACATCCAGGACTCCGAACAAATCTTCGGTACATCAAAATGCATAAACTCATAATATAACTGTCATCGAAACCTTAAGCGCGCGGACCCTACGGGTTCGAGAACAATGTAGACATGACCGAGACACGTCTCCGGTCAATAACAATTAGCGGAACCTGGATGCTCATATTGGCTCCCACATATTCTACGAAGATCTTTATCGGTCAGACCGCATAACAACATACGTTGTTCCCTTTGTCATCGGTATGTTACTTGCCCGAGATTCGATCGTCGGTATCTTAATACCTAGTTCAATCTCGTTACCGGCAAGTCTCTTTACTCGTTCCGTAATACATCATCTCACAACTAACTCATTAGTTGCAATGCTTGCAAGGCTTATGTGATGTGCATTACCGAGAGGGCCCAGAGATACCTCTCCGACAACCGTTGTGACAAATCCTAATCTCGAAATACGCCAACCCAACATGTACCTTTGGAGACACCTGTAGAGCTCCTTTATAATCACCCAGTTACGTTGTGACGTTTGGTAGCACACAAAGTGTTCCTCTGGCAAACGGGAGTTGCATAATCTCATAGTCATAGGAACATGTATAAGTCATGAAGAAAGCAATAGCAACATACTAAACGATCGGGTGCTAAGCTAATGGAATGGGTCATGTCAATCACATCATTCTCCTAATGATGTGATCCCGTTAATCAAATAACAACTCTTTTGTTTATGGTTAGGAAACATAACCATCTTCGATTAACGAGCTAGTCAAGTAGAGGCATACTAGTGACACTCTGTTTGTCTATGTATTCACACATGTATTATGTTTCCGGTTAATACAATTCTAGCATGAATAATAAACATTTATCATGATATAAGGAAATAAATAATAACTTTATTATTGCCTCTAGGGCATATTTCCTTCACTCTTTTCTCCCTCCCACCTCTTCTATGCGTGGTAGCTAGCCCAGCCTAGGCCGGCCTGCTAGGCCCAGCCGGCCCATCTAACTCCTCTAACCCTAGGCGCCCGAGCCACCTAGGCCCGATCCCCTCCTCCCTCTCCTCTCCATTCGCGCCGCCAGGGAGCCCGACTCCTCCATCTCGCTCGATCCCATCTCCCTCTCGATCTCTTCCCTACTCGCTACCTCTCTTTCCCTCGTCCTCCTCCCAAAACTTGCACGCAGAGGAGCAGCTTCCCATTCCCCCGATCCCCTTGTCCAGTACCTTGGCCTCCGGCCATGGCGCCCACACCGACCACCCAGCAGGCCGGTGCCCTTGCCGAAGCCACCTTGCCGCGCCTCCTCCTCACCAAGCTCCCCGTCGCCCGAGGAGAGGAGCTCCTTGAGCACCTGCGCCCGCAGACATCGCGCCTGTCGCTGACGCCACAAGTCCGTGTCGCCGAGCCCCTCGTCCTGCCGGAGTTGCTCCTTCTGCCGCACGCCCACCGAGCTCTATCGCGCCCGACGCCATCGACCTCGAGCTCCCGTGCCCTGCCTTTGTCCGCGCGCCTGTGACGAAGCTCCGGGAGCAGCCATGGCCGTGGATGCCGTTCACCGCCTCCAGTTCGAAGCTCCGGCGTGCCCAAGCCTCGGAGGCGACCGGATCGACCTCCCTAAGCCCCCGTCGCTGGCCTACCCTATTTCTGCTGCGCCGAACGATGACGACCAGCGCCATTACCCCTACTTGCACTCCTGCCGCGCCTGCGAAGGAGATGACTAGCAGCACCCAGCCCCGTTGACCGCTGCACGCGCAGGCCCAGTGCACCCACCAGGGTCTCCCCTCCTTCTGTGGGCTGCGCCCCTCTCCATGGCCAAGACCGGGACACCGCGAACGTCAAGTTCCTCCACAGGCGCCCGAACAACTACAAAGTTTTGCGTCAAGTACCTCTACTGTCATCATCGGAATCCCATGAACACCAAATACCTCGACGCCCAACGCCAAGAGCAACTACCGACGCCGAAGACCCACGAACCAAAAACGTCAAGTTCGACAACCGTTGACGTGCACTTCGACAAGTACCACTACGGCCGGATACCTCGACGCCCGACGCCTAAAACGATCACCGCCGGAAATAACGCCAAGTACTAGGTCAACGAGAACCGCCAAGTTCGTCTTCCGCCGTCTCTGAAATCGACAATTACCAACGAACCGTGAACAACTACTTCCTCTACCATCGCCGAGTGCCACTACTTCCCACGACGATCGTGAACGACTACACCGCTTGACCCGAACCGTTCCAATAGTGCACGCTTCGAAAGGTATAACCGCCGAGGCGATGATCCGTGGAACGAATGCATGTTGGTTGTTGTAATCCGCCCGTGAACGTTAGTTGTTCCCTCATTTGACACCGTCGTTGACTCATGGGACACCCGGTATCCGGGATCACCCCACATCTCTAGCATGTTCCGAACATCCGCACCCTTGCTTCCTTTGCAGCGGTATCTCCATGAGCTACCAGAACCGATATGGTGCCATGGCATCATTTTCGGGTTCGTCACCGTGGCACCCTTTCTTTCCACCACGGTGACAAATGCTTCATTATGCTTTTATCAACTTTTAATAAAAATTGCATAAACTTGCACATGTCATCCGCATCATGTTAACAACATCAAGAATGTTTAAAATTGTTGTTTGTATTAATTTGCTAAATGCATATGGGGTTTTACCGGGTTTGTTGTTTGTTATATCCGGCCCCATTTAAATTGTTTAGATGGTATAGTTTTGTTATGCGTCACCTCTTGCCATGTTAACCAACCTTTTATATTGTTGAGTACCTAACCGGGAGTGAACTAAATAATTGATGTGGTGTTTCGTCAATATGCAATGGAGTTGCATATTGAGCTCCACTTAATTTGTAGGGTTGTTTGTGCATTTTTGCTATGCCATGCTTCATTAAACCGGACATGCATCATACTTGATTGTGCATCATGCCATGATTATGTGTTGGTTGTTTACTATGTTGTGTGCTTCTTTCCGGTGTTGCTTCTTCGGGTTGGTTCCGAGAACGTCGCGTTTGTGAGGACCCCTTCGACTACGTCCGTTTGCCTTCTTCATGGACTCGTTCTTCTTCCTTGCGGGATCTCAGGCAAGATGACCATACCCTCGAAATCACTTCTATCTTTGCTTGCTAGTTGCTCGCTCTTTTGCTATGCCTATGCTGCGATACCTACCACTTGCTTACCATGCCTCCCATATTGTTAAGCCAAGCCTCTAATCCACCTTGTCCTAGCAAACCGTTGTTTGGCTATGTTACCGCTTTGCTCAGCCCCTCTTATAGCGTTGTTAGTTGCAGGTGAAGATTGGAGCTTGTTCCATGTTTGGAACATGGGTATTTTGCTGGGATATCACAATATCTCTTATTTAATTAATGCATCTATATACTTGGTAAAGGGTGGAAGGCTCGGCCTTATGCCTGGTGTTTTGTTCCAGTCTTGCCGCCCTAGTTTCCGTCATATCGGTGTTATGTTCCCGGATTCTGCGTTCCTTACGCGGTTGGGTTATAATGGGAACCCCTTGACACTTCGCCTTGAATAAAACTCCTCCAGCATGGCCCAACATTGGTTTTACCATTCGCCACATAGCCTTTTCTTTCCCTTGGGTTCTGTAGACTCAAGGGTCATCTTTATTTTAAACCCCCGGGCCAGTGCTCCTCTGAGTGTTGGTCCAAACTGAGCGATGTCCGGAGCTACCAAGGGCAACTCTGGGCTGGCCCACCCGACGTCTGGCTCATCCGGTGTGCCCTGAGAACGAGATATGTGCAGCTCCTATCGGGAATTGTCGGCACATCTGGGTGGCTTTGTTGGTCTTGTTTTATCATTGTCGAAATGTCTTGTAACCGGGATTCCGAGTCTGATCGGGTCTTCCCGCTAGAAGGAATATCCTTCGTTGACCATGAGAGCTTGTGATGGGCTAAGTTGGGACACCCCTGCAGGGATTTGAACTTTTGAAAGCCGTGCCCACGGTTATGGGCAGATGGGAATTTGTTAATGTCCGGTTGTAGAAAACCTGAAGTTGACCTTAATTAAAATGCACCAACCACGTGTGGAATCGTGATGGTCTCTTCTCGGCGGAGTCTGGGAAGTGAACACGGTGTTGGAGTTATGCTTGACGTAGGTTGTTCTAGGATCACTTCTTGATCATAGATTTCTCGAACGTGCTTTGCCTTCTCTTCTCGCTCTCTTTTGCATATATGTTAGCCACCAAATATGCTAGTCGCTTGCTGCAGCTCCACGTCATACCTTTTACCCTTCCTATAAGCTTAAATAGTCTTGATCGCGAGGGTGTGAGATTGATGAGTCCCCGTGACTCATAGATACTTCCAAAACCAATTTGCAGGTGCCGATGTTACCGAGCAGGTGACGCAACCAAGCTCAAGGAGGAGCTCGATGAAGATCTTGTCCTTTGTCTTGTTTCGTTTCTAGTTGATCAGTAGTGGAGCCCAGTTGGGGTCGATCGGGGGACCTTGTCGCATTTGGGGTTGCTCTTTATTTTGGTTCCGCAGCCGGACCTTGATTGTATTTGGATGTTGTAATTCTTTATTCATGTAATTGTGTGAAGTGGCGATTGTAAGCCAACTATGTATCTTTTTCCCTTATGTATTACATGGGCTGTGTGAAGATTACCTCACTTGCGACATTGCTTTCAATGCGGTTATGCCTCTAAGTCGTGCTTCGACACGTGGGAGATATAGCCGCATCGAGGGCGTGACACCCGGGGCCGGTCCCAGCAACCCGCCAGAGGCAAACTGGATCACAACACCCGGGGCGGGGGCGCCGGTTCAGCCAAGGGCCATGGAACCACCCCGTGTGAATACAGCTCCGCCTCCTAACACACCAGTACCACCGGGTCACTTCTCTAACCCGTTGGAGAATTTAATTGCCTCGTCGGCCCGTCTGGCGGCCCTCCCAATGGAAGGTGACTCTCCAATGGCAATCGAAACATGAAGGGTCAGAAAACTTCTCCAGACAGCCCTAGCGCAACTGAATCGACGGGAATTTGTCTTTTTCACCAGAGGTGGATCAAATTTTTTGACACCCAACCATTTTGTCAATTGTGCATTAAATATGGCCTAGTATTTTATAAAATTGATTAGGTCCAATTTTGCAACAAATATATGGTAGGTCCTTCACAAAAACAAACTCATTTCGGGCACTCGGAAAATGGAAAATGAATTTTCCGTGCAAAGAAAATAAAAACTCCCTTAGGCAACATTGTTTGGAATTCGAAGATGCACCCTTGTGCACAATACGAGATCATTTGAACAAACTATTCCATGAATGTGGCCATAAGATTGATCATTTGGCTTAAAAGCCATGAATCTTCACAGTTGATAGCTCATTTCTGAGAACACTTTTTTAAAATAATTACCGTATTACAAGTTTATTATTTTTCCTGTAAACTTGGTCACATATAATGACACAATGCAAAGGTTTTCCAATTTTTTGATTTTTTTTGATTTTTTATGCCCGTTTCAAAATGCGGTCAAAACGGCGGGCTTGACCGTTCCTAGCTAGTGGTTGAATCTTGGAATTTTTTGGTGTTTCTTTGATTAAATAGATACTTATGTACCTAGAAATGATTTTTGGAAAAAAATAAAGAGCAAGCTATGAGGCAGCTGCAGTTCAAATTTGACCCGCTTCCTACTGAATCGGCGGGAATTTGTCTTTTTCACCAGAGGTGGATCAAAACTTTTGACACCCAACCATTTGGTCAATTGTGAATGAAATATGGCCTAGTATTTTATAAAAATGATTTGGTCCAATTTTGCAACAAATATATGGTAGGTCCTTCACAAAAAAAAACTCATTTCAGGCACTCGGAAAATGGAAAATGAATTTTCTGTGCAAAGAAAATAAAAACTCCCTTAAGCAATATTGTTTGGAATTCCAAGATGCACCTTGTGCACAATATGAGATCATTTGAACAAACTATGCCATGAACGTGGCCATAAGATTGATCATTTGGCTTGAAAGCCCTGAATCTTCACGCGTGATAGCTCATTTCTGAGAATACTTTTTTAAAATAATTGCCGTATTACAAGTTTATTATTTTTCCTGGAAACTTGGTCACATATGATGACACAATGCGAAGGTTTTCCAATTTTTTAAATATTTTTTTGAATTTTTTATGCCCGTTTCAAAATGCGGTCAAAACAGCGGGAATGATCGTTCCTAGCTAGTGGTTGAATCTTGGAATTTTTTTGGTGTTTCTCTGATTAAATAGATACTTTTGTACCTAGAAATGATTTTTATAAAAGGGACAATTGCATTTTTACCCCTAGTTGGTTCCTACCCACGGGTTTTGCCCTTACTTTTCGAGCTTGCTCAGTTTTGCCCTTACTTTTTCCGTCGAGATCCCTCGAATGCCCTTTGACCGTTTGACCAAAACTTTGAAAATTCATAACTAATTCATATGAACTCAGAAAAATGCAAATAAGATATCAAAATGTTCATATAAACATTACCTTTATGGGCATATCATTTGCATTCAGGACAAAATCATCATTTAAACTACCCGAGGTCATTAATGTTATTAACATTATTAAAGATAAATAGTTATAAACAATATTCTTTTCGTGAATAAAAATTATATGCAAATGTAGGTGGTGATTTCTGAACATCCTGATACCTTATTTGCATTTTCCTGAGTTCATATCAACTTGTTATGAAGTTTCCAAATAATGGTCAAAGTCATTAGAACATTCATAACAAGTTGATAGAAACTCAGAAAAATGCAAATAAGTTATCAGGATGTTCAGAAAATATCACCTACATTTGCATGTAATTTTTATTCATGAAAAAATATATTTTTTATACCTATTTATTTTTAATAATATTAATAACATTAATTACCTCGGGTAGTTTAAATGATGATTTTGTCCTGAATGCAAATGATATGCCCATAAAGTTAATGTTTATCTGAACATTTTGATATCTTATTTGCATTTTTCTGAGTTCATATGAATTAGTTATGAATTTTCAAAGTTTTGGTCAAACGGTCAAAGGGCATTCGAGGGACCTTGATGGAAAAAGTAAGGGCAAAACTGAGCAATCTCGAAAAGTAAGGGCAAAACCCATGGGTAGGAACCAACTAGGGGTAAAAATGCAATTGTCCCTTTATAAAAATAAATAAATAGCAAACTATGAGGCAGCCGCAGTTCAAATTTGACCCGCTTCCAACTGAATCGGTGAAAATTTGTCTTTTTCACCAGAGGTGTATCAAAACTTTTTACACCCAATAATTTGGTCAATTGTGCATTAAATATGGCCTAGTATTTTAGAAAAATGTTTTGGTCCAATTTTGCAACAAATATATTATAGGTCCTTCACAAAAAAACTCAGTTTGGACACTCAAAAAATGATTAAAAATGGCTAGAAAGATCAGAAATGCATACAAATTGGTGCTCATCCATAAAATGTGGTCTAACTTGAGTGAAAAATGGTATAATGCCCTTTTGCAAAATATTTTTGATAGTTGCTTCACAAAATAGCTCTATCTTTAGTACTTGGAAATTATTTTCAATCACAGATTCTCGGACCAATTAGAACACTTCTCACGGATCACCCCACTCTATGTGATTTGAACCGTCCACACTAGACGAATCCAACGTCTCTCGCTCACCTCTCAGCAGGGCAACCAAACCCTAACTCCACTCCTCTCCCCCGATTCAGATCCACTCGCAGCCACCACCTACCTCCCGCCCCCGATTCAGATCCCGCCGCCCACGCCCGTGCGCCACCACACTTCGCCGACCCACCGCGCTCGCCGCGCTCGTCCCTGATGCCTCACTCGCCGCGCTTGTCCTGCCCTAACTCCCCTCCCACTTCAGCCACCGCTGCCCCCTTCTCCCTCCCACCCACGCCCCACGCCCACGCCCCCAACCCCACCCCATTCTCCTTCCACCGACCTTCTTCCTCGCCGTAGGTGCCACTGCTCGTCTCCTCTCCGGTGAGTGCGGAGGAGCCACCGCGGTCGAGGCAGCCGCCGGCTGGAGCCCCGCCTCTTCTCCTCTCTGGTCAACATGGAGGTCCGCCGCGTCCAACCTCCCGCTGCGTGCTCGCCGTCGGCGCCCTCCTCGTCTTCTTCGCCGTCCACTTCCTCCTCCGCTCCCCCTCGCCGCCGCGCCCCGTCACCGGCCCGCCCTCCAACCCTAGTAGCGCCACCACCTCCTTCGTCGCCTCACTCGACCACTTCCTCGAGTCCCCCCACCGCACCGCCACCTCCTCCGCGGCGCCCGGGGACCTCGACGCCGCGATCCGGAGGAAGGAGGAGTCCCGACTGTACGGGGACCCCCGGGGCGCGTGGTCGGCGGTGCTCGCGCCGCTCAGGGTCTACGTGTACGAGATGCCGCGCAAGTTCACCTACGACCTGTTCAGGCTGTTCAGGGACTCGTACCGTGACACCGCCAACCTCACCTCCAACGGGAGCCCCGTGCATAGGCTCATCGAGCAGGTGGGCGAGCGGTGACATCGATTTGTATCATCTAGTGTTGCTTTATTTTTGATGTTGGCTGGAACCAACCTGGTTCTATGCTGTACTTAATCTTCATGCAGCACAGCAGTTACTTTAGTACAAGAGCTATGTAATAAGAAGAGCTGACTAGTAGTTAATTTGCTAATTCTACTCTATAGTAAGGACCCGTGTGTAGCTCGCAGTCCCAAGTTGTATTGCTCTGTTTTGTGTTATCTCCACCGCTTATGCTTTTGTCAGAGCATTATGTACCTAATGATGGTTATCTCTGAATAAATTTTCAGGTTCTCTTCCTGCAATTTTGCAGTTGTCCATTTTAATAATTTTCATGGATCAAAGTACTTTCATAACCATTTAACCACTCATTTTTTATTCACCATGTGTAGTCACACTAGTCTGTTTGCATAGATTCATGGATACAAATATTCAAACAGCCCCTTAGTCTGTCAGAACAAAGTTGCATAGATTCATGGATACAAATATTCAGACTTTGAAATCAACACTGCTTCTAGATTCATGGTTTCATAGATTCACTCTTTCAAAAGCAGTAGCCTCTGTACTGAACCTTCTGGATCCATTTTACCTTTCTTGCATAGATTGACACACTGTATTCATAGATATAAACATTCACACCTTTGAATTCGGCAGTGATGCTTTCATGTATTCACATTTTGAACATTGTTGTTGTCATACATTCGATATTTCAGAGAAAAAGTTCCATAGATTGATAGACATAAAGATTCAGTCCTTGAAATCTACATTGTTTGTACATGCATAGTTCCAGACATTCAGTATTTTAAAAACAGCAGCATTTTGTATCATCCCTGCTCTGTTTCTTCTTATTTTGCTTCCTGTATGTATGTATGTGTCTGACGACGAAGGTGGTTTCTTCAGAATTTATCGAGTCTGACAAAGTTGTTCTGAACATTTCTTGAAACAGGGCGAGGCCGGAGATGTCTGTGCGATGATGTCCCTGGGGTGGCGCCACTGTGCCCGACGCTTGCCCTGGTCATCACAGTGGTGCTTCGGCGGCTTCCAGACCCTCTCCTGGATGTGGTGATGGTCACACCACAGTCGTGATGTGGCTGAGCCTCCGCTACAGCTACAACCTCCCTCTGGCGAGCTCCTCCCCGTTCCTTCTTTGGTGTAGCTCCTGCATGGCCTTGGCCATGATTTGGGTTGGATGTGGGGCTCTACTAGTTGCTGCAACCAAGCATCAATTTCTACTGGAGCTCTCTGGTGATAAATTCATGCGGTTCTAGGGTCTGTCAGTAGCTGCCCATGTGTACTTGCTTTATATATGTGCTCCTGTGATCATGGTGGTGTTGATGCTTATCTTGCGTGTCTCTGGTGGTGGTGGTGTTGACAGCAGTTACACACCTAGCTTGTAACTAATATCATTACTGCTAATTTACCTCAAGGTTATCTGAACATGGTTGAAATGAGCGCTGCAAATTTTGATGTCTAAAATCAATTTTTACCTCAAGTCATTAAGTAATTATTTTCATTACATCACAGTTAGCTGAGAATATTGAGTTGAATATTTTATGTATGCCCTGATGCATGTACACATACGGTTGAGAAAATTCCGAGTTGCAGTGGAACAACCTGGAGTTAGATAGGTTCAATTTTCTTTTATTCTATTTCTAGTTTAAGCATATGCAGATTCTAGTAAGTGTCTATGCATGTAGCCCCCTGGCTCGCGTACTGTTGCCGCTGCTCCTGCTATTTTCTACTGTCTGCTGCCGCATACTGCTGCTACTCGCCAGATGCCGTAGCTACTCACTGCTGCTGCTACTCTTGCACTGCTGCTGCTGATGCTACTCGTTATGGAATTCATTATGGAATTTGGTGCGGTATACCATCAATCACAGCTGCTGAGTTAGCTAGTTAGGTAGTAGTACATGATAGTGAATGGCTCAAACGTATTTTTGTGTTTGATGCATGGCCTATCTTACTTCGTGCTTATACATTCTGTTCTGTATCTAACTTATATTGGAAGCTGAATATTCTGCAAGGTGGATCTAACCATCATTAAGTGCACAAGTTTTCAGGATAATTCGCAACTGCATTAAAAAATTCTAGTGGGAGTTATACATGTTTTCTCATGATAGATTGATCTAGACTGAAACATGATTTTGCATCCCGTTTTCCATCGACAAATATACAAGTTATATCAGCAAGTTGCTGTATGTATTAGAGAAATCAGTGTTGATTTATTTGTTCTTTTTTTCTTTCTTATTTTTGCATGAGAGCAAACTGGTGTAGCTAGCTGGAGTATGCAGCCATGAATCAGGAAGTAGCATATTCAGTTTTGCTAATAGAAAATAAATGTATTAAAAACTTTAAAAACTGCATAATAAGTGCTTGTTCATGTTTGGTTTTCTCTAAACTTTGTTTGTATGATTGAGGGCAAATTTACTTGGTTCTTTTCTCTAAACTGTGCTTGGAACATTCATTTTTATGATCTAAAATTGCCTTCCTGTGATGATGCAGGTGCCCAGTTTGTGCTCGCTACCGAAGGATCTCCATGTTGAAGAAGATTGAAGACACTTGTAGAGCTACAAGGTTAACACCAGGGCACCGTATCACATGTAGAGCTTGTAGAGCTTGTATATGTTAGAGCATATTATGTGTAGAGCTTATAAAGTATATGTTATTTGTACAATAGGAGCTCTGTACTGAATCTGGCTGATAATGTTTGGAGTATTATGTGTGTGTATTGTTTGTGCCAGTTTAAATACTGGTTATTTATTTACTGTTAAATTGAAATATGAAGAATATGAACTTGCTAGCTGGGACCCACGTACCTGAACCTGACATCTGGGACCCATTTGCTTAGTGGACCTTTTTTATATTACAAAAAAACTAAAACTTTCTAGCAGAAAAGGCCACGGCCCCAAAATGAGAAGGCTTAATTGTTGGGCTTGGCCCATCTACCTAGCCAAAATTAATATGAGAAAAAACACAAATAGGCCGAATTGTTGGGCTAGGCCCATGTAGAAAATCGAATTGGACCAGGCTGAATCTTGTGCCACATCAGATTGCCACATTGGATGCCTACGTGGCCTGGGGAGGTTGCTAGTGACCAAAACGCCACAGTAGACGTATTTTGGTCATAAAGGTCTATGACCATTCCAGAATAAAGGTCGCTATAGTCAGTTTACGACCGCTAGCTTTTGACCTTATGTTTTTGGTCACAAAAAGGTCACAAATTGAAAACAGTGACCATTCAGTGACCAATAGTGCTGGTCACAAGTTGACATATTTCTTGTAGTGAACCGCCTCCATGGCCGCGGGAGGCCACCATGGGGACCGTGGTATACTTGCGAGGGCGGCCTTGGCCGCGCTTGGCCAGGGGGGAGTCAGGCCCAGCCTGAGGGGCCTTTCCTTTCTCCGCGGCCGAGAATCTCTTTGGAGCCATGGGAGCGGCGAGTAATCGAGAAGAAGGAAAGGAGCAAGAAGGGACGGGCGGAAGGGGGTCGCCCAGCCCCGTACTTATAGCCGGAGGAGGCCAACCGCCGTGCACCACGATCACAGGTAATCATGACCGGTCTCTCTGCATGCAGGGACTTATCAAGTCGTGCGGTCTCCGAGGCACCATGGGGAAGCGCAGTCGCCCACGTCTAATCAATCGCCATGCGGCGCCCAAGGCCGCAGGCTGTTAGGGCCCGCGGCGCTTCGCGCTTGCCCTTTCGCTTTCCTGCTAGGCCAAGCCCGGGCATGCCTTGGGCCCGAGGGCTACCGTCGGTGTTCTGGGAATGGGGGTCCCCAGACTTGCCTACCTGCAGCCTACGGCGTGGCTCAAGCGGGGGCCCGACACGGCCCATCTTCATCAGCTCAAGCTCAAGACCCTCGCGAGGGGCCAAGCCCCGCGGGGCGGACGATAGGAAGCTTCCTCAAAGGCAGCCTCATCAGGCAGGCTCGCGAGGAGGCGGAGAGATCAAGGTAGGGGTACCTCGCGAGGAACCCGTGACGCAAGCCATGACGATCGAGACCAGGCGGGTGCCAGGTGGGCGCCGGCCTGCGCAGTGTCCTTGTTTCCCCTTTGGTGCAAAGGGGGCAAGCACAGGCCAAGGCATCATGCAAAGGTTGCCATTCCGGTGCAACAAGACCAAGACCAGCAGAGGGGCATGACAGAGGTCACCGTGGAGCCCAAGACGGCGTCATCACCAGTACTTTTGGCAGCCGAAGACCACCTTTGGTCAGGATAAGTTGTACTACATGTTCCCCTTCAAAATGGCCAATTGTTGGCGCCCTTCCCGCTCATTATTTGGGGAGAGGCCCAGGGCCTCTATAAATAGAGCTAGCCACCACAGAGGGAGGGGACATCTGGAAATCTGGTAGAACCCTAGCAGAGAGAGAGGGAGAGGCGACTGAACTCACCCTAGCAGTTCATCGCACCAGCTCAAGAACACCTCTCGCGAGGCTATTCTTCCTTTTTACTGATCCTCATCATCCCCTGAGGCAATCCATCACACCACACACTGGAGTAGGGTATTACACCACAACGATGGCCCGAACCAGTATAAACCTCGTGTATCTAGTGTTGTTCGTCATTTTCATCTTAGTTCGCATGAGAGGATCAGACGTAGATCGGTAGGGGAGAGATCTCCGCGCGCACCCAAGTGTTCGAACCTCAAGGGTCTGCCGGAACCCAAAATCCGACAGATGATCCTGTTGTGCAAACACAAGAGGACTACTAAATGCTAGCATCACTGTTTGCTCGAAAAAAGGAAAGTAAATATTTAAAACAACACAGATGAAGCACTTCTCAAGGACAATACCACTTTTTCATGATAGCACCGGGAGTTGATTTTTGTTTTTCTTCCCCTTGTTCTTCCCCTTCATCACTTGGTTCAATAACAAACAAGCTTCACCTTCAATGTAAGATTTGGCATGTCAATTAGGGAGCATAAGTATAGTACTAAACTTAATTTTCTGATGGAAGTGGCAAAATACAGGCCAGCAGTTGTGAAATTTCCTTATCTTACCTCAATGGGATATTACGGTGCACATACAGATTGGAAGTCTTGTCTCCATTTGTGCAATTCACTAAAATCAAGCAACATTATCGTACAAGTAGCACAACATATGAATGCACACTGCAGAATCATGTGAAAGAAGGCTAGTACTAACCTCTCATGATGCGGAATTCAAACAACTCACAAGAAGAAGATCTGAACCAAATTTGCCTTAATGGATAGGAAGTAAGATCTCCTCTTGTGCAGTTCCACTAAGATCAAGCAATCAAGCAACATTGTCGGTGTGACATTTTGGTTGAACTGCACAAAACACTCTTAAAACAAAAGTGTTTTGTGCAGTGCAACAAAAGGTCACAATGGCAATGAGGTGAAGCAAATAACCCTGTTTACACAGAGGTGCAAAGGAAACAATTAGTGGTCAATAACGGTGGATGACACAAAAGCCAACAAAAAGAAGCATCTACCTTATCTAAATGCGAAAGAAAGCAAGACAGTAGCATTTCTCAAACAGTGGCATTGATTAATATTAACATAGAGATTATATTAACAATAAAATTCGTTAAACATGTAATTTGATTTTAACTGTGGCATTGCATCAATTTTCCAGCGGCATTATTAGAGGGTGTTTGTTTACAGGGACATTTTGGTGTAGGGACTAAAAAAACTCTGTGTCAGTCCCATCTAAACCACAGAGGAGGGACTTTTAGGGACTAAAAGTGGGCATTTGGGACTAAAGAAAGAAGACCACGAGGGAGTCTTTTTGGGACTTTTTCTAACAGTTGCCCCTGCCACGCATCGCACCTTGTCTCTATTAGTTCATTACTAGGGGTAACATGGTCTTTTATCATGTCATTTAATAACCTCTAGTCCATGTTTAGTCCTTGGAACCCAGCAGGTAGGGACTAGGGAGTTTTTAACCAAACAAAGCCTTAGATTAACAACAGCTAATGAGTTGCACGGGACAATGGACGCACCAGCACCATGTGCATCTACCGATGTACTATGGTCATGCACAGTCTGTTGCAACAAAGAACAAGCAACCAAGGAGAATATTTGTGTTGGTCCCAGTTTTGTTATCTTTAGACGCCTTTCCCTATGTGAGCGTAGCAAATCTAGTCCTGCTCAAACTCTACAGCCTTGTCCCTTCCTTTCCTTTTTGAACTAGTACTTTCGCCCCTTCCTTTCCTCTTTGAACCACGTCCTAGATTTATGCGATACAACTTTCCCCACCACTTTCCCCCATTCCTTTCCTCTTTGAACCACGTCCTAGATTAATGCTATACAACTTTCCCCCTTCATTTCCTCTTTGAACCACATCCTAGATTCATGCTATATACAACTTCTCCCACTACTTTCCCCCACTCCTTTCCTCTTTGAACCATGTCCTAGATTCATGGTATACATGCAGCTAGAGCAATGCATGTGGAGTAAGTAAATTATACCTTAAGGTTCTTGGGGCGTGGTTTGGTGGGCGATGGGACGACGGCAAAGAAGAAGGGGTCGGAGGCCCTCCCGCGCTGCCGCTGGGTGGAAAGTGAACAGCTGTGCCGGTAGTCCCTTGCCGATGGCGACAACGTTAAGCCTCCTTCCCTTCCCGGCGGATGGATCCTGCCGGCTCTTTGAGCAGCAGTGAGGGGAGAGAGGCCAACGAAGTCTTGTTTAGATCTGGAGAGGGCGAGAGAGTGTGAATAGAGCAACTACAAGCGCTGAGGCTCCAGCGGGAGAGGGCGAGAGAGTGAGCGAACAGGCTAACTAGCTACACAACCCTCCCGTTATGTTCAACAAGAGGGAAATAACCTTTTATACATTCCTGCATTCATGTGACAAGCATGCCGTGTTTTTGTGTGTGTGTGTGGGAGTCATTGGGATTTCAATCATAATCGTGTCATGTGGCTTTGGTGGTAAGACTATCCACAGTGGTGCAGAAATAATGCAGCCTTAGTCACCTTACCTCTCTCCACGTAGTATGTTGGGTCCCACCAGTCAGATGGTGAAACAAACAAATTAATAAGAAAAAATAAAAGCGCCAGCGGTGTATCTTACCTCACACATCTCGCTACTGCTCGGGAACACTATCCAATTGATCCCTCTGTTCGCTCACGTACTATTTTAAGTGAATCCTTATTATAACATGCACACAAATTTTGGCCACTTGTATTCGACTTAAGTTAGTGTGCCACCGTATCTCGTATACTTACTACTCCCTCCGTCTAGGTGTAATAAGTCACGTTAGAAGGTGCAACGGGACCAAGGTGCGTGCGTGCGTGTGTGCGTGCGTGTGTGTGTGTGTTTAACATCATGTGTGTGTTAGAGAGAGCGATAGATCGACCTACTCCTACAGAGAGATGTTGTCTAGTGTACGATTTTAGCCGCGAGAGTCGGTGCATCCTCTCGTTTCCGGGCGTGTCCGGTAGGGACATGCGGACAGCTGCCACGCCCGCTCCTGACCAGCCTGGCCCACCCAAAGCCCCTCCATCGCCCGCGCGCGCTTCCCTCCCGAAATGGTCAGTGCCGCTCCAAAGAATCGGTGCTGCATTCATGCCCGGGCAGAGCGGACGCGGCCTCTCACTGGCGCAAGAGTGATGGTTGCTTCGTCCATCCAACTTACTGCTGGGTCTATGTGATATGACGGCTCATTGGTCTTTATCACTGAGGTGGTAGGACTACTGGAAGTCCCACGCTTTCGGCGAAAGGAGATATACTACTACCACTAGATTACAATTTTCTCCATTCTTATAGCGGAGGCATGCAAGAGCAGTGAAAACACACAGGCTCAGTGATTACATGGACCACCTCACACTACTATCACAGTGCGACACCTAACTCTTTACATAGTACTCCCTCCGTTCCTAAATATTACTAGATGAGTCCCCACGCGTTGGCGCGGAACAACGGTATATCTCTCTGCGCAAAATTATCGATTTCATAGAACAAAAAAAAACTCTATAACCGCATGAAAAATGTGGTAGCCAAACTAAATAAACTCCCATCATCATTTAGATCATCCCACGTAATGAAAAAAGATCAGCCAACTCCTGAACTCCTACTGCATAATGGGATTATATTTTTCTTTTTGACATGTTAATGGGACTTAAAAGCTCACTTACATGCATGCTACCGGTGCATGCTTGCATGCAGACATGTTGATGTGATTTAAAACCCACTCACATGCATGTGGTACGGTATTTCTGCATGCTTGCATGTGGCTTAGTGCGGAGCCTCTCAACGTCAAGATCAGACTACTATTATGGACTGATTTACTTCATCTAACGGCCACATCAATTTTGATGACATGGCTCAAGGAGAGGATAGAGAATTCCTAGTAGTGGGGGCTAGCTATTACTAGTAGATATAAGTCTTTGTAGAGATTCCACTACATACGGAACAAAATGAATGAATCTACACTTAAAATGCATCTATATACATCCGCATGTGGTTCATGGTGAAATCTCTACAAAGACTTATATTTAGGAACGGTGGAAGTACTAGTATAGTACGTACTGTAATTTATCAGGGAGATAAATTTGTACAATGCTATGAAGCTTCCAGCTTCTGTTACATGTATCTTGCGTCCAAGGTTGCCTGTTGCAACATTTCATCAAATACAAAGGAGACTAACATGCATGCTATTGCATCTCAATGATTGACAGATCATAGCAAATATGTACTCCCTCTGTTCCAGAATAAGTTTCTCAACTTTGTGCAAACTTTAGTACAAAGTTGTACTACTACTAAATTTGACACTTATTTTGGAACAGAGGCAGCTAAAGAAAAAACGATCCATGCAGTCCCTAGCCCTTGAACCGTGAACCCTGACCAGGCTTCAATTTGCTGGGAACGTTCGAGCTTTCTAATAAATGAAGTTTGCAACCTTTTGACCGTCGGATCATTCTGTGCAGTTTCACCAAAATCGAGATGAGCATCCCTGTGGCAAAGAAATTGAACAAGCGTGATTAGAATAAGATTACGAGGAATAGTTGATGAGACATAAACTCATCAAAAATACAGTACGTAGAAGCCAGTAGAGGTATGTGCGGGGCAAAGTAGTAGAGAAATATCCACAGGGAGTGATATGGGCAGCTGGAGCAGTGGTGCAAGCCGGCTGTAAAGGGAGTTGTACCTGAGGGACGTAGCTCAACCTTGAGGAGGGCGGCGGGAGGCGGCAACTGCCCACGTCGCGGCAGTGAGCAAGGGACGAAGGCAACCTCATCGGCTTTGTGAGAGAGAACGGCAGGGACCCCTGATCGGACATGTCGACGGTGGGTTTTCGCCATCGGCGACGGCCACCGCATCTACACTAAGCATCCACCACTTCCCCAAGCGGACATGATCCGCCGGGATGTTAGAGATGTGGCCACAGTCATTTTGTGCGAGAGAGTGTGAAGAGAGCGACCCCAGCAAGCAATCGTGTAGGCTGGCCCGTCCTGACTATGTACTCCTTTTCTCTCCATATGAACCTATCATATTGCGTACGTGCCACTGAAGAAAAAAAAACTTTATTTATAAATGACGCGGCACCTACTACTCATTCTCCTATAACCTTGCGCTTGGCATGTCCAAAATATTGACCTTGCGATTGGCTCTTCGCCTCTTCGGGAAGTCGAGCAATAATGGTAGTGCAGTATATATCGTTCTGGCTATATGAGACCGAATGAATTGCTGCACGTCCACCACGTGGGCGAGGGTCGAGGGGCGAGGGAGAGTGCTACATACGGAGAAAAATGAGTGAATCTACACTCTAAAATACGTCTATATACATCAGTGTTTGGAGTATGTACTAGTAGTTCATATTGAAATCTACTAAAGGACATATATATTCCAAACAATATGATATAATCTCTATAACCAAGGTAGTAGGGACGAGGAGTAAACGGAGGGAGTAGTAAATTTTTCTCCTCGTCCTGCGAGCCACCGCGTGCATGGGCGAGGGAGCGGGCGTAAGGCGTAGTAAGCAAGCTTCACCTCATCCTGCGAGCCACCGCGCCCGTGGGCGGGGGAGACGGCATACTAAGCAAGCTTCTCCTCATTCTGCGAGTTGACAGGACACATCAAAAGTACTCCAGTGTATAGAGCCTTGCCTCTAAGGTAGGCCCCACATGGTTTGCCTCTTTTTTTAACAAAACACGTCAAGTCGCAATTTGTTTGTTCACCCGTGGTAGACGATCCTCCCTCCACCAAGTGGACAACTAGTACATGTGCCAAATTACCACGTGGGTTTCCTTTTTCGTACAGAAATGAGCTCCACCGTGTACCCGCGCGGGTGTGGTTGGGAAAGAGATGGGAGTACGTGCGCCGTGCATGCACCTCTTCTCTTCGTGCACGTTCCCCACCTACGTGGGTGTGTGTGAGAGATACAA